>NW_028274819.1:64228731-64852193 GCF_037043125.1 Eumetopias jubatus | reverse complement strand
CCGATGCGATGTGGGGCTCGATCCCAGAACTCCAGGATCATAACCTGGGCCAAAGGCAGACACTTAAGCAACTGAGCCACCTAGGCACCCCATTTGCTGCATTTTGATAAAGGAATCAAGAAGCAACAGACCAAGATGAATGTACGTAATGTATTAGAAAATGAAAGGGAAATTGGGGTGCCCTTGAAGAGGGTGAGATCAAGGGAAATGGAGTTAGATATAGGGATTCTTAAGTGTGTTGGCTCTGGAATCAGAAATAGTGGTTCTAACTTGGCTACATACTAAAAATAGAAAACTAATAAATCCAGGGATCTAGGTTGGCACATTATGTGTTTCCAACATGGAATTCAATATGTATTTGTAAAATGGTAGAACTCGGGATTCACTTCCTAGAGAAGCCCTTGATTGCCTCTATCTGAGCAGACATGAGAAGTCCTTTCTGGAGGCCCCTGTAAGGCCTACAGGAGGTGGGGCTGCCCTCACACAGCTGTATTAGCCAAACAAAAGAGAGTTAAAACAGCCAGTGGCTTCCTCTCTCCTTGCTCAGTGAGAGGGCCTCAATCTCTTGTTCATCTCTTGAGTGAGGAGGCCATGAGCAGAGCTATTGGAGTCCTACAAGTCAGCCAGAGATGGGGTGCCACAGGAGGGTATTTCTTTGGCCCAGAGAAGGCTCTTTGCCTCCCGTGGAAGGCAGACTTCCTGCCTGGGCTCAGCTGGTCCCACACCCTCATCTCTAGGATAGCAACATCAAGTATAAATATAAACTTAAAATGAATTTCACTTCCATGGAGGTAATTCATCACGATAAGGTCTCCATTATAGGAAGTGGATTGGCTGGTATGGCCTGTACTATCCCCAGTTTGTTAGAAGGCTTGAGTGATGCACTTGCCCCTGTGGACGTTGAAAGCAAACTGCAAGATGAGACAGTGGATCTTAAACGTGACAGTCCTTTCATGAACGTTAAATCCAATTGAGGGATTATCACAGAAGGTGCAAACCAAGAAAAAGTCTACAGGCCATGTCAGATGTACAGATGTATTTCTTAGCTCACACACCACAGCCGAACACCAACACCCGCCATTTGCAAAACACTTGGAAAGAGGGAGTTGGAAGAAAAAGAAGTATTTTTATGTGCTTAAGTTTTAAGGCTAGACAAAGTAAATGCCCTTTCCTTACTAGGGGGGATTTCACAGAAGTAGGATTGGAATTGGGCTTTCCAAGGCAAGGGTGAGTAGAACAAGTAGCTATCAAAGAAGACAGAGCTTTCTTGGCCCAGTAGAGAGCATGGATGGGAGTTCAAAAGCTACTGGTAAAGGATGCTGATGGCAACACTGGGAGTACTTGTCTGAATCACTGGTTTTGGAAACCTATACCCCTGCAAACATTTTCATGTCTTCATTTTAGTTTCCTTTGAACATTTTAAACACTTCTTCTCCCACATATCCTCTCACACTTCTCCTACGCACTCCCCATCCTCTGTCTCTCCCACGTACGTAGCCAAAAAAAAAAAAAAAAAAAGTAAACGAAATCTCTCTCTCGTACTAATTTCCTCTAATCTTTTGTTCAGTAATATGTCACAGTCAGAAACAAGTTTCAGCTCATTAGCTGACATTCTTATGTCGTTCCCTTGAAATAGTCAGATTTGCTCTTTTCCTTAACAGCCAACAATAAATAATGGATTTTAATGTCCCTTACCCTGTTGCCTGAGGCTGAAATTTCTACAACATCAAACTCAAATTTGAGCCTTCTAAGACTCCTCTGGAAAAAAGAACCAGGCAGATTTATTTTACCATTTCTTCCTTAATCTAAAAAGCAAATGATATAAATTTTACTCATTAAACCTTTTTAAACCAGGAAACAATCCCCCAAAGCAATTTTTAAATTTTATATGCCATTCATATTAAAAAGTATAAAATTGTAATTTACTTTTAGTAGTATCATCCACTAGTAGTATTAAGTTGAACCATGCAAAACTGTTGCTTTTGAAGGTCAAGTCAAATACTGACAGTTTTGTATGGTTCAAACTAATATTCAAACTAATATGGATTTGTAACTATCTGGTACCCATGGAACCCCCACAGATGTCTCAGTCCTTCATCTTTTGGGTAGAGGTTACAGCCATAGACGGTAGCATGTAAAGAGTCTTCAGAGGGTTCAGGCCAAAAAACAAGCCATCTGTATTGGTTTACTTACTTGAAAAGGCTATTAAAGCAGGAGTGTTTTCTAACTTCCCATATTCAAAGCAACAGCCACCACCCACTAGGTAGTTTTCATCTTATCTTATTCAGTCCCCAGTGTAACTCTGCAACTCTGGAGAGTAGGTATTCCTATCATCACTTCATAGATGTGAAAATACAGTCTCAGAGCAGGTAACTTGTTCAGAATCACCCATGGGTGCCAAAACTCCAAACTTGAATCTGTTGGACAAAACCCACACTCTTTCCCTTCTATCACACTTCCCTCACTGATTTTGTTTTTTAAGATTTATTCATTTATTTTAGAGAGAGTGTGTGCGTGCACAAGCAGGGAAAGGGGGAGAGGGAGAGAGAATCTAAAGCAGACTCCGCACTGAGCGCAGTGCCCAGATGCTGGGCTGGATCTCATGACCCTGAGGTCATGACCTGAGCCAAAATCAAGAGTCAAAGCCTTAACTGACTGAGCCACTCAGGTGCCCCTGCCCTCACTGATTTAAAGAGAGAGAGAGAGAGAAAGAGAGAGGTAAACAGTTCTCCAAAATGAACTACTGATTGTCATCAGCACATCTTAAGTTTCTTGCATAGAAACTTTGACTTTCTGCAATTACAGTCTTTGAGATAAAAGCCTATAAAATAGGAGTTCCTCATTTAGAGCCTGAGCTCAAGAAAAGAGGTTGTGTCTAAATAACGTTGGCATCCGTGAGACATGTCATAGGACCTGAACCATACTAAGTCCCAAATAAATGCTTCTAGAATGAGTGTTTGAATGAGTAAATAAATGAATGACTTTTATAGATAGAGGGAGGCAGAATAGGTACATAGCTCTTTGCAGAATCAAATACCTTACAGTATAGACATATTTTTAAACCACATGATTGAATCACAGAATCATAACTCTGAATGGAACCTCACAGACGCCTCTGCACAATGTCTGTGTGTTTAATAAATGAAGGAACTAACATACAACGCTCCAAAGCTAATTGGTGATGGAGTCCTATCCACTGAGCATTCTGTAAAATATACTGGTCTCTGGATTTTGCCACCTATTGGGACATAAAAGCACTAATCTAAAATAGGGAATTATCCTAACTTATTTATATTTTGATACATAGAATAAATACATAAATGTATATATGAAAGACATATACACATATATATAAATAAGAGCAGAACAGCTTGCTTTCTTTAAGGAAATAATAAAGTTGGGGTGCCTGGGTGGCTCAGTTGGTTAAGTGTCTGCCTTCAGCTCAGGTCATGATCCTGGTGTCATGGGATCAAGCCCTGCATCAGGCTCCCTGCTCAGCGTGTGTCTGTTTCTCCCTCTCCCTCTGCTGCTTCTTCTGCTTGAGCTCTCTCTCTCAAATAAATAAATAAAATCTTTTTTAAAAGAAGGAAATAATAAAGTTAATTGTTTTTATTCAATACATGTAACTGATAAGGATCAATATTAACCAGGAATATCATGCCTGTAAGTCAGGTACAAGTTTTTTGCTTTGAGAACCCCACATATTTACTGATCCTTGGGTGTATTCATACTCCAGAAAGGAAACTTACATGTCCAGACACCCATAAGCCAGCTTTAACAAAAAAAAGGTAAATTTTCATAGATACAACAGATACTTTTACATATGTTATCTAAAAAAACCCAATGTACAATTATACATGCCTTTCTGAGTGATTTATGATTCTTACCCACATTTATTTTATCTTCTATTCATTGAAAAAGTCACACCTTTTTTCTGGTTTACCTGACTTTCTTGTGATGCCTGGCTTTGAAGAGAAGTAATATTTAGAATGGATGTGTTCTCTGTAAATGGGTGGTATGCATGCATAATCACCTATTGTTGTCTAGTCATGGTTTTCAATTCCTCAGTTTACAGGTTTCCAATGTGACTTTTCCCCTAAGTGCTTCTTCAACCCCATATTTTGTATTTGGGGTACATACTAAAATTGACATCAACACAATGATGTTTTCATGCTTTTAAGAGGGAATGATTTTTTTGGTGAAGGATGAATAAGAAATGGAGGTTACCATGGAGGGGGATGTAAGCCTTGAGCTGTGCCCATACCCAAAGCCCAAAATTAAGCTGCTGTGAACTGGCTGATGCTAGGTAAGGAGCTAGGGGCAGATGGGGAGGCAACCTTGGACTCTAGAATATTCAGCTTGTAATAGCAATGTTAAGAAGGAGGGCAAACATTCTATCAGTTTCTTGATCTGTGGCAGCTGTCTACATTAGACAGGAACAAGTGGGTTTTTTTAAAAAAATATTTTACAGCAGCTCCAGGGCTCTATAAATCACAGGGAGCTTCCCTAGAAACCCTAACTTAAGGCTTGTCCTTGACTTAGAGCCACAGAACATTAAATATAAACAAGACAGCCTGAGGTAGCACTTGAAAATGCAAGCCGAGATAATTTTATTTCAGCTGGAGAGCAAGCTCCTCTGGTTTGCCTATATTTGACAGCCAACCCAATGTTTTAGCTGTATTAATGGTAGAATAAGAAAACTTTTTAATTTTCTATTAGTGTAATTGTAGGGCTCTCACAGAAAGTCGGTTTGGGCTTAAATGGAGAATAAAATTGTGCTTAGGTGGTAAACACAGTATGTCGTAGGCTGTCCTCGCAACACAGCAGGAGAAATCAATCAGAGGAGGGAAAAGAGGATGTAGCAAGAAAGTAGAGGCAGATCGGTCAGACGGAGGGGGTAGGAGAAAGGAAGAGAGATCAGCGGCGAGAGGAGGGAGTAGACAGCCTCGGAGGAAAGGTAAGGAAGGGGAAGCTAAGGGAATGTTGTCACAGATGCAGATGCAGAGATCAAGGGAGGATCAAAGAGGTGAGACTCTCAGGGGGGCGGCGGGAAGAAAAGACAGAAGAAGTAGAGTGGGAAACCGCGTCTGAGAATCAAGGGACCCTACCCTTGCATGGCAGTGTATGTGGTAACTTTTCCAGGTGGCTAGACGTTTGGCAAAAGAGGAAACAATACAATAGGAAACTGCATGTGACGCTAGATTGTAAAGGGAAAAGATAACGGAAGGGGATTTTAAAGACTCTGCAATTACGTGTCTGGGTTCCGCGGAACTCCCAGCACCAAGAACAGCAAGGGCACGTTGTGTGCATTTCATTCTGGTGCTGGCAACTGTTAGTGCAGTGGATGGAGTGTGAGCTCCGGGTCCTGGTCTCAGGCAGCCTCCAGGGCTGCTCCTCTTTCTGGGTCGACTAACTTAATGCTGGCCCATCTCACAAGATGTGGCCGAGCCTGTGGCTGGTCAGCACCTGCAGTCAGCCTTTCACCGGGCTGGCCCCAGCGTAGGGGGAAGTACAGTAAGTTCAAGGAGTAAGCTGGGTGGGGAGGCACTGAACTTGGCCACAGGAACATAAAAGGGTTTGACAGTGATTCAGATGCTCTGAGGGATTGTGGAACTCCGTAATGCCCAAAATGTCTGAGCTGCTGAAGGGAGCTGGCCCTGCACTAGGATGATGACGATGACGGGGTGTGTGTGGCGGGGGGGTGGGGGGGGTGGGGAGGAGGCACTAAAGAGAACAGGCCTGAGAGACTACATGCCTGGAGGGGGCTGTTTATGGGAAGGCAAAGGAGTCTGCAGTGATGGTAGGCACTGGCAGGAGCTAAGGCTGCTGTTAGAAGTCATCCTTTTGTGACATCTTGTGAAGGGATGTGGGGGGATCGATTCAGCAGCACCCCAGCGTTGGTGGCTGTCAGAGGAGAGTCACCTGCAGAACTGAGGCTGGAGGTAGCTGGGATGACAGAAGAGGGCAGCTAAGTGTCAGGGAGAAAGGACACCATCTGTATCGCACAGAGCAGAGCTCTAACCCACTTCTGCTGGTTGGGAAGCTTTTAACCTCTCTGTGCCTCAGTTTCCTCCTTTTAAAAGCTGACCTCAGAAAAGTTCTTGGAAAGATTAGCATTAACAAGCCCAGTACGGTACCCTCTTGCCCAGTATCTGGTGACTAGTATTATCCTTATCAGTAAATTCCTTGCTCCCGCAGTTAAATTTCTGCTCGCAGTTTGAAGAAAGCCAATTTCACTGGATTTCTTCCCTCTTTGTTCCTCTCTCTTTTCTTTCCTGTTCTCCTCAATTTTATTTCCATCCTTCCCATTACTTACTGAGCATTTACTTTGTGCTAGGGACCGAACCATGGCAGTGGAACCTGATTTCTTGATGGTTTTTCCCTAAGGGAGAGTGGCTTTTTGGCTTTGTTCACATCCAGAGCTCTGGCAACTAACCATGGAAACTCACTTCGCTGGGGAGTTGTTTTCTGTGGGGAGCAACATTCTGTGCGCTAAATTGGGAGGCCTGGAAGGAGGGAATTGGTTAGTAATTAGAAAATTTAAATGACTGAAAATACCTCTCTGACTGTGTAAACGGAAAATTTTCTGATGTTTACAATATTCACTTGGGACTGATGGTAAAAGACTGCACACAGCCTTGGCTGTTTTTATGAAGTCCTGATACATACTTGAGAGAACGAAGGACATGATAACAGAGAGGTAGTTCTAGAGGATGCCATTCTTCCTCCCTTTTTTTATTTTATGGAGTTTGTCCTTTCAGAAGAGTTTTGAACTCTATCTCTTGCTGCTTCTGGTTCTTCCAGTGACCAGAAAGAAAGTTTTCATAAAATCATTGACTTTTAGAGTTAAGGCTCTATGTTGTGTGATCCACTTCCCAGAAGAGGCCGTATTCAAGATGGCAGCTCCAGCATAGAAAACTCCCCACCCTTAAAGAAAGGTGACTGCCTTTTTGCCATCATCCTGCATATCCCCTCCAGCAGCTCTCCTGTCTTCACTTTCTAGGGTGTCTCCTTTTCCTTATTAGCCGATGGAACTGGCTACCAAATTCTTGGTGAGCTGGTTAATGACGCTTCTTTAGAGGAACAGGAGTCTTTGTGAACCTTAAGACCTCTTTAGAGTAGAGGAAGAGATTCAGGAGGCACATGTAATTGTAATCACCCTAAATAATAATTTATGAGGGAGGAAATCTGTGCCACACCCTGGGACTACAAGAGAAGTAAAACATTGGCTGGGACTGCCCTCAAAGGGCTTACAGTCTAGTTGCTGACACTGATCCATAAAAAAAGTAATTTAAATGGAAAAAGAAAGCAAATTACACAGCACTGTGTTCTGTGATCTATTTTTGAAAACGGTAACTACATAAGAAGGTAAATATATGTATTTTTCCACCTATATATGTTCAGTCCCTGACGTGTATCAGGTACTATTCGAGACATCAGGACTATAGCTGGGGTATTATTTATATGTGTGTGGGGAAAAATGTATGGAAGTTATATATTCAATTTATTATCAGTGGTTACCTGAAAGAGTAGAAAAAAGATATTTCATTTCCTTGCTGTTCTTCTGCATTGTTTTAATTATTTAAAATGAACTTGAACTCTATACCTTAAAAAATAATAAAGGACTAAGGCGCTTGTAATGCTACCAGGTTGTGAGGCTAATGGCCAAGTGAGTGGTACAGACCATTAATAGGAGGCCTGGGAAAGTAGAACTTATTGTGGACATGAAGAAAGATTCAGACTTCAGGTAATCCTAGGGAACAGGAAGCAGGACAGGGAGGAAAATATCCATAAGGAATGGTGTTGAGATAGGGATGTGCAGGAAGCTTCTGGTTGCAGCAGAGGGTTTGCTTGGGAGAGGGGAACAAACACTAACATTCTCATCTGACCTCTGCCACAATTACAGAGTGGCCCTGCAAGTCGACTTCATTTCCTGGGCCTCAGTCTCCTTACCTGTGAAATGGGAGGATTGACAAGATCAACTCTCATCAGGTTGTCTATGGTCTTATGAGACTAGAGAGAGGTATAGTAAAAGCCAGATTATGCAAGGCCTTAAAAAGGAAGATAACAAAATTTTCACATAACCTACAAGCATTGAGGAACATAGAAGAATATGAGCATCTGCTTCATGTGTAAAATGTGAAAAGCAGTATGTAGAGAAAAATAGACTGTCCATGATATACAAGATGGCTGTCAAAGTAGTAGGAGTAGAGAAAACAGAAGGAGTAAGAGAGGGAGAGAGAGAGACAGAGTTTAGAGGAAGGTTTGCAGGTCAGTTAAAGGTCTATTGCACGGCGGCGCCTGGGGGGGGCCCAGTCAGTTGGGCGTCTGACTCTTGTTAGGCTCAGGTCGTGGTGGGATCATGAGATCAAGCCCCACGTTGGGCTCCGTGCTCAGCCTGGAGTCTGCTTGGGACTCTCTCTCCTTCTCCTTCTGCCCCACCCCACTCTCTAAAATAAGGTGAATAAATCTTAAAAAAATAAAAAGTCTACTGCACAGTGATGGATTGTATCTTGATAAATAAAAACAAAAACATGAGTCCATAATGATACTGAGAGAGAGAGAATAAAAGGAAAGTTCTTTTGCACAGAAGAATACAAGCTAATGATTCTAGCAGAAATAGAGAAGTAGGGGCATCTGGGTGGCTCAGTCGGTTGAGCATCTGCCTTCAGCTCAGGTCATGATCTCAGGGTCCTGGGATCAAGCCCCCATCGGGCTCCCTGCCCAGCAGGGAGTCTGCTTCTCCCTCTGCTTCCTCTTGCTCATGCTCACTCTCTCTCTCTCTCTCTCCCCTCAAATAATAAATAAATAAAATTTAAAAAAAATAGAGAAGTAGAAAATCACCAATTTCCAGCCCTAAGTAAAATAATTATTTTAGGCAAGCATAGTCAAGAGATACTAAAAAATATTGAGATGAAATTTTATTGGAAAAAAGGACAGTCACATGATCTCAAAAAATTACCCCACAGATCTGTTATTTACAAAGGCATCATTCTGAAGGTGCCTTTAGAATGGAGAGATCTGGTGGTCCTTAACCAAGTGACCAAACTTAGTATCACCGATAGTGAGACAACCTCACATTTATAGTCTTCCTGACGTGATACAGTAAGAAGTACACAATGTTACTCACTATATTTTCCTAAAAATGTCTGACCTGATTCTGATAAGGGAGAAACAATTAGACAAAACCAGAATGTAGAGCATTCTGTATTTAGCTTGAACTGAGAGAGAGAGAGAGAGAGAGAGAGAGAAAGAAAGAAAGAAAGAAAGAAAGAAAGAAAGAAAGAAAGAAAGAAAGAAAAAAAGAAAGAAAGAGAAAGAAAGAAAAAAAAGAAACTCAATGTCATAAAAGAAAAAAGAAGGTAGTTTTTTAAGTTAATAGTGACTAGAGACATAACAACCAAACACAATGAGTAAACCTTGATTTAATCCTGGATTGAAGAAAAAAAAAAAATCTATAGAAGACATTTTGAGGGCAACTAAGAAAATTTGAATAGGTATAGTATGTTGGATGGCATAGAATTGCTGTTACCTGCTTTGATTTAATAATGATGCTGTGGGTATATAGAAAATATGTTTATGCTGAGGAGATGCCTTGCTGGTATGTTAGGTTTGGAAGGGGTGTGATGTCTGTCACATATTTCAGAGGGTTCCGAAAGAACAAGTGTGTGTGTTTATGTGTATGTCTCTTCCGAGAGAGAGAGAGAGAGAGGCAGAGAAAGGGAGCCAGAGGAAGAGAGAATAAATGTGCCAAAATATTAACAACTGTTGGATCTTGATGAAAATGTCTGGATTTTTATGTACAGTTCTTCAATTTTTTTCTGTAGTTTGAAATTTTTCAAAATAAATAGTAGGGAGGGGGCCTATTGCAACAGTCTAGATCAAGACTTAGGGCTAGGGTAGTATATTAGAAAAAAAAAGAAAAGTAAAAGATATTTTGAAGGGACAGTAGATGAATAAATATCATTTCTCAGCAATAGTGGTAAGTACAATTTGATTTTCAGGATTCATGTCTGTTCAGATCTCCTCCCCTTCAACTGATACTGAAACAGTTGGAAAGAGGATTCAGGAGTCCTTGACACTGTTTGCCTGAGCTCAGAAAACCTGTTTCCTGAGAGCTTTTAGGCAGTGAGATGATAACCTTATTTTTAGGTAAGGAATAAGTCATAGAGATGCTACAATATAATTATGGACAACAGATGCCAAGATACACACAAGCCCAAACACAAAAGAATGTCATTATCCTGAGGAATGGTAGTGAAACAAACATCAGATGGGTCCTGCACACAGTGGCCCGAGTTTGAGTTTTGCATTAATGGTTTTTGACCAAGATAATTCCATTAGCACCTTATTCCTACTGAAGCCTCTCAAGAGCTTTAGAAATGGGCTATTTGACAGGCATGACAGTTTTTTTTTCTTCCTTTAAAATTGATTTTAATGCTTATGATTAAGGTCATCCATGCCGGTGGGAGTGGACGGAAGGAACCAAGAACCTCTTTCACCTGCACTAAAATCTCATTAAGATGCATTTGGAATGAGCATATTTATGTGATCCAGTATTTCTTACTGCAAGTGCTACTGCATTTTTGGAAGGGCCATTTTTCACCGTGTATGCCCATACCACACTTTGCAGAACATTTAACATTCCAGGGCCTTGCACAGTTAATACCAAAGTTCCCCCCAGACTCTGACATTTTAAGAACAAAGAACACCCCCCTCCACATTTCTATACCCAGTGGAGAACTGCTGTTCCATTCCAAGCCACCGAGGGCAGAGCCATTGCCTTCTTCACCAGCGCATTTCCAACATGAGTATAGTGACTGCCACAAAGAAGACGCTCAGGAACAGTCTGTTCAGTGACTTTATGTAATATGTGAATATTTGATTACAACTCTTTCACTTTTTCTATAAACATCCTTGTGTTTTTCATGTGCCTTGGCAGCCCTTTTTGTTTTTTTACTGTCAAAGTAACACAAACCTCAAATTCAATTGTTAAAACTTTTCTTATATAACTTTTAAAATTGTTATATGACAATGCATGTTCACTTAAGAATTATTCAGGTACTACTGAAGGGTATAAAATGAAATGTAACCCCTTCTCTCCTCTTCAGCATTAACCCTAACTACCACAGCCTCAAGACCACAGCCCTCCGCAACTTCTCTTAGCATTTGGTTGTGTAGCCTTTCAGGCATTTTCTGTAAGATCATATATCCTTTTTTCTCTTTCTTTCTTTCTTTCTTTCTTTCTTTCTTTCTTTCTTTCTTTCTTTCTTTCTTTCTTTCTTTCTTCTTTCTTCCTTTCTCTTTTAATAAGCAGGGTTATCTATATATATAGTTTTTAACTTGTTCTTTAATTTAGCAATATATCACAGCTATTTGTTGGTATGAGAATATTAGGCATGTATGCCATTGCTTTTAATAGCTACATCATATTCCATAATAATTTATTTAATCAATTCCCAATTGATGGTATTTTTAACAGGAGATTAAATGTAGTGATAGTTTAGTATCAGAAATCCAGAAACCACAGAAAACTAAGTTTAAAAAAAAGTAACTGAGCATTTGCGGTCAGTCCACTGATTTCAAAGGGGAGAACATGCTGAGCAAACCCAGAAGGTTGCTTTTATTACCATCGTCCATCAAGGAAAGGCCTCAACTTCAAATCTGACACTAACCTAAGGGAATCCATTGGCCTGGAAGCACACACATCCCATCCCAAAATAGAGGGCTTAGAGGGTGAGATGCAAAGCAGATCTCAGAGGGCAGGAGTTTAGCCTCATACCCCAGAGTTTTACCTTTTGCCTGAGCAGTTTTGAGGCTTGGATGATATGCAAGTAAGTGATTCCATGTTTTCATGTCATTGAGACATGGGATGGGAGCTTCAAGGATACTTCTGCCATGATACCCTACAGCTTTGTGTGGCTTTGAGAAACACTCACATCAACAAAGGGCAGTATGGTAGACAAAAGCCTGGAATGAAGAGAATGGGTCTGACGTGGCTTGTATGGGTCACTGTTTTCCTGTTCATGTGTTCCCTCCCAAAGTATATCTTAAAGGAGTTTCCAGAGCCATTCTGCTATCACCTAAGTCCTCATTGGTGATAGAGTCCCAAAGGGCCAGAGGGTTTGTAGAGCATCAAAGTCAAAGTACAACTTGAGATTACAATCAAGTGTATGAATGAAGGACCAGCAAGAGTGCATAGGAAGACAAAGAGCTACATCTCCACAAGAGGGGCCCACATCTGACTGAGCATCTGTCATTAGAGAGCTTTTCAAAAATAAAGATTCTTGGGTCTGACCCTCAAAGATTCTGATCCAGTGAGTCCAGTTTAATTAACCATTCTCCCCCTAGAGGACAAATTCCTTCTGAAAAGGACTCTGATCAGTACGTGGCTTATAATAAGTATGCAATAAATGGTAGTCAGATTTTAATGATTTAAATAAAATGATATGATCTAATAGTTATAATCATTTATTAATTCAAGGAGCATTTAAATTATCTACATAGTGTTGCAGGCCTTAGAAGTATGGAGGCAAAGGAGACAAAGTCCTATTCACAGGAAGCTTTTCTTGGGGTGGGTGAGATAATAATGCAATATCAGGTAGACCTAAATTCCAGAAGAAATTGAAAAAGGGTGTTAACGATAGGCTACCAGGCTACTTTAAAAAGGATTGTCAGCAGAGAGCTTTCTGAGGAATTAGCTTAAAAGCTGAGACTTTTAAAAATAAGGGATCAAATGTGAGAATTGCTAAGGAAGAGCACTCCTATCAGAAAGACAGCTGGTACAAGGACCCAAGGCTGGAAGGAAATTGCATTTAGGTGAAGCACATCTAAGGCCCTTGTGCCTGGGAAATAGTGAGGGAGGCAGAGAGTAGAACGAGATGGCATCAGAAGGATGGGTCAAGGTCAAGGCAAGGTACAACAAGAAGTCAATGTAAAAAAAAAATTAGCAGGAAGGAGGTATGGTCTGATATATATACATTTTGAAAAGATCCCAATGGCTGTTGGGTCGAAAAGGATAAGAGGGTGTGGGGGGCCAGCATGAAAGCAGGGAGCCCAGTCGGGGCACTAGTGCACTTATCCCTGGGAGAAGCAGTGGCTTTGCCAAGGGCGATGGGGGAAGTTGGAAAAAAGTAGACTTGCAATATGGCTTGGAGCTAGACTAAACAGACATGCTGACGGATTGCATGGGGAAATGAGAAAGAATGAGAATTAAGCTTGGCAGGTTGGTTCTTCGTTGAGTGGTTTGAGTGGTGGATGGTCGTATTACTCACTTGCTGAAAGTGGCAAAATTGCCCAGACATGAGTTCAGGAGAAAATTGAGAGTTTGGTTTTAAGCATGATAAGTTTGAAAAATCTTAGACATCTAGCTGGAGATGTCGAGTAAGCACATAGATTTGTAAGTCTAGAGTTAAGAGAAGAATCAGAGCTACAGATACTAGTATCATCTTGTATTTGTATAATATGTTATAAGGCTTCAACTGTTTTTGCGTACATATTCTTGCAATATATTCTTGTTACTCAAAACACATGAGTCCTAAGTTATTTACTGTGTCTTAGCCTATACTAAATTGGGTTTGGAAAATTATATACTATATATGATTATATATAATATAAATATATAAATATTATATAAATTCTGTATATAAATATATAATAAAATTATACATAAACATATAAATATATAATAAAATTACATATATATATAAATATTTGGATTATCTTCAGTTAAAGACTTCAAAATGATCAGCCCTCTATAAATGCCCTGGTAATCCAAAATGTTTTCCATTTTTTTTTAAAATATGTGTTTATTTTTGCATCAGCAAGCCAAATTTAAAAGGGATGTTATTTTAGCTGCCAAGCCATGTAAATATCCAATATCAGTTTTTCATTTTGCCTCCACTCTAGGTGGAGATTCTGGTCTTGAGCTCTCACACAGCTACTGTCAAAAATGTTATCACTCTGCACCAAGGACAACAGCCTCCAGGAGGAGAAAGGAACCTAATTAGAAATTTCCACTTCAAACAATTTATATTTCATTCATTCTGAGACATGCTGGAAGGTGTTTGGAAAGTTATCACTAAATGAACTGTTTGTTTTTCTCACATTGTCAACAAAAAACATATTAGACATGGAATATATTTGTTTATGAAGTACTGGAGGGGGGCCTCAGTGATTTAATATAATGCTTTCTTTCTAGATGAAGAAACTGAGCCCCAGAGAGGGAAACAAACTTCCCAAAGTGAAATGAGTTAACAGCAGAATGGGACTGAAACTCGGGACTCCTCACTCCTAGGACCATGCTTTCCAGAGTGCCATGCTCTCTTTCAGTAACTTTAACCCTGGTACTTCTTGCCCTGCTGAGTCTTTATTGAGATAATTTTATACTAGCCCAGGTCATCCTCTTTGTATATGTCAGGGTAGGGGTCAATAACAGCTAATAATTACATGTCCTTATTATGTAACAGGCAGTGTTGTGAACTAATCTAAGCTTTGTACAGCAAGCCTCTTCTACGTCTGGGGCTAGTAAGATCAGGGTACCGACCTTAGGAATCCCAAGACTAAATTGATTATTAACATTAACTCTTTCTCTAAGCTTTCCCTAAGCTCCAAGAGACACAACAAACTCAACATGTCCAAAACAAAATGCATTATCCTCTTGTCTAAACCCACTTTCTACTCTGTGTTGCCATTCTAATGGTACCAATACTTCCCTGATTACCTTTCTCAGCTCCCATTTCCAAATACTCAACATTACTATAAATATTATTTAAACTCTATTTAGTACCCAGAAGTATTTGAGAATAGCTATCTAGAACCTCTCTCTGTGTCCTCTCTCAAGTCTATGTCCCATTTCCCACAGTTTAATTCTCAGTTTTCCAATTCAGGCTTTCATCATCAACTACTTGCAATATTACAACAGTCTCCCATCTGGTTATCCTATTTTTCATTGCTTAGTTCTTCAACCCCAACTTTTCACTCTTGCCATAGTCATCCTAGCCCAAACACGAGTCAAACTGTGTTAAATGCCTCTGTAACCACCCCCCCACCACTACCACTTACTGACAAAACTTTTTAACCTTCAGCATTCAAGGTCCACTTCTGTTGGCATGATGTTTTTTCTTTCTCTCCATGCTCTATGTGAGCCATTCCAACCTGCTCACAATTCAAGATTAAATGGGTTATTTATAGTTTCCTTGATTCCCTCGTAAGTATGTGATAAGGATCAGTTAATACATGGGAAGCTTTTATTATATTTGTTTATGTCCCACCTTATTTGGTAAGAAATATGAGGTGGGAAAACAATTTACTACTGACTGTAAAATGCTTTTGAGATGTTATTTTTAAGCCGTGGAAATCATCAAATTTTGAATTACAGGGGACCCTCGAGACAGTGGGGCCTAGAACATTCCACTTCCCACAGTAGCTCAGTGGCTGGCCTGAGTAAGTTAGTGGCAAATTTAGCAACAGAATGCAAATTTCCACCTCACTACATCACATCGCTTTAGGAAAATGAAAATAGATTTCTTCCCTCTTGAGAAAAGTTGGAGCCTTCTACATTCATTTAATTCACTGGTAATATATCTGCTCATCTCATTATCCCTAGTCTCTCTGAATAAAGTAGAAATAGTTTGGATTCTGCCCCAGTTTCTTCCCTGCTGCCCCCTGCCACATACCAACTAGACCCCCAACTATGAAATAATTTGCTTGAAACAGTCCCCTGTGTTCTGTACAGACTAGTTTTAATTGAAATCTGGTGCCAATTATCTCTCCCTTTCCCACTGGTTCAACCCTTTGCATTTTTTCATGATTATTCAGTTAAATTTGTAGTTTTTAACTACTCTTATTCCAAGACAATCTTACACTAAATCTATTCTTTGATTTTATTATTGCCAACAAAAGCCATTTTAAAATCCTGGTTCATATATAATAGGTACGCTCTAATAGGAATAGCAACCACTTATGACCTACTCAGTATGTGAAGTGTTATGTTAAGTACTTTATTTGTGTTATCTCTAATCATCCTGACAACAAGCTGGCAAAATAAGCATTAATATCTTTGTTGAATATGGAGAAACTGAAGCTCAAGGGGGTTAGGTAACTTACCCAAGGTCCTGGAGTTAAGAAATGGCAGGTCCAAGATTTGAATCCTGTTGCTCCAACTCTAAACCAGTGTTCTTCCCTTGACAGTTTTCATAGCAGGCAAATGACCTGAGCTGGGATTGAAAACCAAAACAGCCACAAGGAGTGGTACTGTGCTCTGAAAAGTATTTCCAAAGGGATACATTCATCACCAGAGGCTCTTAACAGGGCTGGCAATGGCACCTGCCTCCTGCATTTTCTCTAGCTATAAGCACTCCTAGGGTATAGGAGTGATGGTAACATGATATTTTCAATTCTCAGCTGCGAAATAGTTCCCTATTGCATCAAAAGAAACTCCAAATTCGCTAATATGGCTTGTCATTCCCTGCACTGCCAGATCTTTGAAAAGCATTGATATGTCATCGTTAGGAATGATAAGGAATTTGACTCAGTATCAAGCTTTATTAACAATTTCAAGGATAAGAACAATCATGAGGCACAAGCGAAGCAAAGAGAGACTCAGATTGCCTGAGTTTAAGTCCTGGTTTTGCCATTTATTACAGTGGACCCTTGGGCAATCTATTTAATGACGGTGCCTCAATCTCCTCCTCTGTAAAATGGACAGTATTATGCGTTCTTCATAAAACTATTATGAGGGTTAAGGGAATTGATAATAGGCAATGCTCAGAACATTGCCTGCCACAGAGTAAGTGCTATGTGAATGTCAGCTATCACCACCACCACTACCGTCATCATCATCATCACCTCCATTTCTCCCTTGTCATCTCTCACCTCCTTCCCACTCTCCTTTCTCCCCTCCCTGCCATTTGCCAACAACTCCTTTCTTTTCTTCAGATGATCAAGCCCTGTCCTACCTCCAGACCTTCACATGTCCCTCCCCTCTCTGCTTGGAATACTCTTGCTCCTCATCTACCACCACACTCCACAGGCATTCCCACCCATCCTTACCCGGATAACTCATTCATATCTTGTTTCTGATCTCACTTCCTCCAGAAAACCTTCTCAGACCTCCTCATACCTTCAGTAGGGGCCCCTCCTTCCTGTCCCAGAAGTTTCTGACCTTTTCCTGTCTTTGTGCTTACCACCTGCTGCTTAAATGTGTGTTTATCTGTCAGTGTCCTCTATTGAATGGTGAATTGCTGGATAATAGCTATATGTCACTCAAGTTCACTTCCTCTCTTAAAATGGATAGTTTTTAAAAACCAAATTTATGTCAGCTCTGTGTTTAGCTCTAAATGGGTGCACATTCAAGGATAATAGCCATAAATAAGCATCCCTGTTGCCATACTTCACCTCACATGCATTCAACTGAGTCTCTGATCAGGTATTAAATAATATCAAGATTCTAGAAATAACACTCATGAGAGCCATCCCAAAATGGAATGAATAGATTAAGGAAAGAAGGAGTTCTCTGTCACTAGAGGTATGTAAGCAGAGGCAAGTGGTCATTTGGTAAGAATGATATGGAGAGATGAGGAAGAGAATGAGGTCATAGAAATGAGAAAACTGTCTTCAAATGTTAGAGCATCAT
Organism: Eumetopias jubatus; assembly: GCF_037043125.1. Taxonomy (NCBI): domain Eukaryota; kingdom Metazoa; phylum Chordata; class Mammalia; order Carnivora; family Otariidae; genus Eumetopias; species Eumetopias jubatus. Next base: position 64,834,558 of record NW_028274819.1, on the reverse strand, counting down.
CTAAAAGAAGAAATGTTCCGTGAGCCCTCGGAAGAAGGAGGTAGAACCAAGAGGTAGAAAGTACCAGGAAGATGATTTAGATTCAACACAAAGAACTTTTTTTTTTATCATGAGAGCTGACCCCAAGTGGAATGGATTTCTCTGAAAGACAGTGAGTTCATCAGAGTAAAGCCGGTGTCACATCAAGGTTAGATGACCATTTGCCTGGAATAACGTAATGTGAATATATTTTCCACCCGTTCACTTGCTTATTCATTCACTCGCCTCTTTAGTTATCATGTACCTACTATTTGCTGTGCTAAGGACACAAGTTCCAATAAGATGAGTTCCTGCCTTCAGGAGTTCACAAGTAAGCATGTTCCATAGTCCATTCAGACTGAGTCTTTGATTGGGAGAAGTTTTCCAGGTGAAGAAGGGATGAAAAATTACGTTCTAGATAGGGAAAATAGCATGTGCAAAGTGCAGAAATGCCTAAATTAGAGAAATAAAAAGGTCAGCATGATGGGAGACAAGGATATAAGAATATGTAATGTGGCTGAATCAGCTTAAAGGCATACATACATACAAATGGGCTCTCCCCATTTCTGAAATTCTCTGATTTTGATATCCTTTTTTTAAAAGATTTTATTTATTTATTTGAGAGAGAGAGAGAGAGAGAGAGAGAAAGTACGAGCAGGGGGAGGGGCAAAGGGAGGGGTAAAGGGATGGGCAGAGGGAGAAGCAGGCTCCCTGCTGAGCAGGGAGCCCAGTGCTGGCTCCATCCTAGGACCCTGGGATCATGACCTGAGCTGAAGGCAGATGCTTAACTGATTGAGCCACTCAGGAGGCCCTTGATATCATCCTTTCTATAATACTAAGAAATAGATAATTATTTCTGGAAAACAGAGTTATTTACTCAGGTAACCCCTGGAGCCCCAAACCAGGGGCCCTTGTGGTTGAAGTAGCCAACATAATATTCATCTTTTAAAAACAAACAGATAGGGACGCCTGAGTGGCTCAGTTGTTAAGCTCCTGCCTTTGGCTCAGGTCATGATCCCAGGGTCCTGGGATGGAGCCCCGCATTGGGCTCCCTTCTCGGCGGGAAGCCTGCTTCTCCCTCTCCCACTCCCCCTGCTTGTGTTCCTTCTCTCACTGTGTCTCTCTCTGTCAAATAAATAAAATCTTTAAAGAAAAATAGTTAAAGTGTTGACTCTGGACATGGCGCACTGTTCACCTTCACATTAGCATCTGAATAAAACCTACAACTACTTGAATCAACTAGAAGTGCTAAAATTTCTATTGATTACCAACATGGTTGTGAAAAGGATGTCATAACAAGTAGAATTTAGTTTTTTTCTATGATCCAGTGACAGCTGTATACATAAACAGCACTAGATGGAATTTTTCTAGCCTGCCCAAAGCCTTTTGCTTCAGCCTGGTGTGATCTAATCATTATAAACTGGGTCATGATGTTTAAACCAGGTTGCTTGGGGCCATGGTAGAGCTGACCAGGGTGCCACACCCAACTGTGTTCTGTCAGTTTCAGGGAGCTTGAGAGGCAAGCTTCAGAACTGGAATCTTAGAAGCATAGACTCAGAATTGAATAACATATTAAAGGAAAAGCAATAGGAATTGGAATTAAGAGCTCAGGAGTTTTAATTCGACTGTTTAAATCCTGAACCTCTTCCAACTGTTTAACTTTGAGCAGGTCAGTGATTCTTTTCTGAGCTCAATTTTCTTATTCATAAAATCAGAAAAATAATCCTAGCCTCCTAAGAATTACAAGATAATGTGTAAATATCTAAGTATAATAATATAATAAGTATATAGTATAAGTATAATAATTCTCTAATATATAATATGTATAATAAGCATATGAACATGCTTGAGGCTCAATGAATGTTAACTGGTTATAATTATCAAACTCAAGAATAGTGACCTCCATTCTGCGTGGAGCACTGGGTGTTATACACAAACAATGAATCATGGAACACTACATCAAAAACTAATGATGTAATGCATGGTGATTAACATAACAATTAAAAAAATTTAAAGAAAAGAAAAGAATAGTGACCTCCAATTTCCCAGTTTATGCTTAAAGAAGAGAAAATGCAAGCTGAAGTAGAAAAATAGAAATAATAAATATATGAGGCTCTGTCACACTTGGTATTTTAAAATGTCATCAGGGGCACCTGGGTGCCACAGTCAGTTAAGTGTCCAACTCTTGGTTTTGGCTCAGGTCGTGATCTCAGGGTCATGGGACCGAGCCCCACATCAGGCTCCATGGTCAGCATGGAGTCTGCTTAAGACTCTGTCTCCTTCTCTGGGGTGTCTGGGTGCCTCAGTCAGTTAAGCATTCGACTCTTGATTTCTGCTCAGGTCATGATCTCAGAGTTATGGGAGCCCCATCAGGCTCTGTGCTCACCAGGGACTCTGCTTGAGAGTCTCTTTCTCCCTCTCCCTCTGCCCCTCCCTCCACTCATGTGCTCTCTCAAATAAATAAATACATCTTTAAAAAAGTTGTTTTAAAAAAAATAAAATACAATGTCATATCAATGATGTAAACTGTTTTTAAATATACCTAAAAATGTTATTTGAGCAAAGATTACTGATAAAATCTCAAAACCTCAGAGAGGGAAATAAGAGTCAAAGTGACCTTGAAAAATTTGACTGGAGGAGAGCATGTTTGCCAAAACCTGGAGGAAAATCAACAGGTACCTGGGCAGTGTGGTACGGTTCAGGATAACAGCCAGATTTGGTTATTACTGGCCCAGTGGAAAATGAACACTCACCCATAGTGGGGTACATCTGCTACAGAGGGAAGAAGCCTAGGCTGGACAAGAGAAACCCGGGGCTATGCTAACTCTGGTATGACTCTGGGCAGGTCCCTTCTCCTATGTTCTAATGTTTAAGTGTTGGAAGAACAAGTTTTTAAGGCATTTAGTACTTCATAGCAGTCTCCTCAGATCATGATCTCACAGTCGTGGGATCGAGCCCCGCATGGGGCTTCGCACTCAGCAAGGAGTCAGTTTGGGACTCTGTCTCTCTGTCCCTCTACCCCTCTTCCTCACACACTCTGTCTCTCTTTCTCTCTCTCTCATAAATAAGTAAATCTTTAAAAAAAAAAACTATATAAGTAGAAAATAGGTGAAATAAGCAAACTGCCATTTTATGCAAAAAGAAACATGAATAACCAGCAAACATAAAAAGATGTTTAACTTCATAATTGTAGGAAGGCAAAATTTGAAAATAAAATTGTCTACATATCAGAACGGCGAAGGTTAAATGTTGGAGTATGTGCAATTTCTACAAGACTGTGAGGAAAGTCCGTCATAGTTTGTGTGTGAGAGTATAAATTTTTGGAGACAGCTTGACAATAGCATCAAAATTTAACACTCTGTAGCATTGTTTATAATAGCAAAATACTGAAACAACCTAAGGGTCCATCAACCCTGCACTGGTAAAATAAATAAATAATAAATAATAAAACATTTAACAGCTATCAAAAGGAACAGGACAATGTATAGGAATATGTGAATGAAGAAAGTTCTTTAAGATATATTAGTAAGTGGGAAAAATAAAGGTATAAAACTACATGTAAAATATCTCACTTGTATAAAATTTTAAAATTATAACTTGATAAACCTCCTTATATTCATAACAAAAATAATTGGTAGTATATACAAAAAGCTATCAAAATGGTTATGCTTAGAATAATAGAGTTAGGGGGACCATTTTATTTTTATGCCTTTTGTATTGCTTTAATTCTATGTATGTGCATTATGTACATATATTAGTTTTATTTTTTTATATCAACACATTATTTGGACTAGGAGATTCTGGCCTTTTTTTTTTTTTTTGCTTTTTCCTTTATTGGTTTCTGTTTGCTAAGTGAATACATAATCATGTTAAAAACATGCAAGAAAAAATTAAGAGAAACAAATAATGCCTGTACCCTTTGACTTAGAAAGTATCTTTCCGGGGAATTTACCCTTCAGAAACACCTTCATAACTGTTCATAGTAGCAAAAATCTGGATACAACCTTACAACTTACAATGGTGGGAATCCTTTTGAAAAAAATGCTGGTCCATCCATACTGTGGATTACTGGGCTTTTGTTAAGAAGGTAAAATGGTATGAGCTGATACGGAAGTTGTCCAAGATATATTGTTAAATGAAAAGCAAAACAGAAGCAGGTTATAAAATTATATATATGATATGATCCTATTCACTTAACTAAAAGTGTGATGATATACTAAAATATGTAAAGAAAGAAACAGAAATAGAGATAAAGTTGGGTGCATGCATACACATATAGTAGATTTCTAAAAAGTATACACAAAAAACTGCTAACATTGGTTACCTCTGGGAGGGAAGATGGTTGAGGGGATTTTTTTTACTTTCCTCAGATACCTTTCTGAAACATTAGAATTCATTTACCACAATCATATATTATTTTTTAATAAGAAGTTAACCCTAATTGTTTGACAAGAGATTATTTGGCTCACGAAGTTTCTTCATTCAGTTTCCTATAGGCAAGAGCCTATATCTTCTTACTTTTCCTGTCTCTTCCGGCTGTCTGAGTCCTATTCTGACTCATCTGTAACTAGACAGTCTGAAATGACTGTCGTCTCCTAACAGGTAAATCCAGAATTCTATAGTTCAAAGGGGCTTTAGACTCAAGGAGTCTTACAATCCCTTCCCTCCGAGGCAGAAGAGTATTGAGTCTTGGGAGGTGAAAGGATAGTGGCTCAGCTGGTGAGTGGCACGGGCAGGCCACACCCAGCTGCCTGGACTTCTCCATGTTACCATGTCATCCATGCTCTCAGTAAGGAGCTCACCAAAATAGAAAGCAGGGAAGAGGCATTATAAAAGTGGATAAGGAGACTCTCACGAAGCTATTATGAGAGGACTAGGGTGTAGAATTAAAGAACACAGATATTTCAGCCCCGACAGGGAAACAGAGGCAACTCACCATCCACCACCCAGTATCGTTGTCAAAAAGATGAGAGGCAAAATAAGATTTTATATTTTACATGCAACTGGTCAGGGTTTTTTTATTATTACTTTTCATGGACGATAGCCAGCTTCTCTGTAAATAAAAGGAAGCCAAATTGTGGCATCAGCTGCAAAAAACTAGCTCTTTGTAGGTTGGAAAACTGGATTTACTGTGTGTTCAGTCGAAGCAGAAAAGCTGCTTAGGGGCCTGCCTTGTTCACCTTTGTTCTCCGCCCCTGGTCCGTCTCCTGAGGCAGAAACAGAGCCCTGAAGTTGGAAAGCACTCAGTAATTATATTATGTTGACTGAGACTGAATTGATTTGAGAAAGATTTTAGCTTTTACTTCTCATTAAATTTGACGTCAGAATGATTTTTCCCTTTCGGCAGAGTTTTGTGCTTGTTTTTTAGATGTTCTGTTTCTCTTTTGGCATCGGCCCCAAAATGGGAGTTAGCAACAGCAACATAAACTCCAGGCATTCTTTGTTTCATTTTGTCAGAATTCATTCTGGAATTGTACATGAGAAATGGGGCAGTCGAGTTTATTTTGGAACAAGGCTCAGGGCTGTCCAACCAAGCTCGGGATGACAGGACCAGGCATACGACCAAAAGGAGGGATTTGGCAGGTAGCCAGCCGCATTTCATAGTCTGCCCCAAAACCTCGTCCGAATACATTAATCTGTCAGCACACACTCGTCTGTGTACGTTTCATGTGTCTGTCCTCACTATCCCGTTTTTCCTCTAATTTTGAAGGCTCATGACCACCCCCAGAAATCTAGGAAACTCACAGAGGCACATTAAATGCGCACACTAAAATTCTGGTAGACATGCTTAGACGAAGTTTCAACCCAGTCAGACATACTATAAACGCCACGAGATGAAATTCCATGTCTTTGCTAACTAAAAGTTGTCATGAGCCTGAGACTTGCTAAGTAACACTCAAATGCCTTGGTTAGGATGGGAGGGGTTTTGAAGCAGGGGACATAATCTTAGCTTCTCAGTTTGGAGAAACATTTTTCTTCTATCAGAATAATCTGCCTTATGAAATGCCAAAATTCTCTGGCTTCCTCTTCCAGGTGAATGGCATTGACCTCCGTGGAGCATCTCATGAACAGGCTGCCGCTGCACTGAAGGGGGCTGGACAGACGGTGACAATTATAGCACAATACCAACCTGAAGGTCAGTGAGAAATGTTCCAATTTGTTTCTTTGTGAATATGTACCCACATTTCTGATCACCTGTATTAACCAGTCTCCACCAACAAGGCTTTTTTTAAAACTTACCTGTCCTGAAAAATGGGTGCTCCATGTCCAAAGAACATGAGGCATTGTTACTCTTAATCTTCCAAGGAAAACATCAGTTAGAAAATCCTGTTTGAAATATGAATTAAAAAATAAAAAACCTGGCATCAGCTTTATTATTTATGTTCTTATCTGGTACACACTTTGGTCAGCAATGGATACTATAAAAAGAATTAAGGTGGACTAAGAATCAAATTGACACGAGACAGAGTAACAGGAAAAAATCAAATTTACTAGCATATGTATAGGGAATCCACATAGACAGGCAAAATAAGGTATATATGTCATCCTGAGCTAAGAAGTGGGTAGGGGTCTGGGACTTCAGAGGAAAGGAGTCCACTTCACAGGGCCATAAGAAGAACAGATGTTTGGTAATTAGATATTTGCCTTGCCATACAGATGGGTCACTCAGATAAAACTTACTTCTGCTAATAGCCCTTGTTCTGGGAAAGACCCCCAACTGAGATTCTTCTATGTGTTTATGGGAGGGGCAAAAGTTTCTCTTGAGCCTGGAGGGTCTCCACTGTCTTTAGGTCAAAATCCACATGCCTAAGTGGCACATTCAGTGGGGGAAGATGGTTGTTCCTGAATCCCTTTAGAAGCAAGGAGAGAGAGAAACAGACCATGATCAGTGGACCATATTCTCTCTTTGTGGCATTAACTCTTACTAACACTAACACGGTTTTTTGTTGTCCTTGAGGCTTGTTTGTTTTGCTTTTTTTGCTATAGTATCGCTTATTTGTAACACACTACTATAAACCCTGAAACTTGGTGAGATGTCATAAATCAGATTAGCCAACTGAGACTTGATGAGCTATCCTAAATTGCATTAGCCATACTCTTCTCTTTGGTTTGTTTGAACATCTGTTTCTGTGATCAGAATGAGGCTCAGTGAGACAACAGGGATGTTACCTACTGTGTGGTTGTTTTTTCAGCAAATTTGTATGTAGATTACTCCTTTTGTTAATGAAATATAGTTAAGCACCCACAGTAGGCTAAGACTTTTTACAAAAAAGCAAATGGGTGTGGTTTCTGTCTTTAAGAAATGTAGTTAATTACCCTTGGTCCACATGGCTAGCAGACAGGACTATTAAACAGGTAAACATGAAAGTACAAGATGACATTAAGGGAGAGCCTTTTTGTGTGGGGGTATAAAGAGCTTCTTTGACCTTTTAAAGTGATTCTTTCTTAATGTCAGTTGGTCTGTTGTTCTTTGGAAGACTGGTTTGTGTCTTGCCTGTGACATCTTAGATTTTACCATAATGGTGGCCAACCACATATTTCCCGTGAAAATAAAGAAAACATTCTGCCATTGTCTTTTGGAATGTTACATTTATTTTGCCTGACTTTAGAATTAGAATTTGCAATTTAGGTATAAAAAAAATGTATTAAATGCTTTCTCCTATTGGCCTTACCTAGATATGGCCAGAGAGCTGGGGAAGAGGGGATTTGTAATTGTCAAAGATGGATGATGACAGCACCAGGAGAAAATGTTCTTCCCAGTTTTGAAAGTCTTTCTACTTCTTAAAAATTAGTAGACATGTCTTCTAATAGGAGTAAATTGGCTCCAGAAGGATCCATTGTAAAATAGAGAATAAAAAACATTTGGGTGAGCATAATTTGAGGAGCAAATTCTACTTCATATGGAATAAGAACTTTCCCGTGGAATTTTTCCATTTTCTTTAGAGCTGTTTTCGTTCAGTCTCAAACTGTATGCCCTTCACCATAACCTGTCACATGGCATAAATATCCCAGGCTGTTTTCCCATTTCTGAAAAAGTTCATCTCCAACACCAATTACACCAATTAGAAGTCCTTGATAGTGAAGGTAGCCATTCAAATGTCCTTGAACACAGTGATTTTAAACTTTAAACGTTACAATAAAGGACAAGCATGTCATAGTTCTATCAACATAAATCTTCATCTTAAGCTTCCTTACAGCTTTTGTTTCCTTTAAGCGATATACTTAATTTGGATACTGTGCCATACTTTGTGAAGATGCCTGTTCAAAACATGTCTTATAAATCATGTAATAGATTTTCAAAGTGCTTCTGAAGAAATTTGTAAATAAAAACAATAAGCTTATTTCAAAATGCCAAAGTACAGATAGGATTCATAGAACTTCCTATTTTAATAGTCTATCTGTATTCTAATTCGTCACAGCTTTAAATCAGTTGGAAATGTGGTAATGTAACGTCAAGCAATCCTCTTTCCTCCTTTGTAAATTTAATGTGTAACTGCGACTTAATTTAACTATTGTTTGAAATGGAAAACTGATTGGATTGTTGTTTAGATCATTTAGGGACATTTAAATTATATGACAATTTTAGGAAATAATGACCAATTTACCTTTAAGATAACAAGTGAAAAGAAGAGTATGCCATGAGAGTCCATTAGGAAATTCTTACCAGATCCCCTTCATTTGCACCAGTATTGTGAGGTGTCCATGCTAAGACAAATTTTATTGACTTCTCTTTTGGTATGGTCAGGAACCAGGCTTCCAGTAAATAAGTTTTTCAGTTACATTCAAATGCTTTTATCAGGAATATACTAGATTCCTTCCTCAGTATTACTAGATATTCAGAAAATTTGGCCCTTACATCCATCCCAAGTCTTTGTCTTTAAGGAATGTTTTTATAATCTTACTGAGGAGAAGGGACTTAGATACATTTAACAGAGATCATTTTCTGATGACGTAGGACCAAAATTATATAAAAATGACACCATATCTGAGAATTATGGAATGTCAGAGAAGGAATAAAGCTGCAGGAGTCAAAACAGTACAAGAGTACTTCACGGAAATGGGGAAATGGAGCCAGATTTTTAAAATGGGTGGGATTTCTGTTCGGAAAGGCAGAGAGAAAAAAAATATCTTGCTAAACTAAATAAGATTTTGAACTCCATGTGTGCAGGCACAAAACCTATATTTTGTTCACTGATAAATCAGTTTTTAGTGTTATACATATTATTGGTATTTGTTAAAGAGTTGCTGAACTAGTGAATAACATTTACCATTCTTTAGCACTTGAGTTTCCACTTGAAAATAATTGAAGATTGGAGAGATGACTCGGTTTTACTACTTGCATTTTTTCATTTTTGCTTCAAAGCAGAAAATAAGTGCTAAACAAGTGTTTATTGCAAAATATAAAACAATTTCCAACTGTGTTTTTCATAAGACTTAGCACATTTTTGGAATAATTATAAACAATTTATAATTATCATAATGTAACAATAAATGTCTTCCTTGGCAAGTTTTACTGTGCAAAGTAAGACCAAAGTTGTTATACTTACTTCTGCTTAAAATGAGCTTGCCCCCAGTTGTTTAAGTTACTCTATCCATCATTAAAACTTATTCAATGTCTAGTTCTAGGTAGTAGAATTAAAGCCACATTTGAAGCGTCAAATGCAAACAATGTTTTTTTCTGGTGGCATGATTGTGATTCATTTATACTACCTTTTTTTTTTAATCTTTCTATCACATGCTTACTTGGAAACTAATATGTATTATATTGATATTAGGAAGAAAATAATGAAGTTATTTTCTCTATTTCTTTTTTTAAGAGGACCATGTATCTGATAATTAAGGAATAATTCTACTTAAGAAATATGGGAAGTTAATTCTTGTAAAAAACTCCAATTACCTTTACTTAGTTAGTGAAGTTACTCCAACACTACTTCAAAAAAGGAACCATAATGCCTGCCCTCCCCCCACACATGCATATACATCTACACCCCTTTCCTATCCCTTTCCAGCCATCTTCCCCAGTGCCTTCGGAATTATGGTTCTCTAGGATACAACCCCAAGGTACCTGTGCACAAACTCCATGCCCTTCACAATATGGTCCCAGCCAACCTCCATGCTCCCTCTTCACTCTACACCATCATCACCCACCAGCATCATCCTTTTGTACCCTCCCATGCTACACAGGACTGCTTTCTACGTTTCAACACTTGGTCCTGAGCAGTCCTGTTTCTGGGCCTTTGCTCATGTGGGTTCCTCTCCCTGGAATTCCCTTTTCTTCCTTTCTCCCTTTCTATCTCTACTCATTTTGAGGGCCTGCAGATGTCAGTTCCATTATGCAATCATCTTTTATCTGCTAAGTCGGTGTTAATCGATTCTTTCTCTGAGCTCTCTAGACCTACATTCAGAGAGTTTGTATGTCCCTTAACATGATTTGCACAATTCCCCATTCAAGTAAGCTTCTAGAGGGCAAGAACCCATTTATCACTCATTTTATGTCCTGAGAGAATTTGCACAACATGAATTTCACTATGCTTTATTAAAGAGTTATTGAATGGGTCTCCATTTGTTTTAGAAATGCAATATAATGTCTTCAGTGTGCTGGCAAATAATTAATAGGAAGTGTTTAAGAAATATTTGCTGAATGAATATTGAATAAATTGCCTGGGGTTCTGATATTAGATGCGGAAAATGGTAAATGAGTCCTCAGATTGGGCATTTGGTGTTGATGCAGTTTTTAGGTGGTGCCTTTTTTTTCTTACAAAGATGTGACCCTAGTGGATAAACATTCTTTCTCCTGCATTGAGGAAAATCTACAGCTATTGTTCTGTAATATAATACAAAGAAAAGATGATTAAAGCTCTAACATTTTTTAAAGTTCCAAAACTCAACTTTAACACCACTGGTGAATTTTAAAAAGTTACTGGGGCTCCCGGGTGGCTCAGTCTCTTGAGCATCCCACTCTTGGTTTCGGCTCAAGTCATGATCTCAGGGTCATGTGATCGAGCCCTGCCCTGGGCTCCATGCTCAGCATGGAATCTGCTGGAGATTCTCTCTCCCTCTGCCCCTCTCACTCATTCTTTCTCTCTCACTCTCTCTCTCAAATAAATAAATAAATCTTTTTTTTTTCTTAAAAAGTCATTGATTGTAACCAAATTATACATTTATCAAAAAGGGTCTAACACAGCATTTCTCTGAATCAGACTGGGGCAAACCTTTACAGCATTTGCTGCCTTCTCACTATGTAATAATACCTCTACTTACTATGAGATCACTGACTGGGGTTGAAGTAAAAAAGCACCAGCTATTCACTATGAGAATGAAGTGAACAATATAAATTGTTGGATAAAGCACAAAACAGAGACAATTAATTGCCAAGATATCCCTATGGCAACCATCAATATCCTTTTGGCTTTAATCTGACTGCTCGGGGCATTGTTTTGGATCCCGCAAAGCTTTCAGAAGGGCCTGCAAGCAGGGAAGAGGTCAATGGGGGTCCCCATCAACAAGCAGGGACTTGAGTAGACCATGGAGGGGTCTGATTTTGTCCACCTTTTTTTTTTAAGCTTTTATTCAAATTCCAGTTAGTTTACATACACTGTATTATTAGTTTCTGGTGTACATTATAGTGATTCAATACTTCCATACAACTCCCAGTGATCCACCTTTTATTTTTTAACAGACTACTTGAGTTCCTGAAAGAAAAGCCCCAAGGACAGAGTTAATTGTTGCCTGGAGACTTATAAATGTGGTCTGGTTTATGGAACTGTGTCAGAGTGGCCATGTGGTTCGTTTATACGTGTATTCGGTTAATGGATATTTTTACTGAACACTTATTATGCCCCACTCAATGTTCTTAGGAAATGATAAAAAAGTGAGCCAAAAGGCCCTCTCAAATAAATATTAAATTTGTTAGATGATGATCAGTAGCATAAATAAACAGGAAGAAAGGTAAAAGTAATAGTAACAGGGAAATATATCGTGGGTCTAGAAGGCCTAGCTAATAAGTTCATATTTCAGCAGAGATCTCAAAGAAATCAGGGAGGAAGCCATGCAGAAAGCTGGGGGAAAAAAGGAATTATTCTAGAGTCCTGGTCTACCAAGTGTGGTCTATGAACCAGGAGCATAGATATTAATTGAGAGCCAGTAGAAATGCACAATCTCAAGCCCCAACTCTGGCCTACTCGATTCAGAATCCACATTTTATCAAGATCCATAGGTTATTTATATGTACATTAGTTTGAGAAGCACTGCACTAGAATACTTGAGGACCCTGCAGAAATTGTGGTTTGTCACTGGGTTGGATTCCCTCTACCTGGAGTCCAGGACGATTCACATAAAGCGGCATCACTAGGTTTGATTTCTGGCATGTGTAACTCAATGATTGGTCATGCCTCAGTGGTTTTACTAGGGACAGGTCAGGCTGCAGGGGATCTAAGAAGTTCATGTGCCACTCACCTCTACCTAGTCTATACCTCCCCTCTAAATACAGATTATCAAGCAAATTCACAAATCTTGCTAGAACTCCTCATCCAGTGAAACAGTGAACCTACTCAGGCTTCATTCCCTTTCATTATGGCCTCTCCTGCAAATGCGTAGAGAAGCAGTTGAGTGAGGATGAGGTAAGATTGAACTTCATCCTGACAGATGACTTTACAGACCAAAAGAAAAAAGTCATTAAGGCATCACTTTAAAATTTTTTAAGTAACTTACTATATTTTAAAGCAGAAGTTCATTTCAGTAATCTTTTTTACTCCTTTTAAATTGTGAAGCTAATTTAAGAAATTAAATTAAAAGAAAAAAAAGTACTCATTCTTTTCAGAATGAAGTGAAATTCTTTTCCAGAGTTACTAGTCTTAATTAAGTCACAAGCTTAAACCAGAGTTGGACACCATGGTCTATTTCTCTATAAGGTCAAAGATGAGATGGAAACTTAAAATGAATATGTAATTTACCATCAGAAAAATATAGACAGCTTCTATACCTAAAGGTTCCCAGAAATGAGAGTGTATGCAACATTCAAGAAGCTTACTTACAATGCAACCTATATTTCTTTCTTTAAATCAATGTCTACATAAGTTTATGCATATGAATGAGCAGCTGTGGCATGTTGAGATAGTTTCTCAATGCAAATAACTGCATCTTAAATGCCCAGGAAATACTCATAAAGTCCAGCTGTAGGTCTTGGTCAGAAATTGCATCAGCATCATCAGGGAACATTCAGGACGAGTTTTGGAATGGAAAATACTGTGCAAGACTCTGGACTAGGAAGAGAAGACCAGTATTCTAATGCCAACTCTAATTCTAGCTCTGTGACCTCATGCTAGTTATTCATCTTTATGAGTTTTCATTTTCTCACTTAGAAAAAGTTAGGATGAGAAAATATTTTCAAAAGAACTCTCCAGTTACTGACTTCTTGATAAAAGACATAAATCCTCAGGATGCCTCGGTGGCTCAGCTGGTTGAGCATATGCCTTCACCTTGGGTCATGATCCCACTGGGATCGAGTTCTGCATCGGGCTCCTTGCTCAGCCTCTTTCTCCCTTGCCTGCTCTGCCTACCACTCACCCTGCTTGTGTTGCGCTCTCTGACAGATAAATAAAATCTTTTTTTTTAAAAAAAAAGAAATAACCCCTCAAGTAATATAGAAGTATAAATTCCATTATTTGAAGATTTTGTCACTAATATTGCATCTTTGTGCTTTGCGTTTTTTGCATTCTTTAAGAAGAAATGAATGCACAATCTGGTTAACTTGGTGTATTCTGTGTGATTTAACTAGAATCATTGAGAAATGAAAATTTAGAGTTGGAAGAATCCTTAAAGATCACCTTATCCAGCTTCACAGATGGGGGAACTGAAGCTCAATCAACATCCACATAGGAAAGCAGTTCAGTATCTTAACATTTGTCATAGCTACTAAAGCGAAGGCAAGCTGAACAGCTAGTAAACTCCTTAATTCTTTGAATTTACTGTAGTAGCTTATGTTGGCTGATGGCTTAAATAGCCCAAGGAATCTAATCCAATTAGATTATTTTGATCAAAAGGGGGTTGAAAAATTCTTATGGAGCCTCAGGGCTTTCTCATGCACAGATTTTCACTTTCATTCTAGCTTATTTCTCTTGTTAATTGCTTTTATTCCTGTATCACAGTTGAATGATATATATAAGAGAGCTTTAAAAGTATAAGCAATTACTATTAATTAAAAAAAGTAACCACCAGTCTGGAAATACTGGTACTTCAAGAAAGAGTTCAGATATCTAATGCTTTTCCTCTTCCCTATCCTAACTTCATGTGGCATCCTTCATCCATCTGTCCATCCATCCATCCATCATCAGTTCATCCTTAGTGATATTCTGTATTGCCACATATCAGATTTCTCCAAATATGTTGCATTAGATCTGGTTTAACTAACTTGATTGGCATATTCTAATTTTTACCAAACTATTAGGAAGGAAACTTACATAAAACTTTATCTGTCTCTAGAATTTTTATCGCTTAGCCATATCTTTCTCCTCAAATCTCTCTCATATGCATACAGGCTCCACCAACAGGTACTGTCTCCTCTTGCAGCTAGAAATCTCCCAGGATGTCCCATCACTTAATTTATCTTGTTCCTAGCCTTCTCCCACTTGCTTTTTTAACTCCCCAACCTCCACCACAGCATAGGACAGAAAAGATGATTCCTGCAAACCGAGTCTGCAGATTCATGGGACATTCTCTCCAGACACTTCAGTGATGAATGATGCTGCTTTTTTTTCTCCATGCTTATACCCCAGTTTGGATCTTGAGTAACGTAATGCGGACAAAGTGGAATATCACTTCCTGACTCAAAAAATTCTCTTGACCTAATTATCTATCCTGGGAATACATTATCTCAAACTCTTAACAGAGGGGCTGAAAATATTTACAAAGCTGTCCTTTCCCTTCCTGTTATTCCATCTCTGCCCAGCCTCATAACACCTTTTATTCCATAATTAAATATATTGATCTTTGGGTGTCTCATCTTGTGATTTTATAATATTTTGAAGGACCCTTGGCATCCAGTGACATAAAGCACTCACTAGCTAATACTGAAAGAAGGCTAAATAAATCTTTAAGCTAGAGACATTTTGACAACCGAAAAGATCTCTTAGATCCATCCCTTGCATTAGCCATGCCCAGATCAAATACATGGAAATAAAGGGTCCTAATCATATTCTTGACTATATAAGCATTACCAAATGAACCCAGATCCTCCACTGATAAGGAATTTCAGGACATTATAGACAGCTGTTAAAGAATGGCCCACAGAGACAAGCAGAGGGGGAATATAAGCTAAAACAGATCGAAAATACCTACTAACTTTACTCCATATTCTCAGAGCCTAGTGTAGTTCACCTCCACATTTGTTTGAAAATCCCAGTATTTAAGCCAACCATCAAATTCAATAATGAGTAGTGAGGCACTTTTCTTCTCCTTTCCCTGACTCTGCAGCTGATGCTTTTTTGGCCATGCCTGAGCCACATCACATTTCTCAACAGTGATGCCCTTGTTTGTTAATTAAGGTGGTTAGAGAGATTATTTTTAAGGCTCTTTCCAGCTGACATTCTATGAAATTTAGTTACTGTGACTTCTAATTAGAACGTGTCATCAAGGAACAATTATTGCAAGCAGATAATTTCTGAATGTTCTCATTTCATTCCTCACATTTTGAATATCTGGAAATTCTGCTTTCACCCAGTTGGTGGGAAGGGGAAAGATCTATATCTGTGGAAATTGCTCTCTCTGGGTTTAAGAGAATTTGAACACTCCAATAATGGTTTCAAGTTTAATTCAAGTAGAAACACTGCTTGTTGGGGCTTTCAAGATTAACAATGTATTGTACATTTATAGACCCCTTGTAGCCTAAATCTTACCCGTTTCATAAATTAAATTAAACTAAATTATAACTACCAAGCTTGGAAATAGATTTATTAGGGGTGAAAAGGAATACTATGGAAAAAAAATCAATTTCAATAACTAAAAGATTCAGAAAGCTGAAATAATGGTGATGTCTTTGAGTCTCAGAATCACAAGTAGTAGAAACTTTAGAATGGAAAAGCCAAGTCCAGGAAATATAAAGTATACATCTTTAATGTGCTTTATAGATTCTTAATCCAAATAGGATTCCTGGTAGACTCATTGACTAAGTGTATAAAAGACAAAAGTATCCAAATTATACTTCAATTCAAGATAATCTTCTCTTCTTCACTCAGTTTTCTCATATTCACATTCCCACTGCTAAGGGTGATTGGCTTCCTTAGTAAGAGTGCTGATACATTGGGGAAATTAAGCAACGGCAGAACAAAAATTCATTCAGTCTTCATTCAGCTAATATTTATTAAATGCTTCCAATGAGTGACACACTGCCCTGGACATTGGAGATAGAATGATGAGCAAAATGGACACGAACCTTTTCCTGATATACCTACAGTTAGCAAAGTAAAACCACACCAGTGAGTCAGACAAGCTCAGGTGAGTGCTCTAGAAAAAGACAAGAACTGGGGGGGGGCGGAGCAAGATGGCGGAGGAGTAGGAGACCTAGATTTTGTCTGGTCTCAGGAATTCAGCTGAATAGGGATCAAACCATTCTGAACACCTACGAACTCAACAGGAGATCGAACAGGAGAGTAGCAACAACTCTCTGAACAGAGAAGCGACCACTTACTGGAAGGTAGGGCGTGCGGAGAAGTGAATCCGAGGCGATATTCGGGAGGATAGACGGCGGGGGAGGGGCCTCCGCCGGCCGCTTCTGGCAAGTGCTAGAGCCGCGGAGCACAAAATCGGACCTTTTAAAAGTTGGCTCGGCGGAGGGACGTCGCTGCAGTGGCTAAGCGGGGGGTGGAATCCTCCCGGGACAGTGTGGTCTCAGGACCCTTGGGGTCACAGAGAGACCGGGGGTGCCTGAGTGCGGCAGAGCTCCCAGGTGTCGGGGCGGGGAAGCCGGCTGCAGATACGGAGCAGAGTCGCGGGCTCTCAGCTCGGGGTTGCCATAAACTGTGATCTGCGGCCCAGTCGGGGCACGGCTCCCCCAGCAAGGACCCAACAAGCAGCAGATCCGGGGAGACTCCCCTTCCTTCCCGGGGAGGAGCGGTGCGGGAACGCACTGCAGGGATCTGCTGGGTTTGGAGACTCCGAGCGGGGTCGGGTGCCAGAGATAGCAACACTCGATCACAGGCCGGGTGAGCACGGAGTGCGGCCAGAGACCGGGGACACGGGAGTGACTGCTTTTCTCTGGGGGCGCACTGAGGAGTGGGGCCCCGAGTTCTCGGCTCCTCCGGGCGGAGACTGGGAGGCCGCCATTTTCGCCCTGGTCCTCCAAAGCTGTACCGAGAGCTTGCAGGGAACAAAAGCTCCTGAGAGCAAACCGGAGCAGCTTCCTTAGCCCGGACCGACAAGGGCGGGGCAATTCCGCCTCCGGCAAAGACATTTGGAAACCACAGCAACAGGCCCCTCCCCCAGAAGATCAACACAAACAGCCAGCAAGCCAAGATCAAGTTGATCGATCAAGGAGAATAGGAGAACTCCAGCGCTAGGGGAATACTGCACATAGATTCATGGCTTCTTTTTTTTTTTTTTTTTACCATGATTCATTATTTCATCAAAGTTAATTTTTGTTGACTTTTTTTATTTTTCTTTTTCCCTTTTTCAACCAACATCTTATAAATCCCTTTTTAAAAAAAAAAAACATTTTTTATTTTTTTTTCATTTTTAGAGTCATATTTTATCCCTTCATAGTAGTTATCCTTGTTTTTGGCATATATATATAAGTTGTTCTCTCTTTAAAATTTTGAGGTACAGTTTCTTCTAACAGATCAAAATATACCCTAAACCACTAGTGTATGGCTTTGTTCTAGTCTCCTGCCTGATCACATTCTCTCCCTTTTTCCTTTTTTTTTTCCTTAAATCTTCTTTTTTTTTTCAAACAACTTATCTTACCAAGTCCTTTTATAAAATCTTTTATAATTTTCATCTTTACAGTCATTTTCCATCCCTTCATTGTATCAACCCTTATTTTGTACATATATGTCTTTCTTCCTTTAAAATTTTAGGAGGCACTTTTTTCTAACAGACCAAAATACGCCCAAAAACTAGTGTGTGGCACTGATCTATGCACTAGCCTGATCATATTTGGTCATATTCTGCTTTTTTTGTATTGTTTTGTTTTTGTTTTTATCTTTTTTTTCTTTTTTTTTTCTTCTTTTTCTCTTTCTTTTTTCTTTCTTTCCCTTTCTTTTCCCCTGGTTTCAGGTCTTTTCTGATTTGTATACAGTATATTTGCTGGGGACATTGTAAACCTGTTAGCCTTTTGTTCTCTCATTCATCTATTCTCCTCTGGACAAAATGACAAGACGAAAGAAATCACCTCAGCAAAAAGAACAAGAGGTAGTACCGTCAGCCAGGGACCTACTCAATACGGACATTAGTACGATGTCGGACCTAGAGTTCAGAATCATGACTTTAAAGATACTAGCTGGGCTTGAAAAAAGCGTGGAAGTTATTAGAGAAACCCTTTCTGGAGAAATAAAAGAACTAAAATCTAACCAAATCGAAATCAAAAAGGCTATTGATGAGGTGCAATCAAAAATGGGGGCACTAAATGCTAGGATAAATGAGGCAGAAGAGAGAATCAGCGATATAGAAGACCAAATGATGGAAAATAAAGAGGCTGAGAAAAAGAGAGAGAAACAACTACAGGATCACGAGGGCAGAATTCGAGAGATAAGTGATACGATAAGATGAAACAACATTAGAATAATTGGGATCCCAGAAGAAGAAGAGAGAGAGAGAGGGGCAGAAGGTATATTGGAGCAAATTATAGCAGAGAACTTCCCTAATGTGAGGAAGGAAACAGGCATCAAAATCCAGGAGGCACAGAGAACCCCTCTCAAAATCAATAATAATAGGTCAACACCCCGACATCTAATAGTAAAATTTACGAGTCTCAGAGACAAAGAGAAAATCCTGAAAGCAGCTCGGGAGAAGAGATATGTAACCTACAATGGTAGAAACATTAGACTGGCAACAGACCTATCCACAGAGACCTGGCAGGCCAGAAAGGACTGGCAAGATATCTTCAGAGCACTAAACGAGAAAAATATGCAGCCAAGAATACTATATCCAGCTAGGCTATCATTGAAAATAGAAGGAGAGATAAAAAGCTTCCAGAACAAACAAAAACTAAAGGAATTTGCAAACATGAAACCAGCCCTCCAAGAAATATTGAGAGGGGTCCTCTAAGCAAAGAGAGAACCTAAAAGCAGCAAAGAGCAGAAACGAACACAGACAACAGACAGTTAACAGTCACCTTACAGGTAATACAATGGCACTAAATTCATACCTTTCAATAGTTACCCTGAATGTAAATGGGCTAAATGCCCCAATCAAAAGACACAGGCTATCAGATTGGATTAAAAAACAAGACCCATCAATATGCTGTCTGCAAGAGACTCATTTTACACCCAAAGACACCCCCAGATTGAAAGTGAGGGGGTGGAAAACCATTTACCATGCTAATGGACACCAAAAGAAAGCTGGGGTGGCAATCCTTATATCAGACAAACTAGATTTTAAAACAAAGACTGTAATAAGAGATGAGGAAGGACACTATATCCTACTTAAAGGGTCTATCCAACAAGAAGATCTAACAATTGTAAATATCTATGCCCCGAACATGGGAGCAGCCAATTATATAAGGCAATTAATAACAAAAGCAAAGAAACACATTGACAACAATACAATAATAGTGGGGGACTTTAACACCCCCCTGACTGAAATGGACAGATCATCTAAGCAAAAGATCAACAAGGAAATAAAGACTTTAAATGACACACTGGACCAAATGGACTTCACAGACATATTCAGAACATTCCATCCCAAAGCAACGGAATACACATTCTTCTCTAGTGCCCATGGAACATTCTCCAGAATTGATCACATTCTAGGTCACAAATCAGGTCTCAATCGGTACCAAAAGATTGGGATCATTCCCTGCATATTTTCAGACCACAATGCTTTGAAACTAGAACTCAACCACAAGAGGAAAGTCGGAAAGAACTCAAATACATGGAGGCTAAAGAGCATCCTACTAAAGAATGAATGGGTCAACCAAGAAATTAAAGAAGAATTTAAAAAATTCATGGAAACCAATGAAAATGAAAACACAACTGTTCAAAATCTTTGGGGTACAGCAAAGGCAGTCCTGAGAGGAAAGTATATAGCAATACAAGCCTTTCTCAAGAAACAAGAAAGGTCTCAAATACACAACCTAACCCTACACCTAAAGGAGCTGGAGAAAGAACAGCAAAGAAAGCCTAAACCCAGCAGGAGAAGAGAAATCATAAAGATCAGAGCAGAAATCAATGAACTAGAAACCAAAAGAACAGTAGAACAGATCAACGAAACTAGGAGCTGGTTCTTTGAAAGAATTAACAAGATTGATAAACCCCTGGCCAGACTGATCAAAAAGAAAAGAGAAATGACCCAAATCAACAAAATCATGAATGAAAGAGGAGAGATCACAAGCAACACCAAAGAAATACAAACAATTATAAGAACATATTATGAGCAACTCTATGCCAGCAAATTAGATAACCTGGAAGAAATGGGTGCATTCCTAGAGATGTATCAACTACCAAAATTGAACCAGGAAGAAATAGAAAACCTGAACAGACCTATAACCACTAAGGAAATTGAAACAGTCATCAAAAATCTCCCAAGAAACAAAAGCCCAGGGCCAGATGGCTTCCCAGGGGAATTCTATCAGACATTTCAAGAAGAATTAATACCTATTCTCCTGAAACTGTTCCAAAAAATAGAAATGGAAGGGAAACTTCCAAACTCATTTTATGAGGCCAGCATTACCTTGATCCCAAAACCAGACAAAGACCCCATCAAAAAAGAGAATTACAGACCAATATCCTTGATGAACATGGATGCAAAAATTCTCACCAAAATACTAGCCAATAGGATCCAACAGTACATTAAAAGGATTATTCACCACGACCAAGTGGGATTTATTCCTGGGCTGCAAGGCTGGTTCAACATCCGCAAATCAATCAACGTGATACAATACATTAACAAAAGAAAGAACAAGAATCATATGATCCTCTCAATAGATGCAGAAAAAGCATTTGACAAAGTACAACATCCTTTCTTGATCAAAACTCTTCAGAGTATAGGGATAGAGGGTACATACCTCAATATCATAAAAGCCATCTATGAAAAACCTACAGCGAATATCATTCTCAATGGGGAAAGGCTGAGAGCTTTTCCCCTAAGGTCAGGAACGCGGCAGGGATGTCCACTATCACCACTGCTATTCAACATAGTATTAGAAGTCCTAGCCACAGCAATCAGACAACAAAAAGAAATCAAAGGCATCCAAATCGGCAAAGAGGAAGTCAAACTCTCACTCTTTGCAGATGATATGATACTGTATGTGGAAAACCCAAAAGACTCCACCCCAAAACTGCTAGAACTCATACAGGAATTCAGTAAAGTAGCAGGATATAAAATCAATGCACAGAAATCAGTGGCATTCCTATACACCAACAACAAGACAGAAGAGAGACAAATCAAGGAGTCGATCCCATTTACAATTGCACCCAAAACCATTAGATACCTAGGAATAAATTTAACCAAAGAGGCAAAGGATCTGTACTCGGAAAACTATAAAATACTCAGGAAAGAAATTGAAGAAGACAGAAAGAAATGGAAAAACGTTCCATGCTCATGGATTGGGAGAATCAACATTGTGAAGATGTCAATGCTACCTAGAGCAATCTACACATTCAATGCAATCCCCATCAAAATACCATCCACTTTTTTCAAAGAAATGGAACAAATAATCCTAAAATTTGTATGGAACCAGAAGAGACCCAGAATAGCCAGAGGAATACTGAAAAAGAAAAGCAAAGCTGGCGGCATCACAATTCCGGACTTCCAGCTCTATGACAAAGCTGTCATCATCAAGACAGTATGGTACTGGCACAAAAACAGACACATAGATCAATGGAACAGAATTGAGAGCCCAGAAATGGACCCTCAACTCTATGGTCAACTTATTTTTGACAAAGCAGGAAAGAATGTCCAATGGCAAAAAGACAGTCTCTTCAACAAATGGTGTTGGGAAAATTGGACAGCCACATGCAGAAGAATGAAACTGGACCATTTCCTTACACCACACACAAAAATAGACTCCAAATGGTTGAAAGACCTAAACGTGAGACAGGAGTCCATCCAAATCCTAAAGGAGAACACAGGTAGCAACCTTTTCGACCTTAGCCGCAGCAACTTCTTCCTAGAAACATCGCCAAAGGCACGGGAAGCCAGGGCAAAAATGAACTATTGGGATTTCATCAAGATAAAAAGCTTCTGCACAGCAAAAGAAACAGTCCACAAAACCAAAAGACAACCGACAGAATGGGAGAAAATATTTGCAAATGACATATCAGATAAAGGGCTAGTATCCAAAATCTATAAAGAACTTATCAAACTCAACACCCAAAGAACAAATAATCCAATCAAGAAATGGGCAGAAGACATGAACAGACATTTCTCCAAAGAAGACATCCAAATGGCCAACAGGCACATGAAAAAGTGCTCAACATCGCTTGGCATCAGGGAAATCCAAATCAAAACCTCAATGAGATACCACCTCACACCCGTCAGAATGGCTAAAATTAACAAGTCAGGGAACGACAGATGTTGGCGGGGATGTGGAGAAAGGGGAACCCTCCTACACTGTTGGTGGGAATGCAAGCTGGTGCAACCCCTCTGGAAAACAGTATGGAGGTTCCTCAAACAGTTGAAATTAGAGCTACCGTTCGATCCAGCAATTGCACTACTGGGTATTTACCACAAAGATACAAATGTAGGGACCCGAAGGGGTACGTGTACCCCAATGTTTATAGCAGCAATGTCCACCATAGCCAAACTGTGGAAAGAGCCAAGATGCCCATCGACAGATGAATGGATAAAGAAGAGGTGGTATATATACACAATGGAATATTATGCAGCCATCAAAAGGAATGAGATCTTGCCATTTGCAACGACGTGGATGGAACTGGAGGGTGTTATGCTGAGTGAAATAAGTCAATCAGAGAAAGACATGTATCACATGACCTCACTGATATGAGGAATTCTTAATCTCAGGAAAGAAACTGAGTATTACTGGAGTGGTTGGGGGTGGGAGGGATGGGGTGGCTGGGTGATAGATATTGGGGAGGGTATGTGCTACGGTGAGCACTGTGAATTGTGCAAGACTGTTGAATCACAGATCTGTACTTCTGAAACAAATAATGCAACATATTTTAAGAAAAAAGAAAAAGAAGAAGATAACAGGAGAGGAAGAAAAGGGGAGTATGTCAGAGGTGGAGACGAACCATGAGAGATGATGGACTCTGAAAAACAAACTGAGGGTTCTAGAGGGGAGGGGGGTAGGGGGATGGGTTAGCCTGGTGATGGGTATTGAGGAGGGCACGTTCTGCATGGAGCACTGGGTGTTATGAACAAATAATGAATCATGGAACACTGCACCAAAAACTAATGATGTAATATATGGTGATTAACATAACAATAAAAAAATTTATAAAAAAAAAAAAAGGAAAAAGACAAGAACTTAAATCTAGACTCTCAGAGTCTACATAATCAAGTATATTCTTAGTATATACCCAGACCAGACCAAACCAAAACAAAAAACTCTGACCTAGATAGAGGGTCAAGAAGGCATCCCAAGAAAATAATATTTTCTTGAATCTGAAGAGTGAGTACGCATTAATTTGTCAAAGCAGAGCAGAGGAAGCAGTTGTGAGGAAATGGAGGGAAATGTATATGAGAAATTGGGAGAAACACTGTGTGAAAGGAAGTGAAAGAGGGAGGCACGGGCAGATCATGGAGGACAGGTATTTGGGTTTTTCTCCTGAAAGCAACTTTAAGCCTGAGGCTGGCAGGATCAGAGTTGTTCTTCTAATAATAGCCCTGGCTGCTGAATAGAGAATAGGCCAGTCGTGCCAAAGAGACTGGGAAAGATCCAGTTAAAAGGTGCTCACCCAGGTGGAATGGTGGTGGTAGGCTTAGAGTAGTGGCAGAAGAGGTGGAGAGGAGTAGACCAATTTGGGGGGGAAAGTTGGTAATAGAGTCAGTAGACTTACATGTTGGCTTATTAAAATACATGAATTCATTCATTTTGTTAAAATATGGGACAGCATGATTGACTGTTACAAGACAAATAAACCCCTCAGGGAAAAGCATGTTTTATTCATCTTTATACCCTAGTCCCCAGTTCAGAACCTCGTTCACAGTAGGCACTCAATAAATGTAGACCAAATGAAAAAATAAATGAATGATGCCAATGAATAAATGTATCTATTCTGTAGGAACTCTCTCTTCACTTTTTTTATTTTAGCTAAGGCAGAACAAAATATAGATGTAAAGGAGAGGAAGAGGGAAAGAGAAAGGGAGTTGGTAGCAAGAGAGAGAATAATTAAAACTAGTATGGAGCACTCACCATATGTCTGATGACATTCTAAAATCTCTGCCTATGTTTACTCATTTAGACATCTCAAAAACTTATGGTAGAGGTTTGATTGCATTGCTCATTTGTTCATTGACATATGAGGATATGGAGACTCAGAAAGCATAAGTGGTTTTCCCAAGGTCAGACAACTAACCAGGAGAGTACAACCAGGAGTCTTTCTCAGGCAGAAAGACTCCAGAACAGCGATTGCACTAGATCACTCCTCAAAGAAGGAAGGAAAAGGAAGCAGATTCACATGGTGATAAAAGAATTAGAGAGAAGAGAGGGAAGCGATGGAAGGGATGTGGAGAATCTAATGAAGGAAAAATGCCATGTACCCAGAGAGAGAGAGGACAGAGGTACAGAGAGGACAAAAATGAGTCAGATGGGGAAACAGAAATAAGAGTATTCGGGCTAGGCAGGGCCAACAGGCAGGGCAGATCAGAGAGTCTAATAATCAGATGTGATTGAGAATGGAGACAGGCTACTACTGGCTTGCTGTAGGCCCTGGGCAGCTCCAGGAGAGGTGGATGAATTCTCTTCCTTTTTAATTTGTGGTGGTTGTTTCTGTTGTTCTTTTCAAGATATGGGAGTTTGAGGCCTGCAGTTCAATTCTGAGAATAAGTGCAACCCCAAACTGGTATAAAGGCAGGCAGAAGGCTCACCACTTACTACCTTTGAGGACTTGAGTGAGTGATAAACTCTCTGAGCCTGAAATCTTTCACCTGTATCATAGGGATAATCATATTTACCTTCCAGAGTTTCTGGGAAAATTGGAGAAAATAGATGTAGAATGTCTAGAATATATAAGGCCATCCTCAAATGACAGCTAGTATCACAACCCTCAACGGCAAGCTTGTTGAGCAAACATTGCGCCCAACCCCCTTCTCCCCAACTTTACCCTCCACCCCGACTCTCATCAGATCTTTGCATTATCCTTAAAACTATCTAAATACAGACAGGATCAAAGAGCTTTACAGAATCTGGGAAGCAAGTGGTTAAGAGTTCCAACTGTGAAATCAGATAGATATGGCTTACTACAGCTGTGTAACCTTAAACAAATTACTTCACCTCTTGGAATATCATTCTTTATTTGTAAAATAAAGACTCACGCCTATCTCTCAGGACTATTTTGAGGGTTAACTAAGTCAGTGCATGTAAAATGCCAAGCATAGACTCTGACAAATAGCACATCTTCAATAAGTGGTACCTGTCATTATTATGGAAATTATCAGAAAGTCCAGAAAGTCTGTAATGTGGATATTGTGTGGAAAGAAAGAGGGAGAAGTGGACCCAGAGCAGGAAAGAAAGTTTAAAAAGCCCTTGGGAGTCTGTGGGTACAAGATTTTGAGGAATTTCTTTCGGTAACAAAATCGATGTGGAAATAATTCCCTGTGTGGGAGTGTCAAATAAACTGTCCTCGGCAGAGTCCTGGGCCCAGTGAAAAAATGGTGAGAGCAGGAAGTGTTGGGGGGTGGGGTACCAGAGGAAACAGCCTGGACCCTGGGTTCAGTCCCCCTCCAACCCGAACAGGCTTTATTTGTGTTTCATGTTTGGTCTTGGATAAATGAAGAATTCTGTCACCAAAAAACAGTCTTAAGCTTTTTCAGCAGAAGGCAAGAAAAGCTGTTAGAAATAAGGTGTGTGTGTGTTTGCGTGTGTGTGTGTGTGTGTGTGTGTGTGTGTGTGTGTGTGTGTGGTTAGGATCCAAAAAAGCTATAAGCTCAATTAATTTTCTACTAGAATGTAGACTCCATGGAAGCATCAGATTTTGCCTGTTTTGCTTACTGTTTTGTCCCCAAGGCCTAGAACAGTGCCTGGCACAGAGTAGGCATTCAGCAAATATTTGTGAACGAATGAATGAATGAGCTAAACAAATATTAATGCCTTGCAATTTCTCTTAAACTTTAGTGGCAGACCAAATTTACTCCCCCTGAAATGCCTACTGGGAATCATGTTAATTAACTAGAGCTCCCAAACATTGATTTTCCATGCTGAAAAAGTAATCGATCTAGGAGAGTAGATTATGTGGTCCCAACATTGATTTTGGCATTGCTGCTGACCTGGCTGCCAAAGACAAAAACACTTTTACTTTAGTTGTTTGATACGTGAAAGCAAAAAATTAAGCAAACAAATAGACTTTTTCCCAATGGATCTCATAGTGGCTTTGTGCATTTTTGTAAGTCTTAGAAACATTAAATAAAATATAAAATATTGGGGCAGCTAGGTGGCTCAGTCAGTTAAATGTCTGCCTTAGGCTTAGATCCTGATCCCAGGGTCCTGGGATGGAGCCCCTGCTTCTCCCTCTCCCTCTGCCCCTCCCCATCCTTGAGCTCTCTTTTTCTCTGTCAAATAAATAAAATCTTTGAAAATAGATACATAAGATATTAATTAGCACAAGTTTAAGACTTCTCCATTCACAAAGGGCTTTCACATATGTTTCTCATGGGGTCTACACAACTATGAGAGTTGAATAGACTGGTAGTATTATTATCATTCTCATTCCATAGGTAACAGAAGTGAAGCTTGGCGGATTTAAGTAACTTGCCAAGGTCATGCTACTCATAAGTGCTGTGAGCTGAAATTGTACCCAGATTCTCTGATTCTATTTCTCATGCTTCATACTGTTCTTCAGATGTTCTTTAGCATTCTGCTGTTTTATAATTCTTTTATCCAAATAAAGATACTTGAATCAATCTAGAATTATCAGGCTTTCCATAAGTTTGCTAAATAAACACATTTTGAGAAAACATATTCATGTTTGTGTGATGGGTGAATGTTTGATGGTATATCATTTTAACTTTATTTATTTTTTAAAGATTTTATTTATAGGGGTGTGGACAGGGGGAAGAGGAACAGAGGAAGAGGAACATGCAGCCTCCAGGTTTAGTGCTGAGGGTGACATACGGGGCGGGGGCAATTTCGGGACTTGAGATCATGACCTGAGCTGAAACCAAGAGTCTGATGCTTAACTGACTGAGCCACCGAGGCGCCTCCTAACTTTATTTTTTAATAGTAATATAATTACATGGATTCAAAAATCAAATAGTATTAAAAGGTATACACTGAGAAGTCTCTCTTCCACTTCGTCTACATCATCCTCATTTCCTCTTGCTATAATAGGCAGCCATGTAATTAATGAATAACTTATTTAAATAAAAACTGAAGCTGAGACCATAAAGGAATATAGATAAATCTTATTTGCAGGTTTTAAAGGAGAAAAAAATACCTAATAAGAGGATGATTAATAGCCTGGAGAGTTAAGTAATAAAAAATTGTTCTTTTTTACTTGGGTAGCATTTATATCTGCTCCTCATATCTTTTTTTTTTTTAGATTTCTTGAGTTTTGAGTTTATTGATCCCTATAGTTTTGCCATGAAACTAAGAGCACCTCAGAGAAAAACTATTGAATCTTAGACCTTAGGAGAACACCCATTGCACTGAAGTCTATTAAGAGAATTATATCATATTTATTTTTTTATTATGTGATGTTAATCACCATACCTTACATCATTAGTTTTTGATGTAGTGTTCCATGATTCATTGTTTGCATAAAAAACCCAGTGCTCCATGCATAACGTGCCCTCTTTAATACCCATCACTAGGCTAACCCATCCCCCCATCCCCCTCCCCTCTAGAACCTTCAGTTTGTTTCTCAGAGTCCATAGTCTCTCATGGTTCATCTCCTCCTCCCATTTCCCCTCACCTTTCATTTTTCCCTTCCTGCTATCTTCTTCTTCTTTTTTTTTTTTTAACATATAATGTATTTTTGTTTCAGAGGTACAGGTCTGTGATTCAATAGTCTTACACAATTCACAGCGCTCACCATAGCACATACCACCCCCAATGTCTTAATTAATTAATTATTTTTTTAAAAATAGCTCTGTGCAGGGCTTGAACTCACAACCCTGAGATCAAGAGTCTCATGCTCTACTGACAGAGCCAGCCAGGGGCGCCTGTTCCTCATGCTGCAAGATATTTTCCCAATTCAGAAATAATTTTATAAATACTAGCTTTTCTTTCAGTGTGACTATCATAATACCCAATGTGTTATGTAGATTGCCAAGAGATCACAGGTTCCAAAAGAAACCTTCATGCAGTTGTTCTTCATTAACTGGTATGTTTTCCTTCTAGAAAAATTTGGAGCACTCAATATCCTTTAAAGAGGTCACTGGAGTCAAAAGGGATCTAAAATCAAGGTTTAAAGCCACCCTATTCCCTTGGAAATATGCGCAAGAATTATCTAGTTGCATATAATAGGTATCTTCATATAAAGATATTTGTAATCTTTTTTGATTATGTAATAGCAAATACATAAATTCCTCTTTGTTTAAGGTCACTCAGAAGATTTTTTTATGATTGATTTCTTAATAATGTAAATAATCACACCCTACTTTATCTAAATTTTAAATATTTTTGTTTTCTTTCAAATATTTGAATTTCTTAAAAATAGGTACCATTTATTGTGGGTGTTTCTGGGAAGCAAAAGGAGGAATGTTAGAGTTTTAGTGACAGTCCTCAGCTGTTATGACTTAGCAATGAGCAGCAGAAACACAAAGGTATTTTAAAAGAAACACAATTTTCTATAAAATTGCAGAGAAATAGTTGCTTTGGGTAACTATTAGTGAGAAAGAATAAA
Organism: Eumetopias jubatus; assembly: GCF_037043125.1. NCBI lineage: Eukaryota > Metazoa > Chordata > Mammalia > Carnivora > Otariidae > Eumetopias > Eumetopias jubatus. The sequence goes on along the minus strand of NW_028274819.1, from coordinate 64,805,366 downwards.
AGTAGAATGTCTACACAATCATCATCAAAATACAGGGAATACAGTCCAAAGAGATGAAGATGTGAAGCTTCTTGGAGGGGTGTGGGTCGGGGAGGTCCTGGCAGGGAGGACGTGTGGAGAAAACTGCTGAAGAAAACGAAGGATCTTCAACCAGCAGAGTTGTCTTTACAGTTACGAACACAATCTTCCCTCCTCCTAGATTCAGGAGAAAACATTTCCAATTGTCTTCTGATAAAGGAATACTTAATCTTATTGGAAGCAAAGAAAGTAGATTTTCTTGTCGATCTTTTATTTATTTTGTGATTGTGGATGATATTGATATGTTAGGTATACATTATTATAGTTCTTTCCTCTGAGCTATGAAATTTCTCTCACAGTTTGTGTTTTCTCATTGCAATTCTATATCTTTGTCTTTCCTAATTATAAAGCAAAAAAATAAAAATTTACAGAGAGCCTGAGACTCTAGAACAAGATATAAATAAGATACAAATAAAATATCTGGGTAAAATATAATGTACTTTATTTTTTTAAGATTTTATTTATTTATTTGAGAGAGAGTGAGCAAGAGAGAGAACACAAGCAGGGGCAGAGGGAGAGGGAGAAGCGAGCTCCCCACTGAGCAGGGAACCTGATGCAGGGCTCAATCCCAAGACCCTGAGATCAGGACCTGAGCCAAAGACGGACGCTTTACCGACTGGGTAAAGCTGAGTTACCCAGCTGCCCCTATAATGTACTTTATTTAAAAAACAGGAGTTGGTCTTTCAAATAAAATTTAAGTGTGCTTACCGAGTATTATATGCTAGGCCCAGTTTTCTTAGATACTCTAAATAAATGCATCTAAATATATGTCTCCTTTCACATCCCCAGCTGCACCTCTCCTTGTACTTTATATCCTACTGACACCAAATTTGCTTATCTTTCACCTACCAGGTCTTGATGTTTCATCCTCTGTGACTTAGTGACTATTACTCTGTCTGCCCAGAATTCCCTTCTTCCCTTGTCCACTAGACAAATCTTTTCTCTCAAAGAACAAGCTAGAGATCATCTCCTCCAGGAAGCCTTCCTGCCTTTACCACTCCATCCCCAGTAGAGTACCACTGCTTACTTCATGCTACCTTAGTATTTGGTATTGTTGCATTTTCCCCTCAGTCTTGTAATGCAAGTATACAAACATCTGGTGTCTCCACAGAGTATTTCATGAGGAAAGGGAGTGAGCATAGTGGGCAGTCAATAAATGTTTGATGAATGACTCAGTCAGTGAAGATTTGGGTGCTTAGTGAGAATCTTGAAAATGTGTTGGAACATGTGGAGAAGGTGACACTAGTTCTAAAGATGATAATAAAAATGCTGATAAACAGTTAGATGGAGGCAAAAGAGATTTCTTGCTTTATACCATCCTGAAATGTCCACAAAGTTAAGGAATGAACTAATTTTTTTTAAGGTTTTATTTATTCATTTGAGACCAAGAGATAGCAGGTGCGGGGTTAGGGACAGAGGGAGAGGAAGAAGCAGACTCCAGGAGATCATGACCTGAGCTGAAGGCAGACGCTTAACCCACTGAGCCATCCAGGTGCCCCAAGGAATGAAGTAATTTAAAGAATTCAAAAAATCATAAGTGAACATGGAGAGAGTAGGTAACAACTAATAAATAGTAATTATTATTATTATTATGCCTAGCATGTCTAGATATTTATATATGCTGTTTAATCCTCACAAACATTGTAATATTATTATCCCCATTTTGCATATGAGGAAATAAATCTCAGTCAAGTTACATAATGAAGTGGTAGAGGCAAACTCCAGCAGTGGTCTCCCTGACTCAGGTGCTTATTTGCAACCCCGTCTTGGAGAAGAACTAACAGTCTGATCTCAATTACTGCCCTCTGTGTTATCACTGATTCCCCACTTCTTTAGAAGGGAGAAAAAGTCCATGGTATAAGCCAAGTTCACGGATTTGATAGCACTTTCTCTTCAAAGCCTCATTAAATATGTTATATGCTTAGTCTTAGAATCTGTGGAGCTACACTGTACTAAGCCCTGGGGCTTTAGAACTCCCCTTTGCTCAAAGAGAGCACTTTTCTTAAATCTAGCAAGATGGTTGCTTAATAAAATACACCATGTTTCGGAGCAGTTGAAGGAAGAGAGTAGTGATTATGGTTTAAAACTGGATATAAAAAGAAAGCAGATTACCACTGAAGTGAGGATTTCTGCATGTCATTTGGTTTAAATGGAACTGTGATTAGGAAGAGGAGAAAGACATCTAAAAAGGTCATTACAAAAAATAGTAACAATTTTGAATTTCAACTAAGTGGATAAAATTTGGGACATCACAAATGGAAATACTTTCTAAAGCTCTCTACACTAAAGCATTTAATGTAAAAAGTACAAATGCCATAGGAAACTGTAGGTAACCTCTAAAGGGCAACATAGTTGGTTAATAACTAATGAATTCTATTTGAATAAAATAACATTAGGTGTGTATAAAATATGTTGTTAACATAATGAACAGCTGAATTTTAGGCTGCAGCAAAACAGAAAAAAAAAATCAGAATCAGAAAAGAAGAAACCTGAGAAGGATGAATTTTATTTTCAGTAAATATATATTATCTTTCTGGCCAAAAACATGAGATTACACATATAATGGACTTAGTTACCAAGCCACTGGAAAGTAAATATTTGGAAAAAATAAAACTTAATTCTTATGAAGAGAGACAGGTAGATGTTTGAGGGCAGAGCAGAAGTCATAGAGTGCTTCTGGTACTTTCTAGCTGCATGACTGCATGAAAGTTGTTTAGTCTCTCTGACCTGCAGATTCCTCATCTGTGAAAAGGAGTTGATAATGACTTCTTTATATGGTAATTTTGACAAATATGTCATAATCATAATTCCTGGCTCATAAAAAGTGCTCAATAAATGTTAACTACTAAAACAATGAAAGCTAATGTTGCAAAGTGCCCAGTATATGTCAGACACTGTTCTAGGTGCTTCCCAAATATAATCATATAATCCTTAAAGCAAGACTCTGAGACAGGGACTATGACTGTTCCCATTTTACAGATGAAGAAACTAAGGCACAGAAAGGCTAAAATGACTTGTCAAGATCCCACAGCAGGGTCGTGTTAGAACTGTGATTCAAGTTCTGGTCTGACTCCACTGTCCCTGTTCTTGGCCATCCTAACGTGCTACCTTTTCATACTAAAACGATAACCCTTTTTAATTTCTCCATAGCATTCATCAGTACGTGTAATTATCTTATTTGTTTATTTGTTTATGGTCTTCTCCCATCTGAAAATAAGCCCCATAAAAGCAAGAAGCTGGACTGCTTTCTTTATTAGTTTGTCTTCAGTAATGAGAGCAGTGTTAGGCACAAAGTAGATATTCAACAAAATTATTTATGGCATGTTGAATTATAATGGTATTTACTATTAATAGAGAAGAATGTTGAGAAATCATAAAAGATGATGAAAGAATCAAAAGGAAATATGTGTAAGAAAGTATGATTCTAAAAAATAACAATATGCAGAATCATTGCTAGTAATGAATCAGAAACACTCCCCAAAATTAACAATGGCAGTTTATTTACAAAATATAGCCTTGGCAAAATACATGGCACATATGTTTCCCCTCAATTGTTGATAACAGAATTAAAGACAGGCACAGTCCCATTTTTCCTCATTTTTCAAACTGATAAGAAGAAAGAACACAATCCAGCATTGCCATTGAACAAAAAGGAGTACCAGACACAAATAAGATTACCTCATAATTCATTATATTAAAAAAAGCATTCAGTAAAATCCCCTGAGATTAATCCTAAGATCCATATTGTTTATAAAAAGAAAATACGATAATAGCATTTGCCATTATCCAAGATACAGAGGAAAGCACAATGTCAAGGATGGAAAGTGGACATTATATGCTGCCAAGTGCCCACAAGATTCCACATGGGCCTGCTTTTCATGTATTATCCACATCTGCAGCCCAGGCAAACATACCCTATCACTCCATTGTGTGTATTTCAATCATAAGTCTGTTGCCTTTGCTTTCCATGGGAGAATCAAGCAATACTTTCCTATCTCTATCCAGCTGGAAAAAGCAAAAACAAACAAACAACAAACAAACCATTTATTGTGCCTTGTTGGTTCTGGCCCTTTGCTAGGCACTAGGAACAAAGACACCCCACTCTCAAAGGCTGAAAAAGCAAGGTCTCTTTGATCTGCATGTTTGTCTGAGGCTTCTGACTATGCACTGGATGCTAAATCTGGCTTTGGGAAACTTCTTCTAACGTCCCTGCTAGAACTGAAGGAGTGTTGTTAGCGGCAGTTACCAGAATCTAGCTGGAGTCGACCATGCACACATGGACACTTTTGTGATTTCTGTTCAAAGCCAAGCCCAAATTAAAAGACTTTTTCTTATCTGGATATAAAATAACAATGTAGGGGCCAACATTTTGATCTATAATGTAGCATGGGTATGGAATTTAAAAAGGTAAATCTCAAAAACAATTTTTAATGAAAATAAGAATGTTAATCTCCTTTTCAAGACAGAAACTAAGACATCAGGAGAATTTACAAAACAAGTCTGCTACCTCTAAGTGTTGCAAGTAATTTAACCTCTAACAGTAATTTTAGAAAAAAATATTTGCTGTTGATTCTGTGTCCTATTAAGATGTTAATTTTCAATCCCAAAATTTAAGAGAAATTGGAGACTGTTTAAAGAATTGTTTTAAAGACTCTGATAAGAGTTAAGTTAACATATAACTATGAAAATTTCCCTAGACCTTTCTTTAGGCTACATTTTTTGCAACACCGTGGACCAAACGAAACAAAACAAAAACAAAGAAAGTCAACACATTTTCCCAACATCAGTTCTTTCTGGCTTAGACGGTGGGGTGTGGAGGGGAAGAGATGTTCATTTTTTTTTTAAAGATTTATTTATTTATTTATTTATTTATATGAGAGAGAATGAGAGAGAGAGAGAGAGCATGAGAGAGGGGAGGGTCAGAGGGAGAAGCAGACTCCCTGCCAAGCGGGGAGCCCGATGCGGGACTCGATCCCGGGACTCCGGGATCATGACCTGAGCCGAAGGCAGTCGCTTAACCAACTGAGCCACCCAGGCGCCCGAGATGTTCATTTTAATACGATAATGGAACAGGCAGTTTGGGATAAACTTTTCAGTGGTTTTTCCAGAAACCTGGATCATATCCAAGTAAAATCCAGGATGTGTGCCTTCCTATCTGCCAACACCTAGAGGGCAGGCTTACTAGCCTAACTTCTTACAGCCTGAGAGCTGACTTTGTCTTTCCTCAAGGATGGGGCAGACTGTAGACATCTAACCTCAAAGGAGCTGTGATTATAGTGGCTAAAATATTTAGAAAGCACCTGCTGGGTCAATAAAGAGGCATTGTAGTGGAATGTCCAAGCACAGATTCAGGAGCCAGACTCCCTATGTTCCCCTCCTAAATCTGTCCTTTTTCAGCTGTGAGACCTTGGACAAGGTACTTAACCTCTGGCCCATCAGTCTCCTCATAGTAAAATAGAGATAGTAATAGTTGCTATTTTATAAGATTATTATGAAGATGAAATGAAAAAATATTTGTAAATCTCTTAGAATAGTACCTTGAGGATAAGAAATTCTAGTTATTGATAGGTAGTGACTCCCATCCAACCTCATGACCAGTGCAAGATCAGCAACCTTAGCCTTCTATCTCCCTTATACACTCCTCAGGGGCAGCTGACCTTTGTGATTTCCCTGTAGCACCACTCATTCAGATTGTGTTCATCTGACTTTGCCTGGCTAGATGTGGTCATTCATGCAACAGCCACATATTGAACAAATATTAGACACCAGCACTCTCTAGGTCCAGGGGCTAGGGTAGTAGGGCAGGAAACTGCCCACCGCCATCAACCCCACTCTGATTTTCCCAACTCTGCACCTATTCTAGAAGACCTGGTAGCCAATGCCTAGTTATATATATGCTTCTGGCCTTGTAATAGTATTGTGATTTTAGATAAGCTGGTATGAGGCATGCTCCCATTCATTTAGAAATGACCTCTCATTCCTGAATAACTTACCTACAGTTAAGAATCCATCAAGATCATTTTCAGAGGCTCTTGCTCAAACACTTGGCAAGCATTGGCTTACCTTCTGTTCTGAATGCTCTGGACTTAGGTGTAATATCTATTTTATAAATGGAAACACTTTACAAGAATATGAGATCTGGCATAAAATAGACACTCAATATATTTTAAAATGAGTTATTAATATGAAAGGACTAAGGAGAGAGGAAGACTAACTTTGAAGGCAATATTATAGGAACCAATAAGCCTGACTAGAGAGAAATTTTGAAGTAAGGAGTGGGATGTGGGTCCTGGAGTAATTAACCTTGAATCTAAAATGCAACTAAAGTAAGATGCAGTGTTTTATATTCCATTAATTAAAAAAAAACCTGTCTATTATTACTTAAGACTATTGCCATTGACTGTAAGATGCATCCCTTTTTCAGAGATGTTAAAATGTAAAAACAATTTCTTTTTACAATTGATGAAATATGGTAATCATTCACATTTTCCCTGCAACTCACATGGTGGATGGTCATGGGATGCCCCCTGGGCTGTGGCCTAAGTGAGATGGGGTGCGAGTTCTGTTGGCCTCCCTATGCTCTCATGGTAACATCACTCTGCATTCCTAATCAAGCAAGCAATCTGGAATACAAGATATTGTAAAAATGAAGTTATTTTCACAACCTTGATTCGTACTAAGTTATTAAAAATCAATACCAAATTTCAGTTCTTTGAGTATAGTTAGTAATTTTGAGAATATTACTAACATTTTAGTAATACATCTTGCCACCAATGATGACATGTCTGTGGGTAATTAATCATACCATGGATGAGAACTGATGTCCCAAGCTCATAAGAAGGTATTATTGGAAGCCCTTTATAGGCGGCTTTGCCTTCAGGGTTAGACAGGAAGGTTGCTGCTCAAAAAGTCTATTCAGTGGATGGGAAGAGGAAAATAACCTTACTTGATCTTAACCGTATCACAGGGGCGCCTGGGTGGCTCTGTCATTAAGCGTCTGCCTTCGGCTCAGGTCACGAGCCCAGGGTCCTGGGATCAAGCCCTGCATCGGACTCCCTGCTCCACGGGAACCTGCTTCTCCCTCTCCCACTCCCCCTGCTTCTGTTCCCTCTCTCCCTATGTCTCTCTCTGTCAAATAAATAAATAAAATCTTTAAAAATAAATAAATAAATAAAAATAAGCCAAATCACAGACCCTGGCCCAGATTTTCAAAGTTTCTTAATACTTAATCTCTGTACTTAAGTTCACCATTATCATTATCATGAAAGCAACTGAGCATGTCCACAGAACTTAAAGAACTCACAAGAAGATCCTGATGATTTTATCCACCTAGGGGTCTTAAGGGCATTGACTTTGTTGATTAGGCAATACCACGGTCAATGTTTTAGAGTTTACGTGGGAGAATAGAAACCACCCTTGCATGGAAAGTGAGTATATCCTTTCTGCTATCCAAAAATTACAGACCAATCTCAATATTATCCATGCTGAGATGTTTAATAGAACATCTTCAGGAACTTCTAGATTCCCCTTCAGATGCCCTACTTGTGGATTCTGGGATCTGGGACAGATCTCGACTGAGCTGTGATTATTATCAATGTTGTAATTACTAATTTGGGTTCCCGGATATCCTTTGTAGAACCTTGCCTAGTGAAAAACAGTAGTTTGGCTGGTCCACCTCAGCCTCTGGTATAAATTTTACTGTTCACTATGAGCACAAAGCCCTCTGAGGTCCCATATAGCATTCCATAATTGTGTCAACAGGCACCTCTCCAAGAGAGGGAAGTTACTTCTCAAAGAAACAGGTAGTGGGGCAGGACAGCGGCATGATGTAACTTTTGAACAATGAATCCAGGGAGGACCCATGAAAATCGAAGTCCTGCAACCAAAAATCAATAAAACAGCTGGAAAGCAAAGGCATTTACTGAAGTCTCCAAGGTCACAGTTGTGTTAATTAAAGGAAAGCCCCAGGGGGTCAAGTGAATTTTGAAAAGAGCTTTTCAGTGCCCCCACATAATTGATGTTCCCTTGCTGTTCGCTGTGGGTCCTTGCTCTCTCTAACCCCAGGGGTGTGTTCTTGCATGTGCCTTGATTTAGAGTGTACACTCTATGCCATTCAGCCACCACTTGTCACCTCTCAGCTCCCAATCACCTTATACAACCTGTCCTTCAAGGACACATTCAAGGCTTCTTCCTCTGTAAAGCTTCCTAGTTGCTATCTTTCTGTCTTTGAAACCATCATTGTGCTTTTTCCATATAGATGCTATGACTTTTACTTTTCATCATAGTAATTTTCTTCCCTTTAAATCACAGTCTTTCTGATTCATCTCTGTGTCCAGAATATATAAGATACTCAGTGCATATCTACTTAACCAGTAAATGAAGCAATCAGGTAACCACTCAGTCAATCAATGAAAATAAATGAACATGTCCTTTAAAGTGTACTTTTTCTGTGGCCATTGAGAGCATCTATTCTATGGTTTCTCCTACACCAAAAGGTCAGCACTTACATCCATAAAACATGATGTTGTAAAATGATAAACAGCCTAAGACATGATATAAATGATACAATTGCAGGCAGTATTATGAGTAAAGAGGAGAGAGATATAATCAAAACCAGAGTGATCAGCGTAAGAAGTAGGATTGGAACTGTGATATTTAATTTTTTTAAGTTACTTTTATTAAGCCCTTACTATATGCCAAGTGCTGAGCTAAGTAGATTACATGCATTGTTTTATTTAATCTTCAAAGCAGGCCTGTGAGGTACATACTTGCATTCTCATTCTGTGGATTAGGAAATAGACTTGGAGAGACTAATCTACCCCAGACCACCCAGCCATTAAGTGGCAAAGCTGGGTTTCATGCATGACTCATGTATGACTTCATTCCTGCTGCACTGTGCTACAAAGACCGGCAGGATTTGGATAAATGTGATTAGATATAAGAGAGAGCAGCCTGAGCCCAGATCTGCAAAGGTGTAAAAAGGGAATGTGGCTGGTAAGCTTAAGGATCAAGGAAGGGTTCTGGTCCACTGATAGACTGGCCAGGGAAGCATTTCTATGGGGTAATCGAATATATCATGGTTTATGAGAAGGAATGTATATTTGGTCTTCCTCCTAGTTTCTGGCATGGGGCTCCTAAAACACTTAAAAACCTTTTCTTTTGTTATGTTAATGAGGTGACTCTTAGACCAAACCTAAGGATGGGGTTGGCTGCCATTGGAGTCTACCATGTGATTAAAGGATTGGAAATCTCTGTCCTACCCCTGACCTCTAGGAAGGGGAAAGGGGCTGGAGATTGAGTTAAATCCCCAATGGCCAATGATTTAATAAATCATTCCTATGTAATGAAGCCTCCATAAAAACCCAAAAGAACTAGAGAGAGCTTCCAGGTGGGTGAACAAGAATGATTCTGCATGCCTCAATGCCATGCGCCAAAGTCCATGAGGACAGAAACTCCTTAATTCAGGGCCCTGCCCTTAGGACTCTCTTCATGTGGCTGTTGATTTGTATCTTTTAATGTCTTTTGTAATAAACTGCTGAGTAAAATGGTTTCTGGAGTTCTCTGAGCTGCTTTAGCAGATTAATCAAACCGAAGGAGGGTTGTAGGAACCTCTATTTATAGCCAGTCAGTTAGAAGTATAGGTAAAAAGCTGTACTTGTTTTTGGTGTCTGAACTAGAGGGCAGGGGCACCTGTGTGGCTCAGTCAGTTAAGTGTCTGCCTTTGGCTCAGGTCATGATCCCAGGGTCCTGGGATCGAATCCCAAATAGGGCTCCCTGCTCAGCCGGGGGTCTGCTTCTCCCTCTGCCTGCTGCTCTCCCTGCTTTCTCTCTCTGTCTCTCTGTCAAATAAATCTTTTCGAAAAATAAACTAGAGGGTAGTCTTGTGGACTGAGCCCGTAATAATAATTAGTAGTAGTAGTATATTTAATTAATGATATATTACTTTTATAATTACTGATATAATTATTATATAATTAATATATCAATATACTTAATATATTTATATATAATTATTAATAATCTGATGCTATCTACAGGTAGAGTATCAGAATTTAGTTGAATTGTAGGATACCCAGCTGGTGTTGGAAAATGGCTTGGTGGTATGGGGAAAACCCCCACACATTGGAAGTGGTGACCAGAATCTTAGTGTAGAAAGGAGTATCATGCATGAGAGTGGACAACATTAAATGACAAACTAAGAAGGCTCTACTAGATCCTGGTGAAAACCAACAGAAATGGCAGGTTTGGAAGATTAGTCTAGAGACGAGTTAGGCATCCCTAAGCTACAGATTTTTTTATGAAGAACTTCAGAGTTGGGGTGCCTGGGTGGCTCAGTCAGTTGAGCATCTTGACTCTTGATTTTGGCTCAGGTCATGATCTCAGGTTGTGAGATTGAGCCCCACTTCGACCTCCGTGCTCAGCGGGGTACCTGCTGGAGGTTCTCTCTCTTCCTCTCCCTCTGCCCCTACCCCCTCTTTCTCTCTAAAATAAAATAAATAAATGAAATTTTTTTAAAAAGCAAAGAACTTCAGAGTCTTCTTCCTAAAATAAGAGAAGTTTATAATCAACAAAAATTTTATTTGAATGTAGATGTTTGTATTACTTCCATATAGTCATTTTCTAACCTAAATTCTATAATTATGTCCTTGACTTATAGTTGGTGGACACCGATGTTAGCTTTCACTTTTCACTTTTGTATTGACCAAAGACCAAATAGTGGCAGCAGATATGGTGATCAGTATTCAAGTACAGATGACCTGACTCCAATTTTTCTGTCTGATGAGGATGGAGAGCATGTGAGAATGTTGTATGAGTGTGTGTGAGTATATGTGTGTGTATGTGGTCAGAGAAACTCTCCAAGAAGTCCCACAAACCCTTCATGAAACCAACTCCCTTAAACAACTCTGAGATTAGCACAAGGCATAGAATCTCTGGTTCTAATGCCCATAAGTTATTTAAGCTGTCTGCACCTTTGTCCCCAGTGTTTGAAACGTTCCACCTACTTATAGCCTCTATTTAAAATCACTGCTTCCAAACACAGTGGGTTGTCCCTACCATTCTGCTTTTAGTGGCCATCTTGGATCCTACTCTGAGTCCCTAGCTTACCTCTGTAACACTTTTAGGGCCACTTTGGACCATAAAGTAGTCATTTGTTAGGTGATAAGTTTCTAGCATTAAAAGTTTCAGATTGCGAATAACACAGTCTGCGTTCAGTCCAAATTGTTTGAAATGCATATGTTCATTGGAATTCAGTCAGGAAGAGCCAAGGAAATCTCAGAAAGTAGAAGAGCCCCAGTTCTGGAATTGGACTGACCTGGGTTTGAATTCTAGCTCTGTCACTTGCTGTACTGACCTTGGGAAAATTGTCTAACTTTTCAGAGCCTCAGTTTTCTCAGGACAAAAATAGGGATCATGTAAGTACCTCACAAGTCAGTTATGTAAGCAAGATAATATGGACAGAAAATAGATGCTCAGTAGATGGGAGAGATGCTGCTAATTATCAGCGTAAGTACCTTTGCCACACATGTGCCTTACATAGACATGTTTAATATAGAATATATCACTTATATTTCCACATTAGTGTTTTACATAACTGTAGTGCCTGAGACGTATAGTCTGACACCTAGCATATGCTCAATAAATACTTGCTGAACGAGGCTGAAAGACTAAATAGAACAGTGATTTTGTCATACACAATTTTATTTTACAGTTAAGAATGAACTCTTAAGACTCCCTTAGGATGCTGACTCTGTATTATGGTCCCCATACTAGATTATAAAGATAGAAAATTTTTCTATTTGCTTATATATTTTTTCAAAACTATTGTGCATCTATCGAGTGCCTTCTACAGTGTCAGATACTGACTTAATGTTTTGCACGTATTAGCTCATTTAATCCTCACCAGAACGCCATGAGTTTGTGATCTCCTTTTGCAGATGAGGAATCTGAGACATAAAGATGTAAAGCAGTCTGCTCTGGCTTACAGCTTGTAAGAGAGAGACCTAGGACTCAAACCAGAAAGTCCAGCTTCAGAGCCTGGACTTAAAACTATGATAGTGTCTTTTTGTATATTTTTATTGCTGTTTTGTTTGTTTTCTTTAACATAGAAACTATGCAATTAGCAATGTACCTCAGTCTTTTGGTGCATTTATTAAAAATAAACACATTTGGCAATATCATGTACTTAGCCATTATGTAATTACACTGGATGAATAGCTATTTGCCCTCTTTAGCACACAAAACATTGTTAAGTTCACATTTGAGCAAGAAACACGTGACCCACGCAGGCAGTGACAGGCCCTGGGGAAGCATAGTTCTGAAGCACTGTGTGCTTTCTGAGTTTCACTCTGGGCGCTGGAAGTGTGGGTTACCTCTGCTAAATCTAAGTGGTTGGTGCCTCTCCATACGATACTTGGAAATATTCTTTTGGCTCTAGAGTTTATTAAGTTAACCATAGAATTAGTTGAAAACTAAACATGCTGTGGAATGAATAACACAGTTTAATCTTTTACTGAAGCGGAAATATATGCAGTAGAACCTTGGTATTTTTAAAATTAATTTTCAACTCTTTGAGCATAACCGTGAAGGTCCATGGCTTATGGTAATTTATAATTTTGTTAGAGGGATGTGTAGGAATAAACCTTGAACTAGTAAGAGAATCTACTGACCACCCAAACCCACATTATAGAATCATCTTATTCTCCTCTCATCCTTAATTATATAGCAACTCCCATGCTTGTCTGTAAGAAAAATGAATAATAATAATGGCTTGTGGGGGGGGGGGGAATGCAAGAAAGAAAACAAAATTATTGCCCTTTGCTGGAAAGAAAAGGATTAGGAAAATAATTTGTCCTTTGCCCCTTCCTATGGTAGGAAGGGTTGGCAGGACAGCTATAATGGGCTAAAATGTTACCTGCTAATTTGGGGATGTTGGCTGATCTGGGACCTGGTGGCTGTGGAATGTCAAGGGTCCACAGTCTAACAAAATACTAAATATACCAAATATGAAATATACGGCTTCTCTGGACCTGTAACTGCCACATGGTTCTGTGTTAACTATACCCCCTCTTTCTGCTGATTGCTGATGTGCCTTGCCATTGTTAGCGGAAGGAATCAGTCTTTTTTGCCTTGGGTCTGGTCCAGGGCTGCCTCTCCAGTATCCTCACTTCTCTTGTGTGTCTGTGCTGATCTGTTTCCCAGACACAGGCGATACAGAGAATTCTCAGCTTTCATGTATACAGTCAAAGGATATGTAGACTAAGTTGCATTCACCGCCATGTCTGCATAGCACTGGCTGTTGGGGTCTCTGTTGGCTCTCCCACAGACAGCACAATCTAGGGACCTGAGCCGTGATGACCTTCTCTCCTCTGGTTCTGAAATTTCTGTTGTAGCTGTCCACAGCAAAACGCTTTTTGTTTCTTCTGCTGAGACTGTGGGAGCAAGTGTTTGCATAGATAACCCCGCCATCATGTAGGAAGAGGACCTGTTCCCTTCTGTGTGCCACCAGGAGAGTCTCTCCTCTTCCTTACCTAGAAGACTTTTTACAGTCATTTCCAGTGCCTCACTGTCTCTTTCCCCCTTCCTCTTAGAGGCAGAGCTGTATTTAAAATGATCTAATAACTGACCCCAGCATTTGTGTGGTTAACCGTTTCACGTCCACTTACATATTTATTACAATGCATCAGACTCCCAGCCAGTTAATATGTACGTCCATTAATCTATCTACTCAATGACCACTGAATTTGTTTGTTGAGTCTGGAAAAGTAATAGATTATCATTACATTGATCCTTTGTTTATAAATCTAAATGTGCTTTCTAGATACATAGAGTCTGTTACATTAACAATACTGTGTATATGAGTGTGTGTGTACATTTATATTTATATAGGTGTGAATATTCTGTTGTAAACATAGTTGTCATCACAGTCATACATGGTATTTGCTGCTTGCTTATGGACCTCATCCACTGGACTGACTTGAGCTCTGACAAACATCACATATTCTCAGCATCAGAAGAGACTTGATTTTGAGTAGTTTAAAACAGTGTTACAGTCACGAATCTAATACATAATTTATGCTGGGTATATAAGATATATTAATTGGTCAAAAAAACTAACTTGTTAAATTAATTTTTGTGTTAAGTTAAATTTTAGTTAAATTTATTATATTTATTTTAGCAATCTATATTAAATAAATATTGCTTTATTTATATAATCTTTTAAATAAGGTAAAAGTAAATAAATAAGACCTTGCAAAATAGTAATTTACATTTTGAATGTCAATCACAGGCAACATTCATTTAAATTTTTTCATAAACAGATAGATCTGACACGTAAACTATTCTGGCATTTAGCAGCTAGAAATATATTCTAGTACTCACCTAAAGTAATATTACATTTTTCTGGAAGCAAGTTAATTTTTTCCCCTTTTTTATTGAAAACCATTATAACATTTAGAAAAATAAATAATCATAAATTAAATTATCACTGATGGTAATTACATCTTTTCCATCCTGGGCCTGATCTTTGCCAACATTGTCCCCATACCTATCTCACATCACTCTCTTTGCTTTCTTTATCTCTTTTACTGAGTGAACTATTTTCCTAGGACTCTTGCCTCCTGTGTCTTGTGTTTCAATGAAATGCTCATATGTTCTACTTGACACATTTCAGCAATCACAAGGAAGGCCCTCAAACATTGGTCCTCCCGTTCTCTAATCACCAGATCAGGAACCAGGAGGGCAAACACCAAAGTAAGGAATGTGACATGATCTTTCTCAAGAGCCCCTTGTTTTATTTGGCATCAGCCAAGACAAGAGCCCTTCACCTTTTCAGTGCTAATGATAACTACTACTCCTGCAATTTACCCACTTTAATTAGCAGATGCACTGCTTCTCTATGATGTCCTGAATGTAGAAGATTTCAACATGGTAAATAAACACAATTAAGCAAGACAGAAGTCAGATTCATTATTTGTAATTCAAATCCTCTTATTACACTTGACATTTAATGTGAATCAGAAACTCCACTTTTTATTTATTTATTTATTTATTTTTATTATTATGTTATAATCACCATACATTACATCATTAGTTTTTGATGTAATGTTCCATGATTCCACTGTCTTTCAATGAGTGTTTCAATGAGTTACAAATGAGTGTTTATAACATAGTAGATACTAATTAAAAAGTTAAAGAGTTAAAAACTCTCCCCTCTCCTACAAAAAGAAGTCACCATTGATTTTAACAAATGTTTTTTGCTGCTAGTGTTTTTCTGAGATAGTCTACTGGTAGAGAATTGACATAGTCATTTGAATAATTCAGGATAAATTTCCTCCAATTATAAACCTAGCATTTTTAACTAATGAGCTCCACATTTGGAATAAAGGCATCTTTTATGGGGAGAGCAAGGAAGGGGGAATCAGACAGAGGTAAGATTTAGTTGAATTATTTTACTGCCTTCTTTCTCTCTTTCAATTTGCACTTGACTCCATAACTTAAAGCTGTAAAATAGACTCTAAATATATAAAAACATTGATGATTTGTACAGGATTAAATAGGCTTTAATTGTACTTATTATGAAATTTTACATTTCTCCTGGAAACTCCCTGAACAAACATCTGTATTGTATAGTATAGAGGAAAAAATAGTCTGGTCAAAGAGCCACGATTTGAGAGACATGAATTTTGGTCTTAATTCTGTTGCCAGATAAATAACTTTAGTCAAGATAGTCACCCTTTCTTAGTCTCAGTTATTACTACATGGAAATCATCCAGTCTCCTGACTTTAAACTCCATGTCTATGCTAACAAGTCTCATTGCTATCTCAAGTTGGGGCACTGGGACTCTGCCAGGAGTTCCAGATCAAGGTCAACTTCCCATCTGACTTCTCTCCTTGATTGTCTAATAGGATCTCAAGCATAACGTGTCCAAAATTGAGCTCTTGATCTTCCACTCCCTACTACCAGCAACTCTTACATTCTTACCTCAGTGGCAATTCCATTTTTCCAGTTGCTCAAGACAGAAAATCTGGTGTCATCCTTGATTTCTCTCTCTCATACTTCACACCTAATCCATAAGCAACTTCCATCAGCCACACTTTCAATCTATACCCAATGCTTCCTTGATCATTTCTTCCCATCTTCATCTTTCCTTCCTAGTCTACGTGACTACCATTGCCTGAATGCAATGCAGCTGACTCCTAATGGTCTCTTTGGTGATGTCCTTCCCCCTTTAAACTGTTTTCAACAATTTAGATCACATCACTCTTCTGCTCAAAACCCCTCCTATAGGCCTCTGTCAGCCACTACTGGCAAGTGATAGAGCAACGGAGCACAAAATTGGAACTTTTAGAAGTCGGCTCTGCTGAGGGACGTTGCTCCAGTGGCTAAGCAGGGGGTGGTACGCTCGCTGGGACAGTGTGGTCTCAGGACCCTCGGGGTCACAGAAAGACTGGGGGTGCCTGGTGCAGCAGAGCTCCCAGGTATTGGAGCAGGGAAGCCAGTTGCAGACATGGGGCCGAGGCGTGGGCTCTCAGCTCGGGGTTGCCATAAACCATGATCCACAGCACTGTCGGGCCACTGCTCTTCCAGCAAGGACCCAACAAGCGGCAGATCCGGGGAGACTCCCCTTCCTCCTCTGGGAGGAGCGGCACGGGAGCGCACCACAGGGATCTTCTAAGTTTGGAGACTCCACAAGGGGTCGGGTGCCAGAGATAGAAATGTTTGGTCACAGGCCGGTTGAGCATGGAGTGTGGCCAGAGACCTGGGAGATGGGATCGACTGACTGCTTTTCTCTGGGGGCACACTGAGGAGCGAGCCATGAGTTCTCGGCTCCTCCGGGGCAGAGATTGGGAGGCCGCCATTTTCTCTATCGTCCTCCAAATCTGTATGGAAAGCTTGCAGGGAACAAAAGCTCCCAAGAGCAAACCCGAGCAGATTACATAGCCTGGACCAGCAAGGGCAGGGCAATTCCGCCTCCGGCAAAGACATTTGGGAACCACGGCAACAGGCCCCTCCCCCAGAAGATCCGCAAGAACAGCCAGCCAAGCCCAAATTCACTGATCAATGAGAACTGCAGGACTCCAGCGCTAGGGAAATACCACACATAGAATTCATGGCTTTTTTCCCATGATTCTTTAGTCTTTCAAAGTTAATTTTTTTAACTTTTTCTTTTTTTTATTTTTCTTTTCCCCTTTTTCAACCAACATCTTATCAATCCCTTTTTTAAAAAATCTTTTTTATTTTTCATTTTTAGAGTCATATTCTATCCCTTCATAGTAGTTAACCTTATTTTTGGCATATATATATATATAAGTTCTCTAGTTAAAATTTTGGGATACAGTTTCTTCTAACAGACCAAAATACACCCTAAATCTCTAGTGTATGGTTTTGTTCTAGTCTCCTGCCTGATCACATTCTCTCCCCACCTTTTTTTTTAAATCCTCTTCTTTCTTTTTTCAACCAACTTCTTATCCTATCAGTTCCTTTTATAAAATCTTTTATAATTTTCATCTTTACAGTCATATTCCATCCCTACAGTCCCTCCATCCCTGTATTTACCCTTATTTTTGTACCTATGTAAGTTGTTCTTTCTTTAAAATTTTGGGAGGCACTTTATTCTAACAGACCAAAATACATTCAAAATCTAGTGTGTAGCACTAATCTATGCACCAACCTGATCATATTTGATCATATTCTGTTTGTTTGTTTGTTTGTTTGTTTTTATCTTTTTCTTTTTCGTTTCCTTTTTTTTTTTCCTTTTTCTTTCTTTCCCTTTCTTTTCCCCCAGCCTCAGGTCTCTTCTGATTTGTTTAGTGTATATTTTTCTGGGGTTGTTGTTACCCTGTTAGCATTTTGTTCTCTCATTCATCTATTCTCCTCTGGACAAAATGACAAGACAGAAAAAATCACCTCAACAAAAAGAACAAGAGGCAGTACCGACTGCCAGGGACCTAATTAATACAGACATTAGTAAGATGTCGGAACTACAGTTCAGAATGACAATTTTAAAGATACTAGCTGGGCATGAAAAAAGCATGGAAGATATTAGATAAACACTTTCTGGAAAAATAAAAGATCTAAAAATCTAACCAAGTTGAAATCAAAAAAGCTATTAACGAGGTCAATCAAAAATGGAGGCTCTAACCACTAGGATAAATGAGACAGAAGAGAGAATTAGTGATATAGAAGACCAAATGATGGAAAATAAAGAAGCTGAGAAAAAGAGAGATAAACAACTACTGGATCACCAGGGTGGAATTCAAGAGATAAGTGATACCATAAGATGAAACAATATTAGAATAATCCCAATTATTGGAAGAAGAAGAGGGGGGCGCAGAAGGTATATTGGAGCAAATTATAGCAGAGAACTTCCCTAATTTGGGGAAGGACACAGACATCCAAATCCGGGAGACACAGAGAACCCCCCTCAAAATCAATAAAAATAGGTCAACACCCCGACATCTAATAGTAAAATTTACAAGTCTCAGAGACAAAGAGAAAATCCTGAAAGCAGCATGGGAAAAGATATCTGTAACCTACAATGGTAGAAACATTAGATTGGCAACAGACCTATCCACAGACATCTGGCAAGCCAGAAAGGACTGGCATGATATCTTCAGAGAACTAAATGAGAAAAATATGCAGCGAAGAACACTATATCCAGCTAGGCTGTCATTGAAAATAGAAGGAGGGATAAAAAGCTTCCAGGACAAACAAAAACTAAAGGAATTTGCAAACACGAAACCAGCCCTACAAGAAATATTGAAAGAGGTCCTCTAAGCAAAGAGAGAGCCTAAAAGTAACATAGACCAGAAAGGAACACAGACAATATATAGTAACAGTCACCTTACAGGAAATACAATGGCACTAAATTCATATCTTTCATAATTACTCTGAATGTAAATGGGCTCAATGCCCCAATCAAAAGACACAGGCTATCAGATTGGATAAAAAAACAAGACCCATCAATATGCTGTCTGCAAGAGACTCATTTTAGACCCAAAGACACCCCCAGATTGAAAGTGAGGGGGTGGAAGACCATTTACCATGCTAATGGACACCAAAAGAAAGCTGGGGTGGCAATCTTTATATCAGACAAATTAGATTTTAAAACAAAGACTATAATAAGAGATGAGGAAGGACACTGTACCATACTTAAAGGGTCTATCCAACAAGAAGATCTAACAATGGTAAATATCTATGCCCCGAACATGGGAGCAGCCAATTATATAAGGCAATTAATAACAAAAGCAAAGAAACACATTGACAACAATACAATAATAGTGGGAGACTTTAACACTCCCCTCACTGAAATGGACAGATCATCTAAGCAAAAGATCAACAAGGAAATAAAGACTTTAAATGACACACTGGAACAAATGGACTTCACAGACATATTCAGAACATTCCATCCCAAAGCAATGGAATACACATTCTACTCTAGTGCCCATGGAATATTCTCAGGAATAGATCACATCCTAGGTTACAAATCATGTCTCAACTAGTACCAAAAGATTGGGATCATTCCCTGCATATTTTCAGACCACGATGCTTTGAAACTAGAACTCAATAACAAGAGGAAAGTCAGAAAGAACTCAAATACATGGAGGCTAAAGAGCACCCTACTAAGGAATGAATGGGTCAACCAGGAAATTAAAGAAGAACTTAAAAAAATTCATGGAAACAAATGAAAATGAAAACACAACTGTTCAAAATCTTTGGGATGCAGCAAAGGCAGTTCTAAGAGGAAAGTATATAGCAACGCAAAGCCTTTGTCAAGAAACAAGAAAGGTCTCGAATACACAACCTAACCCTACACCTAAAGGAGCTGGAGAAAGAACAGCAAATAAAGCCTAAGCCCAGCAGGAGAAGAGAAATTATAAAGATCAGAGCAGAAATCAATGAAATAGAAACCAAAAGAACAGTAGAACAGATCAATTAAACTAGGAGCTGGTTCTTTGAAAGAATTAACAAGATTGATAAACCCCTGGCCAGACTTATCAAAAAGAAAAATAAATAAAATCATGAATGAAAGAGGAGAGATCACAACCAACACCAAAGAAATACAAACAATTATAAGAACATATTATGAGCAACTATATGCCAGGAAATTAGATAATCTGGAAGGAATGGATGCATTCCTAGAGATGTATCAACTACCAAAACAGAACCAGGAAGAAATAGAAAACCTGAACAGACCTATAACCACTAAGGAAATTGAAGCAGTCATCAAAAATCTCCCAACAAACAAAAGCCCGGGGCCAGATGGCTTCCCAGGGGAATTCTACCAAACATTTAAAGAAGAATTAATACCTATTCTTCTGAAACTTTTCCAAAACATAGAAATGGAAGGAGAACTTCCAAACTCATTTTATGAGGCCACCATTACCTTGATCTCAAAACCGGACAAAGACCCCAACAAAAAGGAGAATTACAGACCAATATCCTTGATGAACATGGATGCAAAAATTCTCACCAAAATACTAGCCAATAAGATCCAACAGTACATTAAAAGGATTATTCACCATGACCAAGTGGGATTTATCCCTGGGCTGCAAGGTTGGTTCAACATCCACAAATCAATCAATGTGATACAATACATTAATCAAAGAAAGAACAAGAACCATATGATCCTCTCAATAGATGCAGAAAAAGCATTTGACAAAGGACAGCATCCTTTCTTGACCAAAACTCTTCAGAGTATAGGGATAGAGGGTACATAACTCAATATCATAAAAGCCATCTATGAAAAACCCACAGCGAATATCATTCTCAATGGGGAAAAACTGAGAGCTTTCCCCCTCAGGTCAGGAACATGGCAGGGATGTCCACTCTCACCACTGCTATTCAACATAGTATTAGAAGTCCTAGCCACAGCAATCAGACAACAAAAAGAAATAAAAGGCATCCAAATCAGCAAAGAAGAAGTCAAATTCTCACTGTTTGCAGATGATATGATACTTTATGTGGAAAACCCAAAAGACTCCACCCCAAAACTGCTAGAACTCATACAGGAATTCAGTAAAGTAGCAGGATATAAAATCAATGCACAGAAATCATGGCATTCCTATACACCAACAACAAGACAGAAGAAAGAGAAATTAATGAGTCGATCCCATTTACAATTGCACCCAAAACCATAAGATACCTAGGAATAAATCTAACCAAAGAGGCAAAGAATCTGTACTCAGAAAACTATAAAATACTCATGAAAGAAATTGAGGAAGACACAAAGAAATGGAAAAACGTTCCATGTTCATGGATCAGAAGAACAAATATTGTGAAGATGTCAATGCTACCTAGAGCAATCTACACATTCAATGCAATCCCCATCAAAATATCCTCCACTTTTTTCAAAGAAATGGAACAAATAATCCTAAAGTTTGTATGGAACCAGAAAAGACCCCAAACAGGCATAGGAATGTTGAAAAAGAAAAGCAAAGTTGGTGGCATCACAATTCCAGACTTCAAGCTCTATTACAAAGCTGTTATCATCAAGACAGTATGGTACTAGCACAAAAACAGACACATAGATCAGTGGAACAGAATAGAGAGCCCAGAAATGGACCCTCAACTCTATGGTCCACTAATCTTTGACAAAGCAGGAAAGAATGTCCAATGGAAAAAAGACAATCTCTTCAACAAATGGTATTGGGAAAATTGGACAGCTACATGCAGAAGAATGAAACTGGACCATTTCCTTACACCACACACAAAAATAGACTCCAAATGGTTGAAAAACCTAAATGTGAGACAGGAGTCCATAAACATCCTAAAGGAGAACACAGGCAGCAACCTCTTCGACCTCAGCTACAGCCACTTCTTCCTAGAAACATCACCAAATGCAAGGGAAGTAAGGGCAAAAATGAACTATTGGGACTTCATCAAGATAAAAAGCTTTTGCACAGCAAAAGAAACAGTCCACAAAACCAAAAGACAACCGACAGAATGGGAGAAGATATTTGCAAATGACATATCAGATAAAGGGCTAGTATCCAAAATCTATAAAGAACTTCTTAAACTCAACACCCAAGAACAAATGATCCAATCAAGAAATGGGCAGAAGACATGAAGAGACATTTTTCCAAAGAAGACATCCAAATGGCCAACAGACACATGAAAAGTGTTCAACATCACTCGGCATCAGGGAAATCCAAATCAAAACCTCAGTGAGATACCACCTCACACCAGTCAGAATGGCTAAAATTAACAAGTCAAGAAACGACAGATGTTGGCGGGGATGTGGAGAAAGGGGAACCCTCCTACACTGTTGGTGGGAATGCAAGCTGGTGCAACCACTCTGGAAAACAGTATGGAGGTTCCTCAAAAAGCTGAAAATAGAGCTACCATATGACCCAGCAATTGCACTCCTGGGTATTTACCCCAAAGATACAAATGTAGGGATCCAAAAGGGTATGTGCACCCCAATGTTTATAGCAGCAATGTCCACAATAGCCAAACTATGGAAAGAGCCAAGATGTCCATTGCCAGATGAATGGATAGAGAAGATGTGGTATATATATATAATGGAATATTATGCAGCCATCAAAAGGAATGAGATCTTGCTATTTGCAACGACGTGGATGGAACTGGAGGGTATTATGCTGAGCAAAATAAGTCAATCAGAGAAAGACATGTATCATATGACCTCACTGATATGAGGAATTCTTAATCTCGGGAAACAAACTGAGGGTTGCTGGAGTGGTAGGTGGTGGGAGGGATGGGGTGGCTGGGTGATAGACACTGGGGAGGGTATGTGCTATGGTGAGCGCTGTGAACTGTGTAAGACTGTTGAATCACAGACCTGTACCTCTGAAACAAATAATATGTTATATGTTAAAAAAAAGAAAAAGAAAAAGAAGATAGCAGGAAGGGAAAAATGAAGGGGGGGATATCGGAGGGGGAGATGAACCATGAGAGACTATGGACTCTGAGAAACAAACTGAGGGTTTTAAAGGGGAGGGGGTGGGGGGATGGGTTAACCTGGTGATGGGTATGAAAGAGGGAACGTACTGCATGGAGCACTGGGTGTTATATGCAAACAATGAATCATGGAACACTAAATTAAAAACTAATGATGTAATGTATGGTGATTAACATAACATAATAAAAAAAAAAAACCTCCTATCCCATTCGGTGCAAAAGCCATATCCTTGCTACTGACTTCTAAGATCTTCCATGTTAACCTCTCCCACTTTGTTGCTAGCTACTCTTCGGCTCTCTCTGTTGTAATCTTACTGACCTCCTTGCTGTTCCTGTAATATACCAGGCACATCTACATCTCAGGTCCTTGTTGACACCAGCAAGCAGTGCTAGCCAGGAATATTCTTTTCCAAAGTATCTGCATGGCCACTTTCTTCAAATCTTTATTAAAAGTGAGAATTTTTCTCCCTCCACAATTTAGACACTTTTTCTTTCATTTCTTTATTTTTTGTTATCCTTTACATTTATTGCTATCAAACAGATATTTCATTTATCTAACATATTTGCTCCCTCATTTGAGTGTAAGTTCAATGGAGTTTATCTGTTCTGTTTATTATTAAATCTGTAATGCCTAGTAAAGTATGTGGTATTGGGGGAGTGGTCAATAATGTTTGAATAAATAAATAAACTCTGCTTACTAGACTCATTAGACTATAAGCTAGGAGTCCTATGACTCTAGGGCACAATAAGTCCCAAAGTACCTTTTGAGTTATTGTTGAAAAAAAATAAATCACATTTAGTATGTTCTTTATTTTTAATCCTAGTATTTTAGGGTGAATGTTGGAAATTTAACTTTTATGAGATTCTCAGTTTCTTCCTGAGAAGACTGAACTAGATCACAGTGTGTATATATATGTATGTATATACATATACATATATGTGTGTATATATCACAAAAATTTCATGGAATCAAGTGAAATATTATATTATTTGGAAGCCTCATAAGCAGAACAAATGAAAATGGTGATGATTGTAGGGTATAGCAGAGAATAGAGCTTCTCTCAGTTGCATCTATGATACTGCAGAGCAGCGTTTAAAAGTAACTGGAGTCTACATTTATTCAAAGAGACCTATTATTCTACATATATTAATTTGTATTAGTCTGAATATTTAACTCACCAGAAGACCCTGTTCTCTAACTGTACTTGATGTGACTGCATTAGGAATGTTAAGGAAATACCATTCATATTTGTTAATAGTGTTGCATGTTTAAGTACCCCAGTCACTGAATACCAACTTGATTCCCAGAGGGACTTCCCATAGGGAACATAGAAAATACTAGGCAAGACGCATTCTTTTCCTGAGTTTTAGCCTTAAATCCTAGGAACAATGAACTGGATCACATGAAAATCTTGGGAGTTCCTCTTGATGCTTTAACTTAAAAACTAGAGCAAAGACAGCTCAAGCAATTTTTCTGGTGCCCTTTTTGGTCTTTGCCCATGACTTTTCCATAGCACAAGTCGAGTTCTCCCTCCTTGAGAGTGAAAGGGGACTTGGGTGTAATTAGTTCATGACAATCTGATCCCAGAGAATCGTGTTTATTCAATAGCACAGGTGGCTATAAGTAGGGCAGATTTTTATGATTAATAGCAACATAATTCTTACTAGGAAGCAAACAAATGCTTCACTTATTTTATTTCATGAGATCAGGCTTTATGGCCATTCTCTGTTGGAATAAAACTTTGGTACAAGATATACCTTCAAAGATAATTTGAATATATCTACCAGTTTCCCCCATATAGGCCGCTACAAACACATAGATATGAAACAATCCTACTTTCCTGTGCACAACTAGACATGAACCAAAATGAACTTATCAGACTCCTTCTCAGGATTTGAAAGTAGGTCTTAGCGACATTCTTCTCTCTCTCTGTTAGTGATTAAACTAAAAGATGACATAAGGCTGGGACAGAGACAGAAGCTGGAGCTGCTGTATCTGGCATGCATGTGGAGAAAGTGGGTCTGCAGAGGGAAACTGACACAGGAGAGAAACAAGAGAAGACCATATGGCCAGGGACAGAGACAAGTGGCAGAGACAATAACTGAGAACGCCCTATATTCTAGACCCTTTCAAGGTCGGGCTCACATCTTTCTTTCCCCTTGGATCTTAGAGATGATTCCTGTATCCTGACATTAAAATTCCCATTTTAGCTTAAGCAGTTTGAATGAATATTTATTTTCAACAAAATTGTTCCTGAAAGAGATACTATCATGATGAACACTTTCAAGAAGGCAAAAAAGTTGCCTCTCTAGCAGCTGTGACACAATTCTGTGGCCTTCCATGCTGATCATTACCGCAACCTCTCATCAGTGTTGCACTGCTAGAATTGCAAAGTAGTAGCTGACAGTGTCTAGAAGGATTTATCTGCTACAATGTTCAACCCCACAGAAGCCACAGGTGCAGACCTGACCAATGAACTTCATACAGCAGCTGTCACAGAGCCAGTCAAACTTACACGATGGACCCAAACCTATCTAGTATTTTTCCCATAGAAGGTTAGAGTGTTAGAAAATGTTTTAAAGCTAAATGAATGTGATTTTTTTCAAAGGGTATAGAAAGTTTTTCTTTCATTTATTTCAGTTCCAATGGAAAAACAAAAAACCTGCACAATTGCTAGTTCACATTTTGGGGATAAATGGAGAGGGAATGAGTTGTAGAAATTACATTTTGGAACTAATATGAAAAAGTATCTTACATTTTCTAACACTAATATAAATAGTGCACCTAAAAGATACCCTTCAACTGTACACAAAAGACAAACAGAAAGATACAAGCAGTCATTATTTTGTAATAGTTTAAACACTGACTTATTAACGAAGCCGTCCTTGGTCCTTCCATCTCAGGCAGAGTCATATCTCCTTCTGGGTTCATTGGTCTTTTGGACATATCCAT
Source organism: Eumetopias jubatus (assembly GCF_037043125.1). NCBI lineage: Eukaryota > Metazoa > Chordata > Mammalia > Carnivora > Otariidae > Eumetopias > Eumetopias jubatus. Next base: position 64,779,414 of record NW_028274819.1, on the reverse strand, counting down.
GTAATTGTCACGTGTCAAGATAATGATTAGTTTGCTTGTCTCTCTCCCCAACTGAACAGAGAGCATCTTGAGTAGAAAGTAGAGCCATTATACAAGATAGATAATAGAGTAGGCTTATTGGATCAAGGGTAGAATGGGGGAATGGGAATGCTTATCGTTCAATTTAGGTTGAAGCTGAAGTGCCTTTGAGACTTGCAGGTGAGAATGTTCTGCTGATTATATGTATCATGAGAAGGTGATGATGCTCTAATTTATAGTTAGGGATCTGGAAATAATCAGGGTGTGGCAATTAAAACTACAGTAATCAATGATGCTGCCTAGGAGAACACATCAAGTTGAAAGAGGAAAAGCCAAAGACAGAACCCTAGTCAATACCTATCAAGGATAGACCATATACTCTAAAGTAGCATTATTCAAATCTTAACAGAGTAAATACAGACTCCATCCAAAGGGAGGCAGCATTCCATTTGGTTAAAGGCAGGGACTGACTGTAGAACCAGCTTGCCTGGATTGAATCCTGGCTATACCTTTTACTAGCCACGTGACCTCAGAATTAAATGACTTCATACTTAAAACAATGTCAGAATACAGTAAGCTCTGTAGTGTTTGTGTTTGTAAGATAAATTTTTAAATAAGGAAGAGAAAGAACTCTTAACCCCAAGTTGGCTTGAATGTCTTTGTCTAAATTACTTAAATATATATACACATCAAGTATATATAAGTTATCTGTACTTATTGCATTAATACAACCATGAAACGAAAACATGCGTATAAATTAAATATAAATTAAATTCAGACCTACAATATTAATTTAATGCAATAACTTAGTTTGTCAAAATAAATAACCATTCTCAACATGAATTATGTTAGTGACTACAGGTTGTTTTGCATTTGGTATCCTTCTATTTCCACGTCCCATGTAATCACTCAGTCCTCCCACACTTCTCCATTTTTGTGCAGTGCCCCCAAGACAATATTTAACCTTATAACATGTCTGCCCCTCTTCTTTTCTCTTCAGTTCAAGACAACTAAAGCAATACCATTTGGTGTCAAGGTATTTATGTATACCGACCACACCCTGATATTTCCCAGATCTCTGTCTCTCTCTATATATATATCCTATATATATAAAATATCCATAAAGGTAAAAGGCACCAAAATTTCATGGTACTACTGGGTTAGAGGGCAGTCATCCAGAATATCTAAAATATGTTGACATCATTATTTAAGATAATCATAAAAATGAAAGTTTAATATTCTTATGAAGAACCCCTGGATCTTAGTAATATATCATCTGACCCCAATCTAAGAAATAAGGTTGTAAGGAGTTGCTTTGAAAGATAAAGGTAATAACTGAAGGAGTGTAATGTTAAAAACTTTTAAGAAAGAAAAGCCTGAAACATATTGAGTTATCAAGGGGAAGGATCTAGGAAAGAAGGGGAGGTTAATGATACAGTGAGGGAGTAATTGAGAGAGTAAGATCTTGGAAGACACAGGAGGTTTTGGAATCAAAAACAGAAGTGGAAAGATTTGGGTAGAACAAGAGAAAGTAAATCCAATGCAAAGTTCGTAAATTTGGTTCAGAGCTAGTGCTGCGCATCTTCCCCCCACCACCACCCCCCGCCCTCCCTGCTGCAAGTTTGGCCACTTGCTATGTAAAAGGACACAACTGATAAAATGTGTTTTGATAGCATCTGGTTAGGTTTTCATTCTACAGTGTGTCTCATGAGCACTGAAAATATATGTGTGGGTTAAACCCTGTAAAAAGAACCTCAGGATTAGTAGACAAGTTGATCAAGATGCATATGGACAGCAGACTCAAGTGTCGATATCCGGAGAGTTTGGGAACTAAGATTACTATTTCCAGTTGTTTCTGCTAATTGCTCATGACAGGTATGTGTATTCTAGCATCCTAAGAAGATAGCTGGCATGGAGCCAGCCCAGATTAAAATTCTAAGCACGGGAAGCGCATTATTTTTCCCCTCAATATAAAAAGTTCTAGAAATTAGTCATTTTAGTTCTGAATGAAATCTGATGGCTACAGGGCAGGCCTGGACAGCTAACCTAACATAGTTTTAGCTGCTGCGTAGGTGGAATAAAAAACTTCCTGAAACCCTTGTTTACATCAAAGACTGGTGCCAAACAGGTGTCCCAGACTCCCAGAGGTGATGAATCATAAACATTCATGAGGCATTTCTGTGTCAGTATTTTCAGCTATCAAATTAAAGTGGTAATGGATCCAGAGACTGAAAGGCTGCTTAAGATTTCTAGAATTTTCAAAAGGCAGATGATCTCTGGTCAGGATTAAACCTTCTGGTCCAGAACATACTCTGTTCTGAGAATGTAAAACATTCTCTGTTATGTGAGAATGACTAGGGGGAGTGGTCCATTTATGACGTGAGAGGATGATGATGTTGACTTCCACATTCAGCATAGGAAATGAGCTCACATATTTGCCAGAGTGATACCTTGCAAGTGGCATTCCTTATAAAGTGCAGTGCTTGGTTCATATCCCAGCTCTTGTACTCATGTGTCAGACCACAAGTTGCCATGTGATGCAGTCAGAGTCCATGGGGGAAATAGAAAGAATCCTAGGTTATTTAAGAAAGATTTAATTCTGGGAATTAAGTGTTTGTAGTCTCTGAAGAACTGGAAGAATAAGAATTAAGAGGCTGTTGCTGGATTGAAGTCAAGAATACACCACCATACTGGCAATCTGAAGATACAGGAAAAAGGACCAGAAAGCAGTTGCTGTATCCTTCACCACCACAGAACTGCCTCTCAACACCCAATTCTGGATGGTCTGGTTGACAGCCAAAGACAGCAGAAAGATGGCCCCTTTCTTTCTTCAGCCTCCCAAAGCCAGCAGAAGGGCATCCAATAGTGGTAACTTAATTTTCATTATGAACCCTAGCTGGAAGGGAGTCTAGAAAATGTGGTGTTTAGCTTTCTAGCCTCTGTAGTAAAAGAATCCCACAGAAAAAAAAGTAGGAATAGATGCCGAGAGCCAATTGACCATACCCAGTATATCATAATAAAAGAACCAACCTTAATGGAACATTCTTTTCTAGGTACTCTACCTATTTTTACTTATGTAATCCTCATGGTAACTCTCTGAGGTAATGCTGTTTTTATTCCCAATTTCCAGATGAGGAGACTGAAGCATGAGAACTTAAGCTAGCCTGCCCAACGTCACATGCCTTATAAGTGCAAGATCCAGGACTCAAATCAGGCAATCTAGTTTCACAAACACCTACCCCACCATGGAATTGCCATTTATGTAATAGCTGATTTTTGCCTTTCATACAACATCTAACACTTTCATATTGTTTTATAGATTTAAAAGCACATAATAATTTACAAAAAATAAAATTGTCTCCCAAGCAGATGGGAAATCTTCATAGAAAACTAAGATATTTTCAGAAAGCTCTGAGGTGAGCATGGAGTTAGAACAGGAGGAGTTAATCAGATTATATAGCTTGGTAACTTCATCTTAACTGGAGAGGTGAACCTACTATGAGATCATAAATTGGTGTGGGTTGGCCAGGTAGGGAATGTAGGAGAAGCAGTAACAATAACAAATTTTTATTATCAAGGGATACTTCTTATATACACCTTCTAAATCATGGTCCTTCTCTTCCTAGGGCTTCAGACTGTCAGCCAACTAGGTCACATTTTGGAAGAGAGAGATCTGGGGTTTCTTGATTGAAATTGTATGTAAAATGGGTATAAGGAATCTCCCTTCATTGTAAGAGGTCAGAACCCTATGATCTAAGCAAAGAAGTACTCTGCAGATCAGCTCCTGGATATGAGAGAAAAATAATTAAAAACACAAAGGCTCTTTAATTGAGAACCCAACACCACTCTTAGGGGTATGCATTTTCAAAGCTTTCTACCAATTTCTCCACCACACCAATCTATCCTGTTTGGTCTTCCAAGCACACGTACATTTACTCTCTCATTCTCTGTATACCCCCACCTCCTATTTCTCTTCCTCTCTCTCTCTCTCACACACACACACACACAAACACACACAACACGCAACACATTCATTACTGGGACAGCAAGTGTGAGGTAATAATTGATATGAGTAAAAGAATAGGAGTTAGGTGGAAAGTTTGGGGATGGGGCATCCCAAGCAGGAGGAAGGGAATGAAAAAAAAAGTGTCAGAATCTGGAAGGTTCACAACATCTTCATGGTATGGTATAGGACTCCCAGTAACCACAGGACTAAAGACAGAAGAGAAAGGCAGAGGGAAATGAAGTGCAGGAAGGTAGAGGTCAATTTAATAAAGAACATTGCCACGTGAAGTGGTATCAACATTATGAAGGCAAGGAAGTGAATGAAAAGCTTTATGCAGGGAATGTGCCTGATCTGATTTGAGTTTAAAAAATAAAGCTGGAGGTAATGGGGGAAAAAAGGGAGGGTGTTATTTCTATAATTCAAGACAGAGAAAGAAAGAGGGAGAAAGGCCTGATATAAAATAGGATAGTTAAGGAATGCCTGGGTGGCTCAGTCGGTTAAGCATCTACCTTTGGCTCAGGTCATGATCCCAGGGTCCTGGGATTGAGTCCCACATGGAGCTCCTTGCTCAGCAGGGAGCCTGCTTCTCTCTCTCCCTGCTCTGCCTGCCACTCCCCCTGCTTGTGTTCTCTCTCTCTCTCTCTCTGACAAATAAATAAATAAATATTTTAAAAATATAGGATAGTTAAGACGGAGAGGAGGCAGTGGAATGGAGGGACAACTCTGAAGTAGAACTGACAGGATTTGGGACCTGTGTGATGCAGCAGTTATGAAAAGAGAAGAGACAAGAGTGGTAGAAGTTTCTAGGTTGGAAAAGTGTGGATGGTAGTCCCATCAGCAGAGATGGATAAAACTGCATCCTCCTCTGAGTCAGTCAAGCTTGCTTTTAAAATGTAAATTGTAGAACTGTACATAGATCCTACCTGTGATCTGGCCAAAGTAGGAAGATTGTTTTGACCTTGAGTGGACGGATCCATTTATATTTAGTCACCATTAATGCAGCCAGAAATAGAATTATTGACTCACATTAAATACATGGTCACCTAAACCCACAAAGTCAGACTTTATTTGTGACCAGATTATGTGGTACTTTAAGGCAGAGCTGGAGACTTCTTCATTTATCTAGTCTCTGGGTATCCAGTCACATTCAAATATGTTAAATTTAATGGAATTCCATGATACAACGGTAGACTAGGACTAGAGAATAAAGGGACTTGAATCTCCAAGGCAGGAGAATTCTATTTCTAATTTTACTGTAAAAATGACAATATAGACAATTTTTTGGTCAGGATGAAAGATATTTTGGGAAGACTCTGAACGTGGTGTGTGCCCAGTGAATACTGTTGATTTACTAACTTCAGGACAAACACCCAGAAAGAAAAGTACCTAATGTTAAAGGTAGAAAGAACCCAGCATTGAGCTGGTTTAATCCCTTCAAATGAGAAATGAAGAGCCAGGGAAGAAGAGTGACTTGTAAAAATTTGCCGAGCCAGCTGGGACTGAGTTGTGATCAGAGTCAAGGCCTTCTGATTCCTGGTAGTTTTCTCTTCCCACTAACCCAAATGATAGGAATCTGACTTTGGAAAATGAAGGAAGTTCTTTCTCTGAGAAGAAGTCATTCTTCTCTAGTTTGCATAGCCTATTCGTTTATTTACAAAATGTCGAGTTTCTAGTCTTTGAGGTTTTGTCAGGCCCTGGATACAGAAATTAAAAGGCACATAACCCCTGTCCTCAAAAAATTCCGTCTTTTTTTTTTTTTAAGATTTTATTTATTTGTTTACCAGAGAGAGAGAGAGCACAAGCAGGGGGAGCAGCTGGCAGAAGGAGAAGCAGGCTCCCCACTGAGCAAGGAGCCCAATGTGGGACTTGATCCCAGGACCCCGGGATCATGACCTGAGCCGAAGGCAGACACTTAACTGACTGAGCCTCCCAGGCATCCCAAAATTCCCAGTCTTTTGAGTGAGCATCCAAACTGCCAGGGCAGTCCGGAGGAAAGAGAGCACCACCAGCATGTCAACCGGAATACCGGGGAAAGCAGCTCAAGGAAGGTGGGGGTAAACTGAAATGTGCAGCGTAAACAAGAGTTTGTCTGATTGACAGAGGGAGGGCCTTTTACAAGAACATCATGGAGGAATACCCAGGTACTCAAGAGTGAGATGAGTTCCAGGAACCACAGGAGCCTCAAATGTGAGGCTGAGACTGGTGAGAGGTAAGGCTGAACAGGTTTTAAAGGGAACAGATCATGACTGACTGTGGAGTTTGATTCTTAAGCTCTGAAATTTGTCTCCAAACTTTTTCCATCAATAAATAATCTTTGGACACTCTCTTTATTTGCATGTTTATTTATTGTACACATATACTATGTTGAATCTGTAATTACTGGCTGTGTGATTTGGGGCAAATTCTTTATCTATAAAATAGAAATAATAATAATAAAATAGTATCAATAGTTATCAGTAACTTTTTATGTGCCAAATTGCCAAATACTTTTTTTCTAAACATTTTCATATATTAATTCATTTAGTTCTCACAATAATCCTAGGAGGTAGTGATTTTTATTATTGTGATTTTACTAAATTAATAATTACTTGCTATACACTAAGTGTTTGTGCCCCCCAAATTCATATGTTAAAGTCTAATCCGCCAGGCCTTTGGGAGGTGATTAAGCCATGAGATGGAGCCGTCCTAAATGGGATTAGTGCCCTCATAAAAAAGACCCCAGGAAGCTCCCTCATCCTTTTCAACATGTGAGGATGCAGCAGAAGAGAACACAGTTGTCTCTGAACCTGACACTGAGATACACTGCTGGTACCTCCATCTTGGACTTCCCAGCCTTCAGAACTGTGAGGAATAAATTTCTGGTGTTTATAAGCCACCCAGTCTGTGGTAGTCTGTTTGAGTAGCCTGACCAGACTAAGACATCACGCCATTACTGTATCACCATGTAGTAAAACAAAAACATTCACATGGGCATTATTAATAATAGTTCAAAGTCTACTGAAACTTCTCATTTGGAAGACTTTTGAACAGTATAAAAACTCTGTTCCCATGATTTTTAGTGTGCAGAGAGTTAATACGCTAATCATTTTGGGCAGCAGAAGCACAACTCAATGAAAAAATGCCCCAGTTCTTATTTTTAGAATGCTCCCTCCATGACACAAGAGCTTTCAAAAAGCAGTTATGTTCTCACTCATCACTAAACTATCACCTTTACTTTGTACCACAGGAGAGAGGGAAAGTATTTATTCCTACCATTTTTATAAAATGTTCATTGAAGTATAACATATAGGCAGGAAAGTATGCGAAGCTCGTGTTTTTCTATACTAAATACGCCCATGTAATCACTACTCAGATCAAGAAATAAGACAGTATCTCTTTTCACCTCTCCCAATTATTACCTTCTTCTTCTTTGCCAAAGGTAACCACTATCCTAACTTCTAACACCTGTGGTTAATTTTTGCCTAGTTTGAGCTTCAACTAAATAAAATCATACAATATGTATTCTTTTGTATCTAGCTACTTACACTCCATTGGATGTTTGTGAGGTTCATATGTTGTTGGATATAGCTACAGATCATTCTGTTTTATTGCTATATAGTATTCTATTGTGTGAAATCAATTCATTTATCCACTTTAATATTAATGAATCTGTAGGTTATTTCTGGTACTTGACTATTATTTGCTGAATGGTTTTCCAAAGTAAAGTGAATTTACAGATACATATGAGTTCTTCATCCTCACCAATACTTGATACCATCCTCCTTCATCTTGACTATTCGTGTGTGTGGGTGTGACACAGAGAGGGAGGGAGTCTGTAGAATTCCTGTTTAATTTTGTATTTGTAAATAATTTACAAAACCGAATTAGCTTGAGGCATTCACCAATTATATTAATCTACCATCTAACAGGAAATTAACTCAACCTAATTATCTTGATCATTAAAAATATCCATATCTACTTAAATTTGTCTTCATTATTTGCTTCTATTTTTATTTTACAGCTTTAACAATACCAGATTGAGAAAAGATAGTTTTGAATAAAATCACAATCTGCTTTGTTCAACTAGATATAAAATTTTAGCATTTCATAAATTACTTTGGCCCTAGTGTTTAAGAGTGGGCGTTCTTCACAAAATGCTATTCATTTAAAAAAATAATAGCCAATGAGAAACCTTTGTAAACCCAGCTTTCTTTTCTTTCCTTTTTGATATGCTAAGCTAATTTTATTTTGTTGTTTTGTTTTCTGTTTTGTGCTCATTTTTCTGTTTTTCAGTTCTCTGTTTACCTGCTCCTGCCTTTTTGCGAGTTACTTCAACATTTTTAGAATTCCATTTTGATTTAGGTATAGTGTTTAAGTGTCTCACTTTGTATAGCTTTTTATTGTTTGCCCTACATATTACATTTTATATATAATGTATATAAACATAGATGTGGTTATAGATATATAATCAAAGTCAAAAAGGTTTCCCTTCACCTACCAGAGCAGTGTCAGAGGAGGCTTCCTGAAACACCAGATTTAAATAAGATCCAGAGTCTTATAATACTCCAGTGCCCAGATTACAATCAAAAAGCGTCAACATTTCACTAATTTAAGTATAGAAACTTTACCTCCCTTTATGTCCTTTAACTTTCCCATTTATATTATAATTGTCTTAGCTATTTCCACTACATACAATGAAAACCACATTAAACATTGTTATAATTTTTATTCGAATGTCGAATATAATTTAGAAAACTGAGGAGAAGGAAAGTCTGTTGTATTTACCCTTACTTTTGTTCTTACCATGTTCGGGATCCTTCTTTTATCATTACCTCCTGTCTTTTTTTTTCTTTTCCGCTATATTCCTTTTTTTTTTTTTTTTAACAATTCATTGGCTTTTAGTGTATTCACAGAGTGGTAGATCCATTTCCACAATCAGTTTTCAAAAAGAAACCCGCTACCCCTTAGCTTTCATCCTTCCAAACCTTCCATCTCCCCCAGCCCTAGGCAACCAATAACCTACTTTCTGTTTCTACAGAGTTGCTTATCCTAGATATTACATGTAAATGAAATCTTGCAATATGTGGTCCTCTGGGACTGGCTTCTGATCAGAGAACTTTTTCAGTCATTCATCTAAGCTAAGTCCACTGGACTTTTGCAGCCCTACTGTCTTTCTCTACTCCTTGGCACTCAGCCACCATGAACGTTGATCTAACGTTGTCATGGTTCCACATGTCCCTGAGGCTCTGTTCATCTTTTTTTCAGTCTATTTTATCTCTGTTATTCAGATTGGATAGTTTCTATTGTTTTCATTATTGTTTTTTAACTGTTTTATCAGTGTATGATTGACACACAAAAAGTTGTACATAGTTAATGTATACAACCCAATGTGAAGTTCTAATGTTTTTTCTTCAAGTTCACTTTGAAGTTTATCTTCAAGTTAGCTGTCTCTCCCTTCTGCTGTTGAGCTCATCCACTGAGTTTTTTATTTCCATCCTCGTTGTGTTTTTTAATTCTAAAATTTCCATTCAGATTTGCTTTCTGTCATCTGTTTTTTCCCTGAGACTATTTTTTTTAATTTGTTTCAAGTATGTTTGTAATTGCTCAATAAAACAATGAAGCCCAGTGAAGTTCAGTGGACACTAAATCCTGATCAGAAAATTCCAACATCTGTATCATCTCAGTGTTAGTGTCTTTTGTCTTTTCTCATTCATTTGAGATCTTCCTGGTTCTTGATAAGTCAAATGATTTTTTATTGAAACAAGACATTTGGAGTATTTAAGATTCTGCATCTTATTTAAAATATCTTATGTTTTAGGAAGCCTCCTCTGACCCTGCTCTGGTAGTTGAAGGGGAACTTCATTAATTTCAGGAGTATATGGAGTCTAGGTTCTCCACTTGAGCCTCCCAAAGGGTAGGGGAGGAGCTCCCTGTTACTAGTGGGTGGGAATAGGAGCCCATGACCCCAACAAGGCCTACTCTGTTATCACCCAAACAGGGTGGGGTTGGGATATCTCATTACTGCCCAGTGAGGGTGAAAGTCCAGTCTTGCCACCTGGTCTCCATGATACCAGAGGCTCCACTTACCACCCACTGGGGATGAAAATTCTGGCTCCCCACTCAGCCTTTGTTGCTGCTGATGATGGTAGGGCTGCAGGTTTTTCTGTGGTATTTGACTGGAGTAGAGCTGTTATTGTCTAAAAGTTCTTTTTGTTGTTTTGTTTTTTTTGTTTTTTGTTTTTTGCTAGACTTCTCCTTTCTGTGTCCTTTGACTAGTGAGTACAAGCGTTTGAGGAGGTTTTTTTTTTTTTTTCTTGCTCTTGTCGGCTTTACCGGGTTGCTGGGTTGCTGGCTTTTCCAGCACCTATCCTGGAATATACATGGCAGTAAGAGAACCCAGGGAATTCAACACTACCCATGGGTCCTGAGGTCCCTTGCCAGGGTGCCTTTTTCTCTCTACCTTTCAGGGTCTTCTTCTGTTTGCTTTGTATGTAACATTCAGAATTATTAGTTGTAATCACAGGGAAGAAACAGAAAAATAAGTCTACTCCATCTTCCTGAGGAAACCTCATTTTGATTTAAATTATAATTCCCTAATGACTAATGAAGTTGAGTCTGAACTCTTTTTCATATGTTTACCAGTCATTTGAATATTCTTTATTATTTCTATTGAGTTATCTTTTTCTTATTGATTTGTTGGAGTACTTTTTATATTCTGTATCAGTTCTCTGTTGGTTACATGTTGCTATGGCTTACCCTTTTGTTTTCCTGGCAATGTACTTTGAGAAACAAATTTCTAATCTTAATACAATCAAATTTGTCAACCTTTATGGTTAGTGGCTTTGTGTACAAATATTTACCTTTATTAACATCATAAAGTTATTATATTCTACAAGCTTTATTGTTTTACTGTTCAAATTTAGATCTACAATCCACTTGAAGTAGACTTTGTGAATGATTTGACTTAAAACTCAATTCATATTTTTCTCTACCAATCCTGAATGTATTTAATTTTTTTTTTAATTCTCTCAGGGGAGGAAAATTATCTTTCCAAGTTCTCAGCTGGGGTTCCTGTAATAAAAGACAGATTAACAAAAGCACAACAACTTACTTAATATGTTTTATCTGACATGAGAGCCTTCCTAAGGAAATGAAGACTGGAAGAAGTTGCTAAACATGAGCGTTTTATGCTAGGTTTGATGAGAAATGGAAAGTTGTGGAAAGATGTGATATGATAAAAAATGTATGAGCTAGACATAGTAAATTGAGGGAAATTTAGAAAGGCTTATTTATTCATATTCCTCTTCATGTCCTCCTCTGTCTTCAGAGATAAGGATGTTTCTCTCCGCCAGGTATAGAGAAGACACCTCTCACATGAGGGTCTTAAAATCTGCTTCAGGGGAAAGTCAGAGGGTCCTTCCTGAATCCTTCCAGAAAGTGCCATTTTCTGAACCCTGTCATTTGCTCTATGGCATATTTCTAATAACAACTTGTTATCCACAGAGAAGATAAGTAAAATTTGGGTCCTTATTGAAAAATAAAAATGCATATTTTATTATTAGGTTTAACACCTTTCAAGTACTTTGACCAATATAACCAGTGAAGCCCTGTGTGGTACATAAGATCCTCATGGCCACTTTCCAGCAAAATGCTGTACAGTTTCTACAATTCAGATCCTCTTGACTGGGAGCACACAAACAAATGGAGCACACACACAAGAAAAACAAAGCACCAGCAACAGTCCACATACTGAATATAGCAAGGCTTGATTTTGGATTTTTAGGAGAAAATATATAATATAGATAGAAGTGTGGCTCTTTTTTTCCTGATGTGCACTATCTTGCACACTTCCTGAGCTGTGCTCTACCCCACCCCACCCCCAGCACTTTGGAGCTCACTACTACAAACAGTAGCTCATTTTTAGAGGATTTTGAGCAGTTTTTGTATATTGAAAGTCCCCCTGATAGCAATGAGGAAGATGGATTGGAGTAAAGCCAAGAGGTTACTGTCATGGTCCAGGTGAGAGAAAATGAGGATGTGTTGCCATGTAGCCAGAGAAGTGCTGAGTAAGTAGGCTTGACAAGACTTCATAATTGGGATATGATGTCCAGGCATTTGGGGGAATAGGGAACCTCTGAGGAGAGCAGATTTCGGAAGGATGAGGAAGGTGATGACAACTTTAGTGAGAGCTGATGACTTAGAATTCTGTCCTCTTTGTACAGAGCACAGGTTCCCAGACTGACCGCTTTGAGGCAGAAGGAAATTGGGACCATATTCAAATTATTTCCAAGATTTTCTGCCTAATGCATTTAGGAAAACACAATCAACCCAGCTGCACTGTCCTAGACAGGTAGATTTCATGTGGACAATAATGCCAGTGTCCCACATGTAAGTAATGTGTGCATTTGGTGAATGACCTTCAGGGTTAGCTAAACCTGCCTTCTTTAAAATGTAACAACTGTTGGGGGGAGAGTCTTGGCTATGTTCTGCACATCACATCATCTCCAAGCAGCCTAAATCAGTAAATTATAGCATTAATGTGGACAGTAAGTAGTTTGCTAATGTGGGTTCTGGTACACATTGTAATGGTAGCTGGCTGGGGTTAAAGAAGAGAGGGATATAATTTGTGATGGTGTATGTTTAAACCCCCTGGAAAACAGACCCTTTGGAATCTGAACTTGGTCTGAACTTCCTTTCTTACCAAAGGATCAGGAGGATGAGATTTGGTATCATCACTGACCCTCTTCTGTAGACTACTCAATGCCAGCCTCTCATTCCATTACCTTCCTCTGGGGGCCCTGAATATGGAGCTGCTGACAGCACAAAGCAAAGGGACAGACATAGATGTGAAAAATAAAAAAGGACAGCATCACTGTAGGACAGTGTAAAACATGGAACACATGGGATACTGTGAGATGTTTTGTAGGACAGCATCACTGGAAGAGTAAGAGAAGATGGGAAAATTCAGAGTCCAGACTACTTCAAGAACCAATGCAGTTCACCTACCTCCTTTAGAGACCTATTATATAACCAACACTACAATACAGAAGATACATTTAAGACCAGTGGGTAGGTGTTCTAGGGAAGTAGATTTCAACTCACAGTAAAAAATAATTTTCTCATCCATGGAATTGTTAAAAAACAAAAAGAACTGTCCTGTTTTATAGTGAGGTCTCCATAATTTATGTATGAAAATGGGATTGTTTCAGAGGAGACCATTATATTGGATGACCTCTAAGTAACCGTTTCAAATACAAGACTCTGAGCAAAATCTTCATTTAAAGTAGAGCTGCTCTCAATAACCCTAGTCTTCCATGGCTAAGGAGGTGAGGTTAAAGATACTAGCCTCACGTCCTCTCCTTACTCTCCTTTGCCCATGTCATCAACACAGAAAAATGGAACAAAGATGGAGGAGGTGCTTTATGTTCCAGAGAGGGGAGAAGCTTCCCAGAGATGAGCCAACTGGAGTCCTCAGAGGAGGATTGTGAAAAGTCAGGGCACAGAAGAGAATGAAAGATCCCTAAAGTCTTTTGAATTACTACTTATTCAGTTACGTTGACATATTTGAGAATGCCTTTACATAAAACACCCAGAACTTAAAGATCACTGAATTTGATTTCTAAAAATTGTCTATAAACAGTGTTATTAAACAATCTGCTTTGTAGATTAAATGGCTGCCCTCTTTATTCACTTGGCTGCAGAATACAATTTCCTGGGAAATCACCAAGTGCTAACCACTGTTTAAAGTGCTATAAGCAGATTAATGTACATAATCCTCATAACAGCTCTATGAAGTCATGCTGAGGACTGAATTGTGCCCCCTAAAATTCATATATTGAATCCCTAACCCCCAATGTGGTAGTGCTTAGAGATGGGGGCTTTGGGAAATAATTAAGCTTAGATGAGGTCATGAGAGTAGGGCCCTCGTGACGGGATTAGTGTCTTTATAAGATGAGACACCAGAGAGCTTTCTCTTCCCACATATTTACACTGAGGAAAGGGCATGTGAGCATCTAGTGAACAGGCAGCCAGAAGAGAGCTCACTAGAACCTGGCCATGTGGGCACCCAGATCTCGAACTCCTAGCCTCTAGAACTACGATTAAATAAATTTCTGTTGTTTAAGCTACCCAGGCTATGGTATTTTGTATAGCAGCCCGAACCAACTAATACAGGTCAGTACTATCACTATTCTTTTTTTACTTGAGAAAACTGAAGGATGAGAGGTTAAGTATCTTGGCCAAGACAGCACACTAGTGACTGAACTGGGATTCAGATCCAGGCAGGCTACATCCATAGCCTTTGCTCTTTACCACAGTGATCTACTGCCAACTTGTAGCATATGTGTACTTACCACCTTTATTGTGTTTCCAAAGTCATTTCACAAACTAATCATTTTTTATACTGTGATGTAGACAGAGCAGACATTACTGTCCTGTTTTTATAGATGAGAAAATTGGCAGATTAGGTGGAATGGCCAAGGAGAAAGCTCCAGGGACCAAGAGAACCAAGAATAGATGAAAGACAACTAGTAATTTTCTGACCTAAATTGTAGGAAAGTCTTGAGATCACATATATGCAACACCTAGAATGCTGCTTTGTATGAAGAAAGTACTGAATAAATTATTGAATGTCAAAGGAATGGATCAAAATATAACTTCAAACCCCAAAGTCAAAGCGGTACTATTTAGAAGAATCTGTTATTCTTAATTATGAGTTTAATTATTCATCCATTCATTGTTCTATTAATCATTTATTTAACAGCTATCTAGAGTTGACTATGGACCAAACAAGCATACAGTTCCATTTCTTCTCCTTTTCCAATCAGTGTTCCTTGAGACAGTGTACTTTGAAATACCTTGCCACTGAATATATTATACTTGAAATGCATCTTAAGTAAAAAATAAGTCTTTTAGATCCAAGAGAAAGGGAGAGAAAAGCATAGATCCAAGAGAGGAGGAAAACTTCTGCCATTAATCAAAGCATGGTTTAAAAAAATAGGATCAATCAATATGAAAGTTCATTTCTCAACAAATCCTCTTCTCTTTTTTTGTCTGATTAATTGATTTTCTTCCATTCTATCCACTTTTTCTTCATGAGAATTTGTGTTTTCAGTAGGAAATTGTAGGAGTAGAGTAAAAACTAATCCCATGACAATCTTATCTGTTAAAGGAGTCATATAAAGTTTATCCCATCTCACACCCAAAATCTGAGAGGTAAAGAATCTTAACCAGAATCACTGTGGCATCTCTCTTCTAAGCTTTCTTGTTTTAAATCTTATTCTTGAAAAGGCACAGTTTCCATGTCCTGATCTGTTTATTTACTTTCATCTTAGCAAGTGTGGGATTTGGGGCTCAACAGTGAGATTCATCACTTAATTACAAAATCAGATTTTGTACTTATATTTTATTTCACCTAATAAAATGATGCTTGAGATGGACTTTTGTTTTTTGAGTTATGTAGGTATCTTGAAATTGTACCACCCATAGTATCCCAAATTCTGTCATGCACAGATGCTCAGTAAATTGAACACCGTCTATAGAGAAGTAATTAGCCAGCATCAGGGTGCATTGGAATCATGTTGCTATACCCTGATTTACCCTTACATTGTTGTCTTCTCTACATCATGAGCTAAACAAAGCTATTCTTCAAGTTTGGGTGCTTTTTTTCTCCTTCTTCTTTTTCTTGTCCTTCTCCCTTATTTCTTCTCCTCTCTTCTCTCTCTCCTTCATCTTCTTCTTCTCTTCATCCCCTCCACTTCCCTCCCCTTCTTTTTCTTCGTCTTTGCAATACTTTAACAGGCACTTTAGAGAATAACCACATTTTCAAAACTAGATGAAATAAAATGGGAACAAATCATACACATAATTGATTTTTTTACTGGGATGTTTCAGCTTCTATGTTTTATTTATTAACCCATACCGTCTGCAGAAAGAAACAGGATCTTTGAGAATACCATTGGTAACTGTAAAATCAAATGCCAATCAAACAAATAAATATCCAGTCTTCAAAATAAATAAATATCCAGTCTTCCCAAAATCTCTGTCTTGGCAAGACACCTCCATACCTGAAAACACCCATCAGAATAGGTGCATAAAGTTGCCCTCATTTGGTCAGGCCATTTAGCTAATTAGTGAATATGTTGAGTTTTAAGAAGAAGAAGAAGAAAAGCAAACATTTATATAGTATTATGTTCCCCTTTGAGGATACTGAATGCCAGAAAATCTAAATAATCTGGCTTAGGGTACATGGCCAGACAGTGTGAGAACTGAGACTTGAACTTGAGTGATTTGGCTTAAGTCTATGTTCTTGAGAAATGTATTGTGCTGTTCCTTGTATGAAAATCAAAATCTCAGAGTGGCACAGGCAGGAGTTGTTAAAATAAAGCTATTTAGGTTGAACCATATAAAAGTGCCAATATTTGACAGTTTTTGACCTAACAAATCTGTAGTTTACATTGTTCAACCTCATAATAAGTAAAACAAGTGACTTAGCACATACTGATGAGGCTTCTGCTCCGGGTCTGTGTTCTAGGGTATAGCTAGAATCAGAATGATTATTGATAGCCAAGAGAGAATCTGGACGTCTGAGTTGCCCAAGTATCTTTGCTAATCTCAGTTAGTCCGTTCATCTCCCTGTACCTCAGTCATTTTGTCTGTAAAATGAATGGATCTCAAATTTTTTGGACTTCTGTCCACTTAGGAAGGGTAAAACACCCTATGTCTCATTTCCCCCATTCACTCTCAATTTCTAGTGGCAAACAAACGAGCTGGTAATGAAGAATGTGACTGTAAAAACAAATCGTGGGTGTGGGGAGGATTATGTTTGCATATGCTTTCGCAATAGGGATATATTTATGCTTATTTAGAGATGATTTATCTTTAAGTGTACATGTGTTCTTGAAGCCTAATTATTGGAAAATATTAGGTTAAAATATAGCTACTTAATGTAAATAATGTATCAAGAGTTAATAAAATTATTAATAGCAAATAGAAGGGGTGATGGTAAACCTAAGCTAAATTTATAATTAAAAGCAACAATAGTAGTAAGTGACAATGATGACCAAATGAAGAAAACGTTGAGGATGTAGTGACTTTTTAAAAAGCATCTTGCTCCCAAATTTTAGGATTTCTACCTCTCTGCCTGTGCCATAGAAGCTGTGTGACATAGCCAAACACCATATGGCAGCTAGCCTTCCTAGAGCAATTATCAAATTAAAGTCCTTAATAAACTCTCTAGTAACATGCTAACTTAAGTACCAAACTGACAATCCCCAATTCACTTAGTAGTTGCTAGTCAGCAGCTCTTGGTCCCATTTGAAAACGAATTAAAAACAAATATAAAATTGCAAGTGATTTACCTAAAAGAGCCAAAGAGAGGATGTGGCCTGATTGTGATGTCCTCACCTTCCATTCCTAACTCTCTCCTGTTGGCCAGACTTTGTTTGTGAAACCCCAGCTCACAGTAAGAAGCATATTTACTTTAAAATTCAGGGCACACATGCGCAAAATCTCTTACTCTTTCGGTATAGTTTGAGCCCTACACAGAGATGCTGGGACAAGTAGTTGAGTAGAGGCTAATTCCTAGGTTAAATTCTGCATACTTTGTGTGATGCCCTGCATGTGTGTGTGTGTATGACAAATATGTATGTGTGTGTGTAAATATATATACACACATACATACAATATATATACACACAATTAAAAAATTAAAATTTCATGAACAAATGTGTATGTGTAAATGTGTGTGTGTATATATATATACAATTAAAAATTAAAATTAGATTTTCACGAACTAATATTCTTAAACTCTGTGCAATGCCTTCTGATATTTTCTATTTTTTTAAAGAAAAATGTTGATCATGATATAATAAGTTGGTTTCACAACCCTCTTATGGGTTGTGATTTACAATTTGAAAAACACTACTCTCAAAAAATGTTGCCCAGATACATGTTCACTATGACCTCCAAAAATAGCACGGGAGCTTCTTCTGTCTTAGAGCTCTAAAGTTAGATCTTTTCCTCTTTACACACAAACAAAAGCACATTCCTTGGATGAATATGTTTGAAATTGTGGGTTATAAGAAAAGATGGCAGGAACTGAGGATGGTGAGCCTGGAGGAAAGAAGTGATGGCAGTGGAGGGAGAAAGAGGCCAAGAAAGTAAGTGGCATTCCTCCAATATTTCAGTGGCTTCTGGGGTAACCAGATGTTGGAGGGACTAGGCTTTAATCTATAAACCTTCAGGATGGATAGTCAGGCAGTCAGTCTGATGTAGGAAGGACTTTATGGTTCCAAGCTGATGGCCAAGAAAGAATTCTTGAGATGTCTTTGGTGCAAAAAGGTAGTTTTATTACAGCACAGGGGACAGGATCCGTGGGCAGAAAGAGCTGCACCGGGGTCATAAGGAGCCGCCCGTTATATACTCTCAAGTTGGGAAGGTGTTAGGGATAGTGGAAGTCTCTAAGGAAATTTGGGGAAGCAAGTTTTCCAGGACCTTGAGGGGGCTAGCTATTGTTGGGAAAAGGTCATTTATTACAATTTAATAAAACCTTAGTCATGAGACCCTTCAGATGTGTATCAGTGGGCCATATGCTTGGGGCATGATTGCCAACATGTATCTTGGGGGGTAGAGATAAAGGAAGCTTTCAAAAGAATTTTTATATGTTAAAGTAGGCTTACAGAATCCTGAGGGGATTGGGGAGGGAAGTCAGGCTAGGATTGCCTTTTGCCCTTAGCAAAGTGTCAACATCAAGGCAGTTGAGTCCCTAGTGGAGTATCATCCTGCCTGTTTTAAGGACTTGTCAATGGGCTGTAGGTAGTAAGGAAATTTAATAATTTCTCTTCTGCCTTTGTTTCCCACATGAAGCCTACTGAACATTTATTGAGGACCAGCTACTTGCCAGCTTCTGTGCTAGAGACTACCAATAGAAAAATAATAGCAAATACAGTCAGGTAATCTTTATGCAAAGAAACTACACTTTTCCAGTGATATGACAGTTAAGTATGCCTGATGGCTAAGGCAAATCTATATTTATGACCCACAGTATTGAGAGATGATGATTTTTCTTAAGTTCTATTGAGTGGCTTTAGTGACTCATATCCCCTTGTTTATCAAGGTATTTGATGTCAGTTTCTAAATGTTTTTAAGTATTCACTTTTGTGCAGAAAGTGGTTCAGTTATGGAGAAGCAGATGCCCTCCGAAGATGAGCTGCAGGCTTACAAACACAGACAGAACTTGTCCCAAGGCTGCCTCTCGCATATTCTACTCCCTCGATAAAACATGAAACTATAAAACAGCTTCCATTTCAACTTTAAAGGAAGCTTTTTAGAATTCTAGCTTTAGACATTTTTTCCTGAGAAAAATCATTAAGCTTTCCTTTTATTTTAGATTATTCCATTTGCAGGAAAGCACACATGATAATGAATACATAAATCTTTTCAATTTCTCACAAAGTTTGAATAATGCAGTCTTGGTTTTATTGCCTTTGGGCTCTCACCAATCTCTTTTAAACTCTAAAAGAAATCCATTAGAACTTGTGATCCCCATCATTTTACTGTATTCAAAATTCACTTTTAAAGCTTGTTTGGGTGATCTGTGAGTTTATTATTACATGTTCAAGTTATAGGAAACATATGTTAGTTCAATATAAAATGGATTTTCTAAGTGTAAAACCTACCATGGTAGGTAAGAATTTGCCCAATGTGAGAGACATTCAAGAACAGTCTAAGTTCACCTGGCATTTGGTTGGAGTGAGGGAGAGATGTTACACAAAATTATCCTTTAGCCCCCTACCAACCCATGAGATTGCATGTTTTGATTAAACAGTGACTTTACCCACCATTAACTGAGTTCTTTTCCAGAAAAGAGCTTCTTGTACCTGTCTTCTGGAATCACATCCCAAAATACAAAATGACTTTTTCCTTAAATGAATGTATTTTTAAAGAATCAGTTAGATCTAAATTAATCAGTAAGTGCCATTTGGTCTCTTCTGACAACAATTGCCACAGCCCAGCAAAGTCAAATTATAAATAATAACAAGTTACTAGTCATAATAATTACTAATAGTAAGTATCAAATAATAACAAAGTACTAATAACATCAATAATTGGTTTTAAATAGCTAAAATTTATTGACTATTGTGTGGCAAATGCTAGCCTAAGTGCTTTAAAGACACTCATTTAATGACAACTCTATGAGGTAGTACACTCTTATTCTCATTTAATGGGTAAGAAAACGGAGACAGCACCTAGATGAGGCAGATCCAGACTGTGAAGTCAGAGAGTATGCTAACTCCAGAGAATACACTCATAATTACTAGTCTATACATAATGACTATTATGTGTTTCTGACCCTTGCTAATGTTTGTTTAGTCATTTAAATTATTTGGCAATGTCATAAACATAATAGCTTGAGTGTCCAATCTTAAACTTTGAAATATTATGTCATAAACTTTCAACAATGAGAAAATGGTTAAATAATTAATAATACATCTATTCACTAAAGTTTTAAGGAATCATTAAAATGCTCTTGACAAAGAGCTATTAGAACATAGAAAAATGTGTGCAGTTACAGAAAATGCAATAGTAAAGTGCAAATATTTTTGTGTGCAGTATGACCTCAACTTTCTTTAAAAAAAATTCATGGAAGGAAATCCCTAAAATACAATGATTGGCCCTGGGTGGTAATATCTATTTTGTTCAAATGTTTTTTCTTTAAAAAAATTCTTTATCCATAATGAATTTGCATTGTTTCTATGATTTAAAGAAAAAAGTTAGTTTTGTTTTCTTTTTGGTTCTATAAAGCCATTTAATTGTCTCATACAAGTTGCATGGTTTCTGATCTGACATTATGGTATATAAAGTATCATGCTCTCTCTTCTTTTTTTTTTTTTAAGATTTTATTTATTTATTTGACAGAGAGAGACACAGCAAGAGGGGGAATACCAGCAGGAGGAGTGGGAGAGGGAGAAGCAGTTTCCCACTGAGCAGGGAGCCAGATGCAAGGCTCAATCCCAGGGCCCTGGAATCATGACCTGAGCTGAAGGCAGACGGTTAACCGACTGAGCCACCCAGGCGCCCCTCATGCTCTCTCTTCTTAAATGAAGATATATTTGAATGGTCAGATGTTCATTTAGCAGTAAATGAATCTGTATAGAAATGGGCAACGCAGCTTCACTGTAAAGCATCTAATTATTAAGGTGTATCAAGTCTGCTGATTCTACTTTGCCCAGAATGAAGTCTAAAAGCCTGGAAGCTCCATCTAATTGCCTACTGCTGAGTTCCTTATTAGCAGCACTGAGAGTGGAGATCTGGTATTTTTGAGCTCACAGAGGATTGCGAAGACTGGTTAGGCTAGTTTGGAGAACTTAAGGCAAAGTGATATGATTTATAGTCAATTTTGGCAATTCCTTCTAAACACAATCTGTCCCCAGGCCCCAGGGTGTCAGGGCTAAGCCTCAGGGGCTGAGGAAGCATAATTCCTTTATGACCAGGTATGATTAACCTGGGGAGTTTGGCAGTGTTTCTTTTTTAGGAAGGCTTAGGCTATCCCAACATGGAGGTTGTTATTGTTTGACGTGTGTTTGGAAAACTCTACCCACTTATTGTGTTGACTCATTAATGTCACTTAAGTGCCACTTGAAACTTCTGCCACTTAAGGTCCCCTTTCCCCTTTTTGGCTTTGGATCTGAGTGGAAGCTATCTAGCATCAGTCTTTGCATTTAGAATCATTTACAGAGTAACTTTTAATACTACCCTTTATGGCATTGAGTGAATAAGGCTAGGGCAAAACATCAGGAGAATTTGAGCCTTCTAACTTGATCTACAAGAAAGATATGCTTTACAGATTTACATACCTCTCTCATGGATGGAACTGTTCATAACCTAGCACTGTCTAAAATACTTTATTCAGAGATCTTCACAGTAGAGTACCTTAGAAGCTACCTACCTGCAAGTCATAATGATCATTCCTGCACTATAGAAGGAAAGAACAGAAATGAAGGCAACAATGTTCTAAAACCTTAATTTATTCCTGGGCAAGTAACTGTGTAGTACTACTTTGCCATCACTGGTATATAGGCTCTGAAGTCCCCATTCACTTCAGGTTTAAGCTCATTCAAGTGGAAGAACCAGATGGGTTCCCAGGAACTAAATCTGTTTCATAGATGATGAGTCTGTGATTCAGGCTTAAACCAAGGGTGTTGCCATTATGACATAGGCCATTACCGAAAGTAAGGTAGGGTTGGTTCCTTGCCTCATAGCTGTCAGATGTGTCCAGGGATTTGTGCTGACTGTTTCATGATTCAGTAAAGCCAGGCCATCAGAAAGGCTACCCTGGGTCATACCAGCGGTACCTTCAGCTGAACAAGAATCTAAAATATTAGAGGGTGATAGGAGAAATTCTAGAATAAGATGTACATGGAAAGTCAGCAAAAGATTTTAAGAGAAGAGACAACATGGGGTGAACATTTTATAAAGAGTTCTCTGACAGCTGGTGTGGCTCATGCATGGAGGAAGGTGAGATTAGAGGGTGGAAACGAGTTGGAGAGAGCTTTATTCATGCCATTAGTGGCGACAAAGAGGGATTTACAGACTACAGAGATGTTTTGGAGGTAGAATTGGTGGGATTTGGTGCCTGATTAGATGTGGAATCAAGGTTTGAGGATGAAGTTTCTAGTTTAGATTATTAGGAAAACTGTGATGCCATTAAGAAAAGACTTTATGCCCACTAAAATCCATGATTTTTGTCTGAAACCTTCTCAAAACTGGTATGACTTCAACTATGATATATTAGTTCTGTGGCATCCACCATTTTTCACTTTCCAGAGCACATCCTCTTGTTTGATCTCATTAAATGTGCAGTTTGACAGATGAATAACTAAAGTGAGTGATTTGGCTAAAATCATCCACCTGAATCTGCCCAAGGTGGGACTAAAACCAAGTCTCAGTTTCCCTAGTCTTAAGTTTTAAATCAAATTGCACATCTGATTGTCTTTCACCCCAGACTCCTCACCGTTTTTTCTATTTTTCATGGAAGATACTAGAATCAGAAAGACTTTTGAGTAGCAGAGGAAGCTGGGAGCTTTGGAAAAGCCACAGAGAAATCTTGGGAGTTCTGGGGAGGAAGAGGCAGCCAGCAGAGGGGCAAAAAGAAACAAATGGCAATGAGCATTCCAGGCCTTCTGCATGTCAGTGTTTGCATTGCTACAGTAAAAAAGCATCCTGTTGTACTAGTATCCCTATAAACCTCATTACTGCGCTCCACATTAGCCCAGGGTGGGGAGAGTGGAAGGTGGGGAAGGACCAGCTGGTAATGGCTGTGAATGGCACTCAACTTAGGTTAGTCCTTGGGTCCCTCAAGTCTGTTCATAGGGTCCTGTGTGGCTTACTAATCAGCATTACACTCAAAACCTGTCCCCCAACAATCTCAACCAGGGAATAAGTAGATTTGTTGGTCATGTTGGGTGAGATTGTCTATGCAGAAGCTATGGAAATAAGACTTTCAATTTGAACACGGAATCTCAACTTCACTGAGCAGAGGAAATGCAGGGTCTTCGTCCTTGCAAACCAGAATTTCTCTATTAGAAATAGCAGAATCATTTTGTAACGGTGGGAGACCTGTTTTGCAATTATCTTCTGTCCGTGTGGGTAATTGGGAAGAGATAAAACACTGGTCTGAGATAAGGTTGGCATTTGTGGGCATGAAGAGAATTTTCATCTCAGGTGTCATTACTGTCTTTTTCAAGGCAAAAGGGGCAGTGGTTTCAGGATGCCTGGAGAGAGAGAAAGAGGATTCTTGAAGAAAACTCCTCAAAGCACTCTTTTCTTTAAGGCAGATATGATGGCTGCCAGGATCCTCAATAACCACTTGCTCTAGTGATCAGCTCCCACTTGTGACTGACTTCAAAATGGTGGTCAAATACTTGTACTTAAGAAAGACACAATCTGTGATTGTACAGCCCTCATCCTTTTGGGAGGTTTCATTGATTATCGGTCTTCCTGCTTAGACTCTAAGTTCCTGCCTCAGGGACTCATCTGATTTCGGCTTGCTCCTTGTCCTATAGAACTGTGATTGGCAGGTCCAAGAACTAATTGTAAAATAAATAAGGAAAGTCCTACTCTTAAAGAAAATTCATTTATTTTTTACCTTTTTCCCAAATGCTTTTGTATGTGGAGGGGGAGAAATCCATACAGAAAAAGGCACTCCCACACCCATAGGTGTTTTAAATGGACCTTGTTTAGTTTCATGACCCGACCTAAAACCTCTGAGACTCTCACAGCTTTCAAACCTGTCAGGGTAGCCATTCTGTCAAGACTTCTTAGAAGTGTTAGTGGTAATTCCATTTTATCCTGGAAAACCACTTTGAACATCTTTTAAATCTTCAAGCAATTGAGCAGAGTCAACCCCTTAGTTCTGTTTTCCTAGTGATAATTTGTTTCTGATGAACACATTTACAGCTGTTTTTTCAAACATTTACACTGACATGCCTCCCCATCTTAGGTAAGCTTGATTGATTCTTATTTGAGTTTTAAAAATCATCATTGGATTTTCTAGCCTGTGCGCTTTAAGTTTGACACAGGAAATGACAGGGAGAAATAGTAGGTGGTTACCATGGCCACCACAACATCTGATTTAAGTAGGAACAGACAGGGCAGGGAGACGGTGCCATACTAAATTGAATTGCAATAATGATCAATAGTTCAGAGAGGAAATTTAAGCGTTTGGGCTCCACTTAGCAACCGATCAATCAATCAATACATAAACAGCCATATCTGCACTATGGCTTCACACTTATATATATACTGTACATATCAAAATATCAAAACAAAAAGGAAATTGCAGCCTATATAAAAAGTAAGAGTCATTAAGCACATTTGAAAAACACTTCTAGGTTAGAATAAAAAATTGTCCCAATTTCCAAATCTTAGCTATTCCTCCTGAAATATCAAGAAAAGCTTTAAACAGCAAGGTCTTGAGCTTAGCATTGTGATATTTTTTAGTTCAAACGAAATAAGAAAAGGGATTGACTTCTCAGATTGGAAGGACCTAGTTTCTGGACTTGGTGTTGCCACACAAAAAGGTGGAGGGTGAATTTGCTTCCTTAAACCCTCTCTTTCTACTCTTTTCACCTGAAGGCTCACTGAAGCAGGCATTTCTTGGCCCAGGGGAGCCAGCAGACTCTGGCCTGCCGGCTGAAGAAACTCTGCCTCGTGAAGAAGTTTGTTTGCTCTCTTCTACATTTCAAAAGAAGATACCAGACCAACACTTCCGTGGTGGCATCTCTAACACCAGCAGCTAGCTAGAGGGTGGGATAGGACTGGTGGGTAAGAAGTCTTCCCGCCTCCCTTCAGCAGGCTCCCCAGGCAGGCTGCCGCCTCCTCCGCCTCTCCAGGGCTAAGGCCTTTCCAGCTGAGAAGAGAAAAGAAAAAGCTGAGCGAAACAGTAAACGCTGGAAAGCGCTTTGTTACTGTTTTAAAAGGACGGCAAGGAGAAAATAATCCCATCTCCTAAATTGGCCCTTTTGTGTTGCAAAGCATCTCAAACAAGCTCTGCCAGAAGCCTGAGAAGGTGGCCCCACCTGCCTCGCTCCTAAGCAGCTTTGGCCGCAGCGCAAGAGCTTGGGGAGTGTGTGCCGGCAGGCGGAGTCGGACACCAGGACAACTCAGCCTGGAGGAGGGGAGCAGAGCTGAATTTGGGAAGCAGTTGCCTGCTATGCTGGAAACCTCTGGAAACTGGCTAAGGAGCTGTGGTGAGAATCATGCTACTTTTCTCAGACCCATTTCTCTTGACAGACCAGTGGGGAGTCGTGGCCATTAAAAGGAAGAGAGGATGGGCAGATTCCCCTCCTTTCCCTTCCTGCAACGGGCATGCCTGCCGTTTCTCAGCACCCACTGCTTGCAGACGTCTTAAAGCTGCTCTGTTTTCCTATCTGCTGCTCTCCGTGTTGTAAAGGGACCGCACACAGTGAATTTTCTCTTCCTCTACCTCAGCGCAGCCCCAAACCCACACTTCATGAGCTTAATCCACCACTGGCCTCTTCATAGTTAGTGTCTCATGTGAGCTGTCAGACTCTTGCAACTGTGTATCACAGACAGAGATTTAGGAAAGTGAAATTCTTGCTGCTGATTTAAATGGGTTCCAGAAATGCCTGGATCCACACTGATTTCAGATCAGATATTTAATGTATGCACGCTCTGTTCAAATAGCCAGAGCCTGCTGAGGGCAAGCGTAGTTCTAATGCACGGAGGTAGGCTGGTATGTGTCTGAAAGAGCCACTAGACTTTGGATTTGAACTTGCTTTCACCAGTCATAAACTCTGCAGCCTTGGGAAACCACTGAACTTGGTGCCTTCAGTTTTCTCATCTGTAAAAATGGAATTATATTACTAATTTAGTAAGGTTGTTTAAAGATTAGTAGTTGCATATGGAAAGCTGGATTCCAAGATCTTCTGAGGGACAAAGACCATGGTTACCTAATTTGGGGGGACATGTTATTTGTTAACAATCTTAGTAGCTAAGAATGTCAGCTCAAATCATCCTGCCTGATTTCTAAGCCCAGCTCCCTCGTGGTTAGCTTAGATTAGCTGAGTAACATAAGCCTGTTTCCACAGCTGCAAAATCAATGGTAATAGTAGTAACTATCTCATGGATCTGAAAGGACTTAAAGACATAATGCTTCATATGTAAAGCTAGCACACAGCAAATACTCAGTAAATGTTAGTTGTTGTTGTTATAAAGCAGGAATCTGACTGTGTAGCTAGAGCAATTGGCATCCCTAGATGAAATTCATCCGTTGTTGTTGTTGTTGTTGTTGTTGTTTTAAATGCAGAGGTTGGACAAGATGAATCCTAAGGGGCCTTCTGCCCCTTAACATCGGTGTTCCTAGGTGCATGTACATGCATATCACATAGCCCCACATCTTCCTTGGTAGAGGCCATAAATCAAAAATTCAAACCTAGGGCGCCTGGGTGGCTCAGTTGGTTAAGCGACTGCCTTCGGCTCAGGTCATGATCCTGGAGTCCCAGGATCGAGTCCCGCATCGGGCTCCCTGCTCAGCAGGGAGTCTGCTTCTCCCTCTAACCCTCCCTCCTCTCATGTGCTCTCTCTCTCTCATTCTCTCTCTCAAATAAATAAAATCTTAAAAAAAAATTCAAACCTATTTTTAATGGAAAACCCAACATAATATACATTTTGGACTTAAAAACCATACACAGAGCATAAAGCCAGATGTGTCATTTCCTATACTACCATGACTTGATTTCCTTAAGAACATAGATTTTCCACAGCCCCAGATGCTACTTTGCATGTCCGTCACTTTGAGGACATAGAGATTCACATTCAAATACTCTGCACTAGTTTTAAGAAATTTTATTCACACAAGTTGGCTGAGAGTGGTATTTGTTAGCATTTCCAGTTTCGGTGTTATTTTTGAAAAGGAACCTTAACCTGTATGTCTGCATTCTGACGGCAATTAATTATGTATCTGGCATTACCACTGAGCTGTTCGCTGCCAGTTTAGAAACCAGCCCAGAGTTACTCCTCACCCTGCCTCTGGGGTGAGGAAGTAGACTTGCTGGGCTGGGAGATTTGCATTCCCCTCAGATTCAGTGCTCCCCTAGTCAGCACCTCCTTTGTTACTTTATTCCCTCCATCCCCCCCCTACCAAATCTTCCTTCCACAGTTCTTCTAAATCCCTTTTGAGTGCTCTGAACTAGGCTAACATCCCCATTAAGCATAGAACAATTGATCCTAGGTTTTTAGAATTTATTTGTTTGCTATAAGACGACCCAGAAAATAAGAACTGTGGTTTTTGATGCCTGGTACATGATACAGGCAGTCTTTGCTTTGCATGGTAGTGTGAGACCATAACCATAACATCTTAATAATGACCGATGGTGAAAACTATCATTGTCTGCGACCTCTTTAAATTTTTGTCAGGGGCGCCTGGGTGGTTCAGTTGGCTAGGCGACTGCCTTCGGCTCACGTCATGGTCCTGGAGTCCCAGGATCGAGTCCCACATCGGGCTCCCTGCTCGGCGGGGAGTCTGCTTCTCCCTCTGACCCTCTTCCCTCTCGTGCTCTCTATCTCTCATTCTCTCTCTCTCAAATAAATAAATAAAATCTTTAAAAATAAATAAATAAATTTTTGTCAGAACATTAAAAACTTTGTCGGTTACAAAATGGAAAAAAAAAATAAAACAAATGTTTGTTTAGTAGGATGTTATTTTAAGTATAGAAATGTTGAAAGTTAAAGTGTTTTATTCCTTTGTAAAAAAAGAATAGTTTAAATAGTGCTTCCCTTTTTCTTCTTGTTGCTCATAGAACACGATAGTGGAGCAAGCATCTTTTCTCTGCCTTGGCAAATTGTCATATGTTTTTCTAATTCTGAATCAGCTTTCAACTTTTTATCCTTTGCACAGTCAATGTTATAAAATATCTCTGAGAGTTCCTTTGATGTGAAGTTTTTTTCCTCTGAAACATCTTCATCCTTTTTCATCCCAACCATTCTCCTCACGTTCCAAAGTTTGCCTTTACTAGGTTCTTCTGGCTGCATATCTGGGGTCTCTCAAAGGGGGGCAGTGTCGACTCCCTGCCTTCAGCTGTATCTTCTGTAATTCCACTGTCCCATGTGACTTTCACTTCCCTCATCACTTTTTCTTTCTATGCTGTGCCCTCATCTTTGTTGGCAAATTCCCTCTTTCAATTATCCATTTTGGGAAAATGTCTGTGGGTTTATCACTAGGAGACAAGGAAGCAAAATGACTACATGCTTTGCTGTCTGTGTGTGAACTGAACAGCAGGTGTGCAGTGACCCATAACCAATGTACTTTGAAAGAAGTGACTTTCAAAGAAGTGATAGGTCACTGATGATGGTGTGCATCTGTTACTACGTAGTGATTTGTGGACCAAAGAGCCTGGAGGAAGTTTTCACTTTATTCACTCACAGTTAGTATACTGTAATAATCAAAATTTGAATCGTGTTGTTAGGTAACTGGTGTTAATTAAACCATACTAATGGAAAATTGGGCATTTTGAAACCATGCAAATGCAAAACTGCTGTTAGTTGCTCAATAATAAATGTTTGTTAAATGAATGAATGGGCTCAGGCAGGTACATTGACCTCGTTTTGCAGTCTCAGTGTCCTAATAGCCTTGCCTACAGCTCTGCCCCTTCTCTTCCTTTCTATATAATATGTTCACAGTAGCAGGTAAATGTCAGCCTGCTAAAAGTTGGCTTTGAATAAGTCATTGAACTCTGAGCCTCGTGTCTCTTGTGCTAAAGGCCCAGCTCCGTGGGCCACCTGGGTTGAGCACCTGACTCTTGTTTTCAGCTCAGGTTGCAATCTCATGTCCAGCTCTGAGCTCAGCATGGAGTCTGCTGGAGATTCTCTCTCCCTCTCACTCTGCCCTTCTCTCTTGTGCTCTCTCTCTCTCAAATAAATAAGTAAATAAATCTTGATTAAAAAAAATAAAGGACCAGCTCCTAGCTACTTTTTTTTAAATCACACTTCTCCCCAAGTACACAGCCTCACTTCTAAAAAGAACTACTCTGATCAACAGATTCACACTGTAAATGTTGAAAGGACTCTCAGACTCCTAGCATAGTTTGTTTCTTCCCTTGAAAGAGAGGGATCAGCATTTTGCAAAGGAGGACTTTTTTTTTTTTTAAAGATTGATTTTCAGAGTGACAGAGAAAGAGAGCATGTGAGCGGAAGGAGGGGCAGAGGGAGAGAATCTTCAAACAGACTCCCCACTGAGAGAGAAGCCATCAAGGGGCTCAGTCCCACAACCTATCAGATCATCACCTGAGCTGAAACCAAGAGTCGGATGCTTAACTGATTGCACAACCCAGGTGCCCCTGCAGAGGAGGCCTCTTGAGTGCTGCCTTCACTAGGGGTGCTCAGGCTCTATAGGCGGCAGGAGAGAAGGATCTTGTTTTGGTGGAACTTCTCTGGCCTTCTTATCTCACTAAAATGCAGTAATCAAGAAAATCCTAAAATTCAGTAATTAAGAAAAAAGTAGAGGAGACCTGGGAGAGAAACTCAAAGATAATCCTAAACTTAGCCTTTGATCTCAAGGAGTTTACATTCTAATATGGGCTATGAATCCTGGACACACAGAAGCAGAAACAGTGGTGGTTACCAGCACTGGTTTTGTCTGATACGGGTTCAGGGCTGGTTCTGCTACTTCCTAGCTCAGTGATCTTTCCCAAGCTATTTAGGCTCTCAGAAACTCATTTCTCTTTCTGTAGACTGTAATCACAGGGTTTCTGAGAATCTTGAACATAAGGAATGCACTTAAAGTAGTAGCTTTTGTAGAGTAAGAGCTTGGGAAACAGGAATGATTTTAGTTACTAAGACATAATTCAGGTGGATGTCATTCATTTCAATAAGACCATCCCGTCCACAGTGTGCAGAGTTGTGGTTGCAGAGTCCAAGTGTACAATACAGATGGAATGTGAAGGAAGTTACCCAGCCTGTTCGTGGGAGCCCAAAGACGAAGACCTCTGTTTTTTCCTGCCTCCTTATTGATTGTCATTTGGTGGTTGAGAATCTGTATTATATTCTGCCCTTGTAGAGTCAGACTCCTAAATTCTTTTGGAATATGTCTTTTGGGTATGTTCAGAAGCATCTTCAAAGCTTTAAAGAACAAGACACTCAAGTCACAGGGCCCTGCTTGCTCCTCTGCTAACAGGACAGCCTCTCCTAGAATGAGAAGCTCGCTGCAGGGGCATCCCCATTGGGTTACCCTGTGTCCTCACAACCACATGCAGACACTTGGAGACTTTTTGAGAGAGGCACTAAGTCACTGTATACTTGATTGCTGACTGGGCGGTGGCCCATTTAAAAAAAATGTAGATCCTCCTAGGGATTTTGCCTCAGTATATCTGGAGTAGAGGTGAGGCACCTGCATTATACAAATGTTTCCCAGGTGCGGTGCCGGCAGAGCTAAGAACTGCTATTCTAGTGCCTGTAGGTGCCAGAGTCTTGAGAACAAAATGAGCTCTGGCTGCAGTTGTCTGGCCACGAATGTGACCTCTTGCCTGGAGACTAGCTTGGCCTGGGAGGTGCAAGCTGGCCTTGTGGTGTGTCAGAACTCGGTTGCTGCAGATCCACTTTACCCCAGGGCAACAGTTCCTCAGCATGTCCCCTCCTCTGGACTGAACTTTTATAACAGCTGCCTAATTGGCCTCTTTGACTTCACCTCCCTCTCTTCAACTTCCATCCCACTCTCCACTCTGCCAACAAAGTCCTCTTGCTAAAATGAGAATTCCATTGTCACCCCCTACCCCATCTTCTAGTCGCAGAGAACTGTTCTTGGTTTTTAGCACAGGATATTTCTTAAGGTCTTCATGCATATTGTCTTCCTGCTGGAACACCCTTCCTCCCAATTAAAAGTAAGAGTATTACTTTCATAAATAACAAAATATTTCTTTGAAAATCTGTTATTTGTCAGATCCTCTGCTAAGTGTTCTACACATGCCTGAGAGACTCTTAGTGACCTTAGAAGCCCTGTCCTAAGACCTGCTCTGAGAAGACTTCCCTACCCACAACTGCCCAATAGCAGAGTGAGCTGCCCTTTCCTCTGTGCCCCTAGACTCTATCAGAGAATTCAGTGTATTGCATTGTAATTTGCGGTTGACGACACATCTGTTCTCTCAGGGGCACAAAATCTAGGACTTTGTAATGCCTTGAGCAGAATGGGCCACCGGCAATCATGGGCTACCAGGCGGATGGTGGGGGGTAGTGAGTCTAGGGGCAAATCATCTTCGATCCCAAAGAAACACCTGGAAGCAGAGTGTTCACTTGACAGTGGATGAGTAGCCGTAATAGTGTCATCATTTGTAGGTCATGTGGGCACAGAAAAGATGCATCCCAAAGGCTCTGCCTTTGCACAAGCAGTGTGATGTAGCGTTTCGCTCCCAAGGCATTCCAAAACGCAGTCAGAAAGACTGCCTAACTTTCTGTGCTCCGCAAACCGGACCTTCCACTACAACTGCTGCATCATGGGTTAACTTTGTTTGCTACCACAGACAGGCTGGATTGCGTTGACTCATCTGTTAGGAAGGCATTTCACCAACAAACTAATGAAAGGCAGTGCATTCTTTTTGTGTGCCTTTTTTTTTTTTAATCCCTGTGTTTTTACAGGCAGAGACTGTAATCAGCTGTCATGATAGCTATAATCAATTAGCTTATGGGCTGTTTTTCTCCATCTGGACTAATTGAATAGTTACTTTTGTTTTTATTTTTGTTTTCCCTCTCTACTCATTCCTAACTGTTACTATTGAACCATGTGACTAAGCCGCCACAAAACCATCAGCTACTCCTCCCTCTCTCTCTCTCTCTCTCTCTCTCAGCCTTCTTTAAGATGTGGCCGTAACCCATTCATCTGCAGAGAGATTCACATCTGCATTAATATTGAGTAGTTACTTATTTGAAAAATATACGTAAGTGAAAAGCAAAAATGTAACTCGTTGGATGAGCTATTTAAATTTAAAATCACAGAGGATTGCTTTCAGTCAACTTGTATTGGTGTTTGTGTTGTTGGGAGCCAGCTGTGCAAATCATGTCCTCTGTAGCTTCAAAGGAAAAATCTAGGACTTTTTAATGTAGAGAGGTAGCCTGCACTTCCTTGAAAAGATGGGAGCTCCACTGCACTGAAGAGGGTTAAGCAGAGTGTCAGATTAGTAGAATTAAGGGGAGAGAAGTAATGGGCACCAGAAAATATTTGTTTCTATTGAAGCTGAGATTTTTCTTCAGTAACCATAAGACAAAGATTCTTCCCTAACAGTAAACTAAAGAAGATGGTTAGCAGAGAACTTTTAAGAGTTGGGCAAACATTTCAGCAAACATTTTTTGCATGCCTACATAATTCCAGATCCTCAGCAGGGACAAAAAGGAAAGTAAGACCTAGACCCTGCCTTCAAGGAGCTCAAAGTCTAGAAGAAGAAAGATTCACAAAATAACAAACACTAAGGCACCTGGCTGGCTCAGTTGGCAGAGCATGCGACTCTTGATCTTGGGGTTGTGAGTTGGCGCCCCACGATGGGTGTATAGAGATTACTGAAAAAAAAATAATAATAAATAAACTTAAAAACACTACACATCATTAAAGATGCCATATAATGGTAAAAGGGAAGAAGTGGGATTAGAGAAAGAAAACCTAACGTTTCCAAAATCTTATGTTGAGTGCTCAAAAGGAAATCAGCCCTGACCCCTCTGTCTTCAGGTTTCTATCTGCAAAATGGGTATAATCCATGTCAGTGACCTAATTCTTTGTGGAATGCATTTTGGCAATTAGAAAGGACTTGGAGCTGTTTATACACCCCCAAGGATACGTATTACATAAATTCCATGTGAAAAACACAGTACATTTAAAGCAATGCTCATTGAACTATTCATTAAATTTTGTCACCAGTTTTATAGAAAACTCACTAAGGGATCTGAAAGTTCTTGTAGAAATAAAAAACTAAGCAACAGTATTAATTCCACTTTCCCTAGGTAGGGAAAGTGGCCAAGGACCCCAGGACCTGCTCCCAGGGCTACTGGCTCCTTGCAGTCCATTTTAATGACCCTGCTGTCTTCACTTCCTTGTCTCTGTGCTTGGGGGTCTGACTATAGATTTACTGATACAGTTTTGTTCCACTGAGAATTAAAACAAAAACCAAACAAACAAAAGAAACAAACAAACAAACAAAAAAACTGTGCTCCTGCCTTTGGAGATAGGATTCTTCTCATGGAGTTTTAAAATGCATTCGGTGGATCTTCACTGAGCGTCTGCTATGTGTGGGGCATGGCACAGACATTGGAGGGCAAATCAGACACAGTCTGCATCTTCACAGAGCTTAGAATCCAATTAGGGGGCAACTGCAGTACAATGCAATCAATGTGATGGAGGTCTCACAAGCTACACTTAACTCAGCTTGATAAAACAATCAGAGAAGGCTCCCTGCACAGCTGGGCTGTGAAATTTTAAGAAATTAGTCTTGAGGAGTAGAAAGAAGGAAGAATAGTTAGAAAAGTAGGACAGCAAGAAGGAGCACTCAGCCTGTCTTAGGAAGTGAAAGTAGTTCAATCGGCTGGAATTTAGACCCATGTGTGAAGGAGTGTGGATTACTGAGGAGGGCCCAGATCACAGAAGGCTTTTATACCCAAGCTGGAGTTTGATCTTAGTCTGAAGGTACTGGGGCCAGTTAAATGATTTTAAGCAGAAAAGTGACAGGAGCAATATTGCCATTAGAAAAAAAAAATCACTTATCTCGGTTGTGAGGAGAGTGGATCGTAGGGAAGACAATTATCGAGAAGACAGGGATGAAGGTTGTTAGGCTGAAGGGTGGGCAGGTAAGATGTAGGTCTCAGGTGGCTGAGCTCACTACTCTCTTTCGTGCGGGATACTATAAGGGTTACACTCAAAGTCATTCCTGGGCCTTTTGAGCACAAGGACTCTCTTAACTGCCTGGGAGTGGTTGTATTTTTAGATTTTGTTGATAGAGATAATAGATAATACTCAATGATACAATAATATATTGAATTAAATGAATGCAAATTTATTTGTCACAGTGTAACGTATGTACATTTAACATTAGTGATATATATATAGGAGACATTATTTTTTCAAGATTTATTTATTTTTTAAAATTGTTAAAAAGATTTTATTTATTTATTTGAGAGAGAGAGAGAGAGAGAGCATGCTCATAAGAGAGGTAGAAGGAGAGAATCTTCAAGCAGACTCCTGACTGAGCATGGAGTCCGATGCTGGGCTTGATCTCATGACCCATGAGATCATGACCTGAGCCGAAACCAAGAGTTGGAGGCTCAACTGACTGAGCCACCCAGGTCCCCCAAGATTTATTTATTTATTTTAAAGAGAGCAGGCCAAAAGTGTGTGTGGGGGGGGGGGAGCAAAGGGGAAGGGAGAGCGGGAGGGAAAGAATCCCAAGCAGACTTTGAGCTGAGCATGGACCTAGCTCCAAGTAGGGTCCAACCCCAGCGCCCCCAGTGCTCCCCGCTCCTCCACCCCACACAGGGCTCCATCCATCCCACCACCCATGAGATCATGACCTGAGCAGAAACCAAGAGTTGGATGCTCAGCCAGCTGAAATACCCAGGCACCCCTGAAGGAGACATGATCCATTCAGTCTATAGAATGTTTGGTGCCTGGTGAATTTGAGGATTCTTTGTCAAAACACTAAGCATTCTAGTGAGGTTTTGATCCTCAAACTTGGACCCAGAGGCAAGGAGAATTTAGAATTGTAGTTATCCGTAGTTTGTATGTTACCTAATCCTTTTCAAAGGGTTGATAGGTATTATTTTTTAAGCTTACTGTAGCCAGTAGCCTTACAAGTACCACCTCATTTTACTAGGAGAAGTTAGTAGCAAGGTTTGGCTTCTGACTGACATTACTTCAATACCTCCTGGGGTTCAGTGGATTGAATATTTGAATTCCAGTTCTACCGCTTACCAGCAGTGTGATTTGGGGCAAATTATTTAATCGCTAGTAATATCTGTTTCCTTATCTGTGAAATGGGCATAATATCTACCACATGGAGTTAGATCATTATTAAAGTAGATAACGGATGTTTAAAACCTTGATAACTTTTTATAAATTATCTTCCCATCATGCCTTCTTTACCTTTTATCCCTTCCTTATCTTTTCTCCCCATTTCCTCTGCATCTGCCTACATTTTAGTCCTTTCTTTTCTTCCTTGATTTTCTTATTTCTCCTTTTTCTTAATCTTCACATTTTATTAAACTTTTTAATATTTTTAGTGTTTTTTTTGTGTGTGGTTAGCATAACTGTATAGTTACATTTGTTTCCTGTTCTTAATTTTAAAGAGCAACCAACTCTTTGTGTTTTGTTTAATCACTTAGGAATCAAGTTGCTCTGTATATGTGGCTTCAGTAGAAAAACACTTCCCACTCGCATATGTTTGACCTAATAGTACATTTTCGGGTCCATTCTGGCAACTTTACTTACTCCACACTCTTTGATCCTCTAGAGATGAATCATCCAGTGCCCGAGTTAAAAGACATCTGTGTTCCTAGCTAATGCTCTCTTCATCCTTGCACATTTTCAAGTGCTCTGGCAAAAACTGTGTGCCCCTGTCAGAAAACAGTGATGTCAGCCAGCAGTTGATGAAGCAGGTGCAGAATTACAGAAGATGCAATTGCCACAGTAGGGTAGAGAGAGTTTTCTAAAATGTTTCTTGGAGTTTATCCATCTCTTATTTTTAAAGCATATTTCTCATCGTGCATTAAAATCTCCAGTAAAAGCCTAATGAATTAAACTGGAATAATTTATCTTCTAAAAATGCATTCCTTACACCAAGTTACCAGATAACCACACCCTTTGGCCTAGATTTCAAGACCTCCATGATCTGGTTTTAATCATCATTTCATTTTTTCTTCTTGTTGCTCTTGTGGGGACATGAACCCCACATTTAAATATTTCCATCAGCTTCCCCCTGAAAAATACTTTTGCATGCCAATCTCCAAGTGCTCCTGTGCCTGTTGTTGTCTCGACTCTGGAAATCCCTGTTTTATGCAAACCTCACCCATTTTTCAAGTCTCATTTCAAGTCCTACTTTCTCTGACCATTCCAAGTTCAAGTGACCTTCTGAATTCCTCTAGTGTGGTAGTGGTGATTTCCAGGGAAAACGTGGGGATCTAGAGCTAGAATACCTTGGTTCAAATCTTACCCTAGAGATGTGATTTTTTTTTTTCCTTTCTTTCTTTCTTTCTTTTTTTTTTTTTTTTCCTTCTTTGGACAATTTCCTTATCACTAAGAAGTCAGGTAAGATCTTAAAGGTTGTGAAAAGGATTAAAGCAGAAAACTGGGTGAAAGCATTGTTTAACTGGTATAATAATCTTGCCTAGTATATTCAATTATTGTTTCCTTTTAATATAGTCATTTAATTAGCAATTAGACATATTTAGTAAACACAAAATTCTTAAAAATTAGAATGGGTATGTTCTATATCAGGGCTTCTCAAATGTTAATGTGCACACGAATCACCTGGGGATCCTGTCAAGATGAAGATTCTGATTCAGTAGCCCTAGGATGGAGCTTGAGCTTCTGTGTTTCTAACGTGCTCATCTATGGACCATACTTTGATTAGCAAGTATGGTCAACCCAAATACAAAGGCAAATGATAGAAATACCCATACATACTCTCAGTCTGCCCTCTCTGGCTGTAGTCTATAGACATGGGATTTGCACAGTGACCTTCTTCCCAGTGTCCAGTTACGTTTCTGTGTTTATAACTTTCTTCACAACTGCAAAAGCTGGCTAGCTTGGTACATAGCTTGGTCACACATAGCTATTAGTCAACCTGGCGTGTCAAATGCAGTTACCTCAGTATAAATAGAAAATTCCCCAGGAAACTTGCAGGGCTCCCACAGGGTGAACTTGATCTACACTGAGGTGCCTGCTACATGACGGAGTGAAGTGACTCACTTGACGTCAAGTCACAGATGAACGTCATCTCGCTATCTAGAGAGACCTTATGCAACTAATGATTCCACAGAGGTGTCTAAATGAGGAGACACAGTAGGAGGCTGTGTATCCGATCAACCCTCAGCAGTGCACAGCCTCCACTGACCAGAGCGATCACCGCATTTACAGACCCTGACCCATGTGCTCTTCCCTTGAAACAGTTTATTGGGGACTTCATTTTGACCTTTGAGGAGTTGTCAGTCTTTATTTAATTCTTCACATGTGCACGAGGCAAGAAAGCATGTGTATCTGTTTTGAATTGCCTAGTTTCGTTGCACAGTTCCTATGGGTGTGTGGGTGTGGAAGGTGACTGCTGAAGCCATGGTTTTGCAGCCGGGCCCACTCACCCTCTGGCTCTGGGGACTTCAGGCCTGTTACCTAGTCCAAGCCTTGGGTTTCCCATTTGTCAAAAGGGGCTGTTAGAACAAACGAGATAGTCTGTGTTAAATGTCTAATATAGCCCCTAGCATAGTTCATGCTCCACACACATTAGTTATGTCTATTAGATTATCAATGACAGTTACTGGCTTACTTATAAGGCTTTATTAATGTAAGATTACAGTTTAGTCCTTTTCCTGTGGCAAAAACACACATTAAATTTACCATCTTAACCACTTTCAAGTGCACAAGTCAGTAGTGTTAAGTACATTCATATTGTTGTACAACAGATCTCTTGAACTTTGTCATCTGGCAACAAAGAAATTCTATATCTGCTAAAAACTAATTCTCCCTCTTCCCTCCCCTCAGCCCCTGACATTTTCTATTTCTGCAGTATATGGACGTGAATCTATTCCACATGCCCTCAGCTTCCGTCACTGCTAGAAAAACACATAGAATTTGAAGTCAGAAAATTTAGATACAAGACTAAGCCTTGGATTACACTAACTACATGATGTCCTTGTACCAATTACAAGCTTTGATTATATCGCCCATATCTGCAAATAGGTACAGGTTGTATGAACTGCATATTGTTAATTAGTCTCTAATCACCCCCTGCTCTTTCCAGTACTCTTCTTCTGTGTTCCTAAAAATCGTCCATCTTAGCATTTGGCATGTTTTACTGAAATTATCTGCCTGATGGCTATTCCCCTTGAGTAGACAAAAAGTATCTTGAGGGCTGGGGTTAGGTGTTAATTCAAGTCTAATTTTGCATGTGTGAGACCAGTTCAGGACACTGTATACGCTTTATAGTCCTCTCATTTGCTTTCATGTGCTCCCAGGAGCCCCATTTTCATCATGTTGCATTTCCCTTTGTTTAATACCCTTCTTTACAAACTCTTGGCAAAATGCCCACACAATAACAATTGGTAAGGAGGAACAGACCAATCCAGTGGAGCATAGACAGCAATAGGGTAAAAGGCAAAAAAAAAAAAAAAGAAATCCTACCCAGATATTTTAGACTGTATCTCTCCTTTCAAAATCTACCTAGTTATGCATATAACTTTCTCCTGTTTTCCTCTGCCAGGTGTCTGGAGAGGTCAAGAGCTATCTCATTACCCTCTAAATGATTTGGGGGTGGGGGGAATCACTTCCATGTACAACAAGCTCTACTCCTGAGGATCTGTATCGGCAGTTAATTTAGAGAGTCAAGGTTCACCTTCTGAAGCTGAAGCCAAGACAGTTATGTAACTTGCAGTTCCCCGTGGAAAACAAAACCTGCAGATGCTCAGAAAGCTAAATTAAACTCCTGACTTGCAATGCAACCACCAAACTTCATGGGCAGTCTAAAGAGCATTACCAGCACCAGGGTGGTAATTGTAATGATGCCGAATGAAACACTGTGTTCATCTTCCAGCCAGTGTGATTTAAAGGTCTGCCTGGATTAGCCAGCCAGCAAGCATGCTGAGGTTGAGCTGAACCTTATAATGTGGTTTGTTGCTTAATGAGCAATTTTGTTTAAAAAAATTTTTATTATTATTATTTTGCAAAATTTGGTCATGTGCACCTCTGAGATTTTTTTCCTCCTCTCAGGAAGATACTTTCTTAGGAAAGATTCATGGAATCTTCCTAGATTGAGAGGAGGGCCTAAAAGAATGAACATTATTGGCAGCTACCCCACGACTCATGTTTAGGTCTTACCTTTAAGAGAGGAAGGGAACTGGCAATGATTGAATTCATGCAACCACCAGGCACTCTGCACACGTCCTTCCAATAAATCTTCAGATGAAGTGGGGGAAATGGGCACCAGTAATCTCATATCAGGAACTATGAAAAACATATTAGAGACATGAAATCATTTGTCCACTGTTCCAAATAGTATGTGGAAGACTGGGATGCAAACCAGATGTTTCTGTCATGACCCAAAGAGAGTGCCAACACCATCTTGGACCTTGACTTCCAGCCACGCATTTCTCCCTCAGAATCTGGGTTCCACATCCCTTCAAATAATGGCACTAAAGTGGATCCCAAAGTCTTCAGAATCTAACTCAAATTATAATTACCTACTATTTACTAAGCAAGTACTTTAAGAAAATATATTGTTCTATAATAAAAACAAGACAGGAAATACTGCAAAGTAAGCAATTTTTGACCACATAATGCAAGTGATATTTTTAAATTTTATTTTATTATGTTATGTTAATCCCCATACATTACACCATTAGTTTTTGATGTAGTGTTCCATGATTCATTGTTTGCTTATAACACCCAGTTGCTCCATGCAGAATGCGCCCTCTTTAATACCCATCACCAGGCTAGCCCACCCCCCCACCCCCCTCCCCTCTAGAACCTTCAGTTTGTTTCTCAGAGTCCATAGTCTCTCATGGTTCGTCTCTCCCTCCGATTTCTCCCTTCATTTTTCCCTTCCTACTATCTTCTAATGCAAGTGATATTTAATTTGGGGGGATATATAAGTCCAAATATTAGAAAAAGATTGTGATTATGTTGTCTTGAAAATGAGTTCCAAATTTCTGGCCTTGTTTTATGTCTTCACACCTTCCATAGGTTAGATAGCTGTTTCTCCTCTTTGTTTATAGCCAAAACTTGGGACACGGATACTTTCTCCCTGTCAGATGTTAGTTAGCAATGTATAATGCATTTACTCATTTTCAGTATGAGTGCTAATGATTCTTACCAAAAGCAAATGTGGTTCATTGCCTTATGTAACATTCAACGAATATTTTTTGAGCACCAGCTGTATGCTAGGTACTGTCCATCCATGAGATACTTTGTGTTCTAGAGCTTTTCCCATATGCGCTACAGTGGACATAGCAAAGGCCTTTGTATCTAGTTTAGGAACTCCAGATACAGTGTAAATACTAACAGTATAGAATTTCCAATAATGATGATTATAGCTAATATGTATTTCATGTTTGCCATGTGCCAGACCCTAATGATGAATGCTTTTGCCTGCACCTCATGTAATCAACAACAACCATATAATGAAAATACAATTAGTATCGTGCATTTGTACAGATGAGGAAACTATGGCTGAGAAAGATTATTGCATAGTTTGTTCAAGACTGTATAGCTAGTAAGTATCAAAGCTAGGGCTCTAACCCAGGCCCATCTGACAGAGAGTCCACATTTCCTAACCGTGATGTGCTCTGCCTTCTGGAAAATTCCATTCTATCAGGGTCAACAAACATGTGCTGGGATAAAAAGATACATAAGAAATAGTTTCTGCTCTCAAGAAGCACTAGCTCCCTGTGGGGAAGAGACACTCAACTGGCCTCAACAAGCACTGTGCTTTGTTATATTTCATACCTTGCTAAATACTGGAGATAAAGCAGAAAGCAAGGGATAGGCACAATCTCTACCCTCAAGGAATGCCTCCTCTGATCAGAGACAGATACAGAAACAGGAACTCTGAAGGACAACTGGTTCCTACTTCTGCTTTCCCATGTTGGAGAAGCTTGGATATTCATGGGCACTGAGAGAGGCAGTATTATGCTTGTGCTCTGCAGCCAGTCCCTCAGTTCATCCTCATTCTACCATTTATTTATGAACTCAGACAGACCACTTAGCTTCCTGAAGTCTGTTTCCTTGTATTTAAAAAGCAGGAGAAAGTGTAATCTAGTTCATGGAGTATCTTTTGAGGATTAAGTGATAAAATGTATTCACAGTATCTATACATGCTCAATAAATGTTAGTTACTATTATTATCATGTCCTCATGTGGCTTAGAAGAACCTTACACGTGGTGCCATCTCTAGGCTCTGTCTTCTATCTTTTCTGCTAAATTAACTAAAGGTATTGATGCAGCACCCGCGCTATGCAGGTGTAACCTGACACCACCTTGCCTCAGCAGCCACACCTCCTTGGCTTTCTGCCCAGAAATCCACTCACCACTCTGGCATGCACAGAACTGGAAGTTCAAGGATGTTGATACCTCCTGTGGTAACTCTTGATAGTTCCTGGTCTGAAAGTGGGAGGGAATTAGTGGAAAGAGGCTCCCCTCCTCATGCTTTAGAGAGAGAGTTCTGAATTGCATTATAGATGCTCCTCAGAAGGTCCTGGAGGGATTGAATCTGAGTTGCCCACAATAGTGCCCAGCAGCCCAATGACACTGTCATTGTCATTGCATTGTCTTTCCCTCCTTTTCTGTCCATTCTCCCTGGTTCTTCAGGCCTCTTTGCTGGGATCACTGCTCACAATGAACTGTCACATGCAAGGCTTTGAATCTGGCTCTGCTTTCTAGCGGACTGTAGGAGTGGACATGGGGAAAGTGTGGGAAGCGGGAGTGAGAATAAGAGTTTTCCAGACTAAGAAATGGGTCATTGCCACTTCACATATTTGGATCTCCTCTCTAACATCTTTGCCGAGTGGTCAACCGGCCGCTGCTTTAATATATCCTGTGAAAGGAATGTACTATGTCCATTCCCTTTTGCAGACACCTCTGTATCCCTAGCAACTAGCACAAGACCTGACAGGGAATAAGAACTTTATAAAGATAGTTGAATGAATTTTTACATGAAAAAAAATTTGTTCGTTTCTATAATGACTGCAAATCTGCTTTCCTTTGCCTTCCAAGCATTAGATCTAGTTTTCCACATAAAATAAGGCTTTGTATGCTTTTGAATCTATGTGGGTTTTTTTTTTTTCCACAAAGAAAATTCATTGGCAGGGGCTCTGTAAGTCTTTAAATGATGCACATTAAAAAAATAATAATGGAAGTAGGAACTGTGAATGTTTCTGCCTTATTTAATTGGGATAGAAATTTTGTTTCTTAGATTTACATAGTATTTTTTAAATGTTAGCAATACGGAAAATAAAGTAGATTTGGAATCAGAGGGTTAGAAGTTTAGTCTGTATGACAATATTTGAGTGACTTTAACTTAAATTCATTGTTTTTCTGCTGAGTTATAGTTTTTTTTTAAAAATTAACTTTTTTGGATTATAATGGCATTACATGTTTATTGTTAAAACTTTGGGATATATACAGAAGCATGTTTTTTTAAAAAAAAGGAAAAAAAGAAAGGATAAAAGAAATGATCCATGATTTCCACTAGCCAGAGGAAACAATATTTGACATTTGGTCTGCTTTTTAGTCCTATTTGTGTGCATGAAATATATAGGGCGGGTTAAATTCTATGTGAACTTTCCTTTGCTGGTTTACTTCAGTTACATTCTAGATCAGTGTTTAGCAATGTTACATATGTTACTAACATTATTATTAATGCTGGCAAAATTTTTCACGCTTTCATATGAATTCTCCACAGTACTGTTGCCCACCAGAGTTTTACTTAGAAAATTAAATACTTCAGGGGCACCTGGGTGGCTCAGTCGGTTTAGTGGCTGCCTTCAGCTCAGGTCATGATCCCAGGGTCTTGGGATTGAGTCCTGCCATCACAACCTGCATCCAGCTCCTTGCTCAGCTGGGAGCCGCTTCTCCCTCTCCCTTTCCATCTGCCTGCCACTCCTCCGCTTGTGCTCTCTCTCTCTCTCTCTGTCAAATAAATA
Organism: Eumetopias jubatus; assembly: GCF_037043125.1. Lineage (NCBI taxonomy): Eukaryota > Metazoa > Chordata > Mammalia > Carnivora > Otariidae > Eumetopias > Eumetopias jubatus. The sequence goes on along the minus strand of NW_028274819.1, from coordinate 64,736,018 downwards.
AATAAAATCTTAAAAAAAAAGAAAATTAAATATTTTAAAAGAGTATTTTCTAATTAGAAACAAATCAGCAAATGATACCTATTGATTTTGTTATAGAGCTTTACAACTTTTTTTCCTCACTTCTATAAAATTGGAATCATACTGTGTATCGTAATTACCTTTTTCATTTAATAATGTTTTAGGGCATTTCTTCATGTCATTACTTTTTTTCTTTTCTTTTGTAAAAGTGAATTTTGAAGAGATCTAGGATACTATTATGGGAATGTGACACTATTGGTTTAGTCAGTTTGTCATTATTAAACTTTTAGGTTGTTTCTGTTTTTTTACTACTGTAATATTGTTATGATGAGCATTAGGTTTGTTTGTTATAGGTCATTTATGTTGGATGCTACTGTAGCTTTCATAACTCTCTAAAACCCAAAGCTTTTCAAAATAATTGGTGTGGAAAAGACAGATTATTTGGGAATTTTTTTTGTTGTTGTTGAGGTTTTCCTATGTATTATTCCATTAATGTTTGGCATTAAATATTACATGTACCTAGATTAACAAAGCACCATTTTGTTTCTTGGTCACTATATTTTTCATCAGTGGGTTTACAGGATCCAGATTATGGGATTTCTGTGGTACATTAAAAGATTCCCTTTAAATGCCATCGTAAGTGAGCTTCACTATAAATACATTTGTAGCTTAAAGAGGTAATGAGTTTTTACCAGTTAAAGATGCAAGATTAAAAGGCAAGAGCCTGTGGTTTTCCTAGGGCTATATGAGAGTTCAGTCCTGTCTATAAAATGCCTGAACAGCACAGATGTACCATAGAGGATAACGTATTTTCCCCACTGGGGGCTGGATTGAGGCATCATTATATTATCATTTTTAGGGCATTTGGGAAGAACTGCAACTCCTTACCAGCAGAGTGCATTTGCTATCTTTCCATCAACATCCTCTCCTAAGTACATTTGTATGGGCTACAGAAAAATTGCTTGGATTTAGCAAGCCTCATCTGTTAACTCTTCTTTCTACTCCAGCTCTACGGACCTGAAGTAACCTGACTTCTTGTGAAAGGAACTGCTTTGGTTAATGTTTATTGGTTCATGAAGCTCAGCCTAGTTAAGCGAAGCTTTCACTGTACCGAGGAGAGAAGGAGAGAGATATCAGAGTGTCTCCAACCTCAGTTCAACACACAGGAATTAGAGCTTTCACTAGGTCCAGCCCAGCTAGATCATGGCACAATTTAGAAGTGCAAGTTGACCTGGCTTCCTCCACCTCCTAGCATCTTTCTGTGCTAACAGACTCAGAATTCTCTCTTCCAAGGCTGCTCTCCAAATCCCCTGCTTTACTTTTATAGGCAGTAATGGTGGCCACCATTTGTGGCTTGGTAGTAGATACTTGGCATTCATTATTTCAGTCCATGAGATAGGTCAAATTCTATCTCTTTATAGTTAAAGAAATGGAGATTCACAAAGGTTAAAAAAAAAATACCCACTATTGTTAAGTAGCAGAGGATATTTGAAACTGTATATGTCTGGACTACCCACCCTCCCCCGCACCCCCAGTTTACATCTTCTTCTCTTTTTTAAAGATTTTATTTATTTATTTTATTGGTGGGGGAGGGGCAGTGGCAGAGGGAGAGAGAAAGGGAGAGAATCCCAAACAGACTCCATGTTGAGCACAGAGTCTGACATGGGGCTGAGACCCTGAGACCATGACCTGAGACAAAACCAAGAATTGGATGCTCAACAGACTGGGCCACCCAGGCGCCCTTACATCTTCCTCTTTTTGAAATATATATTTTAACCAATACTGACACTGTTAATCCTTTTGTACTAAAGGGAACTACCTCTTCAAGAGAAGATTTGTAAGCAAAATGGAAGTGGGGAGGTAGGGCAAATTTGCAGACATGTCCTAATCTCAAGCCAACATTGAATTTGCAAAGGATAAGTTCCTGGCAAGATCAGGCAAGACACTCTTTCAGCAGGTATCTTCTAAGGGTGGTAAAGGTAGAACAAAATTATCTTTCCACCATAATAATATGGGGCACTCTGAAGGCGGTCCCTGGCAGGGCATTGCTGACTATCTCTCAACTTCTTTAATTAGAAGTTGAGTTGTTAAACACACAAAAGAACCGAAACTTTTTTGCATACTCAGCCCTATGTGGAGGTGATGAACCTCCTGGCCCTCTCTGGCCTTACCTCCCGGGCTGGCTTATTCATTCCCTGGACCTGTTCACACCATTCTTCGCACTCCTCCTTGCCAGTGTCTGTGCCCTCTTGTTGCTTTTGCCCTGAATGCCTTGTATGCACACCTGTTTTAAGCCTTCCATCAGACATCACCTCCTCCATGAAGCCCCTTCCTCATCCTTGTAGCACTCCCTCTTTATGCCCCAGTGTGCCTAGCACTCTCTTCTATCATAGTATCCCCAATGCCATATAGCTTTCTTTTGTCCAGCTCCCCTGCTGGGCTGAGAACTTCCTGTGTACCTGAACTGAGTCTTATTCTTGGGCGTCCTTGGCCCAGCCCAAAGCTTGACCTGAAAGAGTCCCTGATCAATGATGATTTTGTGAATAGCTGAATGAATGAAAAAATGGATGATAATTATAAGGGCTAACATTTACTGAACATCTACTATATCCCAGGCACTATGCTCAGCATCTTAAATATGTTATCTCTTTTGATCCCCTAATATCCCAACAAGGCAGGTTATATTTATCTCTGTTTTACTGATGGGAAAATTAAAGTTCAGCCAGGCGAAGTAACTTGCCTGAAGCTACTCAGCTAATGATTGATGGAAACAGAGTCTGTGCTCAAATCTGTCTACTTTCTGGGCCACCATAGCTAACAATATGGCAGCTACACACGGGTGCCTCATCACCATCTCCTGGACCCCTGCCTGCTTGCTCCTTTTATAGAACCTACTTAAAGGGAGCATCTAACCAAACCAAGACATCCCGTTGTGTGCTATTTCCCCAAGTGCCTAAAATGGTACTTTTCTGTGATCCAAATGCTATGTGTTTTAATCCTAAAGGAACTAAGAATTAGAGTCTTTATTTTGTCAGCCACTTAGCATAACCCTAAGTAAAACAGGCAATACTAGAACAGCTGTTGGGTTACAATATCTGAATACTCATGATTCACTGTAATTTCCTACCTTTTGTATCTGATTATTAAATCTTCTTTTTCAGTGCCGATGGAGCAAAAAACAAATTTTGTGACTACATAAAGGGTTGTCTTCAGAGCCAGTTTTTTATTTTTATTATTCTCATCCCATTGTGGCATTTCCAACTAATCCACCGAGGTGTATGCTTTAAGGATATTAAAGCATTTTTAGCAACACAGTGAAAGAAAGTGAAATTTCATTGGCATCTGTTCATCTTTTCCCATGTTTTGTTCTGAGGCATACCTGTTTTTTTGTTTTTTTAAGATTTTATTTATTTATTTGAGATAGAGAGCATGTGAAAGAGAGGGAGAGCACAAGCAGCGGGGAGAGGCAGAAGCAGACTCCTCGCTGAGCAGGAAGCCCAACGCAAAGCTCAATCCCAGGGCCCGGGATCATGGCCTGATCTGAAGGTAGATGATTAACTGACTGATCCACCCAGGCACCCAAGGCATGCCTGTTTTAAATCACTTCTAACTCTTGGAGTCATGGACAGATTTCGTTTGTGTTGGAGTTACAGTTCTGTACCTTTCCATACCAGTTAGCCCAATGTGTTATATAGTTCCTGGGTGAAGCTCCGTCTTTGTTTCTGGATGGGCAGTTTGCCCTGGATCCCTGGGAACAGTTCTGGATGATTGAGAAGGAAATCAGGTCATTATGGACTTTCTGCTTCTTAAACTTCAGTAAAAGCCCCAGCAGCCAGCCTCCTGCAGACTTGTCTCCGGCTCTTTGGGCCCCTGCACAGCAAGTGGAGGCCAAGAAAGGGCCCCTTCCCACTCTCTTTCTCAGGAAGAGATAATAATCCCCACTAATGTGTACTTATTGCTTGCTCTGCGTTAGGCCTCATGCTAAGCTCTTTAAATAGATTATTCCACTTATTCTTCAAAACAACATTATGAGGTATGTTCTAATTGCTATCCCCATGCTATTATTTAAAATAATTTAAATATTTGATTTTTCTAAGATATTAAGTTTTTTTTCCTCCCCTCTTCCCATGCACCTCACCTAGCTAACCACTTTTTTTTTTAGGTTTTAGAGCACCTTTCTGGAGTTTCCTTTGCAAATACTGCAAACTGAATACATATACGTACTTCTTTCCTTTGACCCGCTTTGTTCCACACCAGAGGGAGCGTTCTATTCACTCTGTTCCGCGCTATTCTTTTTTTACTTATTGAAATGTCTTGGAGATCTTTCTATGCCAGCACATAGGCAGCTTCTCCATTCTTTTTTTTACAAATACATGGCAGTCCAGGGGCGCCTGGGTGGCTCAGTCGTTAAGCATCTGCCTCGGCTCAGGTCGCGATCCTGGGGTCGTGGGATCAAGCCCCGCGTCGGGCTCCCTGCTCCGTGGGGAGCCTGCTTCTCCCTCTGCCTCTGTTGCTCCCCTCCTTGTGCTCTCTCTCTCTGACAAATAAATAAAATTAAAAATCTAAAAAAAAAAAAAATACGTGGTAGTCCAGTGTAAATTGTGCCATAATTTCATTACCCCGATTTTAAAGATGAAACCTCAGCCCACAAGGTTAAATAACTTTCTTAAAGTCAAGAGAAGGACCACTGACATCTGACCCCAACAGTCACAGAAATCGAGAGATAACTGACAAATCCAGGCCACAGAGCTCCTCCCTCCCTGTTCGGCAGCCCCTGTGCTGCTCCCTGTCATATTTCCTCCCTAAGGCTGTGCTCTCAGTCGTAGCGGTTACTGCCTGGAGTGGAGCAGGTTGATGTGCTTTGCTTTCTTCTCTCTATCCTTTCCAACCAATCTGACATATTTGGGGTCCTATCCCTCTGTTCATGTCTGCCTTTACTGTGACCTTTTAGGTGTTTGCTCTAACATCGTGGAGTTGTTCTTTGTAATAAGCCTTGGAAACTTGTGGTTGCCTGCAGGACCCAAAGTTTCTGATGTTTGTGCATATTCACAAGTCTCTCCCTGCCCTAGTGGACCTCTATCTGCAGCCTGCCGCCCACCTGTCAAAGACCTGGGCTCTCTCTAAAGCAGCGAGAGGTTTTGATATTTTTGGACATCATTTAGCTGCCCTCCACCTGTCAGTTCAACTCATCCCCGCTGTCTGGTTCCAAGCTCTTGGCTAAGACCCCTGCTTTACAGCCACCTCTGGAAGGCAACATAGGGTGTAGTGAGGCTGAGGTAATTTAGTAAAGGCTGCCAGAACTTGGCACAAAGCAATAACTCAGTAAAGATGAAGATGATGATCATGTCACGTAATTCTTTCAAAACCAGGCATACTATAAGTAAAATCATTATTCTTATTTTATGGACGTGGAAACTGAGGCTCAGAAAGGTGTTTGTTCTGCCAGAGCTCACATAGCCATTAAGTGACCGGGGTGAGATTCAAATCAAGGTCCTTCCAGGCTAGAGTTCTTTGTATTATATCATTAAATAGCATTCAGGAGAGACTCATTAACAAATGGCATAGTAAAGCCCAGAGTTAATAAGGCACTGTACATATAGTTCAGGTCTACTCACAAAATAATCTTACTATGAGAAAAGCTTCATGATCGGCACAAGACTCTGCCGCCTTCTTCAGCACATTACAAGTCTGTTAAAATGAAATACCCAGTCCCATTTCTGCACGTCCATCATCCATATATTTGTTTCAGTCTCAGAAATGTTTGAAACAAGTGTTTTTGTTTTTTTTTTTTTTTAGCCAGTTTTGGAAAGAAAGCTTCCCTTTCAGTAATCCTAATGATAATACTAAGAGGTCCCATACTTGTTCTGTGCCAGGCACCATACTAAGCTGTTTGTCTATTATCTCATGTACCCCCATAACTACCCTATGAGATAGGCACCATTGTTTTCATTTACAGATGGGGATTGAGGCTTAGGTGTGGTGAAGTGACTTGTCCAAGGTCGTAACAGCTTAGTAAGTAGCAGAGGCCAGATGTCAACCCTGTGACCAAAAGCCAGCCTGTGACCAAGCCCCTATATGAGACGGCTGTTTTACTATAGCTTCTTCTCCCCACTGGTAAGGAGTATGATGGCCGTCTCACACCTGTAACAGGGGGCAGAGTCCATGATCCAAGCCTATCATTTCTTACTGGTCAGAGATTCTAAATTACATGTCACTATTCTTATCAGCTGGATCACAATGCTCTGGCCCTCTCTGTTGAGGAAAAAATATCACAATGTGATGCTTTTTTTTTTTCTTTTTAAATCCCACTAGCACTGTTAGCATCTTTAATTTTTGTCAAAGTTTATTACATATGTTACCTCATTTGTCAAGTCATCACCTTTTCAAATCAGGCTGCTAGTGGAATTCTCTTTCCATACCCCTAACACACTCCATTTCTTTCTAAGCAAGGCCATTCGTAAATATGGTCTTTCAGGCCTGGTATTTAGAAACCACTCATTTTATTTAAGGGGGTTGGGCGTTATTTCTCTTAAGGAGGGCTTCCAAAACTGAACTCACCCTGGCTTAAAGAACCAAGTGTGGTCAATCAAAGCCTTTTAAAGCCAGTTAGATGCCATTTGCTTCCCAAGACTTTGGGAACATAGACAAGCTGCCTAGGAGCCTTCTTTGAATTAGCTTTACAACAAGCCAGTTGCCTATGGTTTGATTAATTACTCGTGACTTCTTACATAAAAGTAATTTTTCCTGAGTGATAATTAAATATCAAGTATGTGTTATTATTTTAGAGCTAACTTCATTTTCTTTCTTTAACAAACAGTAACAATAGTAACCAATGTGATATTGTTCACCTTATTTGAGCTTTATTGAGCACCTACTATATGCTAGGCGCTACTCAAGGCACATTGGATTGCTTAGTAGAAAGAGGAGAACCCAACTTTTTCTTATTTCTCCTCCCACAATACAAAATGTTATGAACACTGACCTGTGATTTCTTTGAGGGCAGAGAGCATGTCTTTTTCTTATATGGGACACCTGATAATAGGACCTCAGCATGGAAAGGACTTCTTTGTTTAAAGTGAATGCCTTCTTGCTTCATCTGCTTTCATGAAGGGAACTATTAGTAGTCTTGGTTGACAGAAAAAAGCCTTCATATGTCTGCTTGCTGTGACAAAGATCAAAGATGTACGTTTGGTAAGATTCTGTGTCTCTGGGCTCTCCCATAGTGCTTTGCAGCTCTTGAAGAGCGGTACCACTTCATCCATTTGTGACTGAGCTCCTTCATGTCAGGGACCCTGTCTTCTTCCTCTTTTCTCCTTACTGTGGTAGATGTCATGCTCTGCATGTAGGCATTCAGTCAGTATTTGTTGAACTGAATTAATCACGGGCTGCTTCATTTCCCTCCCAGAGAGCAGAGACCACATCTTGACCATTCCCACTTCTATCTTACCCATATCTGCATTGTGGCACACATTCTGTACCTAAAGTTTGGTCAGCGAATGCATATGGACTTCAGGTTTCAGCTTTCTTTTTGCTGAGTTCTTTATGCTACCATTTTGCTTCTTTAAAGCGAGACCCCCAGAAGTATGCATCAAGGCATTGGCTTGCCCCAGGAACGCATAAGAGGAACCAAACACATGAATAAAGTGCCTTCTCATCTACAACCATAAAATGTCTCCCTCTCACCTGACAGTTTGGGAAACAAGGTCCAGGAAGGGAAGGACTCATCTAGGGTCACATGGAGAGATTGTACCAAAGCTGGAATTAGAACCCAGATTTCATGACATCCAACCCAAATTTCTGTCTTCTTAGCATCTGCCCTCTCCCTTTGTTTACATCCCCACCGCAGCTGCCAGAGACCAGGCCCTATCCCTCCCTCCTGACTCTTCCCCGCTGCCAGCCTCAACACCTCCAGCCCAGCCTCCACATGGTTGCCACGGTGATCTTCTAAAGTACAAATCATATCTTGTTTACTTTGTTGTGTAAAGTCCTTTAGATGTTCCCACCACATGTGGGAAAGATCACTCTTTCACATGATCCACGGGGCAGTGAAGGATCGTCTCCTGAACCCCAGGCCTGCTTCTCGTTTCTCCCCGCCAGGAGCCTATTTCCCAGCTGTGTTCAAGTGTCTACAAGGACATTGTACATGGCCGCCCCCATTCCTCCTGCTCTCTCTGCCCAGACCATCATCTCAATCTTAGCAGCTTCTAGTATCTTCTACACAGACGGTGAGCTCCTTTGCTGAACCACCGTCTCTGTCCTCTGCCCCCACCCCCCACACTCCCTCGCTCTTTAGAGCTACTCACTAAACACCTTGTGTTCTCCCTTCTACCCTGTGGATCTAACACTTCTTTCACTTACTTTTTGAATACATGTCTCTCCTAGGAGACCATGAACTCCTTGAGGACAGGGGCTGAGTCTTATTCATATTTGTGTTCCCAGAACCTGGCAGTAGGTCAGGCATATAATAGACACTCCATTACACAGCTGCTGACTCTCTGGAATAAATATAACTTCCATAACCCTTCACAGTGAATTAACTCAACTTATGGTTTTCTTTAAATTAAGCCTCACATGGGATGATAGTTGAATTATGTAAGACTTAAAGGAAGGAGAATATATTTAAAGAAAAGCAGCACTTGGAAATGTCTTGCTTTTATAGGTGGTGCACAAATATTTCACAGCAACCATAGGATAATGTATCAGCAAATTGGTAATACAGAATGGCCAGAGGGCCACTGAATATCTCTGTGGGGCTGTTCATAACTGCCTTCCCACTGCTTCTCTTTCCAGCCCCTGGTTTGCTGAAAGGAGTCAGTGTGGTTACCTGTTAAGTGAAGAGAGCTTGGGTCACATTCAGATCCTTCCTTCATCAGGGAATAGATTTTCAGCTACTTCTCCAGCTCAGTTGTTAAACTCATTCCGCCTGATTTACCAATTGCCGAATTGTTCATTTGTTTATTTATTAATGATGCGAGTCCCCTGGGCTTCAGAACTAGTTTCAAAATGCTACCACTCCATCTGGTTTAAGTAGAGCATACTAAGGAGAAATGAGAGAAACAATGGGACTGTGAGGTTAAGGGGAAAAAAGGCACTGCCTGGCAAACAGGAAGGAAGCAGGGAGAAATTCAGATCCTTTTTTCTTTATGATTTTTGCTGGGGGAGGGAAACTATTTTCAGCAAGAAGACATGCTTTCGACTTCTACCTGCAATGATCTGATATTCAAAATCCATGAGGTCTGAGTCCGTGAATGACTTTATGAATCATGTTGAGGCAGGCTCATCTCTGGAGCCCAGGACAATAGGCTTTGTTCTTCCCTTTTCCTGTCTGTTTCATTATTCTCTTGGGCCCTTCCTATGCTTGAGTGCACACGGCCTTGTAGGACATTCTGCCTGTGGAATGAGCCAGGGTAGGCATCTTGGCTTTCTGCATCCTAGATTCTCCAGCACAAGTGCCATGCCCCTTGATGAATTCATGTTATTTGCACAGAGCCAGGAAGGAGATGGTAGTTAGAGATGGGAGCTTTTGGCATCTTTCAGGTTCCACTTAGAGTCCCAGCTTTGCTGCTTCCCACTTGAATGATCATGGAGATTCCACTTTGTTTAACATTTACGAGCCTCAGTTTCCTTATCTCATAAGAGGAGCTAATTTTTAATAACACTTACATAATAAGCTCGTTCAGAAGATTAAACAAGCTCAATGAAAGAACTTCACAGTAAGTACTCTGGAGCCATTAACTGTTTTTATAAGATCTGAATGCACTTTCACTCTACACAACCACTGGTCGTCACAGCGTCCATCCCCTCCCACCGTGAGAAAGTGTGGGAAGGCATTGTTGGCCCCATTTGGCCGGGGGGAGGGGCTCATAAACCTGAGATCCCCCCCAATAGTAATTGTCCCCTCTCCACCTGCCACCTTTTGGTTGTGGTGGCATATCCTCTGTTCACCTTTTCCACAGCATGACTCAGACCTTTTCCTTCTGACAGCCAATCTTCTGAATGAGGGACAATAACAATCAAATATTTTGGCGTTATATACCAGGGAGCTAATAACTAACTCTCTTTGCTTTCTCCATTTAGAAAACAAAGGCTACTGTTTTAGAACGCACTGAGCAAAGATGGTACAAAATCTGACTGGGTCACAATATTTGATTTATATTGTTTTCCCTTTGTATCAAAGAAGAGGATGGGGTACATGTCCTCCATGAAGGAGAGCAGGACAGAAGTGCAGAGCGGCAAGCATGGGGCTGACTGAGTTGTCCCTGCACCTTACTGATGCTCATGGTCTGATTACATGTTGCCTGCTGTTCATTTGGCCCTTTCTGAGAGGCCTGGAGGGCAGAACAAAGACTCAGTTTCCCCAAGTTGTGAAAGCTATTTAGAAGCTGCATACCCTCCTCAGACTGTCCAATGACTATGAGTATTGAAGGAATCGTTGTATTAGCCAGACCTTTGTTGTATGCCCTCAGGACCCCAGACCCAGCACGGTCCGCCAATTCACGGCCAATTTATTTCAGACGATTTGGAAGAGATAAAACTATAACAGTAATACATTAGTTACAATACTAGCCCTTATAACAGTAAAATCTCAAAATGAATAATGGTTTAAACACAACAGAAGTTTATTTTCTTTTTCATGAAATCCCAAAACTTGTTTTAACTTTTCTCTGGGCAGTGGTTCAGAGACTTTTTCTATGCTGTGTGTGGCTCCTCGAGGCTTCCAAGGTCAAGGATTTATTTGCATCAAGCTGGTGGGAGAGAAAGGGACATGAAGGCTTTCAAGGGGAATGTTTCCATGGGCCAGGCCCATTCCATTTCATTGGCCAGAACTCACATTCCCTTGGCCAGAACTCAGACATACGGCCGCACTTAACTTCTAGGTGGGGCCTAGTTTTGTGCTCTGGGAGAAGAGGAAATGATTTTGGTGAACTAGTCAGTCTCTGCCACCAAACAATAATGACAAAAACTAACATTTATAAAGCATTTGCTTGTGCCAGGCATTGTGTTAGCACTTTATCTACATTATTTTTAAATTTCATATACTATATGACTCGCCAATTTAAAGTATACAATTCATCGGGTTCTTTTTTTATATTCACCGAGTTGTGCAACCATCACCACAATCAATTTTCAATCATTTTTAACACCCTAGAAAGAAACCCATATCCATTAGCAGTCGGTCGTCACTTCCTCCCAATCCCCTCCCCAACCTAAGGCAACCACCAGTTTACTTTCTGTCTAGATAGACGTGCCTGTTCTGAACATTTCATATAAACAGAATACCTACATTCTTTTATAGGATCCTCACAACAACCCTACAAGGTAGGCATATTGTTATTCCCATTGTACAGATTAACAGGGGATCTCGTTGCCTAAATGACTTGCTAAGTTTTTTTTTTTAAGATTTTTATTTATTTATTGAGAGAGAGAGAGAATGGTAGAGAGAGAGCATGAGAGGGAAGAAGGTGAGAGGGAGAAGCAGACTCCCTGCTGAGCAGGGAGCCCGATGCGGGACTTGATCCCGGGACTCCAGGATCATGACCTGAGCCGAAGGCAGTTGCTTAACCAACTGAGCCACCCAGGCACCCTGACTTGCTAAGTTTTAACCCTGTCCCTCACTGAATGCCATCATCCTGGGCTGAACCCCAAGTATAAAGAATAATCATGCCATGATTTGGAGGGAAAGAGTGGAAGGGGTGTTTGTTTGTTTGCTTTTAATGACCATCATGTCAAAAAGCTGCCTTCTTCATGGATGACTCTGTTACTGAAGCGACAGGCATTTAGGAGAGAGCTTGAGATTGAAGCCCAGACCTACCACTTTACCAATGTATGCAGAGTATACGTTCCTTAATTGCTCTTGAGTCTTAGTGTTTTTATCTCTAAAACAGGAATAATGTATCTCTGCTGGGAGGAATCAGTGAGATTAACCTGTGTGAAAGCTGTTCCCACAACTTTACGCAGTTGATGCCTTGCCAGTGTGCGTTGTTCCTGTTTAGAAGTGAGATTCCAGCTATAACTGGGCGGCCACAGAAATTATGTTAATGTATCTGGGCCTCCAGTATACTGTCCAGGGAGAAGTTTTTGTGACTTGAATTTTATAGCATCCAGATTACAACCCAGGAGTGGCTGAGACCCTAGGAGGATCTGGCGCAACAAGGGTGAGAAAAATGGGACATATTCTCCAGGATAGAAAAACAATGTGCAGAGTCTCATCTGTCAACTTCTGATCTCAGCTGGGCAGAGCCGCTTGTTATAGGCACCGGGAAAGAACCAGCTGAGCTGGTGAAAGTTGGAAGTTGCTTGGGAGAGAAGATAAGCTGGCTGAGTTTCTGTAGGCAAAGAGCCAGTAATGAGGTTTCCAGCTTTCCATCACATGCCCTTTTCATCACTTTCAGCTCAGCCAGAGACGGCAAAGCCTCATACTCGGGGACCAAGTGTATATTTGAGAGACTCAAGGAAGTAGTTATAAAGGAGTGAATTGTGCTTTTGTTCCATTGACCTGTTCCCCACTCTACCCTGTCCTTAGCCATCACAATAGGAAAATCTAGGCATGAGAGCATGGAGAAGACAGTGGGGGAAGTTATGTTGGTGGTGGCTGGCTCAGTCATATAGCCAGAAGAGATCATCAGAGAGAAAAGACCTGAACTCTAGGTAGGATTATGGACGTATTTCAGCCTTAAAAATATGCCCTAGAAGCCTCTGGTTCTGCCAGTGACTTACTCTCTCTGAGCCTCCGTTTCCATTTAGGATTGTTATCTGGACAACCATGCAAGCTGCAACCTGCATAATTCCAGGTGGCTCCATTCATATACACTAGGGGTGTATATTGTAAACATGGAAAGGGCCAGATACTAAATATTTTAGGTTTTATGGGCCATATGGTCTCTACTGCGACTAATCAACTCTACTATTGTCATGTAAAAGCAGCCATAGATAGTACATAAACAAATTGGCATGGCTATGTTCCAATAAAACTTTATTTATGGGCACTGAAATTTGAATACCATATAATTTTCACATGCCTCAAAGCATTTTATTCTTCCTTTGATTTTTTTTTTCAGCCAATTAAAATGTGAAAACCATTCTTGGCTTACGGAGTGTACAAAACCAGACAGTGGGCCAGATTTGGTCTGCAGACCATGGTTTGCAGACTCCCAACATACACTAAAATATGTTTATTAACCTCTAGAGAGATGCAATGTGGTGCCCTGATCATTGTAAGGGCAAAATAAGAAAATACATCTAAAGTGATTAGCCTAGTATCTGCCCCTTGTAAGTGGCCAGCAAATAGTCATTATTACTATTAGCCCCTTAAAAAAAGGAATCTGTTTACTCTCTGTTTGTCATGGACATTTGGAAAGGGAGGCAGTTACATTTGGTTGCTTAACATTTCTACTATATTAAACTTTTACTATTATTAAAAATAGATATTAAAATTAAAAATACAGAAACTGGTTTGGACAGGTAGTGGTATTAGTAGACCATACTGTTTTCGGTTTTTTGGTTTTTGGTCTTTTCTTTTCTTCCTAACGCCCCTTGTTGCCTCTTCAACTTCTAGGTGCTTTAGTACTTGGTCTGTGCTGTGAAGTACTCCATGAAAAATGAGATGAGACCTTTTCTCTCTAGGAGCTCTTAGTATTCTCCAAAGCGAGTATATACATCCCAAGAGTATGCACGATGACAGCCCTTCTCTTTATGTAGATTTTTCATCTCAGCCTTTAAATTTCTATTCTCATATAGGTTTTATAATGTACATACTGTGCCATAGCACAATGGCTGTACATCCTACAGTTTATAAATATATAAGTATTTAGATAATGAGGGTATGTGCTTGAAAAATTTTGAATGAGGATGTCAGCAACCAAACTTTAAAGACATTTGGTCTAGGAAGAAGTAAAAAGTATCCCGATGGGAAACAAGAGTTAGTATGAGTGATGTAGGTTCTTATTCACAATGACACACGTGTTTTTAAGATATGAATTAAGATTTACTCTGGTGTCTATTTTGTGGCAAATAGGTAGCAAGACATTTTACATTTTTAATTTCATAATAACAGCTATATGAAATAGGTTCTACTATCCCCATTTTATAGATGATGAACCAAGAATCAATTTGGAGAAGTTAAGCAACTTGCAAAGGTCAGCTTGAATGAATCAGGACTACTTAACTATAAAGCATGACATTTTCCACTTCAGCCTTCATTGCATTGAAGAAGTTCATGAAAAAGGAACCATCATTCTTTGGCATTCCTGAACTCCGAAGTTAGTTGCTTTCCCATTACATGTTCTTAGGTTACTGAGTGGTAAATGGATAAAATTCCACTCCCCCAGAGATCCATGATCAACTTCTTGCCCCCATGCCCACCCAGGACCTTTGCGTAGCACATGCTTCTTACTCTGAGTGGAATCTCCTTAATTGGATATCTGCTAGTTATCCATCAAGATTCAGCTTAGACATCACCTCTTCCAGGAAGCCTTCCTGCCTTTACTCCTCCTCCCCAACAAAACTAAATTGGATGCCTTTCCTCTAGGCATCTATAGAACTTTAATGAAATACCTTATAAAATAAGCTATACACTGTGTAGTTAGCTATTATCTGCTCATTACTCCCTAGAATGGGAGTCCAGGGAACAGTAAATCTGACCTTGATTATATTATTCTTCTGCCATCCAACATAATAGTACAGTGCTGCAACATAGTAGGCCCTCCATAAATACTCATAGAATAAAGGAATTCCTTCTTCATTGATTTGGAGTATGACATAACTTTGGCAAAGAAATGGGTTGAAGTTTGTCTTTACCAAAGTTTCCTAGGCTAGGACAAATTAGTGGATATAAATTAGATTATAGGGGACCAGATAATGGAAAAACAAAGCAATCCTTCATGTGTATGAAGACTTTTTCCTTCTGGGTTTCTCAGAAACTAAGGAGGATGCACAGACTTGAATCAATCAAATTTATATTAAAATATATCTGATTTGTCAATATATATCAATTTATATATATATATATAAGCATATACATGTTCATGTGGGTGCACATATATAAGCCCACACATATTCATGAGCATGAATTCATAAAAATAGACTACCACAATTTTTATAAGCTGTCTATTGGGTCACAGCATGCTCAGCAAAAGGATAAAGTTCATTAACACTCTCCAGGTTGGCTGTTCCTGCGGAGTCATCCAGTTGCTTTAAATCTCCTTTGGTCATAAAGCTATTTCCCTCCTTACCTCTTCCTTTAAAGGGAACTAGCATTACTGAGAGCTTTTGCAATGTTAGAGATACTCAACAGAGGTGATCTCATTTAATCCTCAGATATTTGCACAAACCCATAGGTCTTGAACCCAAAGAAAATGGGTCAAATCAAAAGCAAGTCAAGAATTTTACTGAAATTGAAAATGCTCACTAAGAAAGCAGGAAGAAGAAGGGCAGGAAGACTAAGAAAAAGTTGGAATTATGTTAATTTCAGTTACAAATGAATATTGTTAAATTCAGTTATACAAATTTGTCACATGGGATTATACCAAATTAATTTATTGGTAATAAAGTGAGAAAGAGTGACCATTAGAACAGACTTTTTATCAGAGCAGGGAGGGGCCTTTTCAGTTGCTTGAGAGAAAAGCTGTCTTCTCACCACCAAATGTTGCTACATGTGAAGGGCTTTCTTACTCGCTGAAAGGGGACAGCATTGGAACAGTTGTCCCCAGACTTTTATAATTCATAGACCAGAAACATTTCAGAACAAACTTTTATAGGCCAACAGAATTGCCAGCTCATCTTGCCAATAAAATGAAGAACATGGAAAAAAACAAAGCAAACAGGATTAAAAACTAAGATATATTCTTACCATCATTTCAGAAATATAAAGACAACTTAATAGCAAAAACAATGGGAAGAAAAACCAAATAGGAGGAAGGACATAGTCTTATAATAAAGGAAGGTAATTTTAAGCTTGATGAAAATCACCACACCCTGCTTACTCTTTTCAGTCTGCCCTGGAGAAAAGGGTCAGGGACCAGCCTCCAGGGACCACTGCCTCAGCTATAACTAGGTTTGAAGTCACGCACATACCGATTTAAGTTCAAGCCCTACAAATTCCTATCCTAGCTATGATACCTAGAGCAGGTTACTCCACTTTCCTGAGCTGGGATTTCCTCCAGTGTCAGATGAGGATTATATCTGACTGACTGCATTAATTTCCTAGGGCTGCTGTAGCAAAGTATTACAGTCTAGGTGGCTTACCACATCAGAAATGTATTGTCTTACGGTTCTGGATCCCAGAAGTCTGAAAACAAGAGCCAGCAGGGCCATGCTCCCACTCAAGGTGCTAGAAAAGGATATGTCTCAGGCCTCTCTCCTAGCTTCTGGGAGTTCCTGGGCTTTAGCAACATGACTCCAGTCTTCACATAGTGTTCTGACTGTGCATACACCTGTGTCCAAATTTCCCCCTTTTATAAGGACACTAGTCTTATTGGATTAGAGACCCACGTCCAGTAGAACAACTTGTTAACTAATTACATCTGACACAATCCTTCTTCCAAATAATGTCACACTCTGAGGTATTAGGGGGTTAGGACTCCAATATACGAGTTTTGGAGGGATACAGGTTAACTCATAGCACTGACCAATCTCATGGAATTATATCAAAGCCATTCACAAGACAGGCTGAATACTTTGTAAAGTCCCAGAGCAACATAAGGGTTTGTTTTCTCTAAGAAAGTTTATAATTGAGGAATTTATGATTTGGGGACAGGAAGCAATTTACACAAGGATATATAACTAAGAAATAGTGAAACTAGGGCTTTGAACACATCCATTTAATAAATATTTTAAATACCTATTATGTGGCAGGCCCTGTTCTAGTGATAGAGATTCAGCCTTGAACAAAATAGACAAGGCCTTTGACCTCATGGAGCTTAAATTCTAGTGATGGGGGGGGAATAAATGTTAATGAAATAAACAAATAAACATATAGCATACACTGAAGTAGAGGTAAGTACTCTAAATAAAAATAAAATCCAATAAGGGAGTAGTAGCAAATAACAGTGGAATGGAAGATGCCATTCTATATAGGATGTCAGACTTCTTCTATGAGGGTACATGTGCACAGAATCTTTCCTGACTGCAGTGAAGGAGCCAATTCTAAGTGAAAGGGGAGCCACTGAAGGGAAGTGAGAGGGGAGTGTGGGGGTCTGATTTTTTTGTTTGTTTTGTTTTGTTTTATTGGCAGTAATTGTAACTATTATTTTATTTTATGTATTTATTATTTTTTAATATGTTAATCACCGTACAGTACTTCATTAGTTCCTGATGTAGTGTTCCATGATTCATCATTTGTGTACAACACCCAGTGCTCCATGCAATACGTGCCCTCTTTAATACCCATCACCGGGCTAACCCATCCCCCCACCCCCTCCCCTCTAGAACCCTCAGTTTTTTTCTCAGAGTCCATAGTCTCTCATGGTTCCTCTCCCGCTCTGATTTCCCCCCTTCTTTTTTCCCTTCCTTCTCCTAATGTCCTCCGTGCTATTTCTTATGTTCCACATTTTTGTTTTAAAAGAATCACTCTGGCTGCTGTGTGGACAGTAATTTGTAACAAGGCAAGAGGCAAGTAAAGAAACCAGTAGGAGGTGATTGCAGAGATCCATGTGAGAGTTGGTGGTGGTATAGACTGGGGATAAGGGCAGAGATGGAGGAAAGATTTGGGATATATTTGGAAGACAGAATTAACAGCATTTGCTGATGAATAAGATGTGGGATAGAAGATGAAAAGAAGAGTCAAGAACAACTGCCAGGTTTTTGGCCAGAGCAACTAGGTGAATGATGATGCCGTTTATCGAAACATATCAGGGTACACCAGATTTGGGAGAAGAAACCAGTTTGGTTTTGGACATTTTAAATATAAAAAGCCTATCAGACGGCCGAGTGGAGATTCTTAGATGTGGTATGCAACTGGGTGTAATTAATCTGGAGTTCAGGGCACAGTTTAGGATTAGTGGTAGGTAGTCTGTAGGTGGCATTTAAGCCTTGACTGGAAGTGGTGGCCTAGCAAGTGAGTGCAACTAGAGGGGTCTAATGATGAGCCCTGGGGCACTATAAATTTGGGAGATCAGGAGAAGGACCCAGCAGGAGAGACTTAGAAGGATAAGTTGGGGAGGTCAGAGGGAAACCAAGTGGGTCTCAGGAACCAAATAAGGAAGGGGGTTGATTCAGGGAAGTTGTAACGAATTCTGCCAAAGGGCTGGGAAGAGATCAAGTACTTCCTGGCCATTAGTTTTGTTAGTATGCCAGTCATTACTTACCTAATGAAAGCAACTCTGGTGGGATTTTGAGGGTAAATTAAGTCAGTTAAGGAGATAATAAGATAGGAGGAAGTAAAAACAATGAGAACAGACACTTATATTTTGTGTTCTCTGCTTCCTCAATTTCTTAGAAGCAGTAGATGTAACAGTTCCAAGAGCAGGATCTGCAGTCTTAGACTTTGGTCATTATTCTGACCATGCCATTTATCAAGTCACCTAACCTCTCAAGCCACAGCGTCCTCATCTACAAAGTAGAGATAAGAATGTAACCCATTTAAAAATGCTGTGAGGGTTAAATAAGATAAGCAATAAAGTTTAACACCTTGCTAGCCCATAATAAATGCTCAATAAATATTACAACTTTCACTAATGTCAGCAAAGTACTGGTGTAGGTTCAAGGCTCCACACAGTTTGTTATGTCTGGGAGCAATTGGTAGCATGAGGGGATAATTATGACAGAATACATGTTATTGTCGGGGCGCCTGGGTGGCTTAGTCGTTAAGCGTCTGCCTTCAACTTGGGTCATGATCCCAGCGTCCTGGGATCGAACCCCACATCGGGCTCCCTGCTCCGTGGGAAGCCTGCTTCTCCCTCTCCCACTGCCCCTGCTTGTGTTCCTTTTCTAGCTGTGTCTCTCTCTGTCAAATAAATAAAATCTTAAAAAAAAAAAAAAAGAATACATGTTATTGTATGAGGGTGCCTAGGTGGCTCAGTCATGATCCCAGGGTCCTGGTATGGAGCTCTGAGCCCTGCGCCCAACTCCCCCCTCAGCAGGGAGTCTGCTTCTCCCTCTGCCCCTCCCCCTACTCATACTCTCTCTCCCAAATAAATAAATAAAATCTTAAAAAAAAAGAATATATGTTATGATTATCCTTGACATGGGAACAGAGCAGTATGTTATAATGTAAAAACTATAAACACTCATCTATATTAGTTTTCCATGGGGTGTGTCATGGCAGAATAGCCAGGCAATGCAGGGATATAGACAAAGAAATGGCTCTGGCAGGAATTTGGAGGGATCATGGCAGATGAAGGATCTGGAAATCATGGAAAGTCTTAGAATAGACCATGCCTCATCAGGCCATAGGGTGGATAACCCACATATCAATATGTAGGAAATAACCATTTATCTTGTAAGCATAGTTATCACTTATTTACTCTTGGCTACACGCCTTTCTAACCATTGAGAAACTCAAGTCCCTCTCTCCCAACCCCCAATACATCTCATACCTATGTTCCTACAGTGCCTAGTATTAAGTATGGTCATGAAAGAGGCGGGCACCTCACCCATGCATATTCCAGACCCCCTAGTAAGACGCATATAGAGAGAAATAAACAAGGAGGGGATAGTCTATATGTGAACAAATTAACTTGGCCCTTGAGTCATTCTCTAGAAACACAGAGCTAAGAAAATCTCTCCTGTTTAGGTCTGCATAGCCTGGAACATGGTAGCACCACCTTGTCCCATAGAGGACTACAACTCAAGGAATGTTGATTGCCTACATTGAAGATAGCAGTTTCTTAAATGGATGGATGACTTCATCAGATCGAGAGCTCACAGGTGGCCAAATGCTAGGGTATATTGACTTAGAACAGGAGTTTGCAGTGGAACTTTCGAGAAAGAGATACCTGTCTCCTTGCCTGGCACACCTTGACTTAATGGCAGTAGAGGTATAGCTGTGTGCAGACGTTCACCGTCATGATGAATTTTGTGACAGGTGCTTGTTTGAAACAGGTGAAGTAAGCCTATTGGTCTCACTGTGAACAGTAAGCAACTGAAAATACGCTTTCCTGGGCTGGTGAGTCCATTTGACCAATGGTGGAAGTGGAGTAAAGAGAAGCTACTGAGCTGAACAGGCAACTGAGAGCAGCGCCCTGGGCCTGCCATTCTCTGGCAGAGAGCCCGTGCATTCCTGGTGACATTCTGCCATCTACATGACGGACGTCTCTGAGGCTGTCGCCCCTTCTTCGCAGGCAGGCAGATGGGAAGACTCCTTGGCAAACACCAACTGACATTTTAAGAGACCATTTAAAGGGAAAGTGAGGCAGAAATCCATTTTCCAAAAAGACGTATGCTAAGAAGAACAGTCAGCAGGTTAGGATTATGCACTGTAAGTCAGGCGCTGTACTCTCGTGATATGATTTACTTCATCTTGCAAGGTAAGAATTAGCAAACCCATTTTATGGATTAACCAATGCATTTTACCGTGAATTAGTGGCAAAACCAGGGTTTAAACACAAGTCTGTTTCCAAAACCTATGATCTTTTTCTAATTTCTACTAACGGCCTTAGTAAATAAATCTCCCATTGCTCATCTGCCTCTGACAGTGAAGTAGGAAGGAATGGTAGGTTTAACAGTGTGGACTCTGCAACCAGGTTGCCTGGAGTCAGTTCCAGCCCTGTCACTGAGCAGCTGTGATCCTGCTCGGATTTGTTAACCTCTCTGAATCTGTTTTCTCATCTGCCATATGTTGTTCACAATAGCTCATACCTACCTCATCGGTATGTTTTGAAAATTAAATTGAGTCTGAGCACCTAGAACACTGCCTAACACCGTAAGAAGGACTCAGCAGTAGTCTTCTTATTATCAACAACACGTTTTCTAGCACTGATATTCAGTGAACACGGGGATAGTACTGACATTGTCAGAGAAGAAGCAAACAGCTCAGGCACTGGGCTGCTCCCCCCCGCAGCCTGATAATGATTTGGGGGTCAGTCAATGGTGCTGTTACTGATTTCTGCATGTCTTCTCATATCCAGGGCTTCCAGGCTTTAGAGATAGCAGAGTAGGCTAGAACAATACTGTTCTTGACATCAGAAGACCTGGGTCGGGGTTCAGGATCAAATCACACTTGGAAACTGTGGTATCTGGGCAAGTCCCTTTATCTTTCTTGCTATAAGTTCCTCATCCGCACAGTGAGGAGGTTGAACTCCCTCATCGCCAGGGTTCCTTGAACCCCTAGATTTTGGTGAACATCCAGCAAAGTCATTTAACTTCCCTGAGCCCTGGTGGCTCATTTATACTGTAAGCGCTATACCTCTCCTGGTTGCTGAGAAGCTCAGAGAGAGCGAAAGTGTCTGGTACACTGTGACATGCTCTGCAAACATGAGGGCTGATCTTTGCAGAACTCTGATGAGAATTAACCCTGAATACTATGGCCCGCTAGGCATATGTTTGAGATGCAGGGGCTTTTTGCATTTTACCATCTTTGCCTACCCCTCACTGGGTTGGGTGGATCCACCTTAACAAGGTGTGGGGGAACACAAGTGGAGGATGGGGGTGCAGTACTGATGGTGGGAAAGCATCTTATTGGTTAATGCTGATACATCCCAAGCACCAATTGCTGTCGCTGCTCCCAAAGCTGATATATTTATCAGGATGAGTTACAAGGAAATATATGTACCCAAGGAACGAGAATGCTGCATGGTCACCCCCTGTGCTGTAAAATATAAGAGTCTAGGAGGGGCTGTTTTATAATTCATCAGGTTTCGCTAGTGAGTTCCGTCGGAGTCTTAGTTATAAAGGCAAGTGTGAACCGGACGGCAGACAGGAGAACCTGGCACCAAGGAGACGGAGAAGCTGCCTGTGGTGCCTCCTGCCTCCTCCCTGCTTTGTTCCAATAATTTTGCGCTCGGTAAGTTCCCTGGCTTTGCAGCTAATCGTTGTTGTTGAATAAGCTTGGCAAATGAATGTGTAGTTTGGAATATGCACTTGCTGTCAGAAGTGTGTGTCAGTGTTTGGGCTCCTGACAAATTCCACAGTTCCCTTTAATGAGCAAAATAGCTTAAAAGATGAAACAAAACCCGACAAATCAATTATTCACCTTGGTCCTTGGAAGGCTGCTTTCTTTGGTTGCTAAAGTTTCTCAGGTTTCATTCTGTCAGTTTCATTTGTTGGAGGAGCTTTGAAAAGAACAAGTCTCTTTGTCACGAAATTGTTTTTCTTAGCTGCCAAAAGGAGGTATGTACAGGGTGGTTTGTCCATCCCCACCCCCAGCTTACTCTCCCCAGCAATCGGTAAATCTTAAAACAGCCCGTTTGCCTGGTAACCAGCTCCAACAGAGCTGAACCTGTGCAAGGCAAGATTCAAATTGCAATCTTTTGTGTGAACAGAACTGAGGGGCTGTGAATAATTGTCATTGTGGAGATGATTGTGAAACTCGGTATGGTGGTAGTCCCTGCATTTTGCCGGGATGGGATCAGAATCCGGAGGAGATTTGCATTTGGCATGCCTGTTGATGATGTGGAAAGGGAGTGAAAGAAAAGCCTGGTTCGTATGGAAAGAGCTGTACAACACACCCGTAGGACAAACAAATGCACACGGCATGACTGTTGAATTTGCGTAACTTGTAATTGTTTTCTCTAGTTTCCTATTGCCATTAAGAATTACCTGAAGCTGCGTTTTGATCCTCAGCTGGGTTTGCTTCAGGTCCTCGTTCTGGGTCCTGGCGAGAGGCAGGGTGAGTGCTAACTCCTGGTCAGCAAACCATAGGAAGTCATTTCCTCCTTCTCCGAAGGAAAGAAGCAAAAGCTGTACCTTCCCGGACTCCTTTCTGCTGTGTTCCTTTGCCTCTGTCCAAATCTCATGGAAACCAACAGCTTGACGTACTTTTTTTTTTTTTTTTTTGCAGTAGCAGATTTAACTGTGGTGTCATATGGCATATTATATATGGAGAGGAATAGCAAGACATTTTTCTGAATGTTTAAGTGCATCTGGCTTGTTGACATTTGCTTTATTTCACCAGCAAGGAGCTACTGTCTTCTGAACCCATACATGTTTGTCTGTCCGAAGTGTTTACCTTACGCATAATTGCACTTTCTCTTTACATGTAGAATCTGTAGATCTGACAAGAACATCCTCTTTATCCTCAAGGAAACAACTTGTTTTAGCATTTCTTTGAAAAGAATGGATGCATTAATTTTCCCCAGGGGCTTAGCTAGCTCTTTGATTTTCCTGATAAAAATTTTGGTCATCAGTACCACTATGCTTCCGATAAAGTTATTTTGCCTTTCCTAGTATACTTTCCGATTGCGCCAAAACTTGGCAGATTTGGAATGTGGAATATATCTTTTTGCAGAAACACATTTTTCAGGCATATTTCTTTTGTCCCTAAATAGCTTTTCCATATACTTTCCATTTCTCTGAAGAAGTTCTGTTTAAAAGACTAGAGGAGTGATGTATTGTGGTTGGCACTTAGGGGTGTGTAACCTGAGACTTGGTTTCTAATCTACAAACGGCTGCCCCACATGGGGTCTGTAATATGTCTTTTCGTCTTATGTTCAGCTCAGAGCCTCTGGGCTCCAGCACTAATGATTAAGGTAGCAAATTCAGCAAATCATTGCAGGTATAAACAAACATGGGCATCTGATAGTCTGACCAGCCTGTGAGGCTTTGTAGAGCTTGGGACACACAGCTGAAGGTTCCTGAAAATGTTAATATATTTTAATGCCAAGAACAATATAGTTGTAAAGTACTTTTGCGATGTATTGTACACTGGATTTTACTGTGCCACATTTTTTTTAAATCGCATGCCAGAGCCCATGGTTTATTTTGTGGCAGTATCTGGGTTTTGATCCAACGTGGTTTCATCGAGAAATAAACCAACGTACCAATCTCAGTAAACTGAGTTTCTTCTTATTTGGTGATGGTTTTTTTCATCTTCTCCACCCACCAAGAATAAGATCTATTTATAGGAACAAAAGAAAATTTAGCTTGAGTTATTCTCAATTAAATTTGCAGCAAGACAAACATGAACTGTGACAGGAACCTTCTGAGAGAGCACATACACACAAAAACACGTCTCTCAACAAAGGATTAAAAGCCAAAGAGGCATTAACATTTTGCCTACGTGACATATATCATTTTCTTTGAGAGAGATTGGGAAGGGTGAAAGGGGGAGAGGTTTAAAGGAGCTGTTCAGAGCCTGGTTTCAGCCATGTGGGAGTGAAAAGGGCAGGGGCTTTGTGTGGCGGTGGTCCGCGCCTCATTCTCCTTATCTGTCAAATGGGGGAGGGGAGACTTAGGAAGATTACTCAGAGAGATGTTGTATGTAAAGCACGTGGTACACTGTGTGGCACAAAGGGGACCCAGTAAAAGGTAGTCGTTCTTGTTATGAGTCAAATTTCACAAAATATGTTAACAAAGTCTGATGTTGGTTTTGAAAGAACTGTACACAGTAAATAGGAAGGTTATAAAAAATTTTTCTTGTTAGATATAGTTCTTATAGCTAGATAATCTGTTTTTGTTTTGGAAACCTAGTAAAGATGGTATTATTACCTTTCAGTGTACTTTTAACTGATTCTCAGAATGGCATCCAAAGTCCTTACATTATTCAAAGAACAAACTTGGTTTCATTTGGGGAGCATGGAAGCAAACTGATGCCAAATAATATGATAGCCTTCTAAGATTTTTGCTCAGCAATGATTAGGTCATAACTCTGGCCCCGACACTGCATTAAAGTACCTTATTATTATAATAAATATCATTGATTAAGTCCCATGCAGAGTACTCAATGTATTACCTTTATTTTCTCACTTAATCCTCATCATTATCCTACCAAGTAGGTTCTCTTTTGCTTCCCATGACCAAATGAGGAAATGAGACTAGAGAAAATTTCATTTAAATACTACTAATTTAAATTGGGGCATGGCAGCATCAGAATTTGGACTCACACCTGTCCGACTGGAATCTACACTGCAACCACAATACACTGGAATTATCTAATAGGATTTGCCCAGCTCTACATGGTTCCATTTTGGAAATTTGGCCTTATATCTGCTTTGATTCTTCTCCCCACATATTTAACCTCTATCAGTTTAGAGGGTGTAAAAAAATAATATTGAAGATTTCCTTTTCTTTTGCTCTCATTTTTGGTCTATGCCCATCAAGATCACATTTTCCTGAGCTGTCTTTGTAATTCTCACCAAAATATAAAACTTAGTATAAAAAGATATAAAAATTTAAAAGGCCATAAATCTACCAAACTCAAGATACTGTCTAAAAGTTACCCTGAATCACTACTGTCCTTTGACCTGGGCAACCTTCCTCTGCACCTCTGGTTTTAGAGGAGTCTGTTTGCCAAGATGTGGGCTTATTTGGATCTTTGTCTCTAGACCATATTCTGGATAAATAGAACCCCAAAATTTCTTCCCCAAACAACCCTGAGTCCACTTCCAGGAATTAGATGCTGTGCCCACCCCTGGGTGTGAAGGAAAACCAACAGGCTGCTGTTTGCCTGGGAGTGGGGGAGGTGGCTAGGGAATGGGAATTTGTTGATCAGAGCTTGGACTCATGAGTTGGGATGTTCACATAGGGACATGAAAATCGTTTTGTGGTGTAAGAAGAAACAGTGGCAAAGAAGAGGGGCTGGCCCAGGTGTGGGGGCCTGTACTTGTGTTCTTGCTCTGGACCCCAAAAGTATTAGGGACAGTCCTACCCTGTGCTGAAGAATATTTGCTTATATTTCAGAACAGTGAAGCTAAAATTCCAGTGGGTTGGTTTTGTGGGACTTTTGTTTTTGCTTTTTTGACCTTTTTTCCCATTAAGCCAACCGAAATCACTTGAACAGGGAAGTGGCCAAAGCTATGAAGATCTCAGACTAAAAGCTTTTTAAGTTCCATTTTGGAACTGACAGCAACATGATCCATCGAGGCTAGACATTGGCTTTTCTTCCAGTTCAGAGGCATAGACTGACTTTGGAAGGTGACTGTAGGGTCAGCTGGATTAAAACTCTCTGCCATTTATCTTTTATGCCATTTGAAAATATAGTTGCTCAGAGAGAGCAACCTGTTAATTTCAGGTGCCCTTTTCTTATCTTTAGTTTTAAACTGTGGTTGTAACCCTTTGTGCTGTGGACTAATGGAAGGCTGCCTGGTGTGTCCACGTAGCACCCGGCCTTACAGGCTGTTCTGAAAAGCAGCAGTGGCATCGAATGGCTTTATGTGGCCTTCAGTCATTATCATGGCCCCTTCTTCTGTCCAGACCTCATGTTCCCAATGGCTCCTTTTCATCTTCTGTTGTATTGGATACAAAGACCCACCTAAGAAGAACTAACAGCCAGGAGTTCCAGGCAGCAAAAATCTCTGTAATTATTAAGAATCTTGAGGATTTAGGGTTGTTGTTTTTTTTTTTTTTCTTTTTAATGCAGTGGAAACTATTATGCAATGAAGAGTGATTTTTGTTTTTGTTTTTGTTACTCTTCCTAAAGTAGTTTCTAGATGGAAAGGCAGAATACATCTTGGGAAGTATTCCTTACTACCAAATCTTACAACCTTGCTTTCCTTAGCTATAAAGCAAGTATAATAATTCCTGTCTCGAGGCTGATGGGAAGATGTAATTGAGATAACTCATATCCCAATAAACAGCTATTCCCTCATCCATGTGGAAACATCTGGCACAGCAAATATTTTGCATATAGTGTGACTACAGTAAATGTTTACTCAATCTGAAAATACAGCAGTTAGGGGCGCCTGGGTGACTCAGTCAGTTGAGCATCCAGCTCTTGATTTCAGCTCAGGTCATAATCTCAGGGTCTTGAGATCAAGCCCCATGATTGCCCCTTCACTCAGTGTAGAGGCTGCTTGTGCCTCTCCCTCTGCCCTTCCCCTTGCTCTCTCTTTCCTTTTCTCTCTCTCAAATAAATAAATAAAATCTTAAAAAAAAAGACAAGAAAGAAAAGAAAATACAGCAGTTAAACTGACAACTCTGTGACAACCAAGGTTTATGCCACATTTATTTTGCCTAGCAGAGATGGTAGTAGGAATGGTCCAGGGAGACAAACAAAAACAGGACAAAACAAAATTTGTCATTTAGCCTCTACATTGACAACTCCTGGTAGTGTCCATGTTGGAG
The DNA here is from genome assembly GCF_037043125.1 of Eumetopias jubatus. Lineage (NCBI taxonomy): Eukaryota > Metazoa > Chordata > Mammalia > Carnivora > Otariidae > Eumetopias > Eumetopias jubatus. The sequence continues at coordinate 64,708,847 of NW_028274819.1, read as the reverse complement.
GGTGATAATCCCATTGATTTTTACTTTTTTGTGCTTTATGTATCTTTTGAATGAGCATGCATTATTTATACGATTAGGAGGAAAAGGGAGAAAAAATATTTTTAGGGAATTGAATTAAAGTGGGAAAATGTTATGGATAGATTGTGGAAGATATCTAACTCTATGGGAAAGTCAAGTCAAATATAAAAAAAATATTCAAAGTATTTGGGAAAGAGATGTTTTCTGGTCTGAATAATCCAGATTAGCTTACTTTATTTACTTGGTTTTTTTTTGTCTTGTATTAATCATTTATTAAGCATAGACGAGTGCCAGGTGTTCTGCTAGGTGCTAAAATTACAAAGATGAAAAATTAGAATCTTTGAACTCAAGGAGTTTATAATCCAAGGGAAATGAACACATGAGCCCACAATTTGAACACAGTGCGATTCTCACTGCCAACACAGGAGCAGGTAAGGTTGCTCCCTAGTACAGGAACCATGACTCAAACTGACTTGTTCAATAAAGGGAATGGATTGGTAATTGTAACCTCAAAATACAGCAGTAAATCCAACTTTAAGAAGTCTGATCCTGTGGCTCACAAGGTTGTCAAGAAACCCATTTCTTTTGGTTTTGTCATGCTGCCTCTTTTGGTATTGGCTACACCCTAAGACTAAATGCCCTCGTAATCCCAGGACAGTTGTCAATGGCTCCTGGGAAACTTGTTTTCTTAGTCCTTTCTAGCCAGAGAGAGATCCTGAGAGTGGTTCATAAAATTCAGTTTGAATGGACTGGCTTACCCATGAACATAAAACCAAGTCGCTGGCTGCATTCTGAAAGACCACCTCTCCATGACCTTATGAGTTCCTAAACAAAATCTGGCACCTGTCGCTATTAGGAGGGGATGGTAGTGGTGATGGACACTAGCCCAGCATCCAACAGTCATCTTCAACTTGTGATATGTACAATGCATCATGTACAAACGTTCACTAGAATTAATATGTAGCATAATGGAAAGAAGGCCACGCATATGATGGTGCATCTCCTTAGATTAGCTTCCATGTTGAGTAGGGGTTTGCCAAGTGATAAGAAACAGGGAAAGCCTTCAAGGTAGAGAACAAAGCTCTCTACAGTAACAACTAACCAGGTAATTTTTCAACTCTCTGCTTATTTTTATATTGGCACTATTGCCAATATATTGCAAAATTTACCAGCCAGAAGCCATCTGTCTAGTGGTATAATTAACAGAAAACCTAACGTATCAGTTTCACCAAAACCTGCTGTTGGATGATGGCAGTTGAGTTTTAAGCTAAACTACAGTCAATTGTTCTTATTTTTTACAGTGTGACTACAGATTTGGTCAATTCAGTGTGAGCCTTAAAATTTATGTCCCCTAGATCAAAATTACAGTACTTTAGAGCTAGACTATACCATTGTCATCTTTTTTCCTCCCTTTTTGCTTCTTATGAAACCTGTTCAAGAAGGCTAATGATTCACCCAGTGCCTCAAATTTATTTGGATTTTGATATCATGAAGTTTGTGGTGCTAAAAAACGGGTGCTTTTGACAAAGATGTGTTTGCCAGTTGTATATACTTCACATTGAGAATGAGATAGACTAGAAGAAAATATTTGTTAGTCAAATGTCCATGCTTTATGGCAAAATTAGTCTTCGGTAACTGTGTGATTCACAGTTTATACAATTTATCAATCCTTCAGTTCTTCAGCGTTGGGCAATACTCACCATTTACTTGAGGAAGTAAAATGTTTCCTGAATAAGATTGTAGTGGTTGGGCTTGGTAACAGTTTCCACTAAAACTCCTGGATCCAAATTCAATTAGCTGTGTTTGGATTGTTTTCTAGCTTTGCAACATAGAAGAGGAAGTGACAGGATTTAATTACTTTCTATAGGAAGTATACTCATACTGTTGATGATTTTTCTGGCATCCAGATGTAATCATAAAACTTTTTTTTTTTTTTTAACTCATGAAGCTTGTCTCAATACCCTCAACTTGCCTACCTAACGAGCTTGCACCTAAATATTCATTGGTCTAGCCTCTTTCCGAAGAACACTCAGTAATGACAAGACACAGAATCAAAGTATATTTCCTCTGGCCATTTGCTTCTGGTATAATAAATCTGTTCAGAAAACTTGCAGCCAGTCATGGGCAAGTGGTCCCAATCCAGCTGTGTCAGTGAGGAACCTAAGACATACTCAGAAAACATATGTAAGTTAGAGAAGATTACAGTAGCCACACAGGAAATGCTCACAGGGCTCTGGTTTCTTCTCTTCAGATTAGACAGCTTTTCAATACAGAGAAAGAAGCAACTAAAAGTAGTGGAAGGATGATGGATAATGTTGATTTAAAAACACATATGTCACCCAGGTATTAAAAGATGTCATTATCCCATGACACAACTTCACTTCCCCATAGCACAAACCAGATAAACTCTTTTGTTTTATTTTGAGATTTCATTGTACCAGTAGAGAAATGGCAAGAGAAACTGTTTTTTGGTTGAATTTTTTAGCTCATCTGTAAGTGTTTTGAGTTTCTGACATATAGGGGTTGCTAAAGAGATATGAGAGAGCAGAACTGATATTCAGGCTGCAGACGGTATTCCTGGTTCTTAAACCACTGAAATACTTCTATTCTTGTTGGTAAATAGCTTCTACTCAGGGCTGTGTGAGCACCTCCATCCCAACTGCTTTAGACCTTCCCCATTCCAGTCCCCTTCACAGGGCTTTCACACATCTCCCCGATGGAACAACTAAGGAGCTCATCAATGAACTGAAGATTCAGTAAGGAGTTAATGCCTGGCACAGTTAGTCGTTAAATATTTTGACATCACTGTTGTATGAGACCCATCTTATTTTTTAAGAACTTCTGGCTACAGTTGAGAATAACATTCAGACACAGAAAGAACATATAATTTAGTGCTAAGATGTTTAAGACAGCCCTGTGTAGTTTTTTTGTTTGTATGTTTGTTTGTTTTTAGAGTGATAAAGGAGATATTATTTGAGACGGGAAAAAAATGGTCAGGGATTTGGATAGGGTGGGAAGGATACAAGCAAAATGTACATTTTATTTATTTATTTAACCAATAATAACTAAATTCCCCATTTGTTTGCTACCACATTATCTTGTTTACCTCTCATGATAGCACTATGGAAAGAGAGGAGAAAATAAGGCTTGAATCACATAGCTAGAAAGTGTTGGAAAGCCCATCCATTCTTGCCCATTATACCCAAGACTTGGTATTAGGTGCTAACATGATAAATATGAAGATATATTTTTTTACTTGTAAGGGCCAGAAACAAACCTAAGGAAATATTGACAGCCCTTCAGTGAATGAAAGAATGTTCCTGGGTGTTCCACAATCAAGAGCATCATTTTAAAATATGACTGGGTAATACATTTTTATACTGCTGGCTTCAGTTGCTCCAATAGCAATATAAAAAGTAGAAATGTGAGCCATAGGGAACTAGCTAAACTCATTATAATTTGATTATCTAATCTTTCAATATTAGTCTTCTTATAATCTTTCCATAGTATGGGAACATTAGAAAAAGTGACAAAGCACGCAGCCTAAACATTTAGTCTACTGACAAAGTTTTGCTTTCCATCTTTAAATGAAAACTGAAAGAATAAGACTCTTTGTTAATGATTTTATAGCAAATCTTTTTCTAATTCTGCTTTCCAATTTATGCCTTATACAAAAATGAGCATGTACTTGCTGCAACTTAATTATTTAGGAAAATGTACATTTATGGGCCAGAATTTGGCATCACCTCCTTTCTTCCAAAAATATCTCACAGTGAGTTTCTTGAGGGCAGGGATTTGATTCCATTTATCCTTGTGTGCCCAGCAACTGGCATGGTTAACTGATAGATACCAGGTAATACATTCTTCAAGGGAGGATGAAGACAATGTGAGATTGAGAAGTTGGGGAATAATTTCTATAGCTGAGCCTTGAAGATGATGCAGGAATTTACTACATATGCAGACAAGGGCATTGTGCGGAGATAGTACATACTAAGCATTGTTTCCAAAATAAGAATGGTCAGGGCGCCTGGGTGGCTCAGATGGTTAAGCGTCTGCCTTCGGCTCAGGTCATGATCCCAGGGTCCTGGGATCGAGTCCCACATCAGGCTCCCTGCTCCTTGGGAGCCTGCTTCTCCCTCTGCCTCTCTCTCTCTCTCTCTGTCTCTCATGAATAAATAAAATCTTTAAAAAAAAAAAATAAGAATGGTCACAAAATTTATGTTTAAGGAAAGCAAGGAAGGCCTCAATGTTTTTGCAGTGTTTTTTGCTCCTGGCAACCTGTTTATCTGGAGTTCCTTTCCTACTCCCTTCTTCGTCTTATCCCGGACTCTTCTTTTAAAATTCAGACTTCTTTGGGGCACCCGGGTGATGCAGTCAGTTAAGCATCCAGCTCTTGGTTTCGGCTCAGGTCATGATCTCAAGGTCCTGGGATCAAGCCCTGCATCGAGCCCTGCATCAGGCTCCATGCTCAGCATGGAGTCTGCTTGAGATTATCTCTCCCTCTCCCTCTGCTGCCTCCTGCTCATGCTCTTTCCCTCTCTCTCTCTCTCTCTCTTTCTCTCGCAAATAAATAAATAATTAAAAAAAATAAAATAAAATTCAGACTTCTTCAACAAATAAGAAAGAAAAAAGGGACAGGGAGCCACTTAAAGGACAGACACATCAACTAATTGTAATCAGTATGAACCTTATTAGATCCATATGCAAACAAACTGTAAAAAAATTCATGACATTCATGAGACAGAGATTTGAATACCACCTGGATATTTGATAAGTTGTTGGTGATATTTTAGAGGTGATAATGGTACTGTGGTGTTTTTCAAAATAGGTCCTTATCTTTTAGAGATACACACTGACATATTCACAGATGAAATTATTTTTATCAGAATAATAAAGGAGAGAGAAAATGAGTAGGGATACAAATAAAACAAATCAATAAGTAAATAAACATTATTCGTGGGTTTTTTTTTCCATTGTTCTAGATGTTTCTCTTCCTGCCCTGCCCACCAGTGGGGGGTTTTGTTTTCTTGCTATATCCCAAATGCTCTAGGCATGTTTTATAACTATGTATGTGGGTTGCCATCACCAGAAGGAGCTCATTAGTAAGGACTTAGATTTTTCTTTGTCCTCCCATCGACTGGCTCATAGGAGGGGCTCAATAATGTTGAATAGAAAGTTCAAAAAATAAATGAGTGGATACAGATCTCCAAGGTCTATATCAGGATGTGTGATTCAGGCTCCTCTTCATTTCTCTTATTTCCATCTGATTCTTAAAAAACAAACCTCAATTCATGTCCTATACAAAATAGTATTTTCTCATAACTGAAAGCCAGGAGTGCAACAGCCTAATTGAAACTAGATAATTCACACATTTGCGTTTAATATTCATGAAATGCCATGTTGTGAGGCCATGTTCTTAATTAGTTTAAGATAGCATTGTTCCAAACCTATTTAGTTGTTATAGAGATAAGGAAAATATAAAGAAAAACACTTTCCTTCTATTTAAAATTTTTTAATTAAATTATGGTTATCTGAAACTTTTTTGCATATAAATTTAGAAAACTCTGAGGAGATTTCCATCACCTTCCTTGTTAAAGTCTTGTGAGCACTCTTTCGGTCCCTTGCAGGTGCTTACTTTGTTCTAGTGGAAATGGTGCCTCTGAAAAGTATGGAATGGAAAGACTGGAAGGGGCTTTGCCAGGGATTTAGTCAGTGCTCCTGCCCTTGATCCAAACTATGCTGAAGCAGCCAAGATAAACAAAAGTCATCCCCATTTCTATTGTTTTAAGCAGTTTTTAAGCAAATCACTCATTGGTAGTATACTATTATTGGAAATATTTATTTCTGTTGCCAAATTTTTTCTCAAATAAATTTTTGGATATATATATATGTATATATATATTAACAATAGAAAGCAATCCATCTGTCCCTCAGAATTCTTAGATAGTTACCCACCCAGAAGCAATCCAATGAGATGAATTTGTAACGATGTGCATGATATCCCCTAGAGAAACCTGTTTCACAGACCAGATGGGATTTTCTATTTTTTTAATAAAATTTCTCCATCTATGACAACACAAACTTAGAATTTCATGAATATGCGCATGAGAGAGAGCCCAAAGGGATTTGTTCCTTCTGTGGTATACCTATAGTTTCTGATACAAAAAAATTACAAATAAGGAATATGTATACCCAGACCTATTACGGTGTCCAATAATAAGTACTGAATATCCATATACTGAATATCCATATACAGTTATTTTTCTTTTTGTATGTCCAAAATCTGGCACAGGGCCTGAAAACAAAGCAAGAGCTCAGTAAATGTTGATCTTTCCTCCTACTTTTATCTTCTCCCAGGGGCTTTATCACCCACCACCACAAACATCCACTTCATTTGTGATGCATAAAGCAAGCCCAGGCACGATAAAAACATAGTAATGGAAGAAATAACTGTAACTAGCAGGACTTTGGGGCAATGTAGAGGTTAACTGGACATCTGCTTCCCTCTAATCTTCACTGGAACTCATTGGATGTTAAATACCTGACTTTAGCAGGATAAGCTGGTTGGGTTAGGTAGATGGGATACTGTACCCACCAAAATGTACATCATTACTCTAAAGATTGAGAACCAAAAGAATTTAAAGCACAGCTGTAAGATTTGGGGTCTTTTGTTTTTGTTTTTATCATCTAGATAGAGTTCTTTCCACCATCTGGGTCAAGGCTTGGTTTTGAACTGTTTTTCTCTTGTAAAGCCATAACCTCTTCCACTGGCTTGCCCTAATGAAAAAAACCATAATTGCAAGTATTTGTTCTTTCATTCATGTACTCAGTTATTCATAAAATATTTATTTAGTGCTTACTTTGTTTAGCACTATTCTGGTACTAGAAAATGTCTAAAAGCTTTTTGCTTTGTTTGGTATTAATTTTTTGTTTGTTTCTTTATTTTCAAGTTTGGAACAGTTATCTGTCTTTCCATTTCAGGACATAAATACACTTGTGGGGCCTTTGCAATGGAGTTAAAAGAAACAAAGGGCCAACACTAAAAGATTTAAACTTAAAACATAACATAAGCCATTATGTTAAAAGGTACAAACTGTACTCTGGTTTTAATTAAGCAGGTCTAAGTTAGAAGGGCCAGGGGATCATTCTATTTATAAATGGGTTGTATTCTTCTGTGGGCCTTAATTGCAGGTTGCTCATTTATGATAGATGCATACATTTGGCATAGGAATGTACATGTACTTAGAGATACATATACATATATGCACAAAGAATACTCTTTCCCAGGGGGACAGAGGTCTAGATAGAATGTTTCTTTATAGATTTCTCAGCTGAAGTATGCTCTACACTGATTTGCTTTTATACGTGGTCTTCTGAATTGGGAAATTATCCTGGAGGCAAGAATATTATTTTATAGTAAATTAACAGGAACGAGTAATTTGAGTGAGTTTGTACAAGAGGCGGGGGTGTGCAAGAGGTAGGGCCATATCTGTTTTGTCTACCACTCCCAGGACCTAACACCCTCCTGGCTCAAGTTAAGCATTCAGTGAATAAGCAGATTAATTAATGCGAGCTCGGGATTGGGAAAATATTCTAATAGAGCACTTTGATGGGCCAGGAAATTCTTTGTCTAGAAAGTGAAGAAGAATCATTGCTTCCTGATAGTTCAATTAAACTCAGCAAACAGGTATTGTCTTCTAAGTTCTTTCAGGGACTGGAAGATGTAGTGCTGAGTGAGACAGGTCCCTGAGCTTTAGAAGCTCGCAGTCTAGCAGAAAGATAAATACATGTACAATTTTACTGCTATTTTGTTATCATTTAAATTATAATATCAGGGTATGAATACAATTATATTAGTGTTAACAAAATACAGAGGCCACCCAGGGAAAGTAACAATTATCTCTACTTAGAGGAGTGAGGGAAAGCTTCTCTGAAAGGAATGTCTCCACAGTGTTTTAAAGAAGTGAAGGACCAAGGATATCCCAGGTGGAATGAGTAGCCTCTACAAAGGCCAGAGACATGAAATAGCAAGGTGTGTTCTGGGCTCTGTATAGGTTGTTTTTTGTTTGTTTCTTTGTTTTTTGTTTTTATTACCAGCCTATAAAATGTGTTATCAGTGCAGAGAAAAGTGATAGGTGAGGATGGAGAGAAAGGGTTGAAAATGGATTTTCTATCCCTGCATTTTTACACCCTGACAGTTAGATGCTGCTATGCATGCAAGAGTCCTTTCACTCTACCTTCTTTCTACGAAAATCCTACCCTGCTTCAGTGCCCACCACATCTGTACTGCCAGATGTAGCCAGTGCTCTCCATTTAAATCCCTTCTTCTTGCATGGATTTCAGCTTGAGTTCTATCTTTGTGTTTTGTCACGTCATCTCCCGGGGGATTATAAAGTGAGTGGGAGGCAGAGACTGTGCTTACCCCCTCTCGATTTCTGCCCCTGCCTAGTCCTGGACCCTGGACCACCTAGAAGGAAATTAGCTACTTCTGGAGAGAGCATCACTAATTTCCCCAGCATAGACCCTAAAATTTTTGCATAAATTAATTGCGTTTCTAGACCAACTGCCATGCTGTCAACTCGAATTTTCTGGTAATAAATATTTGTGAAGACCACTTGGAAGTGCCCATTTTTAAGATTATGTGCTGGAGACTAGGAAACTAAAATTCATCCAAACCTCAGGATTGACAAAAATGAAAACACAAATTGTGTTTACAAGTGAATTAGAGAATGTATTAGCCTCACAGCAGCCCCATGTCTACCATCCTCCAGCAATGTACATCAATCTGAATGTCATGTCCTTAGACAGCTTTAGCTCTAATAAGTGTAGGTAGAACAGAGTTTGCCTATCACTTTAAATGGCAATAATTCCACTTCAAAGGGCAAATGAATGAAAATGCACTTGAAAACTCATCGAATGCACTGAGAAAAGGTTATCTGTTCTTTAATGTAGACAAAAGACAAAAGCTTATTTTAAGAAATTCTTTCTTGAAATTTCCTTTATTCATGTTTTTCTATATTTCATTCTCTTGATTTGTGCCTATAAATGCATGCAGCTTTAATTATCAAAAGGTAGATGTGCCTAAGGAAATACAAAACGGTGCCCACACGTTCCAGGTTGCCCAGGCCAGTTCCAGTGTATGTCTGGATTTGGAAGAAGATTATTGACCATAGGCAGACAAGGCCAGAATGAGATTATTGTATTGTTTAAGATCTGGTTGGAGAGGAAATGAAAGATACTTCATTCCTCGTTTATCTTGTATAGAAGGCCGAAGCCCTGGCTTTGAATTGTGTCCATCCCACTTGCCAACAGTGTGACTTTTGGAAAATCATAATTCTCTCTTGGGTATCAGTTCTTCTCAGCCCATGGTGGAGTGGGGTGCTCAGCACTGGGATCACTTTATTACAGAGTTATATTTAAGTTGTTTCTAGAGGTAATCACTTGGGGAACAAAAGTCTGGAAACTCTCAGATAAAGATTAGTTGAAGAAAGCATGGATGCTCAGGTTCATGAATAAGAACAGCAAATACCATGACAACGTTATTCAAATACAAGAGAGCCTCTTGAGATGAGAGATTATAAACTTATTGTATATAACTGCAGGGGGCAGAAGTAGGTCTCATAGAGGGACAGTTAAAAGAAATTTCACTTTTTGATAATGAGGATCTGTCTAGCAATGGCTAGGCTGATCTAAAAAACAGTGCTACTGAAAGCATGAAGCAGAGAGCTGGCATACATGTTTATAAAAATCACATGGAAGGTAGTGGGTCAAGCTGGGCAGGAGCCTGAGAAAAATCCCAGTGGAATGTGATAGTGTTTGACTTTCTCCCAACACCCATGGACCCTTGTGTATGTCACCTTCTTGTTCAGTCCTAAAACCTATAGAGCTGACAGAGAACTCCAACCCTGTTTCTATGGCAGTGAACTCCTCATTCTCTGAAAAACATCCAGAGAACCTCCCAAAGGGCAATCAAGATTATTCATTTTCTTGTAGACATGTTATGTAGTGGTTGGACAAAGGCACACCAGGTCTGGCTCTCATTTGTCTAGGGCACATGATGGTTTGAATATTTATTATTGTAGTTTGAACAACAAATGCATTTGAAATATGAAAGCAAATGGTAAACTTTACAGTCTTGAAGTTCGCTCTCTGATCTCTCCTTCTTCAAGCTTGTTTACTCCCCGAATCACGATGTCTGTCATATCCCTCCAGTCATCTTTGTCAGAGATAGAGCACCCAAGAGCTAATCTCGTCTTGAGAAAGTGTACCCCCTTTTTGTACTCTCCTTTACTCTGAGCTGTGTGCTATGTTGTACCTCTTTCCTTGCTCTATCTCTACAGCACAATGTCAAGTTCTTAGCAGATACTATGCCTGACATATTATACCCGCATTGCCTAACACAATATTTAACAGAAGCAGGTAACCCAAGTGTGGCTGAGGAATGAAGAAGAGCCCATCTCTTCCCTCCTGGAACCAACTCTACCAGCCTCTTCCTTCCATAATTCTCCTTCATGCTCCAGTTCTACTTTTATGAGCACTCAGTGCCCTCCTTAGGATTCCTCAAAGTTTTATCTTCGCCAACCTGAGCACTTAGTCATTCATGTGCACACATTTCATTTTTCAACACTTTTAAGGTTCCAAAGCATTCCATTTTTTTTCCTTCTCTGACTTTCTATTTATTGGAAGCTTCGTGTAGCCAGGCACCCTGCTGGACATGGAGGAATTTTTGACCATGCAAGAAAATATGGTTTTTGTCCTCAAAGTCTAGTTGGAACTTAGGCGATGTAAGCAGGCACTCACAGTGCCTGCCAGGTCTCGGTAAAGTAAGAAATAAATATTAGTGCTGAGTGATGGGCTTTCAGAAGAAGACCTTTTCCCCTGAAACAAATAATACATTATATGTTAATATAAAAAAAAAAGAAGAAGACTTTTTCAAACTGGAAGACTCAGAATATTCAGGAAGTACACTTAACTTCGGTTAGCTTTTGAAAGATAAATTGAGACTAGATCATAAGAGAAATGGGGAACACAAGCCCTTCAAGGAATATTGATATACTTTCTCATCTGATATTTATTTATTAATTCAACAAATATTCATTGAGAATCTGCTGTGTGCCAAACAGAGTCTAGTACTATGAGTTTTCTGAGGTCAAGTGTGGTTTGGCTTTCCCCTAATTAATCCCAAACTATCCATGACCTCATTCATTGCTATAGCTTTAGCTACTACCTCTTAGCATGCAAAAGGCGCCCAACTCTACCTGTCCACCCCCAGAATCTTCTAGTTAGTCTAATCTTGAATCTCATCTTAAGGGAAAGTGCAGTATGACGATTATGCTCCACCCACTCTGTGCCAGCCATTCCCACTCCCCCACCCCAAAGGCACCAGACACCGTGAAGCCTACAGAAGTTATAAAATGCAGACACTTAATTCTTTGCAATTATATAACCTCTGTAGGTAGTATAATTATGAATGTGAAAAACATGTTTTTAAGTGTCCCTCTACACCACTGCTGCCAGTTTGGGACTGGAGAGCCATGGAATAACATGGACCAACCCACAGGATGACAGCCTGTGTATCAGCAAACCCTTCCTCACTATTAATGATGGCACCACTATTTCCACTCCCCGAATGCATACCACTGGTCAGATGCTGTGCTAGGTGCTTTCTGTCTGCTATAGCTCATCCTTCCAGTAGCTCTAGAGGTATCTAGGGATACATAGATGAAAATACTGAGGCCACAGAAACAACTTGCCCAAGGTTTCAGGTCTAGTAAGCAGCAGAAATTAGGATGAAAACCCAGATCTGTTTGGTTTCAAATGCAGTGCTTTTGCTACTACATTACAATAGATGTAGGTTAATAGTTTTCAGTGCCTCGGTCTTTCATTTGGAAAGTAGGGGTGAATTCTTGTCCGGGTCTGCTTCAGAATTACAATGCTCTTGACAACTGAGGTTTCTCAAGGAAAATCAACAGCCTAAGAGACATTGTTGCTGTGCTGAATGATGGATGCGATCCAGGCACTAAGGTTAATGGAATTACCATCCCAGAAGTGGTTTATGACCCAAGTGACACCTGAGTCAGAGCATGCAATCTTTAGAGGAACTTCTGGCCAAGCAAAACCCATGAGCTTTCATTCATTTATTTACACACTCAATGAGTACATTGTAAGCTTCTACTGGACCACACACACTTGGTATCTGCACTGATAATGCAAATATAATGTACCTTTTTAACAGGGTGTCCTTCCAGGTCTAATACATATTTAGTAGACAGACTGTCTTGGGAACTAATGTACCCTTCCAATTTATGAGGAGATTTCCAGCCACAATGGTGCACCAGCAGAAGGAACAATGAAAACAATAGCTCTCAACCTCTGAGATAAGATTTTGGCAGCAACACAGTATGCCATACCCACTAAGGACAGCATCTGAATGGAAAAAGCAAAAGTACTTGGCATTAGACAGTCTAGGGCTCAAGTCTGAGCTCTGACATTTAAGAATCTGCCATGTAATCTCAAATTATTTAATCTCTCAGAGCCTCAGTCCTACAACTGCAAGGTAGAGATTCTGCCCATTGAATTGGTTGTTTTTTCACTCAGTTTAACAAATATTTATGGAACCTTAAATCAGTCAGGAAAAGAGACCACATTTTACGTATTTTTAGAAGAAAGAGATATAATTTAGGATATTCATGGGCTTAGTAATTATTGGAAAGTTTGGAGGAATGATTCAGGGGGTAGGGGCAGCTATCCCCAAAGAGAGAAAATTGAAGAAGGCATTTCCTGAGTCATAGTTTCTCACTGGAGAGTAACAGTGAATTGTGGAGTCTAAGGAAACTGTGAGAGGCTAAAGCAGTGGCAGTAATGCAAAATCCTCTGCTGGTCTGCCACCGCCCTTCCACATCCCAAAATTCACAAAAGTTACTCCGATTGGAAGACACTAAGCTGGCACCCTGCTGACAGGAGATTCTGGGACTATGGTTCTCAGGCTTCTAGCCCCTGAGATACAGTGGAGAGCACCCGGTGGGTAAGTTAATGATCGGCTCTGAGGGCTAGTAGAGAATAGCTTGAACAAGCACCTCTTTTGTGCCAGGAATTGTTCTGCAGGTACAAGGGTGAACAAAGAAACAAAATATCTCCTGCATGTGGTTCACATTTAACTGTGGGAGACTAAATGAGTTGATGTATTAACACATTTAATAGAGCTGGGGACATGGTAGGTACCTTAGAAACGGTTGTTCCCTTCTTTTAGGTCCCACACTGGCCCACTCTGTCTACTCTCCATGAGATTCCTGACAAGGCAGATAATTCACAGATTAAAGAGGAAAGAGCTGAGGGTATCCCTCTGAGGCCAAATAGTGAAGTTTTAATTGGCAGTGTTTGCCTTTTGCAGATAGAGCCTCATTTTAATTTGTATTGACTTTGAAGGCCATTTGGACATGCTTCAAAGCATGTGTTCTCTCAATAGATAACATAGACCATCTTTAAAGACATTTATCAGTAGATGTGCATATTAACTCAGTCCAAACATATTGAAATACAAAAGTTCCATAGAGATACAAATACTGCCTCCTCGCAGTAGGCATGAGGTTGAGAGATGAACATATCAGGACATGCATTAATGTGTTCACTTACATAAATGATTCATTTATTCTGTCCTGAGCATTTGCCAGTCACCTCCCTATCTGTCTCCAACCCTATACTTTGTTCCCTGTCTTGAGCCAGGCATATAAGAGGCAGTTGATTCACATAACCTCCCATTAAGGCAGCTCTGTAGTGCCCTCCAGATCTGGGATGAGGGTTGTCTAGAGCATTTAGAGTTGCCTTTGTCCTTAATCCACGCTCTGGACCACAGCAGAAAGAACACAAGCTTGGGAGAAGTCATGACAAGTGTATGCACAGGGAGAGATGGAAGGAAAGAGACAGAAAAGGAAGGTAGGGGGAGGTCAAATAGTATAATTTTATCACCTTTCTATCTTCATCACTCCTTTCTACCTGCACCCACCCACACACATGTTCCTTAATCCTTTCTCCTCCTGTCAATACTGCCTTGATAATTTTTATGTATGTCACCTTAAATGTCATGCGTGACTTTATGGTCATGTGAGCAGTGTTACCAAGGTAAAATGGTGTACCAAATGTGCTCCTGGGAGAAAATGTGGTAGGTAGTTCTCTTAAAAATTATTAGTTAAAAGAAACGTGGGGCCTTAGATACAAATATATACACACACCGCCGTTGAAGGCAGCAGGTGCTGACGGCCAAACAAATCAGGGCTCACTTCACTTTCTGAGCAGCCACGAGTGTGAATTTTGAGTGAAATTTCTCAATTTGAAATGTTAACCCCTGATTCATATTTCTGAAACACCATGAAGCTAAAGAAGATGTAGTTATGGGTCAAACATGGTTGGCATGCTGCTAATTTGTGCCTACTTTGCAACATTTTCTGTCCTATAATCTGAATAATGTTTTTACACATTATTGTTGCTGTATATTCTCCCCACGGGCTAAGAGCCCCTTAAGAGCTAGGTTATGTCTTATTTCTACAAGACTGTCGACCACCATGGTTCCCAGGACATCGTAGGTGCTCAGAACACACACACACACACACATACACACACTCACACACACACATCCCTATACTTTTGCAGATCTCCCTTTTTTTGTAAGTGTGAGCCTCTGTTTACCCATTAGAACAATGTTTGCATCTTAGTCTTCTCAGCTATACAACATTCATTTGTAAAATCCTAATATCAGTCATCATAAGTCACAATAATAATAATTAATACTTGCAAAAATATTTTATTTGGTAACTTAATAGTTAGTTCTTTTCTTTTAAGGAACTTATAGTCTACCTGATATAAGAAAAATAAGCAAAAGTCATTATCACATTGTCCTGTTTTCAGGTTTAATTTTTAGGGGATGGTATGGTGTAAAGAAAGTGCTTACAGATTCTAGGGGCAGATGTAGGTTTAAGTCCTGTCACTGTCATTTGTCAGCCACATAAACTTGGGCAACTCATTTCATTTGTCTGGGCCTCAGTTTACTCATCTATGAAATGGGAATAATAACACCTGCCTCATAAGATAATTATAGGGATAACATTAAATACTGTACATGTGACCTTACAATAAAAATTAAGTAAATGTTTCATTCTTTGCGGGGAGGGAAGGGCATCTCACTTTGTCTCACTTCTTTGACCCTATGACTATACATGGGAAGTAGGGCTGTATATTTGATTTTCAAAAGCAGAAATAACAATCATCTAGTACATATGGAGAAACAGAAAACTCTCCCATATCTGGATAATTATGTAGGCCAAACTTAGAAAAACAAAGTGGAATGTGAATGCTTGTTATCCAGTCCTGGTGTTTATTATTATTATTACCTTGAGTATTAGACCTTTTACACAAATATCAAGAGCTGATCCTGCTGAGAGTCTTGACCTAGGAAATGAGTGGTCCGTGGTGCCTTCAGGGAGGTTGGTGGAATTATGACTTCAGTCTTACCATGCTGGGATATCCGAAGGATATCCAGAAGGAGACACAGCCAAGTTAGGCAAAGCAGTGGAGAAGGTGATTGATGGAAGAGCAGAGTGCTCAGGGAAGTGTTTATGGAGAAAGGAGAAAGTGAGGAATGGAAGATTTCTATTAGCCTTTGGAAAACTCCTCCTGTGGCCTGGAGTTACAGGAATTTTCTGCCTCTGCTTGAGTAGACATTCCATTCTGGGACAGACCTCCAATTTAGGTTTCAGCAACTAATAATAAGTCAAACATTGGAGAAAGGCATTCTAAGGTCCCCAAAATGAAAAGGAATGGCACTATCTCTTCACAGTTTACAATAAAATAGGCCACATATTAGGAAGCAGTTACATAACAATTCAGTTTAGTATGAGATCAATACAATATGGTTTAGTGTGGGATCACATTTACCAATGGCAGGTACTGAGAATTTGACGAAGGGAGGAAGTGACTCATCCATGTCTTGTAGCGTGTGGATTAATGCCAGGCTCTGTAGCCAGATTGTCTACTATCAAATCCCAGACAAACTGCTTACTTAGCCTTTCTGCTCCCCAGCTTCCTCGTCTGTAAAGTGAGGGTAATCCCCACTACACAGGGTTGTTGTGTGCAAGTAGAGACAGTCAGAGTCTCATTGGCAGGCCAAACAGTTGAGTGAGATCGTGAGGAGATAACCAAACCCTACTGGCCTGCGAGACAACAGCCTTTCAGCACCTGAGGAAATAGTTATCAGGAGAAAGATTCAGGAGTAGAGTCAAAAAGGGAAAAGGAATAAACCCAAGGAAGTGGGGGGATATTTGGACTCTTGCAGACCCACTAGTTTGGGTGTAGAACAAGGATAGATAAGGAGTAGGAGGTAGCAGTTTACTTTCTCATTTTCTTTCTTGCTCAGTCTCATTGATCAATCCCTATATGCCTCACTTCTGTCATCTGTAAAATGAGGTAATAGTACCTACCTTATAGACTTGTTAAGATTGAATGAGTTTACGCATGGAAACCTCTTAGAATGTTATCTGACACAAATAAATGTTCACAACATGTTAGCTATTATTTTTTTATTTATTTTTGTTGTTATTAAGTAGGCTCCACACCCAGCATGGAACCCAACACGGGACTTGAACTCAAAACCCTGAGATCAAGACCTGAGCTGAGATTAAGAGTCAAACACTCAAAAACTGAGCCACCCAGGTGCCCCCATGTTGGCTATTATTATGACTATTATCCCACAATCATTTATTGTGTTCCTAATATAAATCACGAAATGTGACAGGCTCTGAGATGTGGACATGAAGAAAGTTATGGGCAGCCAAGGCAATACGGGATAGCAATCAAGAGGCAGCATCTGGACACATGGACCTGGTTTCCAATATGGGATCTATCATTTAGTTTCCTCCTATGTAGCCTGGAACAAATGTCTACTTCTATTAATTGGGTGATACTAACACACACCATAGGGTTGTTGGGGGAAGAAATAAGATGAATCTCCATATGAGGCATTCACTATAGTTCTTAGCAAATAGTTAAGTGCTCAATCCTGGAAAGACTGAAGAAAACATCACAGAGATGGTGAAACTAGGTGCATAAAAGGTAGAGAGCTGAGAAGATATGAAAATTCCAGGGCTATCCAAGGGGGAAGATATTTTTCGAAGTCCTCTGTCGTATTTGTTAAGCAATGTTCTCGGGGCGCCTGGGTGGCTCAGTCATTAAGCATCTGCCTTCGGCTCAGCTCATGATCCCAGGGTCCTGGGATCAAGCCCCACATTGCGCTCCCTGCTCAGCGGGAAACCTACTTCTCCCTCTCCCACTCCCCCTGCCTGTGTTCCTGCTCTCGCTCTCTCTCTCTCTCTCTGTCAAATAAATAAATAAAAATCTTTAAAAAAAACACACACAGTGTTCTCAAGCAGTAGGGCAAATTGTGAATAAGAAGGTGGGTCACCTGAGCAAAGGCGAATTTTGCTAAGCTAAAGGATCTCTTGTTTCGAACAAGAAAATATATTGCAAATCATTTAGCTTCCAAAAATGAAAGTCAAATGGTATCCATTACAATTGCAAAATATACTTTCGCTACTAAGAAATAGCTGTGTTTATTATCATTATAATCCTGTGAAGTTGAGAACAGACTTAACCTTTGATCTCTTTGCTGGCAGTTGATAGAATTAACATAATTATAGTTGGTTGGACCAATTATTTTTGGAAGAATCTTTTTCTTCTCTCATGTATCTGTATGAGATTTAGATTATCACAGTAAAGCCTTATTTTTCAGAAATAATAAGGTCTCTATGTGTTTTTCCCCAGCCTTCTTAAGAATACAAGAACCATAAAAATCTTTCAAAAAGCACTTTAGACACAGAAAGTATCCAGTTTAAAACACATTGGGGATTCACTATCAACAAGAATAAGGAAACACTATGCAACCAAACTATAATTGAGATCGCACAGATGTAAGAGAAATAGCTAACTTGGGGGGCACTTCTTGCTAAGTGTTTTCTAGACCTTAGCTTTCATATGCTGGTAATCATGCAATCTAGGCAGCTATGGCTACTATTCTTACTTCACAGAGGGCCAATAACTTGCCCAGGTTCACACAGCACAGTCACATCTTCTTTCCTCTGCAGCCATGTTTTCCTAGATATGTGTGTTTATGAAAAAAATCTGGGTTTATTTCCTTTGGCAACTCTGGGTATTCCCTTGGCCTAATGTCTTTGGCAGTGAGATCGTAAGAGTAGAATATATATGAAAGCAAGGATACTATTGTGAGCAGTGTCACAAAGGCAAAGTTTACTGATAAGATTTACCAAGTAAATATCTGGTAAACCAAAGGTTAAACATGGTGTGAGATTAGGGGGAAATGTTAATGGCAGAGGTGAGATTAGAACCCAGGTCTCTTAGATCCTAGATGAACAATCACCTAATGGATATCAGCCTTTCACACTGACAGTGTCAGGGGCCTCCCTCATGTGACTCCTCACTCCCCCTCTAATAGTGGAGTTAGAGAGCTAGAGAGAAACCAGTTCAAGAGCTCTGTCCTTTTCTTAAGCTCTCTAATTGACTCGCCAGGCCAGGCACTAATGATATAATGTTTAAGACCTTTCCATTGGAGTTATAGCAGCAAGAACTCACAGACAGAATGAGACAAACACCAATCTAAATCTTCCAACAAAGCTTTGGGAACACAGGTGAAAGAGCAACTATTGCTAACTGAAGCTTCATGAAATGTTGACTAGAAGAGGCGGCATTTGCACTGGGTCTTGGAGCATGGGCAGGATTCAGGAGTCACTAATGGGGTAACCAGTGGGAGGGGCCTTGTTGAGAGAAGGCAGTGTGAAAATCTGAATATTGAAGATTCTCCCTCTTGGGGGGGTGAGGGCAGGGGGAACAAATGGTAGAAGGACAGATGCCTCTTTCTGTGGCATTTGGTAAAAAGTGGTTTGGGGTTCATGATCTAAGAATCATTATCCATTTGGTGTTGGGTACATCTGACCCTAGTGTCACATATCAATATTTTAATTCACTGATGGCTTCTAAAGTACAACAAAAGGTTGTTTACCATCTGTATCAGGATCAATGCATTCCCTTAGGAGGGAGGGAGGAAATGATTTTTCTTGAGGAACGAATTGGTAATATAGTTGAAAAAATATGAAGATAAATTAATTTTGACCATAGAACACATTCTGACCTGTAAAATAACAAGTTCCCTCTATCCCACCTCCACACATTCTTCTCTCCTTCCCAGAGCCTGTCCCCCCACCCCTATTCTACTAGGACAGAAAGTAGGCAGAGGAATAATGAGTGCCAGGTGAGGAAGGAAAGTTCTGACTGCTCCCCAGCTTCTTGTCCCAGCTGCAGAGGCTAAGGAGGCTAGAGAGGAGATCTGGCCACATCTGACCAGGAGGAAATGATGGATGGAGGGTCCCTGAGGCTCTGAGAGAGTCCTTCTCATCTGCAGAGCTTCCACCAGGCCTGGCAGCATCGTACCCTGTAGTCTCTTTTGTTCTAGCAGACTGACAATTTTGGGAAAGCGGTATTTCATTGGAATGGGATTTTGCTGGAAGTGGATTCCGTGGTAACTCTTAATGAGTGTCGCCCTGCTGACTGTTCAGGGTTGTGTTCTTCATGCCATCTGTTATCATTTCTGAGTTCTGCACACAGCCAGGAAATGCTGTGAGATGTTCCCCTGAACTGTATAGTCTCAGACATGTCATGGCTGGATGAGCTGTGTGCTGACCAGGATGCCTCTTGTGCCAGAGCCCCTCCTAGAAGGCTTGGGTCACATCTGCAGAATTACTGTGGCATTGTTCAGGCATCTTTGAGGAGGTGCCAGGACTTGAATAAGCACAACTTCCCCAGAGCACTGTGATTCCAGCAGCTCACTGCTGAGAAAGTAAAACAGTATGGAACAGTAATTCAGAAAAAAAAAAAAGTATATACCAGAGCAACGGACTAGATCTTTTTGGATTTGAAAGTGGGCAGT
This sequence comes from Eumetopias jubatus, assembly GCF_037043125.1. Taxonomy (NCBI): domain Eukaryota; kingdom Metazoa; phylum Chordata; class Mammalia; order Carnivora; family Otariidae; genus Eumetopias; species Eumetopias jubatus. The sequence continues at coordinate 64,688,845 of NW_028274819.1, read as the reverse complement.
GAAACTGACAATCTGGAAGGGGAAAGCATTAGTAGTCCAGAGTATAGGGGAATGGGGAGCTGTTGCAGGGTCTTAATTGACCTAAGCACTCTAAGTTTCCTCTTTTCTTTAAAGCAGTTGCATGTGAATAACAAAATCAAATCAAAGACTCTTGAGGATTTATATTAATAGTTTCTTTTAAACCCACACAGTGGATGCATACATGTATAAACCCCGAGGTTAATGAGCAATTGCCATGGGGTGCCTGGGTGGCTCAGTAGGTTAGGTGTCTGCCTTCGGCTCAGGTCATGATCCCCAGGTCCTGGGATAGAGCCCTGTGTCGAGCTCCACACTCAGTGGGGAGTCTGCTTCTCCCTCTCCCTCTGCCTGCCGCTTCCCCTGCTTGTGCTCACTCTCTCTGTGTCAAATAAATAAATAAAATCTTTTTTTAGGATTTTATTTATTTATTTGACAGAGACAGAGGTAGCGAGAGCAGGAACACAAGCAGCGGGAGCAGGAGAGGGAGAAGCAGGCTTCCCCCCAAGGAGGGAGCCCGATGCGGGGCTTGATCCCAGGACCCTGGGATCATGACCTGAACCGAAGGCAGATGCTTAACGACTGAGCCACCCAGGCGCCCTAAATAAATAAAATCTTAAAAAAAAAAAAAAGCAATTGCTATGAGGTCTACACAGGGGATGACACTCATCCATCTGGTCCAAAAGCATGGCCCAGCTGACCCAACATGAGCACTCTGACAAAGCCTCTCCCCTGCAGCTTAGCTCTTAACAAGAAATGCTGGATAGATTGTGATGAAGCCAGTAGCAATGTCTAGCCCATCATGTTCATGATCTCTACATCTTCTCCTGAAAAGCTGAATCGGAAACATCCACATGCATTTTTATTTCCTTCTTCTTACAGTCTTTCCTTCATTTATTCAACAGACGTTTATCCATCAGTGCAGGGTTGATTATGGGCTGGGGACTGAACTGGGTGCTGAAGCTGTGTTTTTAAGTGGTCATACCCTAGTCCTTAGTGGTGAGGAACCGAGTAGTCACCATTACAACACAGTTTGGTGGGGAGTGCTAAAATAAAGAGAAGTGCTGGGTATCTCTGTAGGAACACAGAAGGTACCTCATTTACTAGACATCAACTTCATGCCAGGCCACCTAGGCCTGAAGACCACCATCTACCCTCACATGGACTGGGGTCTCACAGCACCCTGCTCCACAATATAGATGCAGTTGACTATGTTATTTGTTTCCCGTTGTTCTGGGCCAATCCCTGAGCCATCTCACCCATGCCTCCCATCTCCAGGTGCTCCCAAGCTGACCACACAAGCCAAATTCTGGGACCAAGTTCTTACTGCCTCATGAATGGGTTAACTAGCTACTAGTGATATCCTGAGGGAATGATGCCATACATTAAAATGAAATGATTTCTCTTATTTCAATTTCTGCAGATTTTTTTTTTTTTCCTCTCTTGGTGTTTATTGGTTCTAAAGGCCAGGCTTTCTCCCAGGGGAGGCTGAAGGGGCTCATATCTTTTGGGCTCCGTGGACAGGGCGGTTCACGTGCTCGGGGGAGGCCAGGTAGGCCTTGAGCTTGGGCCGGGCGCTGAGGCGCGCCACATAGGCCAAGAGCAGGGGGTGGGAGTCCAAGCAGCCAGGGGCCAGGACCTGGTGATTCAGCAATAGGTCCAGCAGGTTGTAGTCGGCGAAGGAGATCTGGTCACCCACCAGGAAGGCCTGGCCCTCCTGGTTCTGGATCAGCAGGGTCTCAAAAGGCTTCAGGTGCCCCGGCAGCTCCTGAAAATACTTGGCCTTGCCCTCCTCGTAGCTCCGATAGATGAGCTGGCTGCAGTGCCTACGGATGTCCTCCACGCCATCGTTCACCATGTCCACCAGCGCCGCCTCCCACTCGTCTTTGCCGTAGAGCCCAAAGGTGCGGCCCAGGTGTCACAGGATGGCATTGGACTGGTACAGGGTGAGGTCTCCGTCCTGGAACTTGGGGAGCTGCCCATACAGACAGGAGGCCTTGAGCGGGCCCTGCAGCCAGCTCTCCTTGGTCACCACCTCCTCCTTCCAGCTCTGGCCCTGGTCAGCCAGCAGCATGCGCATGGCCTCGCAGCGCCCTCGGGTGGGGAAGTAGACGATGGTGTAAGGGCGGCATAGGTCTCGGTGACGTGGAAGAGCAAGCAGGAGGAAGTGCTCTGCAGATATTTTTAAACACCCATTAGAAACAAAACTTTGTGCTGGGGCATTAGGTGTTACAAGAATAGCTAGGACATGTCTCCTATCCTTGTCAATTGTGTCCTCAAGGAGGGAAGGGAACACACATGTGGTCATCAAATCCTAAGCCAGGCCTGGGTATCATAGTGGAATGCTCTGTGAGTGTGCAGTGAATAAAACTGCTTTATTTTGACCAGAGGACTCAAGAAATATTTAGATGAGGAAGTGGTAATTTTTCTGAGTCATGAAGATTGGTTAGAATGTCATCAAAGAGAGAAGCAGCATTGTCATAAGGGAAAGAAAAAGTAGAATTAAAAGAAATTTTAATGGCAACGTCCAAAATATGCTCAAAATACTCTTGGTGTGCTTGGAATGTTACCAGGGAGGGTTGTCAGTAGGAGTTAAGAAGGAGAGACTAAGGGCAGATCACAAGAGCCTTGAATGCCAGGTTAAGGCATTTGAGGTACATTCTCTGATATTCTCGTTCTAACCTAGAAGCAGAGTCTAAAACGGTCCTTTAACTTGATTGGTAAAAATTAGGATGAGCGGTGCAATAAGGATGGAATTTGAAAAAAAAAAAAACTGTTTCAGGAAGTCTCAGTCCGGTGGGCACCCAATCTAATCCACAAAATACTATAAATTCAGCCTTCTAAAATTTAACATTCACCAATTAAAAAAAAATCTCTGAGCCTTCCCCTTCTCCATGGTTTATTCTCCTGCTTCTTGAATGTGCATGGTCACTTGTCAACAGATAAAATGTATTTATTCTTGTATAAAATATTCTTTGTGAAAATGCCCCCCCCAGAAATTCCTCCTGTGATGGAAATGAAGTGAATAATATTTTACCAGATTTTACGAATGGATGTGACATACATGGTGATAGTCACAAATCTAGGAATTTCCAGGTGGCCCAGGGTATAGCCTGCTTGGATTTATGGAGAAAATACATTTAATTCAGGACCAAGAAAAAGTAGCATAACATACATAGGAAAGATTTGTGCTGATTAAGAGAATTGGGTATGGATACTTGGGAGGCAGAGAGGAGAGGTAGTCACTGGCGTTGGAAGATGGTTTATTTGTGAGTTGGGTCTTCTGTCTCTGGAGGAGGTAAGAGCAAGTGAGATTTGCTGCAAACCCATTGACGTTACCTGTCACATCCCCGTGTCAGGTTGGTTTAGTTTGTAGTTGCTGCGTTACAATATGATGTAGCCTAAAATGAATGTTAAATCATTATAATAATACTGGTCTACCAAAGAGAAGTTACCATCTCTTTGTCGTTCATGTAGTTTCTCATATTGACAGTCATTGAGTTGTATCCACACCTACAGTAGCACACTCCACTGGGAAGTTACTAGATTGGGATTCTCCTCCGCCACCACTGCTTTCTAGCTGTGTGGCTTTGGGCACATTCCTTGACTTCTCTGAACCTCAGTTTTCAATATGTACATTGAGATAAAAATATCACATGAGCTTCTGGAAGGATTAAAAGAGAACACATATAAAAGCTCACAGATATGGGCTAGTTATGCACAATTTTATTTTTTTTAAGATTTTATTTATTTATTTGACAGAGAGAGACACAGTGAGAGAGGGAACACAAGCAGTGGGAGTGGGAGAGGGAGAAGCAGGCTTCTCGCAGAGCAGGGAGCCCGATGCGGGGCTCGATCCCAGGACCCTGGGATCATGAGCTGAGCCGAAGGCAGACGCTTAATGACTGAGCACCCAGGCTCCCCTAGTCATGCACAATTTAGTGGGATATGAAGTCAAAAAGAATGAGGGGTGCCTGGGTGACTCAGTGAAGCATCCAACTCTTGATTTCAGCTCAGGTCATGATCCTGGGGTCCTGGGATCAAGCCCTGTGTCGGCCTCCCTGCTCAGAGGGGAGTCTGCTTGTCCCTCTGCCCCTCTCCCGCTCATGCTCTCTCGCTTGCACACTCTCTCTCTCTCAAATAAATAAAATCGACATTGGGGAGGGTATGTGCTATGGTGAGCACTGTGAATTGTGTAAGACTGTTGAATCACAGACCTGTACCTCTGAAACAAATAATACATTATATGTTTAAAGAAAAGAAGATAGTAGGAAGGGAAAAATGAAGGGGGGGAAATCGTAGGGGGAGACGAACCATGAGAGACTGTGGACTCTGAGAAACAAACTGAGGGTTCTAGAGGGGAGGGGGGTGGGGGGATGGGTTAGCCTGGTGATGGGTATTAAAGAGGGCACGCTCTGCATGGAGCACTGGGTGTTACATGTAAACAATGGATCATGGAACACTACATCAAAAACTAATAATGTAATGTATGGTGATTACATTAACATAATAAAAAAGAAAAGAAAAAAAAACATAAAAAAGTCTTTAAAGGGGCACCTGGGTGGCTCAGTCAGTTAAGCGTTTGCCTTCAGCTCAGGTCATGATCCCGGGGTCCTGGGATCGAGCCCCGCATCAGGCTCCCTGCTCGGCAGGAAGCCTGCTTCTTCCTCTCCCACTCCCCCTGCTTGTACTCTCTCTCTCTGTCAAATAAATAAATAAAATCTTTTAAAAAAATCTTTAAAAAATAAGGAAATAAAAAAGAATGATCCAAGGAAGGAAAACTAAGAGATAGTTTATTAGTTGTTATCCAAGGGACATCAGCCTGGAAGGAAGTGACAATCCACCCACGGTATGACATGACATACAGAAGGTCTGCCCTCAGGGGGCATTAATTTTTAATCGAACCCCGACCATGTTAAAACAACACATTTAAAAAGCATACAACTACATTTCAAGCGTGCATCTGAACACTATTCATCTTAATAATATTATTCCAAAGTAACTAATTAGCTTTTAAATCTTGATCCTCCCCATCTTCAATAGCAGGCAGAGAAATAAAATAAGGGCAGGCTCTTGCCAGACAGATACCCTCCTACATCGTCTGCAGTCCCCCCTTTGTGGCTCTAGGCTGGGGTGCAGTTGCTCTGCAAAGGTTACCAAAGAGAACATAATCCTGCTGGTAAATGAAAGCTGTTAGCACTGGGGGTTGAACACTGATGATTCGGCATTTCACTTGAGGAGAAGCTATGCTCTTTTCTGCCATGAAAAGTTAACTTCTCCAAAAGGGCCAGATCTGATTGGGCCACCACAGGCTGAGTTTACTGATATGTGTAGATTTCAGGTGGTTTGTTTTCTTGCTTTCTGCAAAGGTGCTGATATCCTGTGATATCTCACCAGGGCTTCCTCCAGCCAGAAGACATGTCCTTGGTCTGCCAGAGTGACCTTGCTAACTCTGAGCCAGGGGGGGAGCAAACTTCAAACATGATCTGATCCTTCCAGTGTGTTTTGGAAACAGGATTACATGTCTCCCTATTAGCTGCTCTTTATTTAGAACCAAACAGTATTATAAATTAGACTTCCTGGGGCATTCTCCTTCTGGTTATAGTTTATTATAGTTAAATTTAACTATAATAAATTGAATTCACTGGGTGCTTTCTTCTTCCTCCCTCCCTCCTCCCCCTCCCTCTTTTTCCTCCTCCTCCTCTGCCTCTTTCGTCTCTAATTCCTTCTCCTTTTTTTTTCTTCATCATCACCATTATCAGATAGTGATCACAGAGCAATTCTACAGAAGGGTTACCCCAAACACTATGCTGTCCTGAATTAGTTTAGAAGGCATGAACGATTTGGTCACAAACTAATTTTCAATTTAATATGAAAAGAACAGGCATTTTCTGGGCCCCACTTAGTGCAACTCTTTTTTTAAAAGATTATTTGAGAGAGAGAGAACGAGCAGGGGGAGGGGCAGAAAGAGAGGGAGAGTCTAGCAGACACCCTGCTGAGCAGGAAGCCCAAGATGAGGCTCAATCTCACAACCCTGAGATCATGACCTGAGCTGAAACCAAAAATCAGATGCTTAACCAGCTGAGCCACCCAGGCGCCCCTGTGCAACACTTTTACATGAATCATCTTATTTATCCTCACCATAGTCTGGTAATTATAGGTGGTGTTATTTCCAACTCAGAGAGGTTGAATAATTTGCTTCTGGTCACCCTGGCCATAAGTATGTACATCTGGTGTTCCTTCTGAGATTTTGTTGGCTTCAAACTCTGTTCTTATTTAGTTCAATTGATATTTACTGAATACCTATCACATGCTAGGTATTGTAGTAAGAGCTGAGTACACAAAGTTAAATAAGGCATAATGCCTTCTTCCATGGAGTTTTACACCAGGGGAAGCAGATAAAACAAATATGCAAACAAGCATAACAGTGTTATAAACATAATGATGTATCTATATGTGGGATACAAAGCCAGATGAGGAAGGGCATGATTAATTCCATTCAAGGGGGCAAGTTCAGAAAAGACTTACTATTAAAGGGGACATAGTTTTGAATTTTAAAGAAAGAAGGAGTTTGCCATGCAGATAAGGATAAAAGATGTATGTAACAGACCATTTACCTATTAAAAGAAAGAGAAATGTGAAGAACCCAGCATTTCTGAAGTAATTTAAGCAATAAATACATATTGCAACAAATAATTTCATGCTGACTCTTTGAGGTACAAATGTGTATAAGCCAGCTCTCCTTTAGTTTTCAGTTTAGTGGGGAAAATACAATTCATACATAAGTAACTACAATACCGGGAGTCCGATGTGCTAACTCTTATAGAAGTAATATAGACACTGAATGCTAGAGACATTTTGAGGCTGGAGAGATAGCTTCTGTTGGAGGTGATCAAAGAAGGCTTGAAGGAGATTGCATTTAAGCTGGACCTGGAAGGACAGATGGAATTAGAAGAAAGGCATTCCAGATAGACAGACAGTACCTGAGCAAAAGCACTAAGGTTGGAAAGCTCCTCGCAGAGAAAAGAGAAAGCCCAGGAAAGGGGGAGCATGCCTCAAGGAGAGGATCAAACCCTACATGATTTTTACAGAATTGGAGGGATGCTTCCTCCTGTCTATTCAGCAGCAACATCCTCACCCTTACCAGACCTCCCTAGTGACCTTTCCCAGCATCCAAGTGAGAAACGCGCCTCCTGCCATCTCCCATGTTCTCTGGAAAGAATTCTTACTCCTAATAGCATGGAAAGACCTGATCGCTGTATTTGAACAACCCTGGATTCATCTGTTCCTCAGGTGCATCAGCTAACCCCCTGGAGCCTGGGATCTTCACCTGTAAAATGGACATGATGACATCTCTCTCAGAGGACTTAATAAGAATTAGATGCACAGTGAGCAATAGCACGGCCCACTTCCTTACAGAAACTCCTTGACATTCCAATGCTTATGGCTTTCTTCCTCACACTGCACCTAAGGCCTCAGCTGAGGAAGAGTTTATGAATGGTCCTAGGCTCTTTTGAAAGGATCTTGCATTCTGACATGTTGGTTTTAGTTTGAGGTGTTACAGGAGGGCGGATTGATTATCATCAGCAGATACAAAGAGAAATTAACCAAGTAGGCAGTAAATACCTATAAATCAGTTTTCCTAGTTGGGTTCCTGAGAAGACAGACTCAGGTGGAGATTGGCAGATGGGAGGTTTATTGGGGAGTGCCTCAGAATCAAAATGCAGAGTTGGGAAGTAGGATTGGGCAGAAGGAAAATTTGGGCGCTGATGAAGTTTCATCAAAGACTCCTGAGGAAATGGCCCTCAGAGTTGTCCTGGGTGGGGATGAAGGGCCTGGCTCGTCACACCCCTTCACTGACTAGTCAGGAAGGACATGCAGGCTGCCCCCAGGATGAGGAGTGCCTCAGGGGGGTGCTGCTTTCTTCGTACAAGGGCCACTAGAGGAGTAAGTGCTCACTCTAGAAGGGGGATCAGAGGTCCATCACAACATCTCCTGTGGTATCTGGCAGTTTTGCATACTTCCCTGAAGGGTTATTCTATAGCAGGCCAGAATTCACATATGGATTTTGCTGATAGCCTAGATATGGAGTTTTTAAAGCAAGCGGAATCTGTTTATATTTAGGGCATTGTATTAGTTTCCTATTGCTACTATAACAAATTACCACAAATTTAGTGGCTTAAAATAACGCAGATTTATTCTCTTACAGTTCTGGAGGCCCGAAGCCTGAAATCAGTTATCCTCGGCTAAGGGCAAGGTGTCAGCAGGACTGGCTCCCTCTGGGGGTCCTACAGGAAATCCATTTCCTTTTCTAATTTCTGAAGGTGCCTGCACTCTTTGGCCTGTGACACCTTCCTCACATTACTCCAGCTCTTGCTTCCATTGCTTCCTCTCCTGCTTTCTCCTTTGACTTCCTTGCCTGCCTCTTGTGTGGACCCTTGTGATTACAGTTAGGGCTCCCCAGACATCCAGGATAATCTCCCCGTCTCAAGATCCTTAACCCAGTCACACCTTCAATATCCTTTTTGCCATAGAAGCTAACACTCACAGGTTCTGCTTATTAGTACCTGGATATGTTGGGGGGGGGCATTTTCAGGCTCCTGCGAGAATTTTAGTCAAAACATCTTGCCCTGGTGCTACCTAGTGAGTGTGTTTATCGGGTGGTCGTTAGAATGGCAGTGCTAATGTATTCTTGTCTGGGTCTGTCTCTCTTAACAACATCAAGAACACTGGGGCCAAATAATGTGTTTCTCAGCAAACCCCTAATATGTTTGAATGAAGTCAAAAGACTCTTCTCTGTTCTGACAAAAGAAAGCCTGAACAAGGTCACACTGATAAACCTTCAAGTCTATGCTAATGGAGACATGAAAATTAAATAACATCTATAGAAATCATCAAGGAAAATAGACACCCCTGAAGTGCTACCTGAAATGGGGAGAAAGGAGAAATACCCCCACCGCTCCCTTCCTCCCACCCTCCAAGTTCCTGTCAGTGTCTCCCATTGACTGAACCTAGCTAGAAGTCGTTTTTTCAAGGGAGCCTAGGAAATGTTGATATAGAAGAGAGCAGGAGAGATGTAGAAATTGAGTATGAGAGAAAATCAACACACAAACCAAATCTCAGAAAAACCAAGACTGAAATTATTGCTAAATAAGTTTGTGCTGGTCATCCTGGCCTCATCACTTCACTTTTGTCCAAAGAGCCAGATACCCTTTTGCATAAACAAGTTCTTATTCCATCCCTGAGTCATTAATGATAGCATTATTCACTGTCTATGATTCCAAGACTGCTTTCCTGACCCTGCCTCGGAATTTCTTACCACTCATCTTCCAGCACGAGGAGCACATAGGAACTGGGAGAAGCTGGGGACCGGTGGGACATGTTGTATTCACTCGTGTGTGAGCCAGATAGCAGGACTTGAAGATAAAATGTCCAGCAGGAAAAAATACTTTGCTTCACAGTAGATTTTGATCAAATGCTAACTGTCCAAAATACATTTAAAAATTGTTACCATGGTTACTGTGCTTCGAAGCTGATGTTTTATGTTCCCCACTCAGCCTCCTTCCACCAAGCCTCTGAGTTGTGCCAGGCCTCTAATCTACCCTATTGCCAGGCTCATGACAACATCCTAATTGGATTTTAATTTCCTAGTAACCTGCAACAGTACACTGAGTTCAGTTCACTAGAGCCCTGAATAGAGATGCAGACAGTAGAGCTTCCCATCTTTGGCCTTGAAAAGCGTCTCCTCCCCCTGAACTCCCCCCTCCTCCCCCTGTTTTTTCTTTAACTTTTAAAAGTTGTAAATGAAATTGCACAGAAATACACAAGGAAGTCCTGTTCATCCTTCACCCCCACTCCCCCAATGTTGTTATCTTTCCTATAGTATATTATTATTAGATATGTTATAATATATATTAAATATATTAGATATATTTCCTATAGTATAATAGCCAAACCAGGAAAGTGCCGTTGCTGCAATCCACAGAGAAGATGCCTCATTTTATAAGTTGAATAGGATGCCTCAGGGCTGCGAATGGTGGTGGTTGGCAATGTGAGTAGTAATAATAATTCTGTGTATCCATGCCAGGCTTTTATACTTTTCAAAGCTCTTTTATCCCTTCCCACTAATGCAGGGGGGTCTATTAGCAAATTTCTCACTCTGCCAGTGGTTGCCTGCCGATACCTCCGTTTTACTTGATAATTCAAAAGCCAAAGAGCTCATTATGAGTAGGCTGCTTTCCATTTTCTCCTGGAAGGACACTGACATCAAGTTACCCCATCAAAAGATGACTCAGCCCCCTTTGTGCTGCACTTTCTATCGACTGAGAGAAATTTTTCCTTCAGAAGCAGAAGAGGCAGGATCTTTTGCTCCTGCACAGCTGCTCCCCATGCTTTGATCTGCCCTCTGCCAGGCCTACACCTAGTCTTCTTTGCCTGCCCAAAGCTTCCTCATCCTTTAAGATTAATCCTCGGTGTGCCCTCCTCTCAACACCATCCTCTTTGTACTTCCTCTTAAGCTGGGTTCGGTACCTCTCTTCTGCACTGATACAACTCCTTATTTATATTGATAACAAGCTTATTTGTATTGTCTATTCTCTTGACTGTCTCCCCAAATAAATAGTGAGTTCTTGGAAGACAGGGATTAGATTGCTTAAATGTTTATTTCTATCCCCAGCACTTTTTTTTTTTTTTTTTTTGAGAAAGAAGAGGTGGGAGGAGCAGAGGAAGAGGGAGAGAATCCCAAGCAGGCTCCATGCCCAGTGCAGAGCCCAATGTGGGGCTCAATCTCACGACTGTGAGATCACGACCTGAGCCAAAATCAAGAATCAGACGCTTAACCGACTGAGCCACCCAGATGAGCCCCCCCAACCCCACCCTGCAACACACTTTTTGAATGAATGGGTAGATGGATTCATGGAATAATTCCTGTCATGTCAACCTGGAAATGCAGAAAAGCTTTAATAATGACTGAATGAAAGATAAGAAAAGAGATGAATCCTAGCTTATCTTCTCTTATGGTGTCCTGTACTTTCTGTAGATACTGCAAGTTTTGGAGATACAGAACATGTAATGATGACAGAGCCAGGGTCCAAATGATTTTAACAAGATAGACTGATGGCAAGAAAGCACCAAGATTAAATTTCATAGAGTTGAATATAAATTTTGAGCTTCCTAATTAAATGTGGCAGCTTGAATACGTGCATATATCTCTGTTCCCTTCCAAAGCTCCACCAAAGTAATAATTAAGGAAATTAAACAGGTATAAATCTATGAGATCACAAAATAACTGAGTCTTGATAACACAGGTAGGCAATATGAACAAAATTTTGGAAGCGGGAAAGATGCACCAGTGACTGAAAAATAACTTAGCAGAGCTGGAAAAGCAGAAACCCTAAGTATCTATAGGGATGTGAGATATTAGAAAATGTATTTATATTCGTTTCGGTCCCTGGTTCCTGGCACAGAGCTCCTAAGACCCTTGTAATTTCCTGGGTGACAGGAGTGGTGTCTTTTGTTCTAAGGAGGTGACTCTGGGTGGGCTCCTGGATGAAAACTAGTCACCAGAAAAGTCAAGCCACAGTAAGAAGCTTGGAATTTTCAGCCCCGTCCCCTGTTCTCTTGAGAAAGGAGAAGGGCTGAAAATGGAGTTAATGATCAATCGTGCCTATATGATGAAGCCTCCATAAAAATCCCCAAAAGATGTGGTTTTGAGAACCTATGCGTTGCTGAACACATGGAAATGCTGGCAGAATGACTGGTCAGGATCAGGCAGGAAAGCTCTGCACCCCTTCCCCCCCTACCTTGCCCTACTTACCTCTTACACGTGGATGTTCTTTATCACATCCTTTTATAATTAACTGGTAAAGGTAAGTAAGATGTTTCTCTGAGCTCTGTGAGTTACTCTAGCAAAGTAATGGAACCTGAGGAGGTGGCCGTTGGAACCTCTGATCTCTCGCTGGCTGCTCAGAAGCACAGGTGACAACCTGGACTTACAAGTGGTATCAGAAATGGTGGGGGGCAGGCAGTGCAGTCTTGGGGTATGGAGCTCAGTCTGTGCAATCTGATGCTACCTCCAGGTAGACAGTGTGAGAACTGGGTTGAGTTCTCAGATACCCTGCTAGTGTCTAAGAATTACTAGATGGTGTTAAGAAAAACCTCCCCACATTAGGTGACCAGAAGGGTTGTGAACCTAATGGTCTGTGTGAGTGTGGATAGGTGTGTGAGTCGTAAAGGAGCCTCCCACGGAAGAAACACACAGTAGGGAGGAACTGCGTTCTTCCCTACACAGGTGGGAGACTAAGTTGTTTTGTTTTGCTTTTATAAGGGGTATGAAGCCAGTGAGAGGTATAGAACCTGCAAGGATTTAGGTATTAAAGGGCTGGCATATTTGAAGTCAGGGATGTAGGGAAGGACTGAAAATACAAATAGTGTTTAGAAATCTTAAAAGGAACTTACTGGAGACCCAGATCCCCTCTTCTGCCTGCCACCCATGCCCACCCCAGCACATGGATTTTCTTCTTTAGAGAGTGAGCCCGAAAATCTCTGGATTTGAGGCATTGGGCATGGAATGGGGTGGGGGTATGTTACCTAAAGACAAGATGAGCAGGGAAAATGAACACTTTCTGTCTTGTCTTCCTCCCTTCCTCCCTCTCTCCTTCCCCACCTCCCTCCCTCCCTTCCCTTCCCTTCCTTTATTTCTATCCATATCTGAAGAGTTATGTAGGGGAGAGGATTGTTCTATATAGTTTCAGGAGATAAAACTGAGATAGATGATAGATAGATAGATAGATAGATAGATAGATAGATAGATAGATAGATAGGAGTTAGATAACATCTCAAAATGGTAAGGAAACTAATCGACGTAGGCAAAGACAACTAAACTCCTGTTCAAAACTGGCTTCTGTGTGAAAGGCGACCTTTTCACTCCCTCTTGTGTCCTGATGAATCCAGAATGGGCCACCTCGAAACCTGCTGGTCAGTTATAGTTCTCTGTTGGGCAAAGTGGGCTTGGTGAGTTTTTGTGGATCCGTTAATTCATTCTAAAATAGGGCAAATGTAACGAGATTGTATTAAAAAGGGCAGTTTCTTGGATTGCTCCATAGAAACCAGCTCTGTTTGAGTTCAAATAAGGAGGAAAATTGTTGGAGCGCGTGGTTTCTGGCTCTTGACTTGGAAGCACAAATACCCTCCCAAAGCAAGTCCCACAGATATTTTCCAGGCCTAGACTAGAGGAGATGGAGAATAAATTCAGCAGCAAATAATAATTGAAAGAACTTATGTGACTGTGCTAAAACAACCCCCCAGAGTTGGGCTTCAGTCATCCTACATCTTCCAAATTTTTAGCCTTTCGTTGTGCAAGCTGCAAATAATTGACACCAGGCTCTGAGTCAGCTTTCTGATCCTCACCCTCACGGTTCAGATTAGAGTCTAATTATAAGAGCTACTCCTACATCTCCAGAGGCAGCATGCTTGGGATTTCTTCTTAAATTATTAATCAAGGGGAAAGATAAATTTGCTTGATTCCATTCCACAAGGATCAATTTTCCCGTAGCATATTTTTATTTATTTGTGCATAAAAGTCAATTTTAATGGTTACTTACTTTTATTATTCCCTAATTTTTCCATTGGCCTAGAGAATACAATGATCAGGCTAGTGTGTTTCACACAACCCTGTCTGAACACTAATGCAGCGCAATATTCACCTGTAACAATTCCGCAGACCAGAACATATCTGCTTTATAGATAGTGCCGGTCGTTAAAGATGTATCTCCCCATAATCCCAATCACTGGAATTGAGTCTGGCATGAGAATACTAGGCTATAATGATGTCCCCTCAAATTCAGTGTGTCCCAAAATGGACTCAATCATTTTCTTTGCTCCCTCAATGGCACTTTCTTTTCTATTCTCAGCGTGTTGCCCAAGATGGAAACCTGAGGGAACCCTGGCTATATTTCCACTCTCATTCTCATGTGCCACAGTGAATTAATCAGCAAAGCCTCTTCTCTACACCTCCCAAATGCCTGCCCCCTCTTCTCCATTCCCACTGTCCTCACCATCTCTCATCTGGACCATTGGAGGAGACCCCAAATGACCTCCAGGTTTCTGATCTCTTTACTGTCACTGTTTAGTATCTTCATCAGAATGCTGCCAGCTGAGTGACACATGTAATATATCCCTTAAAAGTCCCTCAGTGGTTCCAAATCATCTTTGTTTTAGGGTTCTAATTTCTTAGCATGTGATAACTATGCAGAGGACAGTATAGGGTTACACTTTTTCCTTACTTAAATGACCATTTCACATACACCCAGCAAGTTCTTCACTTTCTCATGGATCTTTTGCCAAAAATCAGGGGAACAATTTTATAATAAAAAAAAATAGTAAAATAAGCAAAGGAACTTTTTTCTGAGCCATGAAAATAGCTAAAGTGAGCATGAAATTGTTACAATAAATTTTGCTGAAGAAATTTTATTCAGCTCCTGTTTGTGTTTGGGGGTAGGTAATTTCCCATTATGTGCTTTTTTTGGTTGTTTGCCATAAAATACTTGCAATATTAAGATGACAAATAGGAACACATATAGCATCTCAAGGAGTCAAAGGTAATTTTAGGATTGGAGAAGAATCTAGCTAGGTGGTTTTAGCATTCAGAAACAGATAATTATGTTGAGGAAGAACTGAAGCATGAATAACTATCTTAATCCACACCTGTGGTGATACTTCCTTTTACTTCAATTGGAAAATAAAGATTAGTTTAGTGGGAGAGCCATGGAGGAATAGAACATACAGATCAAAGTCTGAACATTTGCAAAATGGCTGGATCACTTTTTCATCAGGACAAAGGAAGAATAGTCACATCAGCAGCTCTATTCAATCAGCTATCAAATATTTCTCAAGCATCTACTCTCCCTCCCAAATAAGCAAGTAGTTATAGACAGTTAAGTAGTTTTATTAATGTGCCATGTTGCAAAGGAAGAATACCAGTTGCATTTGATGGAAGGATCTGTCTTAGCTCAGGGAACTGCCTGAGGAAGTGATGTTGAATACAAGTTGGGAGGGCTGAGAAGCCAGATGAAGACTGATGGGAAAGGTGTTTGAGGCAGGTGGAACAGCATGGATGATGTTTTGCAACCAGCAGAGAATGAAACTCAGAAAATCCCCAAAGCTAGTATCTGAGAGAACCAAAAGAAAGGGGAGATTAACAAAGAGATGAGTGGCGGAGTTAAGCAGGGCCCTCTTGCCTTTATTAAAAATCATAGGTAGTATTCAAACTAGAAGCTAGAGATAGTTCTGGAATTGTCATCAGTGTGGAAATCTGCATATACATTAGCTAGTAGTAATGGAAAGTCCTTGTGTGTGTAGACTATTTTTAATCATTTTATCACTGGTATCCAACACAGAGCCTTGCCGTGGTTGATGTACAAGGAATGTTTGCTGATTGAACAGATGCATTTGAGCAGCATAGCATTGTCAAGTCTCTTACCCAAACTGAATCTCAAAATGATGCTAAGTCTAGGTGTCCTACCGTGTTTTACCACAAGAAAGCCAGGACTCAGAGTGATGCCCCCAGGTGAAGGGGCCAGGAAGAGTCATGTCCTCTCACAGAACTGACATAGAAGTATAAGCTTTTTCATTTTATCAAATTAGTATTTTTAATCTTTTTAATAGCCAATTAAAATATGTCTATTGTGAACATTTTCAAACATATACAAAAATAGAATGCTTGTGTACTTACCCCTCCGATTCAATAATAGTCAAGAGTTTGCCAATTTATTTCATGTCACTTAAAGTATTTTCTTTGCTTATGGAATTTAAAACAAATTCCAACAGTATCTTTTTTCATCCCTTCAATATACAAAAACTCTAAAGAAAAATGAGAGAACATTTTCTTATATTACCACAACACTATTATGACACACAACAGAATAAAAATAATTCTTTTTATGATCTAATATGTAGTCTGTAATGACTTGAAAAAGTCTTTTTCCTAATCAGGATACAAATAAGCACTATACATTACATTGGTCGTTATGCCTCTTAAGTATAAAAAGGACATTTTAACAACGCAAAAGTAAGAAAAACAAACTTTTAAAGACACAGACACCCCATAGTCTGTTATACAAGTTGAGATGTATGAAGTGCTCCCACCCTCAGCCTTATTTTTCTCTGTTTTGGTGTGGCCCTGCTCTTCGCAGTCACTGCTAGGAATCCTGGAACCAGATTGTTGTAGATTCAAGGGTATCAGAATCAGGGCTGAGTGCTCTCTCCTGAGCATCTCCCACCTCCCCACAATCCTGGTAAGTGCCCAGTCTGTCATCCTTTTTGCCTGAGCCATGGTTTCCAGTCGACTTGGAGTCTTACACCTAGAATCACACTAATGTATATTGAGCAGCTTTCATTGGGGAAGCGTGCTGGGGGAGACCAAAGAAAGCCTTTTCAGTTTTATCTTATCAACCTACCTTATAGAATTCACTGTAGATATGAAGCTATAGTTGTAGCTGAAATTGGCTGTTAAATGGTTGCTTAAGGTGACCAAGCCAGTCTGAGACAGCCTGTATGTATCAGGAGCAAAAGAGGGGCTAACAATCACCCATAGAGGAAATTGTAGAATCACTCTAGCAGAAAAAGCACTGGATGAGGCCGGTACTATAAGATTTGCATTCAAGTTCCAGCTCTGCTGTGTGACCTTGGGCAAATTGCCTAGCCTCTCTGAGCCACTATGGGAAGTGTTCTTCCCATTGTGCTTCTATTTTTCCCGGAGTAGTGGGTTATCCTCCAAGATAATATGTCTACATATTTTTCAAAACACTATTAAAGGATAAATCTGCTAGGAATGTTGTGGAAGCAAGAAAGATATTTATACCACTTAAGTCACACCCAAGGGGACTGCCAACCTGCCTACCTCTAGAGCCAGACTGCTTTATCTCCTTTCTCTGCCCTGGGCTATAATTAGGCAAAAATATCACCCTTCTCTTTGGGCAAGATCTAACCGATCATTATTGCAGAAGAACACAGAAAGCTTGAACATTATTATTTTATCTTCTAGTTCCATGATTTTAATACAAAAGAAGGAACAAGACAAACTCAGCAAAGATGTACTATTTGTATTTGCCAAGGAAGGCTTTCTTATCTGGTTAAATGTAGTCTCAAGCACTACGCCTTCAATTAGAAGGTATAGTGCCTTGATCCTTCTGATGCATCATTAGCTATGAATCACACAAATTAAACAGCCTATGCCTCCCAGCTCTGAGCCTTTCACCCAACCTACCAGCAAAATCTTTAGAGAATCACCATTGGCAGCTAGGCCCTAATGATACCAGCCGTTTCCATTTTCCCCTCAGTGTTTCATGTTTACTCTCTCATGCATGATGCCCTCTGTGGCTTAATTTCCATAGCCAGGATAGAAAGCAAATTCCACAGTGTTCGAGACAAATTTCAGTTACTGAGGAAATATTCCTCCAGGCAGATTGGGATTTTAAAAAAGACTGTATTATATGAATTGTTTTTATTTTCTTCTTTAAGATTTATTTATCTATTAGAGAGAGAGAGTAGGAGGAGGGAGAGAGAGAATCCCAAGCAGACTCTGTGCTGAGTGTGGAGCCCGATGCAGGGCTCAGTCTCATGACCCTTAGATCATGACCTGAGCAGAAACCAAAGTTAGACGCCCAACTAACTAAGCCACCCAGGTGCCCCTGTATGAATTGTTTTTATTATCACTTTATCTTTATATGTACCATTCAGTTTATCAAACATTTTTTATATTTGCTTCTTCATTTGATGCTCACAACAATATACTTGTGATGTAAGTAGGGTATTAATGTCATCCCTATTTCTTAAATGAGGAATATAAGGCTTCAGGAGGTTTTAGTGTTTTTTCTTTTCCATTTATTGAGCATTCCAGTCTGTTCCTGACACCGAAGCATACCATTTATAAATACCATTGCATTTAATCTTCAAACAAACTGATGAGGTAGGTGATTTTTTTTATTGTACATATGAGAAAACCAAATCTTCTCTAGGTTGAATAACTTGCACAAAAGTCTATGGTGTGAGTCAGTAGTGAACTTAAGATGCAAAGTTGGATCCTATTTAGAGTTTTTATAAAAAATCACATTGCATCAGGCTACTCCTAATTGCTTAAAGACAAAGCCTTTGCCAAGCTCAAAAAGTTTCTTTGCTGACTCTGTTTTGCAATAATCCTGATAATTAAAAAAAAAAACCTGCCTTTGTGAATCTATAAAACAAAGTTTGCATGAAACCAAATTGAAATTTGATGTATCTAATTTTCAGAGTTGTAGGCATATTGTGTGAAATAGCTGCTTAGGGATTCAGACTGTGGTTTGCCCATAAAACTTACTTCATTTTACACATTAAAGAATTCCTAAGCATTTGGCTGAAACCTCTTTAAAGGGTCTCCAGCCAAGCTGCACAGAAAATTGTTCAAATCAAAACAAATGACCCCAGTTCTACTGAGAGAGACAGAGAGAAAGACAATGTACCTTCATTCAATATGTTATTAAAAATTATTCTTAAAGGTTTGATCTACTTCATAGTAGATTTGGCAAACTAAAGGATCACTTTTCTTTCCCTGAAGTCTTTATTTAACTCACCCAACCTAGCATTTATATTAGCATTTATGTACTGATAGCTATGTGTCGTACTCTATTTTAAGTGTTAGGGTTACAGAAAAAAATTGTGACAATGTTTAGCCCTCATGGTGTCCACAGCTGAGTTCTTAATGCTCAGTACTGGAGATGTACAAGAGATTGGTATATACATCCTCTTCTTTTGTGGAGTGCAGAAAAGAGAGCAGACTTACTCTATTGTCTAGGATTCCCGGTTAAAGTTTGACTTTTGGGAATTTAGTTTTTAAAATCTGTTTATCTCTTTCTGTCACTCTCTATCTCTCTGTGTGAGTCTCTCTCTCTCTCTTTCTCTCTCTCTCTCTCTCTCTCTCTCTCTCTCTCACACACACACACACACACACACACACACACACACAGTAGCACGGTAGCTTGGGTCAGAAGTAAGCCAAACAACATCTGCAAATCTTTAGCAGTGGAAAATTCCATGTCACCACTTTAACACAGAGGTGGCAACCTGGGAGATGAGCTAAGTCAGGGGTTGAAGTGAACAGCTAGTAAATTCCACTGGCTAGGGGTCAGCTCTCTTGAAGGCAGGTGGGCATTCCAACGCCTGTATGGGAGGGAAACCAGTCTTCTGACATAGTCCCTAAAAACAGCACCCTTCCCGGCATGACAGCTTGAAAAGTAGCCGGAGTTAGAAAGCTCTAGAGTACCTCGAAAGCCTAATATAATATGGCAGGACCTTTTCTGTGTCTGTCTGGCTCCACAATCCCAGGGCAACTAACAAAAGAAGAGGTGGTGAAATGGGAACAGTTGATTTTTTTTTTCTGAGCTCCAAGTAAATACAGTTATTTTTGTGTCATCATACACAAGAATTTTGACAGAGTATTGCTTCTTGGACTTGAGATATAACCTCTGATCTATATCTGGACCTTCTTATAAATATGTGGTTTTGTTAAGAGCCTAGTGGAGAGAGCACAGTAACATATTTGGGATTTTCTTGCTTTAACACTTTATCAGATTGCACTGATTATGAGGCCCACATCTTCCCCCCTCTACCCACATGTATTTCAGCTTGTGAGATCAGAATGAGTCTGGTATCCACCTCTCCAAAAAACAATGCTACTATTGTTATTAATTGATGGTGATTTTAATTGTCAATACTGCTTAAAAGGACGAAAATGACATACACTGTGTGTTAGATATTCAGGACAACGTTTTATAGGGGCAGAGATGATTTCCCCACCTAACAAATGAGGAGACCGTTATCTCTGAGAATGTAAGGGATTTTCCCAGCATCCCCCAGAGCCAAGACTCAAATCTGGCGACTCATTCCAGGGCATGACTTTGAGACCCTTCTTGCTCTTCTCCCTTCGCCAGTAACCCCACAGTCTTTCACAAAGATTTACCCTGCCTCAGTTTCTCCATTATAACATGGATCAGACTATATTGGCTTCTTCCCACCACACAGATATCCCATTACCTTCTAGAAAGCACTTGATACTAGTCACAAGGAGCAGATATTTAAATGGCAGGTGCTCTTTTTTTTATATTCACAACAGGAAACCAGAACATTAAAGGCAGCAAAGCACTGGCCTGTGAGCCCCTTGAGGCAAAGCTCTTTCCAGTGATTTTTGTGTCCCTAGCAATTAGCATTGTGCCTGGCGTGTAAGAAACCCTGAAGAAATGTTTGCTGAATAAATGAAAGAAGGATGTTTCCCCCAAAGAAATGGAAGATTTTATAATTGCTCACAGTATCTCATCCCTGGAGCAGTGATCAGATGTCATGCTAAAAATAGATGTAAACTATTCTTCCTGCATCCTTCCCATGCAGCCTTCGTGGACTCTGGCAACAAAGAGGTTTATGTCCAGGTAAACAATATTGTGACCCCAATAGACTGCACACCATTGATATTTGCCCCAGGCCTATTGGAGGGTACCCCAGCACTTAAACTTTCCTAGCTTATGAACCACTCAGAGCTTCTAATTCAGGTTTGTCTATGAAAAGCATCGCTTCTCAGGCATGCAGCAGGTGGCCTCTTCAAACTACTTTCCCCGTAGTGAGGAAATGGTAACCCAGCAAGAAAGCAGCCTGTGTTGCTAGGCTGTGCAGAACCCCTCGTACAACTCAGTCATCTCACCAGTTGTTGTTAACGCTGCTCAGTGTCCATAATAAGCAAATAGGAATAGGATGCTACTATCCTTATTAGTGGCACTGAGGACTGCATATGCATTTATTCCGAAGGAAGCCACCAAGGAAATAACAGCAACAACTATTGTACATTTGCCACGTGCTTCATGTCAAATCTCATTGTGATTCTCAAAACCACTTTCTGAGAAGAAGCTCACAATTTTGCAGATGAATGAACTGAGGTTCAGAAATGTCCAAAGGCCCCATTGGTAGCAAATGACAGGCTTAAGATTTAGAGCTGACCTCCTAACCTAGAGTTCCTAACCCCCTCTTCCTCACTCACAACTGGGGGTCAGCAGCATGAGGTTGTAACTGGAGAGGGGTGCCCTCCCCACCAGTTCACTTGGAAAAGAACATGCCCATAGCTTCATGCCGTTGTCTAACACACTGAGCTCAGCATTTCCTTCTCTAAGACACAAGGCTGGCCATCTGAGCCTTGAAAATGTGAGGCAGCTTTGATCAATTTGGATTAATTCTACTGCATTAAACAATGCCTGCCCCTTCAGAGAGGCAATGCCTCTTTTTCTGTGTGAATGATAAGGTGGATTTGCATTCTGGGTCTCCTCCTTCACTCTTGACAAATTGTAGAGGAAGCGAGTGTATAGCAGAGACCCTTCTCATGGGTAGCATATGGTGTTTCACATCTTTGCCTTTCTCCATCCAAGTGTCCATCAGTAACTCAAACCCTTGGGAAACCTATAGGCAGTGTGAGGCTATACCAGGGGAGGCTCTGGAATGGACACATGTTTCCATTTTACTTAGAACAGAAAGGGGTTATGACTTTTGCAAGCAATAAGTAAGAGTAGGTGTTGAATTACACGTGAAAATTAACAGGAGGAGTTACCAGTCATTACCAAGAGTCAACCCTTGATGTCCATATGCTCTCTCGAAATCTTCCCAACACATCTTGACGTAGAAGCAATTATTATTCCTGTTCTACTTATGAGGAAGTTGAGCCCGGAAAGGTTAGTAACTTTCATAATGATATAGAACTAGTAGGCGGCAGAGCCAGGATTCTGACCCCATCTATATAAGTCACATTTTGTACCCTGTCTACCGTTATCACCCATAATGTCCAACCAAGTGAAAGCAAGTGACACAATCGCAGTATGAATATGTCGTCAGGAACAACTGGATTTAGATGCCCAAGAAGGAGAAATTTTTTATGCATCCTAGAGAGAAAGAACCAGCTGGAAGTAATGTTTCTTGAAACTCCTCTAAAACATTTGCCTAGAAGTCGGTTTTCAGTGGTTTGCTTCCTATTATACATGAAAACCCCAAGACACATAAAATAGATAACTTGTAATTCTGAAAGCATTTACCAGGCACGTATCTTGTGCAAAGTAAGACAGAATAATGTGTTGCTGCTGTAATACGGCTCCCCACTTCAGCATTGTTATGCTTAATTTCCTTGTCAGTGTCCCATTCTGGAAGCACACTCATTCAGGTTCTGTCTTATTCAGCACTATATGCCAAGCACCTGGCACAGTCCTGAGTCTAGGGCACAAGGAACGATAGGCCCTGAGGTTTGGGGACCAGAGATGGGTGAGGCATCCCCATCCTCTAAGGAGTTTGTACTGCAATAAAGAAGAAGCCCAGCATTCACATAATCAACACAGCAGATGAGAGGAAGGAGAGCAAGATGTCAAGAGAGATAAGGAGAGAGTTGAGGACGCCTTAGGTTCTAAAGGAGAACTAAGGTGTTATACCAACTGTGACAATATACTGGAAATAAACTGGCCTCACAGAAATCCAAGGTCAACTCAGTGACTTTGGTGAAGTTAGTTAACCTCCCTGCACTTTTTTCCTCATCTCTAAAACTATATACCTACCTCAGAGCTTTGTGAGGAGAAATAATATAGTATTTCAATTACACAGCACAGATACTAGACCGTTACAGGTGCTCAGAAAACATGAATTCCCCTTTAGATGATACAAAGATTGGAGCCCTTTCAGTTCTCACATGAATGTTCTCCCGAGTGTTAGGAATTTGACTGAAAAATGTATGAAAAGGGAAGGCAGAGATGTGACTAAAACCTTCGGGAAAAGGAGCAGGGATTAAGATTAAACAGATATGGTGGTGTTCGATTTTGTTTTGTTGAGAAGTGTGATTTTCAGTACTATTATAAAACATAAAGAAGACATATCTCACAGTTTACGTACCTGCTTTCTTACTTATTTCTAGAACATTTCTAACCATAGACTCATTCATCTTTGAGAAGCTGGAGACAGCGCTCCTCTTCTCTCTCTGTCTCTGTCTCTCTCACGCATACTATTTATATTTGTAAATCCAGATTTCATTGCTTCTACTCTGATGAAATTACTTGTACTTAAGTTTTATTTTCTAAAAAGAAGTGAAGAGGGGCACCTGGCTGGCTCGATTGGTGGAGCATACAACTCTTAATATAGGGTTCGTGAGTTCAGGCCCCATGTTGGGCGTGGAGCCTACTTAAAAAAGTAATAATAGGGGCACCTGGGTGACTCAGTCATTGGGTGTCTGCCTTCAGCTCAGGTCATGATCCCAGGGTTCTGGGGTCGAGCCCCGCACCGGGCTCCCTGCTCAGCGGGAAGCCTGCTTCTCCCTCTCCCACTCCCCCTGCTTGTGTTCCCTCTCTCGCTGTGTCTCTCTTTATCAAATAAATAAATAAAATCTTAAAAAAAAAGTAATAGTAAAATAAAAAATAAAGGGATGTCTGGGTGGCTCAGTCAGTTGGGCTTCTGACTCTTGGTTTTGGCTCAGGCTATGATCTCATGAGTTATGGGATCAAACCCCACGTAGGGCTCTGCACTCAGCAGGGAGTCTGCTTGAGATTCTCTCCCTCTGCCCCTCCCCCAGCTTACGTGCACTCTCTCTCTCTCTCTAAAAATGGATAAATAAATTTAAAAGAAAGAAAAGAGTGAAGATATAGGTAAGCGCTTTTAAACATAGGATTTGTGGTTAACATGAATCTCAAAGTGGAGAAATTGAGGGCATGATGTCTTCCAATTAAGACAGATACAATACAACACGACACTTCCCCGTCCACAGTGGGGAGTGTAAACACTATAGAAGATGGTGTAAAACAAACATTTCAAAAGCAAGGCAGAAAACATCTGGGGGATCTAATGAGCCATACAATAAGGAGAACACAGTTTGCTATTAAAGTAGCCTGTTGTGACATATAGAGTGTGACAGACAGAAGAGCCTTACAAAGTGCTGATCAGCTACAGGTTAAGTATCAGAGAAGAGTTTCCAATGTATGACATGCCTGTGATGGGGAGAGCGCAGAGATCACCGGGAGAACGATAAAAATATCAATGGGATTTGGGAGCGGCAGTGATAAACCTTGAAATTAGACAATTTAGCCTTGAAAAAAGAAGTCCCACAGGAGAAGCATGTTGTCTTTCTTCATTGAAAGAAAGCTTAACATTGAAAATGAGCAATTTCAGCACCTGTAGGCATTTTATAACTGAACGCATTTAATGATTCTGCTCACTTCCTCATTCATGATTCATTCAGAAAATGTTTGTTGAACCCCTATTATTTAAATGTCTCCTGCACACCAGACACTGTTAGGGACAGGGAACTCCAAGGAGAGTGAGTTGTGGTTTCTGTTCTCAGCTCAGTCTAATGGGAAAGACGGGCAACTGCACAAATCACTGTGATTTGGTGTGAGAAGTACAAAAAAGTAGCAAAGTGGTCAAACAGGGTTAGGGACTGTCACTGAATTAAGATGCTTAAGTAGGGGAGGAGAGGTGGGAGTGCTGGTTTTTATCACAGTAGCGCAGGCACCAAAGTTGTAAGGGAGGGAGTCCTGAGAACAGATGGGGGATTTACTCGTTCTACAGGAGATGCCTGGTATTTAGGAAGTGGCAGTGTGGAGCATGATCAGAAGACGCTAAGGGATCCTGCTTTGTGTCCCAGACCAGATTATCTTCTTCTCTGAGAAATGCTAACGGGGGCTGCATGACATCTGTGCAAAGCTCTGACCAGTATCTGCACTAACTAACCTGCCCATACATGTGCTCACGTAGACTAAGATCCTGTTTATAACAGCAAGGAGCTGGAGGGGTCTATCTTTGGCTATACTCTGCAACTGTGAAATAAATTACAGTCTTAACCATGTGATGCCATGAAGGGTATTAAGAAATATATCTACGTATTTGGGAGAAGGCAGGAAAAGATCCAAGTTACACAGTTATAAAGGGAGAAAAAGGCATTAGCATAATATATATTGATGATCTCATATGTATGTGGGTATGTGTGTGTATATATATATATATGAACTGAGTTGATAAATGTCTGTGCAAGTCCAGCACACAACAGGTATCTCTAGAGAAAGGTGGAGCAAAGTACAGCAATGAGAGGGAAGGAAGAAGCGCTCACCTCTCAGTTTCTATTCTGTGTTTTTCGATGTAGCCCAAATATTGACAACATCCATGAACTTCATTTTGTGATTTAAGGAAAGAATAATTGCCCATGAAGCACTAAGCACAGTGTCTGCCATGTGATGCCAATAAATAATTAATTGACTCTTAGGATGGCAGGAAAACATGACTTGCCCAAAATGATTTAAAACTGCATTCAGTGTCATATTGATTGTTAAAAATGAGTGTTTTCTCTGTCAAAAGGATTGAAATAAATTTCATAAATTATGATCAATAGATTTTAGGTTAAATATGTGTTCTGCTTATTTAATCATTTAGGATTTAATTATTTAAAGCTAAGTTTTGCCCCAAACATGCAGTTGTAGTGAAAAGAAGGGGCACCTGCACCCCAATGTTCATAGCAGCAATGTCCACAATAGACAAACTGTGGAAAGAGCTGAGATGCCCTTCAACAGATGAATGGATAAAGAAGATGTGGTCCATATATACAATGGAATATTACTCAGCCATCAGAAAGGATGAATATCCAACTTTTGCATCAACATGGATTGGACTGGAGGAGATTATGCTAAGTGCAATAGGTCAAGCAGAGAAAGTCAATTATCATATGGTTTCACTTATTTGTGGAACATAAGGAATAGCACGGAGGACATTAGGAAAAGGAAGGGAAAAATGAAGGGGGGGAAATCAGAGGGGGAGACAAACCATGAGAGACTGTGGACTCTGGGAATCAAACTGAGGGTTTTGGAAGGGATAGGTTAGCCTGGTGATGGATATTAAGGAGGACACATAATGCATGGAGCACTGGGTGTTATACACAAACAATGAATCATGGAACACTACATCAAAAACTAATGTACTGTATGGTGACTGATATAACATACTAATAATTTTTTTAAAAAGGCTAAGTTTTGAAGAGGAAGCCTTCCAAATCTAGATTGCATAAGACTTTGCTTAAGCTCCAGAAATTTCCAGTCAACTTTGATGGTTTTATCTTTAGAGTACTAAACTTTAAAAACATATTTAGCATTCGTAGGTCATTATCCAGTTATCTACTTATCACTGAAAACCAAGGTCAAATCTTCTCTTTTATGATATCCCACCCCATAATAACCAACAGATAGTCAGTAAATTGAATTTAAATTTAATTTTGTAAAACTTTTTTTGTAAAGAATTTGAAACACTGTAAGTAGATCATCTTTTATTACGTTCATGTAGTCATCCTTGTTTTTATGAAAAGTTATGAATAAATTAAATTGAAAATCAAATTGTTTTTTGAAATGTACTGAGGAAATACTTTATGATGAGTTTCTCTCTATAAAAGAACAATTTATAATTTGAATTAGCATTTTAAAAAATTCTCTATGGTGAGTTTCTTTGTAATTAAAGGAACCATTTATAATTTGAACTAGCATTTTCACATTTATCTTGTGAGTAAGTTGGACTTCTCACCTACTGGATTTTGCTAAAGCAGGACACTCTATGCCAAGGAGATGATAGAACAAATTGTGATCAGAAATATCAAAACTTCAAAAGCTTTTCCTTTTTACATGCTGATTGTGTTAATAAGTATATTAAAACCTATTTGTACTTTCTTCATTTTTATTGGATTGACATATGGAAAAATATTTTTCCTATGAAGAAATAGTATGATATATACCCATATTTTCTTGATTTTTTTAGACCCATATGTTTCTAAAATCTATTTACCCCTATTTCCAATGCCATGCTCCCAGAAGCTCATTTAAATATATAATACATCTTAGAATTGATGAAATTTGACATATGGACTTTTTATATTAAAGTTATAAGGCAAAATTGAGATATGATCCCAAATGATCAGCTTCTAGCAACCCTCTAGCAGAGAAAAAAACTTAGTCAAATTAAAAGGCAATTTTTTTACACAATTCATCACCAAACACTTGGTTCTCTGGTCTCTCAGGCTGAAAATTAACTGTAGACTCAATCTTCCCTCCCAATAACATTGCTAATTCCTTGGATATTTGTTTTGTTCATGGATCTTGGTGTATTGGAGGGGAGCAGTGGTTGGCCTCTTTTCTAAATTAAAGTTTTTATTTTGAGATAATTGTAGATTCATATACAGTTGCAATAAATAATACAGGAAGATCCGTGATAATTGTAGATTCATATACAGTTGCAATAAATAATACAGGAAGATCCATGTACCTTTTACTCTTAGTTCCCCCCAATGGTAACATTTTGTAAAACTATAGCATGTTCTCACAGCCAGGATATTGACATTGATGTAATCCATCAATCTAATTCCAATTTTTCCAGTTTTACTTGTACTCATTTGTGCGAGTATATGTGAATGTAGTTAGATGTAGATCATTTTTTCACATGTTCAGTATCCATTACCACAGTCAAGAGAGCACATTTTCATCACCACAAGAATGCCCTGTGCTGCCCGTTTATAACCTCACACAGTGACCTCCTCCCTCGTGGACTTTTCACATGTTGGGGATTTGATGGCAGTATGTTTTCTAGTTACATTTGGGGAAGTAACTGATTTGTCCTTTTCCTTTTGCCAATGTCTGCAAATAAATAATATTAAGCAACTGATCCCTCCATGTTCACTATTTTGAGTTGTGCATCTCCCTGATATTTGGCAAAGGAACCAACATCAGGGGCAAGTAGCCACCTTGGCTAGGCACTATTTCTCCTTCTCTGAAGGCACAGGACCAAATCTACCATCTTTGTTTCCTTTCCCAGATTACGCTCGATTTGAGGCCAAAATCCATGACCTACGCGAGCAGATGATGAACCACAGCATGAGCTCCGGGTCCGGGTCCCTGCGAACCAATCAGAAACGCTCCCTCTATGTCAGGTAGGCAACGGAGCATTGCTTACTGTGATCTGCACTTTGTGAGCAATCCAGCTTGGGGAGATAAAAGCAACACCTTGTAGCAATGGAACACATGTTCTTATTAACCCAGGCTCATCAATACACCACCGTAAGACATCGAGTTTAACCACTTTGAAGACATTTTTGAAATGTTATTACATTAGTCAAAAGCCCTGATTTTAACAAGTTACTGTTTGAGAATGTTATGATCTAGGGTCAAATTCTTAGCACAGGTTGCAGTAAAAATAATGAAAAATATTTTCATTCCTGATCATCTTAAATTGAATATATGGCCCAAAACCTTAGACTTTTTCTTACCATCAATATAAGAAGAAAATATTCTTGTATCACCTCTTGATCTGCTTGATATATATTGCATGAACTTTAGTGTATTGATTGAAAATCAAAAGCACTCTGCTAAAGAGTTACATGCTTCTTCCCAACAAGTTTCGGTGGACTTTCTTCCGTGGTATCTCGTGATCAGTTGTTTCTCAGCCTCCTATATTCCTTCCAAAATATACTTCATCAATGCTGACTGTACTTTTTAAAATAATATAAGTATTAACAACCAAAGGGGGGAAGTAATACCTAATACACTGTGAAGATGAATCTATGGACCAGTGGAGGAACCATGCCCCATACCCTCACTGCATTCTCCTCTCCTCACTCGGCCCCCGAATCTGGTCTGACTCCCACGTAAGGTCATATCCTCCTCACCTGAAATTTCACTGTCTTTTCCTCGCATGCAGGGTGTGTTATGGATACTAAATTATGTACTTGAATTGATGTGTTCCGTTGGTTCCACTTTGGCTGTGTAGTTATCTTCTGTGTCTATCAGGTAGGCACAGCAGGGCAAAGAAAGGAGCAGGATTCCGGATGTTGGCATGTTCTTGAGGACCTTGATTTGCTGGCCCCCCTAGGACAAGCAGAGACTCCCTCTATATTCCAGGGAGTTCTAATACTTCAGAAGTCCCAAGACTTAAAATAAAAACAGGATAAAATCAAACAAAACTATTTTTGACTATGAACATTCCAAATTTGACTAACTGAATTTCACAAGATTATTTTGATATATTCCAGTGTAATCCGCAACAGGAACTATTAAGAACCACCTGGGAACATGTCTTGTAGTGAAGTCACAGATGTGATGGAAAGTGGCTATTTCTTTTCTCCTTACTGGCTTTATGTTGCTGGTCTTTGTGATACAAAATATTTTAAATCTTGAAATATTTTAGTTTTGGGTAGCAAATTGGGAAAAGCCAATTGGGTTTATAGAATAGAGAAAAATCTGTTAATGCAAATAAAATGGATATGTAGAATAACACTGGAAGGAAAAATTACCATATTGTTATCTATTAAAAAAATAGAATGCATAAAAATGTTAATGTACTTAGAAAAACTTTGCTGAAAATATACTGGTAATAGTTGAGTTTTTTGAATTAAGTTGTGGAAGATTAGGAAAATTAAATGGGGTAATATAGTGATAGAATGTAAAGCTAATAGACTTATTTGAAAGAGTCATATTAATCAGACCCAAACCTTTATTCTCTAAAATGATAAATAAAAATAATGACATACAAAAGATATCAAGACTTAAGGTAATAAAGGATGTTATCTTGTATCACATTCTAATAGTTGGAAATGGAATTGAAAGGAGGAACCTCTTTTAAATGACACTGAAAAATAACTGACACTTTATGGGCGATTCTCCAAATGATCTCTCCACTATACAAATATGGTATTTGGTTTCCAAATGTATAATTATTAACAGTTAGTCCCTAGAGGGCTGACCTTAGCATCTAAAGGACCCTAGAGGCATAAAATTGGAAGAAGTAGGGTCCATGCATAGAGTAAAATCAGAGGGAAAGAACATACAAGACACCCTCCCCCCCCGGCCTTGTTCTCATACGATGTGATAAAACTAATAGCCCCTACCCCAACAACAGCAACGAAAAGGCAATCAAATGGAATGAACTAACAAGGCTTATGGGAAATTCTTACTAAAAATGATCCAGCAACTTTGTACCTTTGTCCCCCCTCTTTATTTTTTATAGAGGGGGGTGGGTTACACCAAATTGGGCTAGAGGATTTTCATAGAGATGCTTGCTTTATCTGGAACACTTGAATAGGGCTGGTGCCAGTTGGTTGTACTTATTTTAGAAAGTCAACTAAGTTGCTCTCTCAAAATAAATTAGTAGCAGGATTTCTCTGATTATATAAATATCAGATGATGAGCATGTTTCTTTAATCTGAGAATGGCATCCTGGAATATTATTCTGCTTGGCTTATGTAAGTCTAGCGCCAGAAGGAATCTTAGGCAGCACCAGGTCCACTGTTTAATTGACAGGACAGGAAACTGAGGCCCCAGGAGGGGAGAGATCTGCCACCGCTCTTTGGTAACAGAATCAGATCTTCTAACTCCCTTCTCACTCCACCTCCCAAGGGCTCAGCTTCTGTGGTATCAGCTGTGGAGTGCACTTGAGCTGTGATTCCCAATCTGCTCACAGCCCCCACCTCTTAGATGAAGGAATAGGTTAGCCAAGAGGAGAAACTCGAACATAAACCCCTTTGGGGTTTTTACACAGGATAAACTGCACTAGGACATAGGGGATTTCTGTAGTTTTATTGGTATTTTTCCATGAAGCGAAAACCTAAAGCAGAAAGCTAACAGCCTCTCTTTGTTCTGTGATAAACAGTTTAGCTGACTTATAGGATATTTGTCTGCACCACAAAACCACCCCTTCCTCTAGGAGTTGCCTCTTCTTCCCCCACCCCGTCCCATCCATAGAGCCCTGGCTGTGTCTGAGAGGCTGTGTCCTCTCAGGATGGTGCATGAGCTGGCCTCATTCCCTCACTAGAAATCATCCTCCCAGGTGATAGCAATTTGTTTGCCTGAAAGTGTTGAAAGGAGGAGGGGGGGTTAGCACATCTGAGCCAGGCAGTGTTTTAAACTTGAGCCAACCAACCCTCTCTATTTTCCAATCTACTTGTAATTATTTTCCTTCTTTGAATCTTTTGTGTAAGGTGCCCAAAGTGCTTCAGTAGTGCTATACAAATGAAGTTGATTGCTGCTTATGATAACGCTGTACCTGTTCTGTGGGAATGATTTGGATATATTTGCTTTACTGGGCTGTTTGTATTGTGTATTTCCTGCATTGTGAAACATAGAGCTGTAGAACCTGGAAAGTAAATAAAATGTAAAAAATTTGAATAAAATATTTTTCAAAAATGCTCCATAAGTACATTATGAATTCTTCAGACGTAGATGCACTTGGGCTCCCGAGCCACTGGAATACGGATTTTGTTGCATATGTTTCGAGGCTCTCTATGTGGGCAGATGGAGCTCTCCCTGCCTCTAATATATGCGCTCTTTCTTACCTACTAGCTGGTGAACGCATCCCTGTGACAGAGAACAAGGCTTTTCCTGCTACTAATAGGAATGGACCTTTAATATCCAAATGCTACTAAGAAAGGTCAGAGACATTGGTGATTGAAATCACATAGAAGAGCAAATAGCTAAGGAAAGCACCTTTCCTAAGGTAAAGGAGAGCAAGAGCACCCAGGACTTGGAGAATGGGGAGAAGAGGGGAAAAAAAGCAGCTAAGTCCACCAATGGGGAGTGAAAGGTCACAGGAAAGAGTGGAGCCTGACCCATGTTCATTTCTTAATCAAAGGTATCCATTTTGAGAGTTCAAGTGAATAACCTCTCTGTCTTGAATTTGGGCTTAAAAGTCATTTGCTTTGATTCATTTGTGCATTCAAGCTGTTTGTGAGTGTATATTTTGTGCCAAGACCCATAATGGACACTAAGGACTCAGCCGTAAAAGTCAACGTTTCCTACCATAAGAATCTCTCATCCAGTGGAAGAAACAGATGAGAGGAAGACAATCACAGTGCGACATGGTGTGAAAAATTAGCTCTAGAAAGGCCTGGAACCTTTATTGCTTCCTAATGCAAAGATACCAAAATTGGTCCTTAAAGATCTTATGTGAGTTAACTTACAAGTTTTCAAGTCTTTTTACTCAATAAAAACATTCTTCACTGTGACCCAGTAAATACATACACATATAAAGCTGAAAAACATTTTTTATTAAATTGTGCTTTTTATGTAAAGTGTATTTTGTTATTTTCCATTCTATTTGTCCCCCTTTAAAAAAAAATGAAGGGCACAACTCATTAACTTGATTTAATAACTCACTAATGGGTCACGATATACAGCTTGCAGATGGAATAAACAAAAAGGAGAGCTCCAGGTGGATGACACTGTATACAGACAGGAGAGCACATCTTCACTGCATTACATGTAGCAAATCTCTGGGCTGGGATTCCAGCCATTTTGGTACAGAAGAGGAAGTGGAAGTGAAGGAAAATATTTGTCAGGCACCTTCCCTGGGTCAACCATTGTGCTAGTGGTGTTGTACGTATGTTTCCCCATATGATTCTCCCAACATCTTGAAGAGTCAAAGAATGTTTCCTCCATATTACAGATGAAAAAACTGAGATTCACTGAAGTTAAATAATGTCCCCAAGATCACAGAGTTAGACTGGATGTAAGCATAGACATTCTTCAACTGTGTTGAAGAGAACAGTTCCTGGATTCTGTCAGACAAAATTTGAATCTTGGTTTTTCCACTTACTAGCTCAAGGGATTTTGGTCAACTCAGTCTCTCTGGCCTTGGTTTTTTTATCTGTGAAATGAGAATAATAATAGGATACCATAAAGTGGTCATGAGGATTAAATAAAATAGTGAATTCAAATACCTGTAACATAGGAAACAACTAATTGGTGATATTTATCATATATTATAAAGGCAACCTTTCCCCTGCAGGACAGAGAGACCACAGAATTGGTCCTGAACAAACTACTGTTTTCTCAGCAGAGGGATGAGACACGCTTGTCCCTTTGCTTTCTTTCAGCAAGGGAAGGAGGACAGCCTTCCTGGCACCATTTTACATTTTCACTTATCTAGACCCAGGTACCCCAGGATTGCAGGCTCCAGAATGTCCATCTCTGTCAACTCACCAGACATCTCTCATACCCCACAAGCATCTGCCCAGAAGCAGAATCTGCAAAGTATTCAGCTGGAGCCACAGATAGGAAGAATCACTGTGCTTACAACTGGCCCCTCCAGTTTGTCATCGGTATCCCTAACCCATGATTCTTCAACTTCTCCTCTGCATTCTTCATCCCTTCCAAACCCTCTGATCACTTTTTGCTGCTTCCTAAGGTAGCTTTTGCTTCAAAGGCTATAATATGACAAACGCTCTTAGGTCTGCCTCCTGCCCCATCGTTTAACATAAGGCTTTCATACGCTGATTCCTCAGTGCACTGAGTCTTACCTTCAATAAACATGATTTACATACTTTCCTACAGTATACCAGTCTATGGTATATGTTAGGATACAGAGATGAATAAGAACACACCTCCTTCCCTCAAGATTCTCATAGTCCATATCTATGGGCCATTCAAATAGTGGGCAGATCATTCCTCCCTGATACCCTGTGTGTTATATGCTTTGCAATTATTATCCTTTTTAAATCTTTGCAATATGCCTGTTAGGCCTCCTACAGTGACACCTGCCCAGAAGACCACTGGTATTTAAAATTCTTCTGTTAAAATACTGATCACTCTAGTCTTTATTACATTTTCATGGTAAAAGCCCTTGAAATGGAAACACCATTCAATACTGGACCTGCTAATTCCAGTTAATGTCTTCATTTTATTATACCCTTAGTACCATATGCCACAGTGCTTGGCATAAAGAAGTTTCCTTAGTAAATATTTGTTGAATGAATTAATTCCTAGACTCTCTTTCCTAGACATATGTGAAAGAAAAAATTAGAGTATAAGCCAGGATCTTTAAACAACCAGTCCTATGCAAGTTCCATACCAGCTAGCCTGCCACCAAGTCCGTGGAGTCTGGTCATCCTGAGACCACAGGTATTGCCTACTGGTGCTGGGATTTCCAGGAAACATCTGGCACTACAGGGCCTTTCAGGTTGCTTCATTTGCCTTCTGAACTCTGTGACTCTTTCAGCTGGGGGCTATTTCAATAATAGATTTAGACCAACAAACACAGCCAATACCCTCTTAGTGAGAGGACTTAGGGTAGGGGCAGGGGCCAGAGTGAACCTCATCCTCTGTCTCATTCTCAACACCCTTAGTCTTCCTATTGGAAGTTACATCGAGGGTGGTCTTGAGAAAAAAAATTCCACTCAGGATTCTTTATCCTGATGGGTTTTTGTTCTGGAGGAAGGATGTTTTCACCTGATTGATTTTTTGGGAGGGGAAAGCTAACTCATCATATAGGTAAGAGATTCTGGTCTTTGTTTTTTTCTTTAAACTGTAGCATACCCTTCCACTCTACTTCCTGCTGCAATATACTGCTGGTCAGTAACCTGGGGGTGGTAAGGAAGAATTTCAAATGGAGCCTGTCAGGGTACTTCACTCCAGTGTGAAGCTGCTTCTAACTTCATGTGGCTACAGATTTCTCAAGGACATTTAAGACAAAGCCATGAAATCTTGGACTTATTACAAGTCAGATTTTTATGTCTTCCTTCCCTCCAAACTTGGACCCAGCATGCTGTCAGTAGCTGTCCTCAGAGGACATATTACACTCATTTGCGTGTACCCCTGCCCAGTACTAGCACAGGGCTGGCCGACAGTGGCATTCGTATTACTTCTCAGTCATTCACTCATATATTCTTATTTAGCAGAATCATCATTTATTCATTCAGAAATATGCTATATTGCAGCAAAAAGGGAAGTCAAAACTGCCTGGATTCAGATTTCTTATCTTAGAATCTTACTGCAAGAGACATGACCAAGTATCTGAAAGAGTTGAACAGGATGAAGCAGAAAGTCTGGAGAAAATCTTGACTTGGGAAACCAGAAGAGGTCTAGAGAAGGTACTGCATTGTCTGGGTGGCCTACATACGCCACACTGAAGGGCGAGAGTTCATGTGCCCAGACTTCACTCCTGACTTTCCTCAAGCCTTACAACAGTGCTGTGCCAGATACCACCATTCTACAGAAGACGAACAGTGTAGAGGGTCAGAGAGGCTTAAAAAACCACTTATGCAAGGTGCTATGTGACCAAGCCATATTCTTTACCCAGATGTATCTCTCAGTGAAGCCCATGCTCATTGTCCTTCCATACAATAAAGATGAAGTTGACCCTACAGGGACACAGGTTAAATTCATATCGATCGACCTTCTATTTGGTTTACACTTTATACTGACTTCCTCCAGGTAGACCTGGCTTCTGGTCCAGACTTCAAAGTTTATCGATTGCTAAAACGAAATTCTCATTTATAAAATGCATATAATATCTAGTTCACAGGCTTGTTGTTAGGATTAAGTTTAACTAAGTCTATAAAAGAGCCTGCCAGATGGGACTCATTAGGTAAAGGGGAGTTCTTGTTACCCCTGTAAGTGCTTAGAGCCTTACTCCTAAGCCAGTGCCTCCTCTGAAGCAGAAAAGAATTTGATTCTTCATTTATACTTTGAGACTCATTAGCATTATGCTCACTCTTTCAGGCATTTGCATTTTTAATTGCATCCTTAATTGTGGAATAAAAGGCTTTGTCTTCAGGCAGCTAATTTTATGCCAGAAATAGAAAGGAGGAGGAGTCACTGGGGATCTGGAGGAGTTTTCTCCTTCTCTGGAAATCACAGCTTGGCCCTGATTTTAAAAGGTTTTTAATTTTTAGATTTCTATAGCAAGAAAGAAGGACAAAAGATACATGGGTGGCCCTTTCATTGACCATTATGCCAAAATCTAGAATCTTTTTTCCTCTACCTCTATGCCAAGATCTAAAATCCAGGTATCATTTCTCTTAATGGTGCACCCTTCTTCATTCACTCACTCATTCATTCATCCAGAAACCCTTTTTTGAGGCATAACCATCCACCTCATACTGCACTTTGCTCTGTGGATAAAAAGATAAGTAGGGCATCTTTTCTGTCCTTAAGGTGTTCAAGGGTCATGCTATCAACATAGCTTCTGCTCCCTGCCCCCTCATCTCTAGAGGAGGGGCTTGTCCATTTAGACCAAAATTACTGCTTCCTACAAAAATCCAGACAGCTTTAGCCAGAAAAAAGAGCAGAACACTGAAAGATGGGACACAGAATGCTCACAGGAGGGATGGGTGACAAGTGAGGGCATGGAAGAATTGAGGGAAACTTAGCCAAAATCATGAGGTTAGATTAGGAGCAAAGGAGTAGACTCAAGCTATTTGGTCTTTAATCTCAGTGCCTGATACATTATAGGAATTTGGTAAATACTTGTTGAGTGGACTTTTTGAGTGGCAGTTGAAGATGGTGATTAACAGAACAAGGGATTAGGAAAATCATCAACAAAAAACAAAAAACAAAAAAAAAGGAAAACCATCAACAGCTCAGTGCTGGCTGAGTGAGCACCTGCCCCTCTGTGTTCCTCTGAACCACGCAAACTTCTCTCTTCAATCCTTCACGGGCTCTCTGCTTCCTACCTGTTGACTCCTCTGTCCCCTCCACTGGACTGTATGGGGAACACCTCTCTTAGATGGAGATTTGCTTGGTTGCAGCACAATCTGGCATATGGTAACTGCTGACTCAATACAGTGAATGAATTATGGATATCACAAGATTGGAGAGCATTTCACTTTAATTAAAATTTTACTTGATTACTTCATGGCTTGCAAATGGTTCCCTGCCTAACAAAGGTCTTTGTGCCTTCTTGATCTTATGAGTAAGCAGCCTATTAAGTAGGAATAATCATCTCAGACTATTTTGCGTGTTTTTTAACCATTTAGCCAGACAAATGCCATATTTAATATAGGTTAGACTTCAATTTCTTTTTCCTTTTTATTATAAATCAGTAATAACTAACAAAAACATGGACAAATGCTCTTAAAATACTTAATCATAACCATAATAAATAAGAAATTATAATTGCATCATACTCCAGGCAAGTTTGCTAAGCACTTTATGTGGATTATTTTATTTAATTCCCAGAAAACCCCTATGAAATAGGTGCTATTTTTTTATCCCCATTGTAAAGAAGAGAAAATGGAGGTCGGGTTTGAAGTTCACCCGCAAGAGGCTACGATGGGGCTAGAATCTGCATGTTGTCTTATGCCCCTACCTACAGTGCCATGTGGCTTTCTGGAAGGACTGTCAGAGACCTAATTTGATTTGATACGGTATGTCTGTTAAGGAGGTCTTGTTTTCCCACAGTTTTCAGCTAAGGAATCTGAGGCTCCGAATATTAAGCTCTCTACTCTTTTCTCCAAGGATGGAATAGCACCAGGACTTTGCCCCAGTCCACTCGGTTTAAAGATGTGTAAACACACATCTCACATGTATTTTGTCTAGTGTTTGCCTTGTGTTTCATTTACTGCCATGCTACATAGCACATGATTTTTGTAGAACTACTTTTGCATTATGAAATGTTGTACGGGCAGTTGAATAACCTCATCACCTTAGATCCCGTGCCCTAGTTTGAGGATATGCAGAGCATGTGGATTTGTGATTAAGTTGAGTGAGTCCATGCTGAGGTGTGGCCATCACAACTGGATGAACAAGGTCCCTTCCCCTCTTCGGCTAAGACAAATTCTACAGCCTGCGTACCACATCAAGGAATGCAACTGAAGTGCCTGTCACACATAGTGCCCCACATGTGGGGGACCTGCAGCCTCACACCCAGTATCAGCTACACAATTTGTGGGGCCCAGTGCAAAATGAAAAGGTGCAGCTTCTTGTCCAAAACTTAAGAATATCAAGATGGTAAGACAAGAGCGTAATACTCCAGTGCAGGACCCTGTGCTATGATACAGGTCCCACACCTAGGAAGCCAGTCCTGCTGACACCTGGTTTAGGACATTTGGCTCAAAGCTGAAAGCATGTGTGTTTTTCTTAGTAAAGCGTGCAGTAAGTGGGAGAACTATGAAGTCAACATTGAGAACGTTTTCAACGATCCAAGTTTTGTCTTTTACCTGCAAGAGTACTTTATATAAATTATCTCAATGCCTGATTTTATGATCTGTAGAAACACTCTGTGCCAGCCCTCTTAATGCCTGAGAAACTTTAAATTCCCACTTGCTCTGAGCTTTCAACAGCACACTTTGAGTCATCTCTCTCCGCTGAAGTAAATCTTCCAAAAGCTAAGTAGTGTCATTATTTCATATTTATTTAGCACCAGCAGTACATTTTCGTCTTCCTGTTCTGCAAGTTTCTGCCCCCTTCCTTTGTCCCTCGGGCCTAAATTTTTAAGAAAATGCACAGAAGTTTCTCAGAGGACTTTGGAAATTCCTGGAAACTGTGGGTATTGGTGTCCTTTCCAGGTATCATTTTCTAAGCGCAAAGGCTGTAGGACTTACAGATTTCCCTGACCAGCAACATTAGAATTAAAAAAAAAAAAAATCGGGGACCTGATGTGGGATTGACAAATTGATTTCACCAAGTAAGAATTTTAAAAATAATAAACACACATACAAATCATCATATATATTTTTAGTTTATTGCTCTTTATTTTTGCTATCATTTTATATGAAAGAGGGCACTTTATTTTTTTAATTTAATTTTAATTTATTATGTTAGTCCCCATACAGTACATCAGTTTTTGATGTAGTCCATGATTCATTATTTTCGAATAACACCCATGCAATACATGCCCTCCTTAATACCCATCACTGGGCTAACCCATCCCCCCACCCCCCTCCCCTCTAGAACCCTCAGTTTGTTTCTCAGAGTCCATAGTCTCTCATGGTTCGTCTCTCCCTCCAATTTCCCCCCCTTCATTTTTCCCTTCCTTCTCCTAATGTCCTCCATGCTGTTCCTTATGTTCCACAAATAAGTGAAACCATATGATAATTGACTTTCTCTGCTTGACTTATTTCACTTAGCGTAATCTCCTCCAGTCCCATCCACGTTGATGTAAAAGTTAGGTATTCGTCCTTTGTGATGGCTGAGTCATATTCCATTGTATATATGGACCACATCTTCTTTATCCATTCATCTGTTGAAGGGCATCTCGGCCCTTTCCAGTTTGTCTATTGCGGACATTGCTGCTATGAACATTGGGGTGCATATGGCCCTTCTTTTCACTACATCTGTGTCTTTGGGGTAAATACCCAGTAGTACAATTGTTGGGTCATAGGGTAGCTCTATTTTTAATTTTTTGAGGAACCTCCACACCGTTTTCCAACGTGGCTGTACCAACTTTCATTCCCACCAACAGTGTAAGAGGGTTCCCCTTTCTCCACAACCTCTCCAACATTTGTTGTTTCTTGCCTTGTCAATTTTTGCCATTCTAACTGGTGTAAGATGGTATCTCAATGTGGTTTTGATTTAAGATGACATTACAGACAAGGGCTGATATCCAAGATGTATAAAGAACTTCTCAAACTCAACACCCAAAAAACAAATAATCAAGTCAAAAAATGGGCAAAAGACATGAACAGACACTTTTCAAAAGAAGACATAAAAATGGCTAACAGACACAAGAAAGAGGGCATTTTAATGCCCAAAGAAAAATAAGAACATAACTGGAGCATCAGGAAAAGTATTCCAAATTTTAAAATTTATATTTTTAAAACCTCGCTAGATGAATCTCCATATTCCCTCTGTCCATATGATCCTACTCATCACTGAAAAAATTAAGGTGAACTTGATGGCTACATTGTTTAATTCTTTATCCTGGGTCTTTTGGTCCAATCTAAATGGTTCGAAAGTGCTTGGGATGCATTTTTGACTTTTTCTTTTTCTTGAGAAAGAAAATCATCTTTTAGATTGGCTTTTTCCTCATATGTTTTCTTTATCTTTTATATAATTTTCTCAATAAGTAGGACCAAAACCCATGCTTTGTGATACACTGATGCTTTTTAGTGATGCCTATTAAAAGGTAAGAAGGATTTTCCCATTGTCAAAGTTACCTTTCATTATTTTTTAAATTGTCCTTTTATTTATTGACATTTATGTCATTCTTTCTTCATTTTAAAAATAGACTCTTTTAAAAAGTATCACTGTAATTATAATATCTTCCATTGTATTTTAAAACATTTTTAGGCTGTTATCATTTCAGACCAGATTGCTTGTTTCATGGGCCATCTCCACTTTAATTTTCTTAAAAATACAGATTTGGCCTCTCAGATGTGGGATCCTACACTTTTTTTTAAAATCTGATTCCATGGGTAAAATACTGAGAAAATGCGATGCTAACTGAATAAAACTTTACAATAAACAAGATATTTGGTAGCTGCTAGTGACCTCTATTTTAAAAATACAAATTCTCATGTAAATTAACTTTGTAGTTAGTTATTACTCTCCAGACAAAGCTCTTAAACCAGTTCCAGTGGCTTCTGAACTGTTTCATCCCCTTCTTCCTATTAAGAAGAGTTCTGAGTTAGTCATCATGGAGGTGTCTCTATGTTTCTGGTTGCTGTGAAGCCAGGTCAATGAGGAGTTTCTGCATTTTCTAAAAAGCTTATGTTGAATGAACCCCACTGTTGGCTCTTTATCAGATGATGACAATTTTCTCTTTTCCTAGAATTCCCTGTTCCTGCCCCTTCCCTCTTAAATGGATGTCCCACACTACTCCCACCTCCACAACACACTACAATCTTCTTATAAGCCCTTGATTATATAATGGATTCAGGTATCCTGAGGGCAAGATGGTGATAAGAATTTAAATTTCATAATATCTGTGAGGGAGTGTCATTATTATCCTATATATAATATCTATATATATATAATGTCATTATATAGTTAATGAAACTGAAGTTAGATAATGTATATTACTGCCAAAGTTACAGAGCAAAGAAGAAGGAGAACAAGCTCAGTTTTGTCTGCCAAATCTCTGTTCTTAACTTTAATGTCCAGGGTTTCTAGAAATCCCCATTTTCTTAGATATGCTTGATTTCATATATGCTCCTTCATTCATATTGGTACTTATAATTGTTATAGAAAGACCTGTAAGTTTTATACTAGAAAATACAGTCATTCAATGTATAATGTAGCTCCCTCAATAATAACTAAGTACCTTTGAGATGCTTGATGAGTATGGAGTGATGATGGCTCAAATTTGAACCACAGAGTCACATCCTTCATCTACGAAGCATTCACAGCAAAGAGGCACAAGTTTCCTGGCTGTGGGCTGCTGCATACAGGATGGGAGACTTGCAAGACCTACAAACTTACAGCAAGTATGGTATGGTGGAAAGGGTGTGAATTTAAGTTTTTCTCAAGTAACTATTAATTATAGGAGACTGTAAGAAAAGAAACTTATAGTCCTATCTCTCTCATAAACATAAGATCAAGAATACAAAATAAAATATTAGTTTATAAAGGATAATACAGCCACAGAATGCACTAAACTTCTGTTCATCAAAAGACTCCATGAATAGGATGAAAGTGTAAGACAGAGCATAGGAGAAGATTTATAATACACAGATCTGGCAAAGGAATTATAATCAGAATATCTAAAGAACTGCCACACAAGGTATTAAGCAAAAGATAGAAGCCACATCTTTTTTTAAATGGTCAAAAGACTTGAACAGATATTTCAATGAAGAGGAGGTATATAAATGGTCAGTTCCCACATGAAATGGTATTTATCTCACTAGTCATCAGGAAATGTAAATTAAAATATTAACAGCGAGCACATAGAGATTTTCATGTGTTGCTCATGGGAGGTAAATTCGTTTGACCACATTGATATACTGTTAGTATTTATTGTTGTTAAGCATATTATACCCTATGATTCATTGCTAAGTATATACACAATAGAAATATTTACATAAGTTCAACAAAAATCCATATAAGAATGATTATAGCTGCATTGTTTGTAATAGCCTAGTGCTGGAAATAATCCAACTGTCTACCAACAATAGAATAGGTAAGTAAGTTGTAGCATATTTATGCAAGGGAATATTGTACAGCAATGACAATGAACAGTTGCTGTGTGCAACAGCAGATAAGAATCTTGCAAATGCAATAAAAGAAGCCATGCAAAATATTATGTGTATTAGTTTTCTATGTGGCTGTACCAAATTACCACACATTTAGTGGCTTTAAAAACCATAAATGTATTGTCTTATAGTTCTGTAGGGTATAAGGTCATTAAGGGTCTTACCAGCCTAAAACCAAGGTATGAGTAGGCTCTGTTCTTCTCTACAGGTGAGGATCTGTTTCCTTCTTATGAGAGTTGTTGGCAGAATTCAGTTCCTTACCATCGTAGGACCACAGTCCCTGCTTTCTTGCTGGCTGTCAGGTGGAGGGCCATGCTCAACTTCTAGAGGCTGCCACATTCCATGGCTAGTAGCCCTTTTTTTCTATGCTGTACGCCAGGAACCTTGAGATCATGCCTTCTCACTTGCACTTCTCTGGCATACCCACAGAAGGTTCTCTGCTTTTAAAGACTCCTGTGATTAGGTCAGGCCACCCAGATAATCCAACATAATCTTCCCATTTCAAGGTCCTTCCTCAGACCTGCGAGGCCCTTTCTCCTTGTAAGTAACATATTCACAGATTTCAAGGATTAGGTCATGGGCATTCTATGGTGTCAGTCTGTCTACAACAATACGATTCCATTTGTATAACCCTCAAAAGCAGGCAAAATTAACCTATGGTGATAGAAGAGAGTGATTGCCTTTGGGATCACATTCCTGAATGTAGACTAGGAATAATAACATCCATTTTGAAGGATTCTTGCAAGTATTAAATCCAACAAAAGTGTTAATGGCCTTGAAAAGTGTCTGTCATGAAATAAACACAGTATTTGCTATTTCCTTCTCGTCTCCTTCCCCCAACTTCATCATATCGCCTGTAAAAATGCTGCAGGATAAGATATTCTGGAAACTCGCAGACTTCTGACAGTGCTGGCCTACTAATGAATACCCCCTAGAAATCAGGATTTAAGCAGGAATTCCAAGTGCTACTTGGGATAAAGCAAATTTCAGAAATAGTGCTCTTTGGAATTTGTGTATTTGAAACACTGATGAAAAGACAAGAAGTGTTACATGATCTGCTCCAGCCCCATCCATAATGCCAAGTGCTATACTTTTTAAGCCACTCAAACCCAAATCAGCCATATTATACCAACGAAAAAGTGGTTAAAGTAAGGACTTCTTAAATTAGTGGACTAATCCCAGATCAATGTAGAACCACCAGTCAATGCTTCTAGATTTGATCTTTTGCCCAAAAGCTCAGTCTCTTAGGGTCTAACGCAGTCTAAGCAGAAAGAAATGCCATAAATATTTAAGTTCAATTGAAATTATGGAAGGCATCTGGTTATTTGTTTTGTTTTGTTTTGTTTTTCATTAAAGCTGCTGTTGCACAAGCCTATGACTTCTTGAATGTGCCAAGAAGAAGCCTGGTGAAATGAGGTCTGATATTCATTTCATATCCTGTGCCTCAAACTTTTTCATTCATTCATTTTACAAACAGTTATTGATATCCTATGTGCCAGACACTTGGACACATTCAAGGAATACAGGAATGAAAACATTCCATCTGCTTCAGAGTAGCCCCAATCTAGTGAGGAATATCCAGATCTGATATCCAAATCCATCTCGCCATCCAGCATTGAATTTAGATTGGTCTGTCTTCACTGAGGCAGAAGGGATTTCTAAGCATGGGGAGCCCTACCAGGGTGGGTCACATTGCCAGCCTCTCTTGCACTGTAACTGGTCCACACTGGTTTTCTCTCCAGGGAAGAGCCAAGAAGAATATTTAAATTAGGTTTTCTTTACTAACTGCCTCTTCTTGCTTTATCTCAGTGTTTCTCAACCTTGGCTTCACATTAGAATCACCTGGGCAGCTATAAGGAAAAAACTTCTGTATTCCTTTGTGCTGCTCACTGACTACTTCACTTCTGACACCACGTGTGTGGGCTTTTCCCCACAGGACCAATTGTCCAACACCAGCTGTGTGTCCTAGAATTGAACTCAGTGCTGACACTCTTTCCCTGGAGAGAGCATCAGATCCCACAAGTTACAGGTCCAGCCCCCTACTTCAGGCTATCACCTGTGCTTCTGGCCCACTGGCTAGAAATCAGAGGTCTCCACAATCCCCTCTTCATGTTTGATGATTTCTTAGAGCAGCTCGTAGAACTCAGGAAAACAATT
This sequence comes from Eumetopias jubatus, assembly GCF_037043125.1. Lineage (NCBI taxonomy): Eukaryota > Metazoa > Chordata > Mammalia > Carnivora > Otariidae > Eumetopias > Eumetopias jubatus. The sequence goes on along the minus strand of NW_028274819.1, from coordinate 64,644,717 downwards.
TACTTAGTAGATTACTAGTTTATTATAAAAAGTAAAACTTAGGAACAACCAGGTGGAAAAAGTGCATGAGGTAAGGAATAGAGCCTCAGTGTCAGTTCCAAGAGAGCCACCCTCCCAGCATCTCCATGTTTTTAGCAACCCAGAAACTCTCTGAACTGGGTCCTAACTCTGTTAGGATTTTTACAGAGGCTTCATTGGCTAGGCATGATTGATTAAATCATCGGCCACTGATGACTAACTCAACCTCCAGCCCCTCTGGCTTCTTCAGAGATTGGGAATGAGGCTGTATGCTCCAACCCTCTAATCACATGGTTCCTTTGGCAAGCAGCCCCCATCCTCAGGAACTTTCCAAAAGTCACCTCATTAACAGAACTGACCTGTGGTTGAAAGGGGCTTGTTATGAATAATAAAAGACACCTTTATAGCTCTTAACACGACATTTCAAGGGTTTTAGGAGCTCAGTGCCAGGAATGGAACAAAGACCAAACCTTATTATAAATCACAATGTCACAAGTGCACTTAAAAACCCTGATGCCCAGGCCCAAGCCCAAACATATTGAGTCATAATCTCGAGAATGTGTCCCAAGAATCAATATTTTTTAAAGCTCCCCTACAGGTGCCAGTGTGCAGCAACATTAAGAACCACTATTTTATCTTTTTCTTCTTTTGTTTTTAGCTTTATTTCCTTATCAAACTGAGAACAATTGTTTAAAAAGTCTCAGATTTCTTGCATGGAAGTCTAATGGAAATCTGCAGCTAATGGGAAGGTCAGTTCCTGGGACATCTTTCAATCTTGATCCCGTTCAGACTCCGAATTGGGAAACTAACCTTGAACCTGATGCTATAATTTGTTAACACTTAGTGCACATAGATTTCTGAAGTCAAGACTAAATAACTTTGGAAAGCAGGCTGCAAAGATTGGAAAGATTTCTTGAGAATCAGAAAGTTCTAACATATTTTGATTTCTAGTGACTAAGAAATGAGCTGATTAGACATTCTTAAATTATAAGAGGTCTCATTGAAAACTTTTAGAGAGTACAGCTGAGGTCCAAAAAACCTGGTTTGAGTGATGTTATCTGTGTGCCTGAGCGTGCGTGCATGTGCATGTGCGTGTGCGTGTGTGTGTGTGTGTGTGTGTGTGTGTAGTAATGACCAGACTTGCAATAAGCTCAGGTACAACTACTTTCACCTAATCCTCATTTCTGATTCTTGCTTCTGCCCCTCCCCACCCTGTAGTGCCCTGTCCCCACTCACTAGTCCAGCCCATCCACACAGTTTAACCCTAGCTTCTCCCCGCACTCTCTCCTTTACCCACACCACTCCCCACTTCAGGGCTTAGCCTCTCCCAAGCCTCAGTAATCCGTTGGCATGGAAACCTTAGATGAGCCTGCCTGGTGGGAGAGAGATTCTGTTTCCAAGTGAAAATGGAAAAGATTCAAGTGTGATTCACTTCCAGTCATTTTAACTCTTGAGTTCATCCATCTATTTAAAACCTATCCATGGCTCCAGATCACCTCCTTGGTATAGGAGATTTTCTTAATCCAGACTCTGCCTTGCATCTGCACCCCCCTCTGCTGCTTCCCCTGCAGGCCGCGCAGCCTCAGCAAGCACCCTGCTCTTTCATTTCTCCCTGCCTTTGTACTGGCCCCTTTCTTTGCATTCTAAGAGGTTCTCAAAGGTCTTTCAGGCACAACTTCTTCCTAGAAGCTTTTCTGGCCCACACCTCCGCCCCTTCCTATCCCAGCATTTCAGTTGTAGTGACTGTAGGAAACTCTGATTTTAGGTGACTGTTTCCTCCCTAGACTGTGAGCACATTAAAGGAGAAGCAAGCCACTGCTTGGAGCATATAGGTTTCTCACACTCCTAGGGTGGAGTCTTGGCTCTATCCATTCTTAGATCCAAGATCTTGCACAAGTCACTTATCCCTTCTGAGCGTCACTTTTCTCATGCCTAAAGTAGGAATGATGCTCCTACTTATCAGATGCTGGGTATGTGTTAGGCATTTGATCTTATTTAATCCCTACACTAATTCAGTGAGAGATAAGGCAATATTGTTGACCCCCTTTTTATAGTGAGGACACTAAGACTCAGGAGTTGAGAAACTGGCCCTGAATCAATTTCTCCATGGTGGAGCCAACATTCAAGCCCAGGTCTGGAGCTTTATTATTCTGCTCCAGTACCTGTGTACACAAAGCACCTAGCCCTGTGCCTGCCCTTGGGGGTTGGGAGGGGATGGGTGACAGATGGATGCATCAACGATAAATTGTCCTGGAAAAAGGAATCCTATGCTCTCTTTGGGGACCCAAATGGAAAATTAAATCCTCTCTTGTGCTTTTAAGTCTCAAATGCATAGTTTCTCCAGGCTTGTGCCTAAAGTCAAGAATATAAAGGCATTTATCACCTTTGTTCGTACCTTGTGAGCTACTAGAAAACATGTGCCTTCCCACTTGAACTGCTGTGCCATCCCCAAAGAAGTGAAAGGTACATTGGCTCCTGGGGGTGGGGGGGCTTTAAATAGCTGTTAAATCACCTTGATAGCTGTCACTGCCTCTGGGCAACAAGCCCGTCAGGGTCCCAAGTTGCCTGCAGCACAGCATCCTGGCACCCTGCTGCTGGGGAGGACTGAAGAAGAGGATGGTCAGGTGAGTGCCACTCAAGGAGGCATAGTTAAGCTTTAGTGTAATTCACGCAATACCATTCAGTGAATTTCTGTGATTTTCTTTTCTAACCAGTAATTTAGCACAAGAAAAAAAATGTGCTTTTATTCAAATATTTCTATTTTTACTTACAGATCAGTGTAAAAATCTTTTAATGAAGGGATTCTGTGTTGCAGCTGAGTGTATGTAAATAATGCCTTGGATTTCAAAAGGATAGAACAAAGCTTGTCAGTTTGTCTAGGACCAGCTACCACACAATGTTTCTTTTTTTATAGCATGCTTCAATCATAGACTTGGTTACCAGGGCTACTGATTTTTAAAATTGTAGTGCTGGAATTATTAAACAGCATGGTCTCCTACAGAATCCTAGAAGCAGCGAATAAATAGTACCTCCTTCTCTCTCTCTCTCTCTCCTCTCTCTCTCTCCCCTGCCCCCCTTCTCTCCCCATGTTGATCTCGGTCTCGATGTACATACATATAATATACCTGTATTTGAGGACCAGAACAGTGATGCATTTAAAAGCTTAAATTCTTTGATCAGATGACCAGGATTAGACTTTGGTTCCTCCACTTACCAGTTGGGTGACCTTGGATGTGTTATTTTTCCTCTCTAAGTCTCAGCTCATCTTATACTATGGAAAATAGCCTCATTATCATGTTGCATAAATAAAATCAGATACTGTTTACAAAATACTTAGCACAGTGTTCAGCCCATATGAAAAGATGCTCAATAAATGGTCACACCTATTATTATTATTATCTCATTAGACAGTAATAAGGATTCAGTGAGATAATGCATTACTTCTAGGCAGATAGGGTGTTGTTAATAAACATGAGCCATCATTGTGGTTCCCATTGATTTATTACCCGTGATTGCTGCATAGATGGTAGGTGTACTCCTGTTCCCCAAGTTCTCTGCTTTTCTCTCTTTGTTTGCTTCAGTGCCAAGCAAATAGCAGGCTCCGTAAATGTTTAATTGCCTTCCCACTTTCCTTTTGTTTTCTTTCCAGTCACACCCCATAGGTAGAAACATGCTTTCTCCCACTTTGATACAAATCCTTGCAGCCGGGAAAATTGAAGCACTTTTTTTTTTTTTTTTTTAAGATTTACTTATTTATTTTAGAGAGAGAAAGAGAGAGTGTGAGTGGAAGCAGGGGGAAGGACAGAAGGAGAGAGAGAATACCAAGCTGACTCCCTGATGAGCATAAGCCCAAAGATGCAGGGCTGGATCTCACAACCCTGAGATCACGACCCCAGCTGAAATCGAGAGTCAGAGAGGCCTAACTGAGCCCGCCAGGCACCCCTGAAGGACTTTTGAGTTGCTGTATGACCTTATACAAATCAATCCCATCTCTAGCCCTCAGATTTTTATGTATAAAACAGGGTCATCTCTGAGCTCTCTACCCATCTGATATCCATTAACTCTCAGATTCTGTTTTAACCAGAGGCTTTGGAGGAACTACATAGTTCAAAGGGTCCTGTCTTAGAAAACCACTATTGGCAGTGATGAATTCGTGAACATTCATGAAAACCGCAAACTCTGAACAATGTTATTCCAGTTCTGTGACCTAGTGTGGTATTTGAGGAGTGTTAAGATCCTGGGGTTACCATCAAAATTCAGTGGTGTGAAAATAATCCCTAGCTTTGCCAAAAGTACAAGCATGTGGGTTTAAGCACCAAGCATTTAAAACCTGACTACATTTCCTATGTAGCACATCCAGCCCTTGCCCTAGAAAGGTTAATTCTATTGCACATGAAGAGATAATTCTGGATTAATAAGGAAAATCCAATAGAAAACCATAGTGCCTCTACATGGCTACCTTAGAGACAAAGTTTTCCAATAGGATTTTCTTTGCTCTGGGATAGAAAGGGACTGTACTTTATGAATTTCAAATTTCAGCTTATTTCAACTCCAGGCTGGGAGTAGGGAGTGAAGACAGGGAGTAGGAAGAAGGGAGCATGCCTCCAAAGATCTATGCACGCTCTTATAAACAACCTCTGCTGTTGTCAGTAAGAGAAAAACCTTTTTCTCATTCTGGGATTTAAAATCAGTTGTTCAATGATATCCTGAAATCAGTCTTCTTTTTTTTTTGCATGTTATAGGTATAAAAACCAAGCCAGCTTCGTGGGAAATTTCAAAATTCTGCTACTTCTAGCTCCCATGGCTCCTCCATCTGCCCTAGCTGCACTTGGAGCCAGAAAGGCGCACAGAGCCAGATTTCTCATTAGCAGTAAACAGGTTTACCAGGAGGACTATGAGGATGAGGCATCCGGATCCCATGCTGAGGCACGTTGGGTGCAAGGGTGATGAGAGTTACCTCAGGGTGAAGCCCACGAAGTCTGCAAAGACTGTGTTGAGGTGGAAGGGCATGGCCGGGCTAAGGGATTGCCTGGCTCAAGGGATCTTCTAAGTTCATTATGATGTAGGAAGGCTGTGCCCCAGGGAAATACTCTTCTTCTGGCCAGCACCTTTTCTCAGAGACGGTCACTTTCCTCTGTGACCTCACTCATCCCCTGGTTTGATGTAAATATTAGGATGAATCCTATGAAATGTCCAACGTTTCATATGGCCCCACCTAATATTTTACTTTAGAAGAGGGCTTCTGTTTGAATGTGCTAGTGGCTTGCTGTCACTTCATTGGCAGGAAAGGAGGTTCTTGGACAGCAGGAGGTTCAAAATGAGAAATGTGTACATAATTTCTGTCTGTGATTCTGTGAATGGTCTGTTGTATGAAAGAACTAATTGGAGACCCTTGGCTGTTCAACAGAAACCCACCGTGGCTTGTTGGATTTTACATTAAAATAATAGAGCTATGAATAAAAGAAAAAGATGTCATCCATTAGCCTGCCACTCCAACAAACAGCTCAACCAATTCTGCTTTTAGCTCTTCTGTTAGAATCAGCTGTGGTTTCTGAAAATTTGTGTGATGTCTGGTTGACCCCAAGACTCTACTGAATCAGTGTCATCACTCAGCCAGGCCAGCCATGTGCAGTGTTTTTCAAAATGCTAGAAATTCTCTGTGAGGAGCTGCTTGGATACAAATGCATAGGAAAGAGGAAAGAAAGAGACAGCTTCTTGTGTACCTGCCTTACTTGGGAGAGATCCCCTGTGCTCCTTGCCTGTCACTTGCTCTCTTTCACCTTTGAACTGAAGGTATTGGAGGTGCTATGGATAAAAGAGCAGTTTCATTTAGTAATAAATATATTATAGGTACTGTAAACCTTTTGTGAACAAGGCAGAACACAACAGAATTAACTAAATGCAAAACTCAAACATGTACACACTAAATTACTTTCCTCCCAAGAGAGTAACAGCTCATAGAACTTGTTGAGTGCATATTACATTCTAAGGCCTATTGATGTGTCCACTCAGTTAACAGTCTTAGCAACACCAGGGGTAAGTGTTGCCTCATTCTTCAGATGAGGAGATAGTCTCAGTCAGCAAACTTACCCAAGTTCACACAGGGGCAGAGTCAAGAATTAAACATGAGTGGCACCTGGGTGGCTCTTGATTTTGGCTCAGGTCATGGTCTCAGAGTCCGGAGATCAAGCCCCACATTGGGCTCCACACTCAGCACGGAGTCTGCTTGTCCGTCTCCCTCTGCTCCTCCTTCTGCTCTCTCTCACTTTCTCTCAAATAAATAAATAAATAAAATCTTAAAAAAAAAAAAAAAGAAACAGGCATATATCTGATTCCCAAATTCATAACAATCATATGAGTGCACTGGGTCTCCTTCCAAAATTATTAGAGAAATTCGAGGTTATCGTTAACACTGACTATGCCCAGGCAGATTGACTGTTAATTTTAACCCTTGATTGACTTCTTTGTTGTCTAGCTGTCTTCCAGTGGTATATGCCAAAAATAAATAAATAATTTAAATTTGAAGCAAATCATAACTAGGAAGAAGACATGAATCCCTCCTTTTAGACTTGTTAATTTAAGAACCAGTTGTCTTGAAAAGTATGACATGTTTGGTGTTGGTTTTAAACACTACAGAGAGGGTTCAAGTTGTGTCCATTGATTGGCACTCCCAGGGCATATCTATCTGTCTATCTCTCTCTCCCTCCTGATCCATTTATCTGAAGTATAATTCTATGCCATAAAATGCACAGACCAATGAATTTTAATAAAAGTATGCATCTGTCCAGCCACCACCTGGATCAAGACACAGAACTCTCCTCGTGTACATTCCAGTCAGTAAACTAGGTCTCACTGACCCACCCCCCCCACCAAGAGGTGATCAGTACTCCGAATTCAACCACCATAGATGAGTTTAGCCTATTCTTGAACTTCAATAAATAAATGTAACCTTGCAGCTTGTGTCCTTTCATGTCTCGTTCTTTGGCTCAACATAATGTTTTTAAGAGTCATCCATACTCTTTTGTATTTTGGTAGTCTGTTACTTTTTCTTGCTTTATATATTATTCCATTACATGAGTATAACATAATTTGTTTATCTGTTCTTCTGTCGAAATACATTTGGATTGTTTTCATTTGGGGACTACTATGAATAAATCTGCTATCAACATTCTTATGCAAGTCTTTTGAAAAAAATAGGCACCCACTTCTCTTGCGTACATACACAAGAACTGCAGGGCCCTAGGGTAGGCAGATGCTTTAAACTGCTAAACAATTTTCTAGTGATAGTAGGAAATGTCGTCTTTACCTGGGTGTGCCTTCCTAAAACTCCCTGGTGAGTGGGAAGGAGATCTTGTATTCCTGAAAGGGAAGTGGGGAAGAGTGGATATTGGGGGACAATCAACAGCCTTTGTGACAGAGCCCATGGCTGTATTTCATGAGTACATTAACCAAGACAGTTCCTTCTGTGAATGTTAAGAGTATGAAGAGCAAACACGAACTTGGGTATTTAAGTAGTATTAGCTCTGTCCCCGCCCCCCCTGATATTTTTTTTTATTATGTTCAATTAACCAACATGTAGTACATCATTAGTTTTTGATGTAGTGTTCAACGATTCAGTAGCTCTGTTTCTTGAAATGGAAGTAAACTCAACTCCTTGTAGCTGCTAACAGTTGTAATGGGCTGGCGTTTCTAAAGGGCAGCTAAATCGGTTTCTTTGATTTTGGAGATGATGAGGGCTTTCAGCACCTCTGGTCAAGGTTGCACTTTGATAAGGTTACATTTTTAGCTTCCGGCCCCACTCATTTAAGGCTTCTCTCCTCTTAGTGAAACTGAAAGTACCTACAGATTCATTTAGATAGGTGGATATGGATTAGCTAATATTTTTCCCTTCATCATGTTGTCTTTAAATCTCTCTACTGACTATGAATTACCTGGTTCTTAACAAATAGGTTAAATCCTCTGTGGATCCCAAGTTTGGGTAATTCTCTAAGTACACGAAGGTAACTGACTTATGTTTTCAAGGGGCAGCAACTCTGTTTCTTGAAATGGAGTTAAACCCAACAGAGACACTGATGACCCTGCAGAATGCCATTTCCAGAGGATAGCATAATATCTAGCATGGTAAAGACACTCGACAAATATGTGCCCCCTTCCCCCAGGTGAAGTGAGGTGCACACATAACTGGGTCCTAAGGACAATGTAGGCTGGCAAATGCCATGCAAAGCACAGATGTGAGTGTTTTCATTACTACCTTTTAGGGCTTGATATCAGGAAAATGCTGACTGTCTGGAAAGGCAGGAAACACACAGTTCTCACATTTATGGACAGTAGTGAACCCTGACCTTTGTGCTCTTACGTTCAGTACCTGCCCCATGCAACTCTGTGAAAGTACCTTAGGTGTACTGCTCTGTGATCCATTTACTAACCTGGCTTCCACGCTCCTTTGAAAAATGAGCGATGTGTAAAGGGTAAGAACAGCAGAGAACAGCCGGTGAAATCTCCCCATACCCAGAGCTGCTCCGCCTTTACCTGGCTGAGTGACCTTGCACACATTCTTTAATTCTGAGTCTCATTACGTCATCTTTAAAAGGAGTGTAATATCCATTCTTATCACGTAGAGGACTTGTGAGGATTAACTATGAGTTTATTGGGTGAAAGTCTTCACAATATTGCCTGTCACTGGATCAGCACTTGTTACTGTTGCCCTTGTTGTCTTTTCTGTGGTTATTTCCCAGGAGCCATTGCTTTAGAAACTAGTTGGGACTTTCATGTATGTTTCCTTGCTTGCTTCCCCCCAACTTCCATATTATTCAGTATCACTTCTGAGTGAAAAAGCTCATTTCTCCCTGCATTGAAAAAAGATTTCTTTGGGGCGCCTGGGTGGCTCAGTTGGTTGAGTATCTGACTCTTGGTGTAGATTCAGCTCATGATCTTAGGGTCGTGGGATTGAGCCCCACGACAGGCCCCTCACTCAGCATAGAGTCTGCTTGGGATTGTCTCCCTCCACCCCTCCCCCTTCTTATGCTCTCTCCCTCTCTCTCAAATTTAAAATAAAATAAAGGGCGCCTGGGTGGCTCAGTCGGTTAAGCGACTGCCTTCGGCTCAGGTCATGGTCCTGGAGTCCCAGGATCGAGTCCCACATCAGGGTCCCTGCTCGGCAGGGAGTCTGCTTCTCCCTCTGACCCTCCCCCCTCTCATGTGCTCTCTCTCTCTCATATTCTCTCTCTCAAATAAATAAAATCTTAAAAAAAAAATTTAAAAAAAATAAAATAAAATAAAATAAAATAAATTTCTTTTAAATTATTTTTATTAGACTTTATTTTTTAGAGTAGTTTTAGATTCACAGCAAAATTGAGCAGAAAGTAAAGAGATTTCCAGTGTACCGTCTGCCCCCAATTTGTGCAGTCTCCTCCACTATCGAGTTCCCACTCCAGAGTGGTTTGTTTGTTAGAATCGATGAGCTCACACATCATTATCACCTCAAAGTCCGTAGTTTACATTAGTGTTCACTCTTGCTATTGTACACCCTGTGGGTTTTGACAAATGTGTAATGACATGTATCTACCTTTATAGTATCATTGCAGAGTAGTTTCGCTGTACTAAAAATCCTGAATTTTTCATAGGCTGTATTCTTCAGTTCCTCAAAAACCCAAAGATGAGTTGACCAAAAATATGACTTCAAGAAAATTGCATGAAAGAAAAAAATTACTCTTAGAAGTTTTACTCTGAGACCACTTGAAATTCAGTGGTAAACTTAGTAACATTTGTCTGTGCTGGCTGGGTGATAAATATACTAGAAATAGATGGAATGTCTTATGAGTAAAGGAAGCAGTTTGAAGTATTGTCATTGTGACTATAGTAAACTGCTGAAGATAAATTTTTAGTATATTTGTAGTCTTGGCATGAAAGCCTTTATCATCACAGTGCTGCCGTTTTTTTTTTTAATTTAGTTTGGTTTATTTAAATAAGCTCTTCAAGCACTTTGTGCAAGCTTGAGCAAAGATATTCATGAATATATTTCTGCTAAACCACACTAATGTATTATTTATTTTGAAATCTGTCTATATTTGTAGGTATCGATAACAGCAGTTTTAGAGAAATGAAAACCTTTGAATCCTATATCTGACTTTTCTGCGGTGAAGTGTGATATGAATTGAAAATAGAAGGGAATAGATATTTGCAATGGGTATCTCTGACAAAAGATCACTATCTAGAATGCCATATGTAGAGAATACAAAGCAAAGAGAAGGTTAGAGCAGCCCTATAGAAAATGGGCAAGGTTTTGTTAAAAAACAAAGAAAATACAGATGACCTATTAACATATGAAAAGATGCTTCAAATCATTAGTAGCCAAGGAATTGCAAATTAAACTGCAATAAGGCACCATTTTACATTCACCAAAATGACAAAAATTAAGAAGTCTAGTCAATTCTAAGTGTTAGAGAAGATACAGAATGACTGGAATTCTCCACTGGAACAATGGCTTTGGAAAACAGATTAACATTATATTGAAAATATAACCCAACAACTCACTTGTTAGGTGCATACCTTAGGAAAACTTTTATACATATACCCAGGAGATATGTATAAGGATATTTATGCCAATACTGTTAATAAAATCCACAGATAACCCAATGTCCGGCAATAGGGTAGCTATCTATGTGGTTATATTCATACAGTGAACACAGCAGTGAGGATTAATAAGTAAATGCTACAGATATCAACATGGGTGAGCTGTACAACATAATGTGGGCCTCAAGAAGCAGGTGATAGATTCCATACCCATATTCATAATCTATATATTATTTATGGATACATATCTGATAACACTATAAGGAAAATTAGAGGACGATTTGCCCTAAACTCAGGAGAGTTACCTGTGGAAGGAGAGTGGTTATGAAGGACATACCATTACCAAGAAGGGCATACAGAGGAATTCTAAATTACTATTAGTGTTCTTTGTTTGACTCAGTCATTTTCTTTTTCTTTAAACTCTACAGAGATTTTATACAATTTCTTGAATATGTAATATTTCTTCCTCTCTCTCTCACACACACACATACACACGCATGCACACACACACGCATGCACACAGACACACTGGTTTTTATCCACTAAAAAAAGGCAGACCATGGTCCCAGATTGGCTGTATGGTCATGGAAAATAGAAGCAGGAAGGAAATAATAATAATCTTTAAAATGCCATCATACTACCTTAATTTTTTCCTTTGACAGATGAGGTTGAATGATATATAAGTAAACAAAATTGGAACAAAAAATGACAAACTAATTTTGTAACCTTGTCAACAATATTGCATCCTTACCACTATTAATTGAGCACTTAATCTATTTCAGGCACTCTCTTCACTTTTGCTCTTCTTCACAGTAGCACCGGGGGGTAGGTAATAATGTGCCCACACCTACCGAGAAGTGCACTGTGAATCAGAGAGGTTGAGCACTTTGCTCGGTCTGAAGGCTGGAAAGTGGCAGCCTCTCTGAAATGTAGATTCAGTTCCTCAGGCCAGGTTCTGCTCTCTCCACAATGCCCTGCTCCCTCTGTAGGTTTAGCATCTTCCCTGCAGGGAGTCTACGTTGGAGATAAACAGATTCTTAGTCCAAGTCTAAAGGACTTGGACTAATGATGTCCTTGTTGGACTTCCATCCACCCTTTCTTTGATGTAATTTTCCACAAGAATTAGGAGCTCATATGTTCATGAGACTAGTACACTGTCCACCGCCAGCATGATGCTGTGCTTTTACTTAAAAACAATGGCCCGGGAGGGCTGATCAGTATGAAGGCACATGTATTTTGCAGAGTGTGTCAGAGCACGGGTCAAAGCAATTATGTTTTTTGTAATGACCAGATTTTCATACTGGAACATGTTAAATAATTGGCTGCAATGAAAAATGCTAGGGAGACTTCATCAGAAAACTAATTGAACTGGGAAAGCATAAAGACTCGTTCATTTCCAGAAATGATATTTGAAATCCAGAAACATGCTGTTCATTCATTTCCTCCATCCGTGATTTATTCTCACTACAGCACATTAATCTCTCTGCTGTTTTGCAAAAGTTGTACTTGATCCTTATCTTTCTTCCTGAGAGAGAGGACACTGTAGCAGAGCCTTTTGGGATTGGAATTTGATTCTCTAGAAGAAGGTCTGGCAGGTCCAAGTTCTCAGCAAAGGCAGGGACAGGACTGGTCTCAAGGAACAGACAGGCCTTGGAGCATGGGGAATGAGAAACAAAGATCTCAGATTGGAGTAAGTTATTCCTCTACTTAAGAAATGCAAGGCACCATCTTACCTTGTAGCTGTAATTCCCAAATCTGGCTGATCATACAAATTGCCAGGGAAGCTGGCAAGTGTTTAAAACAAACAAACACAAAAATAGAGGATCCTCGGCGCCTGGGTGGCTCAGTCGTTAAGCGTCTGGCTTCGGCTCAGGTCATGATCCCAGGGTCCTGGTATCGGGCCCCACTTCGGGCTCCCTGCTCAGCGGGAAGCCTGCTTCTCCCCTTCCCGCTCCCCCTGCTTGTGTTCCCTCTCTTGCTGTCTCTCTCTGTCAAATAAATAAATAAAATCTTTAAAAAAAAAACAGAGGATCCTCGACTACCCTAAATTTATGAAATAAGAACGTCACAAGGCAGGGCCAGAAATTCTATGTTATACATAGCACCTTAGAAAATTCAGCTAAGTTTGGGGACTATCGGCTTATATAATGCCCTAAACTCTTTGACATGACATTCAGGGATCTTTGCAAAGGAACCTCAATGTGCCCACTTCCCCCCCTCCCCGATTATTGACAGGAGAAAAAGAACTCTATCCTTCTTCCAACACAAGGTCATAGAATTTTGCTTTCGATCCTTCAGGAAACACTTATGGAGCACCTACTGTGTGCCAGAGCTCACAGATACACTGGAGCGTATCTTCCTCTATCATTGTATGCTCTCAGCTGAGTTCGGGAACTGGGACAGACTCCTAAAATAAGTAACACTCTAACCTGCCTTATGCTAAATGACAACTGAAACTTCTACCAAGGATGGTAAAACACAGGGTATGATTCTCTCTATCTCAGAACAGACCTTGTCCATAGTTTCCAGCATTCTTTCCTCTGTGTCTAGAAGCAACTTCAGAATCCTTCTCAATGGCCACTATCACACTGTCTGCTTTGGCACACGAGACAAAGCCTGTTTGCTGTCTCTGCTGTAAACCACATTGGAGAAGCTGAGTCCATTGCCCCCTGCCTTCACCCTCTGAGGTGATTGAACTTGTGTTCGGGCTCCAGGAAAGGCAGGATTTTCCAGACGTGGCATTTATTTGTGGGATGGGCCAGTGGGCAGTGATGAGCCCCAGGACAGATGCCCCAGTCCACACTCCCCCCTCTACTGGAAGGCCTTGCTGGACTGAGAACATGAATGGTTTTTGACATTCAGGCTCTACTCTCTCCTGTCTGCCTTCATCATCTATATGCAGCTACTGTAGTCAGTCATAACATCAGAACAAGTTTTCTAAAGTCTCATTAACTTCAGGCTATACAGCTTTGCAATTAAATTTTACACATTCAGGAACGAAAAGTTAAGTTGTGATGGGAGGAAAGGAGATGTAGAAAATCTCCCAAGAGAAACATTGCATTCTTGTCATTGGAGGTTAGTTCCGACAGGAAGAGGAGATAGTGAAATGGGGAACACAGCTAGATTCAGCCAGACGTGGACTTAGTAGCACCCCCCACCCCCTCATTGCCACCCCCTTACCTGCCCATAGCTAGCCTTTGAATTCATCTTTTAAAAAAATAAGAAAATTGTGTGTGTGTGTGTGTGTGTGCGTGTGTGTGTGAATAATCTGTATATCATGAGCTTGTTTTAAATTATATAAATAATCCACACAAGCCTCTTAAATGTCTTGTGGGCCAGGCCTTTATATCCTTGGTTTCTGACCCAGAACCTGGCACATTAGGGAAGGTTTTCAATAAATGGCATTTGTCATTGTATTACACTCCACTTATCTGTGGGCAATTTATCTGTCAATCTCAAGGATCCGGAACACCAGTAAGAACTAGCTAACAGCCAAAACAAATGTCAGTAGGAGCATGAATTTTCCAAGGTCGTGGATTTGCCTCAAAAAGATCTCTACAGACTCTCCTGCAAAACCTGTTTAGCCTTAGTTCCTCCGAGCTGCTAATATTGGGGGTTTTGTTTGTGCTATTGTTGTTGTTGCTTACTTACTGTAGATTACAAGTAGAATAATGTGAGGAAATGGCAAGGATAGCAGGTGAAAATTAACCTAATGGAGAGAGAGGAAACTAGTAAGACTCAAAAAGATACTTACCCAGTGATTATAGAGTACCTACTCTGTGTCTTGGGCTTGGTAAATGAGACAGCCTCATGTACTCAAGAAGCACAAAGTCTAGTGGGGGTGGAGGTTTTAAGAATTATTGTGGTGTTATGAATTTCTGTCCAGGACGCCATGGGGTCACATGATAAGTGCTCACTTCTAGTCAGAGAATTAAGGAAGAAAGGGCAAGACAGTTTTCCTAAAATCTAAGATGCTTTAGGTATCCTTTGAAAGATTGGTAAGTGTGAGAAAACCAGGGTTAAGGAGAGAGGTATTAGTTTTCCAATCAGAGGAACCAACATGGCCAAAAGCAAGAGGGTGTGGAAAGGCCCAGTGCCGTCAGGAATCTACCATAGAAGACCCAGTTCAGCATGACTGGAGCTTCGGTTGTGAGGGGTGAGGAAGAGAAGAGGAGAAGGTAGAGGGTGATAGGCCAGCCCACAGAGCTATTTACCTATACACCATGCTGACTCTGGATCTTAGACTGTAGTCTGGGGAGAGAGATAGCAACTTCTGTGGTTTTGCCTGGTGGGGAGTGGGGCCGGGGGCAGGGGTCTGTTTGATTTGTTTTTTAAACAAGCAAGATGAAGTGGTCAGATTTGGTTTTAGAAAAACTACTCTTGCTGAGTGCAGAGGAAGGACTTGGGAATGGTGAGCCTGGAAATAGGGAAACCAGTTAGGCTGTGGCAATAATAATCTAGAAATCACGAGGCCTTAAACTAAGGCAAGATCAGTGAAACTGGAGAAGATGGGGCAGATACAAACCAGTTCAGGAAGGTAACACAACAGAATTAAATTGTGTGGTAGATTGAGGGCACGAGTAGACAGCTCTTGACACCTCAGTAGCCTTGAAAACGTCACAGTACCATAAATGACAGGTTGAATGAAAGTCATGGGTCATCAGAAGAGCTGAAGTTATATTTAGTGTATTCTGTTTGCTGAAGTAGGGAAGTATGACATGTATTTTAGAAAGAGTTCTACCCGCTAGGTCATTACTGTTTAATGTTTGATTTCACAGTGATTCTAATAAATGAGTTTTAATATATATAAGTATCTAACATTTTTTTTTGTGGGCAACCAGTATTTGAGGATCTCTGTAGGTGTATTGCCTATTTAAATTTTAGAATTACCCTGTTGGGAAAGTTCTCTTGAATCCTCATGCAGATGAACAATCTAAAGCTCAGACAGAGGAAGTAAATTTTTGAGAGTTTTGCAGCTGGAAGTGTTAGGATCATTTTGATTCCATAGCCCAGGCCTTTTCTACCATGCTGTCACTAGCCACATCTTATTCAATGAGCAGTCATCTTCTGATTAAAATGAGAAGCTATTACATAGCATACAAACTCAAATAGGTACTTGGAGTTTGCTATCTCATCTTTCACTTTAAGATGGTGCTCAGGATTTTCTGAGCTGTTTTTTGTGGGACTAAGTAAAAGGTGATCACTTCTCTGGAAGAACAGCCAAAGAAAACAGACAGCATATGTGCAGAGCTGAGAAAATTATTGCAATAACAGTTGATCTAATTTTTTTTCCTTCTCAGAAATGCAGAATTGAACATGCACCATCTTGCCCATGCCAAACACATATCCTCCGAAATAATTTTGAGATGTAAGTTAATTCCCTCCCAAATATCAAATCATTGCAAAGGAACCAGTCCTCCAGACTCAAATGAGAAGCATCTGACCGTGGCATCTAGCCTCTCTCAAGCCCTGGACTAACTTTGTGAGGCTAGTAAGCCATTTAATTACACTGCACCTCAGTCTTTTCCACGTAAAAAGAAAATGATAATACTTGCCTTCTTCAGGAAGTTAGAAAGATAAGCATAAGAAATATCAGTCCTTTTAAAGGTCAGATATTCTGTGCAAGTGCAGAGTTTATTTTTATTCTATCAATCTCCTGGGTGGAAATGGAAAATTTCATTTTACTCCTTTTATTCTCTTCAGCAAACATTCAATGAGCACATACCATGTGCTGGTGGAGGGGAGGTAGGTTTTCCCCTCTCAGAGAGCTCATGGTCTTGCTACCCAATCTATATGTAACATGTATGTAATGCTCTTTTTTATGGTACCTAATTTAATCTTTATTTTACCTTTTGAGGTAGGGATTGTCCATCCATATTTTATAGATGTGACTGTTGAGCCTAGGAAGTAACCGAATGTGACCCCAGGTATTCTGGCTTCCCAAACTCAGCTTTCTTTATCATCACAGAATTGCTTCACTGTCTCAATGGAGAAAACAGGTATATTAATAATGAGCTTCCATAAAACTCTGATTAGTACAAACTAAGAGCTATGGGAGTTCGGGGGTGGAGGAGGGCAATTATTTTCAGATAAGGGTCCATTCTCAGAGTGTATTCCAGAAGAAGAAGCATTTGAAATGGACTTAAGAGAGTAAACAGAACAGGAAAGGAGGAAAGGCCAGTCAAGGTAGCAGAGGAAACATGAACAGAAATGTGGAGTTGGTCAAGTAAATGGTTATGTTTGGGATCAAGGAATGTGGTGTAATTGAAACATGGAAGCCATAAACTAAAGGTTTTTTAAAGGAAGGTTGGATTCAGATGTGAAGGATCTTGGATGTCATGCTAAATAATTTGGGACTAACTCTAAACATTGAGGAGTTTGAGCAGAGGAGTGATGTAATCATATCGGTGATTTAGATGTTACCCTAATGCAGTGGAGAAGATGGGTTACAGGTGGCTGAGATCAGAGGTTAGGAAACCAATGGGGACTATTACAGTAACATAGCAAACATTTAAAAGAAACTGGATTACGATGGGGCAATGGGGATGAGTGAGAGTGAAGCAACATTTTTAATTAGATTCAACACTAGTGGAATGTTAGATTTGAAGGAAAGGGAGATATCAATGAGCCTGAGGTTTCTGGATTGGGCAACTGGATAAATGGTGGTACCATTAACTAGGAAAGAAAATACAGGAGGAGAAACTGGTGTAATGGAAGGGAAATTATTTTTTATTATGTTGACATTAGGGGAGAGATGGAGGAAAAGGGCACATATCAGACCTTCAAAAACAATTTTGGTGACTGATATGGTAACCTGTGAGCCATAGTCACACTTCCTTTAAATCTTGTTACTATTATGCATATCTTATTTGACTTTGTTTTATAGTTAAGCTAATTTTAGAGTTAAGAGTTGCTGCTAGACTTTTGTGTATCAGATCATGTTCCTATCAATATGCAGAACAAAGGGATAAAAGCATTCTAAGAGTTTCATAAAATTTCTAAGTAACTGCAAATTTCTTTCCACCTGAATAACATCTTGATATATTCTCTTTTTCTGATATATTCTTTATAATGTGCCTGTTACATCATTATCTCTACCTCATCAAGGGCATGGCTGAGATTAAGGGCCAGCAAATTGATAATGACAGGCTTTTGTTTGCTTTTTGGAACTTCCGTCATTCATTTTTTGTTCGTTAGGTTCTTCTGTAAAATGTTCTCAACAGCATTTTAAGTGTTGATGGGCACTTGCATTTTAATTAGTGTCTCCAAGAGGCAATGGGGATTAGATAAAGACTGGAAATACATGAGCAATTCAGTTGGCTGCATCAGTAATAGCACTTGCTAGTTCCCTGCAAAGAAACATAGTGTAGAGAAGAGCCCCAGCAAATTGGACTGAATAGTTCAACTTAATATAGTTACAGAGCCACCTGTGCAGTAACATTAATTAAAATGCATGTTTTAGCCATTAATTTAGATCCTTAGATGAATTCTTAAAGGTGAGAGAAAAATGAGGAAGAAGCCCAATTCCTCTCACTTAGTGCCTGGAACTTAATTATCAACTATTGTCCTCAGTTCCCTCATCTGAAAAATGTGAATGATGATTGTGCTTACCCAATGGGATTTTGAGAATTGTAAGAGAAAGGGACATAGAACACCCAATACAGTGTCTAAGCACAAAATCACTTAATGTTTTCATTGTAGTTGAAAACCAACTGCAACCATGCTTTACTTCTTTTAGTACACCAGAGCTGGGAGGAAACTCCCCGCACTGCCATTTAACATCTGAGAAATCACAGGACCTAGAGAAAAGTGATTGCTTCCATAAATAATTAGATTTATTGCTTCTCAAGTTTTCTTGCTGAGATAATTTAAATATATTAAGTAATTTATATGAGAATGTCTGTAGTCAGAATGAGCCCTTAGCCAATAAACCTCAATAAAAGAATACTCCTAAATAGTGAATAGCATGAAGAACTGAGAAAATTAACACCATCACTATATAAAATTATGAATTTCATTAGTTAGTACGGTTCAGGAATCAGCAGATCTACCTTTTAATTTAAATCCAGCCAAGCTGTATGGAGCCCACCTAATTTATTTCCTGAAACCTGGCCTATCTTTAAAGTAGGAACAAGTTATGAAAAATCACAAGGGGAGCCTGCATGCTTTCACTGAGAAACCTCATACAAACCTTCTGGGTCCAAGTATTACAACTCTCCCAAGAATGGACATCCAACAACTCCCTTGGTTAGAAGCAAATTGAGGCCATCTCTTCCAGTGTGACCCTTCTTCCTCGTCCAACTTATAGCCCCCACCCCCAAGTATCCTATACAAATGGTTTCTCTTTAACAACTCTATTCTGAGGGAGTTTCCCCTGTATCTAATATAAACCTTAATTGCTCTGGACACTGGGTGGCTCAATCAGATAAGCGTCTGCCTTCACCTCAGGTCATGATCCCAGAGTCCTGGGATCAAGCCCCACATCGGTCTCCCTGTTCAGCAGGGAGTCAGCTTCTCCCTCTCCCTCTGCCACCCCCCCCAACTCCTGCTCTCTCTCTTGCATGTACTCTCTCTTAAATAAATAAAATCTTTAAAATATATATATAAGCCTTGATTGCTTCAATCTAAGACAATATTATGTCTAATTTTACACTCTTTGGACCAATAGAATGTTCTGTAGGCTTTTGTTAGCCTAAAAGGATCATGCATTTGAAACATCTGTATAAATTATAGAGTGCTGTATAAAACTGCTTATTGAAGACTGTTTTAACCAGGCTGAGACAGACTATGATGCCATAATAAACAATCCTTAAATTGGTTTAACACAACAAAAGTTTGTTTCTCACCCACACTACATATCAAATGGGGCCGGAGGCAGAGCTCTGCTCCATGTCGCTGCTCAGTCCCCAGTAGGATAGAATTGCCACAATCTTATCACTGCCCCACGGGGAAGAAGTTCTGTGATAGTCATGACAGGAGAACAGAGAGAGTTGCACACTGACACAATTCACTCATAGACCATGGACCAGGTCAAGCCACAGGGCCTTGGCTGACTACAAGGGACCTGGGAAAGAGGAGGAACACATGAATATTTGGTAAGCCATAAATGTCTCTTTTATAATGTTTTGTCCAGACTAAGGGAACCAAAGAGCCTTAAAATTTTCTACTCCCCTTTTTAGCCCTTTAATTACTGGCATGCTGATCTAGATTTACTTTATAGCCAATTTTTTAAGTAGTCTTTTATTTTAATGGAAAGTATCTAATTTTTTCCAATGTCCTTACCTCTTACCCTCCACCCCCCAGCTTTACTGAGACAAATTGAGACTGAAATATAACATTGTTAAATCTAAGATGTACAACATGATGATTTGGTGCATATATATAGTGCAAAATGATTATCACCATAAGGTTAGTTAACACTTCGTGTGTGTGTGGTAAGAACTTTTAAGATCTACTCTCTTAGCAACTTTCAAGTATACAATACAGTATTATTATCTATAGTCACTCTACTGTACATTAGATCCCCGGAATGTATTCATCTTATAACTGGAAGTTTTCCCCTTTGACCACTTTCACCCATTTTCCTCACCCTGCCACTGACAACCACTAATCTACTCTTTCTATAAGTTCACATATAAGTGAACAAAATCCACATGATCTTACATATGAGGCCACCAATAAGTGAGATCATATAGCATTTGTCTTTCTCTGACTTATTTCATTTAGCATAATGCCCTCAAGTCTCATCCATTGTTAAAAATGGCATAATTCCCTTTTTATGGCTGAATAATATTCCATTGTATGTATATAGCACATCTTCTCTGTTCATCCGCGGATGGACACTTTGTTTATTTCTACACCGTGGCTATTGTAAATAATGCTGCAGTGAACATAGGGATGCAGATATCTCTTCTAGGTAGTGATTTCATCTCCTTCAGGTAAAAACCCAGAAGTGGGATTGCTGGATCATACAGCAAAGGAGCCTTAACAAGAATTGACTCAGTGCCACATGTTGAAAAGGGGTTGTTTCTTGCTGTTTTCCTGTCAGATGACAGTGCTACTTTATTGTTACTTTTCTAAGTAATGGGGACATTATAACCTAAGAATGTTCTACATTTATCTTTATATCTAGGCAATTTTATGTTTGTGCTTTTACAAATTCCAACTTCATACCAGTATTAGATTTCCACCCGATTTTTATGAATCATTTCTATTAACTACCAATTCTAATTACACTATTTCCTATTAAAAGTAGCAAATTTAATGTAGCAAATGAGAGACTATTAGAGCTTAAAATGGGTGCTTACAGCCAGGCAGTAAGAAAGATTTTTTTTTCCCAAAAAAAAACCCCACAGGCAGCAGATTTTTTAAAAACCCAAAGCATGATAGTAATAGTAGCTACATTCTGGAATGGTTGCTTTGTGTCAGGCCCCTCATAGAGATCATTTCATGTAATCTTCCCAACACCTTTACTGAAGAGGAATAATCATTCATAGCCATGTAGGTCGAAGTAGAGGAGCCAGGATCTGAAATCAGACTGGTCTTCTAAAGCCTCATTTACTAAGGGCAAGGAAAATAGCTCCTATCAGCTTTGCCTTGTTATGTGTCAGTACTCACAACCCTAACGTGAATTCATGATTACAGTACTGACCTTGGGTTAGAGAAGCATTGCAAGACAACAGAGCACCAGCTTTGGAGCCCAGTTGCCTGACTTTGTGGGTTTGAGTCCCAGCTCTGCAATATCCTAGCTGTGAGAGCTTAGGCAAGTTGCTTTTTAGCCTCTCTGTGCCTCAGTTTCCTTCTCTAAAAAACGTAAATGAAAATCGTATCTGCTTTATGGAGCTGCAGTGCAGATTAAGTAGTTACTACAAGGAAAGCCTTTAAAACAGTATGTAGGATTCAGTAAGTATTGGCTATTAATTTTGAATTCTGACCATGTACCTTGAGGATATAGATGAAAAGAAGGAAGGAAATAATATTTTTAAAGAACCTAATATGCCAATATCATATGGGCACAATTATTTCATTTAATCTTCACAACAACCTTATTCAGTGGGTTGTCCTCATTGCATAGAGGAGCACAACCTAAGGCAGAGAGAAGTAAAATAATTTAGCGCAGTCACCCAGCTGGTAAGTGGCAAAACCAGGAGTCTGTCCCAGCCTCTGCTGCTACAGGAAGAAAATACTGAGGTATATTTACTGTTCTGTTTTTAATACAACATGAAAAGCCCTCCCCTAAGTTGGCAAGCATAATGGGCACAGAATTTAACTTAAGTTTAACCAATACAAATACCAAGAGCCCTTTTTTTCTGGCCCCTGGCCCTGCTGTGTCCCTGACCCAAGCCATCTTGGCCGAAGCCGAAGAGCTCACATCCACCCAGGCTCCCCAGCTGTCCTGGAGTACCTCCTTGGATCTGCTCTTCTACCTAATGCTGAGCACTTGACTCAATGTCATGCCCTCTGTCAAGCTCTTAGCTCTTGAAGAGCCCTCTCTGGTTTCACTGAGTGGTTGGTGTTACTTTACCTGTTTTGTTTTTTGTTTAGAGAGAGAGAGAGCACAAGCATGTGGGGGGCAGCGGGAGGGGCAGAGGGAGAGAGAGAGAGAGAAAATCTTAAGCAGGTTCCACACCCAGCGGAGCCTGTCAGGGGGCTCGATCTGATGACCCTGAGATCATGACCTGAGCCAAAATCAAGAGCCAGATGCTTAACCAACTGAGCCACCTATGTGCCCCAACCTGTTTCTTTCTTTACCCCTTGACATTTTTCACATTTCTTCTCTCTCTTCCCTTCTCTCCTCAGGCACTGCCAAGGCTTCCAGAGCCTCTCCTACATGGTCTATAACTATACCATGGGCATGAGATACCTTATTGTCTTGAATTTCCAAGCTTTGAATGTTGACTTTCTATTTTTTCTTTTTTTTTAAGATGTATTTAATTTTTTGAGAGAGAGTGCGCATGTGCACATGCAAGTAGGGGGAGGGGCAGAGGGAGAGAATCTTCAAGCAGACTTCCCACAGAGCACTGAGTCCCATGTGGGACTTGATATCATGACCCATGAGATCATGACCTGAGCTGAAACCGAGAGTAGGAGGCTTAACTGACAGAGCCACCCAGGTGCCCCTGAGTTTTCTGGGTTTCTCTGGTTTGATTTGATAGCAGTATTCAAAGCTTCAGAATTTTTAAAACATGGCAAGTAATTGATGATTAGAAATTCTCTTTGGGGAGGAGATGTTACTGTTTTCATTTGCAAAATTCAGTGGAAAAATACTGTCCAAGTAATGTTTCAATCAGAAGAATACCCAGATGTTGTTCATGTGTTCTTATTTCCATCCAACTTGTATTTCTTTGGCCTTGAATCTCAGCTCCATGTCACCAGATACTATTGATAAATACATAAATAAAAGCCAGTTCAGAGTAAACCATACGGCAGCAACAATACACCCAGCTGGGATGTGGAGAGAGAGAAATCACATACAGTCCAAGGATGTGGCTGCATCTAGGTACCGTCATATGCCTCAGCCGAGAAAGCTATCTGTAAATGGACAAAACCAGCTGAAAGGATTATGAGTTTCCTTTGGTACCTGTTGGTACCTCCCCTGGCCTTGGTCATGATAATAGTTACACCCAGATCACTGCCTCCCTCTTGTTAGGAGACCAGTCTTCATCTGTACTATTATAAAAACTTGTTTCAACATTTTTATTATTTTTTAAAATTCTTGCTTCTTTACTACTACTGTTTTCATCATAGTAGTAGTAGAAGAAGAATCCTCTATTTCCATATAATATAAAATGGTTATCAAGCACCTTTACAATAATGTTACCGTTTTATCTCCAAACTCTGCTTAGATGGGTTGGCCAGAGAGTAGAATCTTCACTTTATAAATGAAACTTTGAAACAGGTACATATGTGCTTATTATGTCAGTCCTGAAAAGTAGAGGAGCCACTTCACTATAAACTACTTACAGGTAAGAATCATGTCTTATTCACACTTATCTTATTTCTTATAACTCCCAGTTCTAGGCCCAGCACCTCTTGTTGACTGAATAAAAGAGCAAATTGGGCACCTGGGTGGCTCAGTTGGTTAAGTCACTGCTTTCGGCTCAGGTCATGATCCCAGAGTCCTGGGATCGAGTCCCACATCGGGCTCCCAGCTCAGCAGGGAGCCTGCTTCTTCCTCTGACCCTCTCCCCTCTCATGCTGTTTCTCTCTCTCTCTCTCTCGCTCTCGCTCTCTCGCTCTCTAATAAATAAATAAATAAATCTTAAAAAAAATTAAAAAAAAAATAAAAGAGCAAATTATTGTAACTTGATGTTTGTCTGAATTACTAATTTTTTTAAAAGATTTATTATTTTTTTTCCTTTGAGAGAGAGAGAAAGAGAGCACGAGTGGGAGAGGCAGAGGGAGAGGGAGAGAGAATCTCAAGCAGACTCTGCACTGAGTGCAGAACCTGATGCGAGGCTTGATCCCATGACCCCGAGACCACAACCTGAGCCAAAACGAAGAGTCGGATGCCCAACCAACTGTGCCACCCAGGTGCCCCTGAATTGCTAATTTTGATACTATTTCCTGCCTCCCATGCCTCCTTTCTCAAACTTTCTACTCTGCATCAGTGTTTAGTCTAAGATAAGACACATCCTCTGCAATGGCTCAGATTAGGGACTGTCTCATCCTGCGTTTCATTTCCACACAGGATATTCCTCAAAAATCCTCTATCTTTATAGTTTCATTTCTATTCTCTCAAACCTCTGCTTCCATTTGCAACTGAAATCTCTCTGTTTTATATAATATTCTATTGTTCATCACAAAAGTCTCATTTCACTGTGTGCATTACTCCAGTTTGATAGCTCCTCCTCAGCTGAGTAATCTTCTAGTATATAAGCTGATCTTTGGTCAACTTCAGTAACTCTGCATTCTCAGAGTTAGTACTTAGGCCTTAAGGTATTCATTTAGAATTAAGAGTCTTGGGGTTAAATTTATTAGATTTAGAGTTATCCTTTTCTTATGCTAGCAGTGCCATTAGATGGAATTAGTTTATCAACCCATTTACTATGGAACATATATCATAAAACACATTTATTCTGAAAGCAGTGCAAATTCAATTCTGTAATTAGGCATCTGTTCATAGGTTCATGTACACAACAAATGTTTTCATCATTACAGTGTGCTTAGCACTGTCTTAGGTACCAGGAATTTAAAAATGAGTAAGATAGTCTTTTCCATCATAGACCCTGACTTATTCACTGTGATTCTAACCCATCTCCTAACACCTAGACAACTGACTCATAGTTCAGAAGTTTGTAACAAGAAACAGAGACCTAGTTCATTTCATGTTATATGTTTCTCAGAGGAATGTACAGATGGCTTGATGCTGTCCTTCACAAGTATTCCAGAAATTTAATAACAAACACAGAAAAATAAGCCTGACTTTTTATTGTAAACACTTCCTAGCACTAAGATTCAATTGTAGAAAAGAAAGTACAGGGGGTTTTTTTGGTTTGGGTTTTTTGTTTTTGTTTTTGTTTTTTATGTTTCAAATTCTGATCAGCCAGCCAGAATTGTTATTCTTGAACTAGATTAAGAAGTAAATGTGAAATCATCTGAGACAACACAGACACATTTTTGTTGACTTTTGATTTGAAATCTCATCCATTTTCCTTTAGTATGTAAAGTGTTCAGTTATTCCTTTATTAATAAATAAATTTCAATTGAACACTTACTATATGATAGGTATTTTGCCAGGGGCTGCAAGAAGATAGTCAAAGATACATAGTTTTTGTTCTCAAGAAACTTACTATTCACAAGAAGAGACAAGACTTGTCTTTAAAATCCTACCATAAACCACCTGAGTTGGTTCATTTAAGCTTATTTTAACCCAAAAAGAGAGCCATGAGATATCAAGGCTGCAAGTTACCTTAGAGATAAACCACTCTGAAGTGGTTTATTGTATGGACAAAGAAGGGGAGGATCAAAAAGGCTGAAGGATTAATGTCAGGCCCCAGAGAAGAATAGGCAGAGGTGGGTCTAAAATCCATTTCTAAGATTTGTAGTTGCTGTTCTTCCCTGTGTTGTACATCACTGCCCCTGCTAAAGGAGTCACCTCAAATTGCAGAGAATAGCATCGCCCAAATCTGACCTTGCCTGAAAGCAGGCTTTGATCATGTGTGTGTATGTGAATGTGAGTATGAGCAGAAGGGTAGTGCAGGGCAAGCTAGTCTTCTCTGAGACAGATCTGCTCTGTCTGACGTGGTTAAAGGTTAAAGAGGCAATTTCTGACTTTCAAACTTTGAATATTTAGCATTCAAAGGACATTTCTTGTTGTATGCCAAATAGAGTCTCAACAAACGGTGGTTGAACAGAATCAAGTACTTCATCCTTATTTAATTAGTGTGCCTTGCTAAAATAAAATGAAGCTCTTAGATGAGAGATCATGCAAATTAGCTTCTGCACTATTTTCTAATCCAACTGCATTGGAGTAGAAAGAGCAAGAGCTTTGGAGCTAGACCCTGTCTGAGATGGTATCATGCTTGCCATGCATTAGCTGTGAGACTTACATAAGTCATTTTGCCTTTTTGAACCTTAGCTTCTTCCTCTGTTAAATGGAACTAATAAGGACCTCTTTGGCTAGATTGTTAGAACGTGTAGCAATTATTGTTTTAAGATTTATTTATTTGTTTTTTGAAGGGGGTGCACAGAGGGAGAGGGAGAGAGAATCTCAAGCAGACTCCATGCTGAGTGGGGAGCTCAACATGGGGCCCCCAACCGAGGGCCCAATCTCACAACCCTGAGTTCATGACCTGAGCCAAAACCAAGAGTCAGATGCTCAACAGACTGAGCCACCCAGGCATCCCAATGTATAACAATTATAATAGTTCATCTCTGTGCCAACCTCTGAGCTAGGTGTTTTCCATACATTATTTCTCTATTGATGTATAATGTAAGTAAGGCATATAGTAGAGTGCTTGGCATTGAAGAATAGTGGTACATATATATATATGTAGCTGGGAATGTAACTATGAAGCAGTCTGTGATTTCACTATTAAGCCTTGGACATCCCTTCCTTTCCTGTGAGAACCTTGAGGGTAATGACTACGTCTTCATCCATTATTGCATTCCCAGCACCAAGTTCTGTGCCTGGGAGTTGGTGGGCATTTGGAAAATATACACAAATGTGAATTGAAAGGTTTCTCCTTTGACTATCTGACCACCATCCTTGGACCTAAAAAGTCCAGGGTCTGCCTGAGTAATATTCTGGTTACCTGGGCCTGGCAGCCTTGAAACCAAAGCATAGTTACCAAAGGTGGCAATCCATGTGATTACCAGGGTAAAGAGTCCAAAATCAGAATACCAAATTTAAGCATCTCAAAATGAGAAGTGAAAGGTAATATGGAGCACCTAATTTCTAATAATCCCTAAACCCAATTTCCCGTATTCTCTTAGGGTTTTTATTTGGTGTTAGTAACCTAGGTAAGGCTAGGCTGGGATCAATAAAAGGGGCTCATTCAAAAGAACAGTATCTGTTTCCTTGAAGAATGTCTGGTTCTGAATCATGGCGTCACTATTTACATGGAAACATATCCTAGATTCAACTTTATGTAGATTCACAACTTCCACATAGGACACTTTTTATTTCCATCTGAATTAGGGATAAGGTTTGCTGAGGGGAAAACAAAGTTTCCTCTCTAGAATCATACTTTTTTTTTTTTTTACCAGTGATAACAGCTAGTCAATATTTGATGAACGAACATGTTAATTCAAATTTAGGGTAGCTCTTGTATCTTCTTGCAACAATGTACTTTTTGAGCTGACATGTTATTTCCTCTTGACATTTATTTGGAGGTGATTTTTTTTTAAAAGATTTTATTTATTTATTTGACAGAGAGAGAGTTAGCGAGAGCAGGAACACAAGTGGGGGAGGGGGAGAAGGGGAAGCAGGCTTCCCGCTGAGCAGGGAGCCCGATGCGGGGCTCAATCCCAGGACCCTGGGACCATGACCTGAGCTGAAGGCAGATGCTTAACAATTCTTTATCATAAAATAGAACACTTTGCTTATAGAATTATTAGTAAACTTCCTGATTAACAGTGTAAATTTCTGTTCTTATTCTCTTATGTGAGCCTTTCCAGTGAGGAAGGATTCTTTTCTTTAAGGCAGTACCCCCAGCAGGACTGTTACAATACACTGATTTATGTCCTTCTGTTTGCAAGTGATTTAAAAAAGAAAAAGCTCAATAAGCTTAGGCAGAGAGGGGGCAATTTGTCTTATAGACCAAACAAAGGGGATTAGAGCTATGACTCAGAAACAGGAACCAGGCATTTAGGTGCCATCAAACACCCAACCTTGCATCTCTTCTCTCCACTTGGCAGTTTGATTTCACTAACAAGGTACACAGATTTGTCTGTGAATTAGGGAACTTGTCTCTCAAAGTTCCCAAGTTATACCTTTTGAACTTTCTACCATAAGAGAAAGTTGTTTGCTCCTCACTGTGATCCCACAATGAAAGAGGGGTGAGGTGGGGGAAAGAAGGTTTTTTATTCTCTTGGTCTTGGTTAGGTGCTCTCCCACAGAAGCCAGAATGTAGGTTCAGGTAAGAATACAGCAATTGCTATGAGAATTTTAATGTTGAAACTTGGGGAAGGATGGTAGTACTGACCAGACAAATATAGCACCCAGTATAATGTATTACTGTTAATGAAATAAGTTTTACAATGACTCTTTTATTGATAACCTCTTTACTTGCTTGCATTCCAACATGGTTCCTTTGAGTGGGAGAGAAAAGTAGTATATAACCATCATGGCAGAGCTTTATTGATCTGGGCTCTAGTTTCACATGGACAGAGTACATACCTATCTTCATTCACCCCAGTGCCTAGCAGAGAGCAGCACTCAGTAAATGTTTGCTGAATTAATTATAAATCCAAGGTTATGCTTCAGCCTATGGTGAACAGTTTTTCGTGATAGCTGTGGAATTTAGTAATTGTTTTAGAGATTAAGAATTATTATTTCCATTGGGGAGGGTATGTGCTATGGTGAGCACTGTGAATTGTGTAAGACTGTTGAATCACAGACCTGTACCTCTGAAACAAATAATACATTACATATTTAAAAAAAAAAAAGAAGAAGAAGAAGAAGAAGATAGCAGGAAGGGAAAAATGAAGGGGGGAATTGGAAGGGGAGATGAGCCATGAGAGACTATGGACTCTGAGAAACAAACTGAGGGTTCTAGAGGGGAGGGGGGTGGGGGGATGGGTTAGCCTGGTGTTGGGTATTAAAGAGGGCACATACTGCATGGAGCACTGGGTGTTATACACAAACAATGAATCATGGAACACTACATCAAAAACTAATGATGTAATGTATGGTGATTAACATAACAATAAAAAAGAAAAAAAGAATTATTACTTTTTTAAATTTAACCATTGGCATATATTTTAATAAGGAAGAAAGCAAGTAGGGGGAAAATGTGAAGAGTCCAATTCCATCTCCATTGTACATGTGTACAATGATGCAAATGTTTCTTTCAGTAATGGCACAATTAAAAATTGGCAAATAAAGTCATATGATACAAATGAAATTTGCAGGGATGATGCTCAAAAATAACAAACGCTGGGAAGTTCTACATATTGTCATTTGTGTAAGTTATAGCTCTGTTTCTCCTTCAGTAGCACATGCTTGCCATATTTATTTTCTTTTCAATCACTATTGTTTTTTCTGATAATACCATTTTTTTTCAAACTTTAAATGTCTGCTTTCACTTTATACATTCTTATAAGATGCTTTTATGAATAATATAACAAATAAAAGTCTGCACATAATTTGTATTATTTTTGTCTTTTTTCTTTTTGGTCAAAATCTGGGTACAGCCACAGGAATGTGGCATACTTCTGAATGTCATCCAATATGCTAGTTTTACAAAGATCAAATAGCAAGTGAGAAAAGCTAAGTAAATAGAACAGAAATATGATATAATTGCAGCAGCTTCTATATCATTTCCAGACCTGAAATTAATGTATAGAAAAAAATATGACATTTTTTCCAAGTTATGTACTGTCCTAAAGTTCAATGTTTACATTAAGAATTATGCTTGCCACAACAGCTTGTTTCAGTTAACTGGTCCTGAAGAAGTGCTGGTTCTTGAAGTTTTGTAGAAGAGGGAAATGGAAGTCTCTTCCCTATCAGAGAGAAGAATCCCTGAGCCATGTGGGCCAGAAAAAAATCAAAACACACGAAAAGCAACAGGGAGGAACATACAGTGGAAGAAACAGATCTGGGTGCTAGGCAGGACTTGATGAATGCTAACTCTACTGCTAACTGCTTGTGTGGTCCATGAATGTTCTTTGTATGACTTGAATCCTTGAGATTTGTTTTATGATCCAGATTGTGATCCTATTTGGCAAATATATCATATGCACTTTAAAAGAATGTATTATGCTGTTTGGAGGAATATTCTACAAATGCTGATTGAGTCAAGTTGGTAGATAGTGTTCAAGTTTTTGTGTTATGTATTTTAACGCTCTATTATTACAAGCATTATCACTTAGGATTGTTATGCCCTCTTTATGAGTTTGTATCTTTGTCATTATAATTTTACCTTCTTTATTGCTGGTAATGTTCTTTGCTCTGAAATCTGCTTTTTCTGATTTGAATATAACCACCCCAGCCTTTTTTTTTTCCACCCTTTAAATCTAAAGACACATCAAGGGTAACATTAAAAGGATGGTGAAAGATATTCCATGCTAACACTGGGCGGGAAAAAAAAAGGCTGGGGTGGTTATATTAATATCAGAAAAAGCAGATTTCAGAGCAAAGAACATTACCAGCAATAAAGTAGGTAAAATTATAATGACAAAGGTACAAACTCATAAAGAGGGCATAAGGTTAGCATGGTATATCTTTCACCATCCTTTTAATGTTACCCTTGATGTGTCTTTAGATTTAAAGTATGTTTTTTATAAAAAGCATATAGCTGGATTTTGCTTTTGTATCCACCCTGATAATCTCTGTATTTTAATTGAAGTATTTAGAACTTTTACATTTAGTGTACTTATTGATATGATTAAATTTAAGTCTAATCATCTTGGTACTGTTCTTTGTTCTCCTTTTCCACCTGTTTTGAGGATTAATGAATAGTTGTTTTAACTCTATTTCCTTTGTTGACATATCAGCTAGAACTCTTTTTGTTGTTGTTTTAGTGGTTGCTTTAGGGTTTATAGAATATGTCTTTAATTCATTTCAGTCTAGTATTACCATCAAGTAACATTATTCTACTTCATGTATAATATAAGAATCTTACAAAGTATAGTTCCATTTCCTTCCTCTGGCTTTTGTAGCATTGTCATACATTTTATATGTATACATGTATATATTATGTTTGTATACACATAAATGTATAAAATAAACTCCATGATACATTGTTAGTATTTTGGGTTAACCAGTCAATTATGTTTTAAAGAGGTTTAAATAATAAGAAAAAAACTTACATATTTATCCACATAGTTACCATTCCCAGTACACTTCTTTTTTGAAGTTCCAGGTTTCCATTTCATTTTCCTCTGCCTGGAGGGTTTTTTTTTTAACCATTCTTATAGTGTGCATCATCTGCTAATGAATTCTTTCAGCTTTCTTATGTTGGAAATATCTTTATTTTGCCTTTATTTTTGGTAGATATTTTCTCTGTTTATAGAATTCTAGGTTGACTCTTGTACTTTAAAGATGTTGCTCCACTTTTTTCTTACTTGTATTATTTCTAATGAAAGGTCCATTGTCATCATTTTTTCTTTGTTCTCTCTACATAATGTGTCTTTTTGGCATAAAAATTTTCTCTTTATTACTGGTATGAGCTATTTGATTATGACATATCTTGGTGTATTTCTCTTCATGTTTCTCATGCTTGTAGCACATTGAGGTTCTTAAGTCTGTGGGTTTATAGTTTTCAATAAAATGTGGACGATTATTGGCTATGATTTCTTCAAATATTGTTTTTCTTTTCCTCCCTCTCTCCTTTTTTTGAGGGACTCCAATTACACATATATTAGGCCACTTAGAATTGTCCCATAACTCACTGATATCCTTCTCATTTTTTAACCTTTTTTTCTCTATTTCTTTTTAGATAGTTTCTATTGCTATATATACATATCCATTAATTTTTCTTCTGCAGTGCTTAATCCACTGTTAATTTTATGAGGTGTATTTTTCATCTCACACATTGTTGTTTTCATCTTTAGACGTTTAATTTGGGTCTTTTCTATAAAATATCTTCTATGTCTCTTTTTTTTTTTACCATCTGGAATACAGTTATGTTATAGTTACTGCTTTAACTTTTTATTCTGTTAATTCTAACATTCAATCAGTTCTGGGTTGGTTTTGATTGGTTAATTTTTCTGTTCAGTGTGGGTCACATTTTCCCACTTTTTTTTTTTTAAAGATTTTATTTATTTGACAGAGAGAGACACAGTGGGAGAGGGAACACAAGCAGGGGGAGTGGGAGAGGGAGAAGCAGGCTCCCTGCTGAGCAGAGAGCCCCATGCGGGGCTCGATCCCAGGACCCTGAGATCATGACCTGAGCCGAAGGCAGACGCTTAATGACTGAGCCACCCAGGAGCCCCTCCTACTTCTTTGTATGTTTGGTAATCTTTTGACTGAATGCCAGACATTGTGAATTTTATCTTTTGGGGGCCAGATAATTTTGTATTCCTGTAAATATTGAGCTGCATTATGGGATGCATTTCAACTATCTGATCCTTTTAAGTCTTGCTTTTAATGTTTTTAGGTAGGACTAGAGCAACGTTAGGTCTAGGGCTAATTATGTCCCACTACTGAGGCAAGACCCTTCTAATTATGCTGCTCAGTGCCCTATGAATTGTGAGGTTTTCCAGTGTGGCTTAAGAGAACCAGCACTCTTCCCAGAACTTTGTAATTGCCAAGTACTGATCCCGCCAGTCCTTTCAAATGGTTCTCTCCCTGGCCTCTGGTAGTTTCCTCACACCTACATATGCAGTACTCTGCTGAACACTTGAATTTTCTTTCTACATAGCTCTGTTCTCTCTAGTACCCTGTCCAAAAAACTCTAGCATGTTGGTCTCCTCAGATTCTTAGTTCCATCTCTTCAACTGATAGAGTCTTCATTCTCCTTCTGAGTTCCTTCTCCTTTGTGGCCTGGAAACTTTCTAAAGGCAGTAAACTGGGGCAACTATAGGACTTACCTCATTTGTTTCCCATCTATTAAAGATCAGTGTCCTTCATTGCTTGATGTCCAGTGTCTGGGACACCAGTATTTTTTAGTTTGTCTGATTTTATTTCCTTTAGATTTTTTGAGGTAGGAGGTAAAATCTGATTTCTATTATTCAATCCATCTTGCATGGAAATGAAAGTCCTTTCTTATACTCTTAAGTTAAAGCCACACACTACATTCCTACATGCCCTTGCAAATGCCATGTTGCTGGGCTATCAGATATAATTTCAGTTCAGCCAGTTATATGCAGCCAACCAAGTCTTGGTATATAGAAATGAGTTGGAAGCTTTACTTCTTTTGGATATGGTATTTTTTTTCTGGGAAGCACACTGGTTATAGGGATGTGTTGGGCTTTCTGAACTGTGTTATCAGAATTTCCATGGTCTTGGAAATAGCTTCAGGAGTGTCAAGAGGCAAAGCTCAGGGCATTCACTTTTTACCTGTGCTGATCTAGGAGTTGTATCACGTACTTAGAGCTAAGAGTCTCAGTGGCAATTTCCTGATTCCTGCAGTTTCAGTGGCAATCCTGATTCCTGATAGCCAAGATTGTGTGCCCTTGGAGACAACAGTTCTGGTGGTGGATTCTTATGGCAGAGGAAGCAGCTTATCCATCAGCTTTGGAATCACAAGAATTTGATTCAGTTCAGGATAAAGTGAATCTATAATATTGTGATTGTTTTGCTTACTCAGGTCAACATGACAATGTATAGAGACCACCTGAAAATAGGCTTATAAAGGTGACTGGAGAAACTATCAGATCACAGCAAACAAAACTTTAAACAAGAAAAAAAAGCTTTTAAAAAAAGTCAGTATGACTGGTATGAGGTGGTATCTCACTGATGTTTTGATTTGGATTTCCCTGATGCCGAGCAATGTTGAGCACTTTCTCATGTCTCTGTTGGCCATTTGGATGTCTTCTTTGGAAAAGTGTCTGTTCATATCTTCTGCCCATTTCTTGATTGGATTATTTGTTCTTTGGGTGTTGAGTTTGGTAAGTTCTTTATAGATTTTGGATACTAGCCCTTTATCTGATATGTCATTTGCAAATATCTTCTCCCATTCTGTCGGTTGTCTTTTGGTTTTGTTGACTGTTTCTTTTGCTGTGCAAAAGCTTCTTATCTTGATGAAGATCCAATAGTTCATTTTGCCCTTGCTTCCCTTGCCTTTGGTGATGTTTCTAGGAAGAAGTTGCTCTGACTGAGGTAGAAGAGGTTGCTGTCTGTGTTCTCCTCTAGGATTTTGATGGACTCCTGTCTCACATTTAGGTCTTTCATCCATTTTGAGTCTATTTTTGTGTGTGGTATAAGGAACTGGTCCAGTTTCATTCTTCTGCATGTGGCTGTCCAATTGTCCCAACACCATTTGTTGAAGAGACTGTCTTTTTTCCATTGGACATTCTCTCCTGCTTTGTCAAAGATGAGTTGACCATAGAGTTGAGGGTCCATTTCTGGGCTCTCTATTCTGTTCCATTGATCTATGTGTCTGTTTTTGTGCCAGTACCAGACTGTCTTGATGATTACAGCTTTGTAATAGAGCTTGAAGTCCAGAATTGTGATGCCGCCAGCTTTGGTTTTCTTTTTCAACATTCCTCTGGCTATTTGGGGTCTTTTCTGGTTCCATACAAATTTTAGGATTATTTGTTCCATTCTTTGAAAAAAGTGGATGGTATTTTGATAGGGATTGCATTAAATGTGTAAATTGCTCTAGATAGCATTGACATCTTCACAATATTTGTTCTTCCAATCCATAAGCATGGAACATTTTTCCATTTCTTTGTCTTCCTCAATTTCTTTCATGAGTATTTTATGGTCTTCTGAGTACAGATTCTTGGCCTCTTTGGTTAGATTTATTCCTAGGTATCTTATGGTTTTGGGTACAACTGTAAATGGGGTCGACTCCTTAATTTCTCTTTCTTCTGTCTTGTTGGTGTATAGAAATGCCACTGATTTCTGTGCATTGATTTTATATCCTGCCACTTTACTGAATTCTTGTATGAGTTCTAGCAGTTTTGGGGTGGGGTCTTTTGGGTTTTCCACATACAGTATCATATCATCTGCAAAGAGTGAGAGTTTGACTTCTTCTTTGATGATTCAGTTGCCTTTTATTTCTTTTTGTTGTCTGATTGCTGTGGCTAGAACTTCTAGTACTATGTTGAATAGCAGTGGTGATAGTGGACATCCCTGCTGAAACAACAGATGTTGGTGAGGATGCGGAGAAAGGGGAACCCTCCTATGCTGTTGGTGGGAATGCAAGCTGGTGCAACCACTCTGGAAAACAGTATGGAGATTCCTCAAAAAGCTGAAAATGGAGCTACCATATGACCCAGCAATCGCACTATTGGGTATTTACCCCAGAGATACAAATGTAGTGATCCTAAGGGGTACGTGCACCCCAATGTTTATAGCAGCAATGTCCATGATAGCCAAACTATGGAAAGAGCCAAGATGTCCATCAATAGATGAATGGATAAAGAAGATGTGGTATATATATACCATGGAATATTATGCAGCCATCAAAAAACCGAAATCTTGCCATTTGCAACGATGTGGATGGAACTAGAGGGTATTATGCTAAGCGAAATAAGCCAATCAGAGAAAGACATCTATCATATGACCTTACTGATAGGAGGAATTCTTAATCTCAGGAAACAAAGTGAGGGTTGCTGGAGTGGTAGGGGGTGGGAGGGATAGGGTGGCTGGGTGATAGACATTGGGGAGGGTATGTGCTATGGTGAGCACTGTGAATTGTGTAAGACTGTTGAATCACAGACCTGTACCTCTGAAACAAATAATACATTATATGTTAAAAAAAAAGAAGAAGAAGAAGATAGTAGGAAGGGAAAAATGAAGAGGGGGAAATTGGAAGAGGAGATGAACCATAAGAGACTATGGAGTCTGAGAAACAAACTGAGGGTTCTAGAGGGGAGGGGGGTGGGTTGATGGGTTAGCCTGGTGATGGGTATTAAAGAGGGCACATACTGAATGGAGCACTGTGTGTTATACACAAACAATGAATCATGGAACACTATATCAAAAACTAATGATGTATGGTAATTAACATAATATAAAATAAAATTTTTTTAAAAAGTCAGTATGGCTATATTGGATACCGTTAAGCATTCATTTCCCACCTTAAAAAAAAAATGTCCTGGGTTCCTGGGTGGCTCAGTTGGTTAAGCATGTGCCTTCAGCTCAGGTCATGATCGCAGGGTCCCGGGATCAAGTTCCACACTGGGCTCCTTGCTCAGGGGGGATCCTGCTTCTCCCTCTGCCTACCACTCGCCCTGCTTGTGTTCTCTCCCTCTCTCTCTCTCTGACAAATTAATAAATAAAACCTTTAAAAAAAAATGTCCTGGGGCACATGGGTGGCTCATTCGGTCATGTATCCAACTCTTGGTTTTGGCTTAGGTCATGATCTCATGGGTTGTGGGATCAAGCCCTGCATTGGGCTCCATGCTCAGCAGGGAGTCTGTTTGAGATTCTCTCCCTCTACCCCTCCTCCTACTCATGTGCTCTCTCTCTTGCTTTCTCTCTCTCAAATAAATCTTTTTATTATTACTTTTTATAAGATTTTATTTACTTTATTATTTGAGAGAGAGAAAGCACGAGAGAGGAGAGAGTCAGAGGGAGAAGCAGACTGACTCCCCGCTGAGCGAGGAGCTCCATGTGGGACTTGATCCCAGAACTCCAGGATCATGACCTGTGTAGATACTTAATCGACTGAGCCACCCAGGTGCCCCACAAATAAATCTTTTTTTTTTAATGTCTTATAGGCAATATTTGTACTTTTTTAGTTTAACATATCAAATATACTTGGAATAAATTCAGTGCCTATATATAAGGGAATACCTTTCCAAAGATATTACTGAAAAGAAAATTTAAATTGTTTGAAATATGTCCAAATGATCTTTAAAATCAATACATGGCAATATAGCAGCTATATCTGCAAAAGATGGATACTTCCATTTGAATTTCACTTTTGATTTCAAAGGACTCTCTACTTCCTCCATCTCTAATTTCATAACTTTGTACCTGCAAAAGAATATTGTGAAGAGAGCATGGTGAATTGCTTTCTCTAGAATTAGCTGAAGAGTTTAAAGTAAGGAAATGAATATGTCTAACATATGCCAGGCTCTGATACGTGTTTTTACATATTAACACATTTAATTATTACAGTAACCACTTAAGTAGGTTTTAACATTATTTTACATATGAGGAACTTGAAACTCAAAAGTTCATAAACACAGTAAGAAATAAAACTAGAATTCGAGCCAGATCCACCCATATTAAAATCTTATCTTCTTTCCACTTTGCTGCACTACTTTCAAGCATGGTTATAAACTTAGCTGTGCTTCATCAGTGATGAACCGTATATATTTCATTGTATATCAAGAGGAAAACTTTCATCCATTGTCCATTCAAATGCACCTAATGATATGTAATGTCTGGGTTCAGTTTGCTCATTGCAAATAAAATGTCTCTACATTTTAGCAAAAGATGATGTTAAAATGAGAAGAGACAGAAAATAGTTAAATAATAAAATGTCCACTTATTGAGAATTATCCATTTTTCTGAAAAGAAAATGTTACCTTTATTAGATTAGATTTTCCTTAGTCTTCAAAAGTTTTATGTTTCTCTGAAGGAAGATACTGATTTTTGTGTTTTTGTGAGGTGATGCAGGGTATTGTCAGTCTGTTCTATAAAAGAATGAGACTGTGTTATTCATCAGAGCAGTTTTAGTAATAAATTGACTTTGAGATGAGAAAGAAAGGTGTTCCGTGTTGTTCCTGAATTATATTCATGCCAAATAAGTAGTTATTCCCCTCTCCTGATGAACTCAGCATAAGATATTTGTAGTCACATCTCTTACAGTCATAATAATTTGAGCATTTATATGCTGAAGAGATGCCTAAGACATGAATCTAACTTCTAGTGGAGTCTGTAATCACTATTTTGGAATTGCTCCTTTATAATCATTTTTGGGATAAATTACATTACATAATTATTATCATAAATTGGTTCTAATAATGTGATGACATATATTGCACCCCTAAAGTAAACAAACAAAAAAGACCTATTAATTGGGTTAGACTAACAAATCAATTAGTTGGCAAACAGAAGTAAAAGAGCATACCATTTTTAGGTCATAGGAAGCTATTAAAGAACTAGATGGTACATGAAATACTTAATCTAGCAGAATAATGAACCAGAAAGCCCTAATGATGCCATAAAGTGATGGGAGTGTTAATCTTTTGAAATCAGAAAAGTCAAGTTCAAGTCCTTAGTGTCACTGTTGTTAAGTATTTGAATGACTATCATGCAGAAGAGGCAACAGACTTGTTCTATGCTACCAAAATTAAGTTGGTTCAGAATAATGAAGAACTATTTCATCTAACCAGCAAAACCTCACTGAGTGAGTTGGCTCCCCACCTCAGCAGATGCTGTAGCAGAAGCTGCATGGCTGTCCATCATGCATGGTGAAAAACATTCCTCCAGTGACTGAGCATGGGCCTGGAGTTCTGAAAAGACCCTCTGGTTTGGGTTGGACTTACACCCTCATTACATGTGTAGTTTCCAGGGTTCTAAGCTGGGTATACAAATGCATTGAGTAAGGGGGGGTAGGTCTGCTACCTGTCTGTATCATCCTACTTTCTTCTTAGAAGCTTCTGGGTTTTATGTCTGTTAAGAAATTTATATGATTTTCTAGACTTGGGGCTTTCTGTCAATTTCCAGCCCTCTTTTGTAAATTCTTGAGTTATGCAGATTGTTGTGCTACATCTCCTATCACTGACTCACACCCCTGATCTCTCAACCTCTTTCTAAGCTCATTGTATTCCCCCGTTTCTACTTGCCACACACCCCTTCCCAAGAAACTTGTCCATAAGAAATAATCTCAAGCTCAAAGAGTCCCTGCTTTTCAAATATTAAAAATATATGGAAAGAATAAGTTGGAGTGAAGGTTCTAGGGTTCCCTATTGGAAATAGGAAGTTTTTAGCATTAAAAACACTACAGAAAAGTAGGAAAATAGAGAGAACTACAAATATTAAACTCACTCATAATTTCACCATTCAAAAGGAAGTGGGTTTTTTTGGTGTATACACTTTGCATGTTTACATGTATGTAAAACAAAATTAGAACAAGCCATATAGAGAATTCTGCCTATTCTTTTTATTTATATACCATTATATTGTGATCATTTCTCCATATTATTATATATATTTTAGAAATATGACTTTTAAGTGGGTACTTGATACCATAAAAGCTAAATAAGAAGTATGGATACATTAAGATCAACACATCAGGCAATCCTGTCAATGACATTAGCTGTTAAAATCTACCTCTGATCTCACAGTGGATCTCTATCCCTTCTAACTACAATCAACTTCTCACTTAGAATTTTTTACAGCAAGAGAATGCAGCAAACAGCCTCAGGCCATTCATCAGTAATATTTCTCACTGTATATGATGATTCAGTTTATTAACACTAGATGCACACTTCTCTTCTGCCAAATAACAATACCTTGCATTGGTGTGGTCCATTATTTTATGTAATCCTCACAAATTCCCTTGAGTACGCAGAGTGCATGGTGCGATTTCTATTTCAAAGATGAGGAAAAAGAGGCTCAGAATGATTCACAAATTGTTCAAGGTCACATTTTAACAGGGCTGGGCAACTTTGCTGGAGATGGGTTTGAAACTTCTTAAGGAGAAGAGGTAAAATTTAGACCAGATAACTTTGTTCTCAAATTCCAATGCTCTTCATATATTGCTCTGTGGCCTCTTACACAGTAACTTGCACAGTTAACAATTATTTATGGACAGAATTACTTGAATTAAATAAGATAACTGAATGAACAAAAACAAGTTTAATCTATTCAAAAAGCAAAACCAACAAATATCTATTTAAATATAATAGCTCATCTGTCATTTAACCTAAGCATTGGTTTGCCCATTGTCCCCACTACTATTTACCTACTGGGAGAAGTTCCTCAGAGTAAAATGATTAAGAAAATCGGCCTAAACCATTAAGAAAGTGTTTTCATGAGAACAGGTGTTTTCCTGAGTATTCTAAAAATAGCAATAAGGAGCAATAGTAGTAAGAGTATTGACATCCCTTCACATTGGCATAACCATTTGCAGTTAACAGAGTACTTATATTATCTTGTTAGATCCATTACAGCCATCCTAGGAATTAATAGGAATGTTTATCCCCATTTTGTAGGTTAATAAACAGTGGATCTGGGAGTTTTACTTCTGCACCATGGGTGTAGACTTCTCATGCTACCCAGTGGATTTTTGTAATTGGCATATGGCATAGAGGGCGTATAGGTTAAGGTACTAGACTGATGAAACCCACGTTCAGTATGCTTGACAATTACAGGTTTTTAGATAATAGTAGCAAGTAGGTAGTAGCAGTTACCATGTTCTAGACACTGTACTAAGTGCTTGAACAAAAGACTACATGAAGTGACCAGACATAGATTTAACTTCTTTATACAGACAAGGGAAAATAAGCTCAGCTCATTCTCCACTTTCACAAGGGAATGGCTTGAAAGTCTGGATCTTATTTAACATAACTTCATGAAACTATTCCCACAGAGCTGTCTTGTTTAAACAGATGGCCCTGCTCTCCTACAGCTTGAAGAATTTTTCAGACAGAATGAATTTCTGTGATGGGCTTGGCCAAGTCCTACCATGTGGCCTCTGCCTTAAAGCCATCTTTCTTAACATCCCACTTTGTTAAGCCAGTCCCCTCTCTAGGTGATGTTTTCTCCCTCTGATGTGCCCTCTATTCACTCATTCACCCCTCTCTTGCTGCCTGGCTCATAAGAATGGGTTTGACCCTCTCTGCCCTCCACAGCGCATCCTGTCCTGGAAAGATCATTATATGACAGAGTTCGCATCTCAAATCAACAGCTCATCCACAGTCTCTTGTTGTGGACCTAGGCAAGTCACTTCACCACCATGATTCTCAATATCCTTGGGTGTAATATGGGGATAAAATGTTGGGGGGATACAATGAGCTAATACATGTAAAGGGTCTGATATATAACAAACAATAAGGTGGCCATTATTGTTTTATACTTTTATTCTGATTCTGAATCCATAAATCTATTTTCTGTACTGTTCGAACTGCCACATACCCCCTCCTATAAGATTTCTGACAGAAACAACCCTGTGATTTATAATGGCCTCAGGGACTGTCTAGAGAATTTTGATGTACCTCATTCTTTAAACAAATCAACTTCAGAACAAAAAAACAGG
The DNA here is from genome assembly GCF_037043125.1 of Eumetopias jubatus. Classification (NCBI taxonomy): domain Eukaryota; kingdom Metazoa; phylum Chordata; class Mammalia; order Carnivora; family Otariidae; genus Eumetopias; species Eumetopias jubatus. The sequence goes on along the minus strand of NW_028274819.1, from coordinate 64,603,636 downwards.
GAATAGAAATATTTTAATAGCAATTTGTTTTACTCAACTAAAAATAGATTTTTTTAAACTTATCAATGACTTTTCAGGAATACTACTTCTCAAAGAAAGAAAAACCCGTATTTCATATCTTTGAATGACTCTCATGATCACACTTGAAACTAGGATGTTGTGAAAACCAACATTATTCCTTTGTGACAATGGCAAGTAATTTAACTCATTCTGGTTTGATTTTCTTATTAATAAAGGAAGCATGAAAGGTAGATGATGATAGAGGTTCTGCTTAAACCTCTTAAGTCCTCTAATCATGGATTTACTTTTCTGTCTTCCCATTAGACTGCCCTGCTTATCCTCTTATGCCAGCACCCTAGTGCCTAGAACAGTGAATACTTAGCACTTGGAAGATACTTAATGTTCTTTGGATGAAACAATATTTTATAGTTGAGAAAATCAAGACACAGAAAGGCCAGAATCTTCCCATTAATACATGATGGAGACAAACCAGGTTCCCAGGTTTCCAGCTCTTTCTTCAACATTCCTTTCACTGTGTTGCTGCTTCTGAAAAAAGTAGCCTCAAATAGAAAGTTAAAGAGAACTTACATAAAAATTTGAGTTCTAAGTCCATGGGGCCACTACAAAGAAAACCAGTTTTTTGGTGAGGTCAAGTAAATATTCTACTTTCGAATCCACTTAGCTGTGACTTATCCTTGTGCCTCCCATTTGAGGTTGTACATACTGTCATACCTGTTTACTCCAGGCCTGCAATGAGTCACCAAAAATGTAAGAATCAGATGACTCCTTCCTGTTGTTTCCATTTCTAAGAGGTAATAGTTTCCAATTGGATTTGCTGTTTCTGGGCAAAAATCACTAGCCTTCAAGAAGGAGTCAAGATAAAGAGTTCTTTCCAAGTATTAGCACAGCAATAAAACAAATTTATATACTTAGAATGGTGATAATAATGGCACTTACTCTTTACTCAGGCACTGTTTTCAGAAATTTGCGTTGTGTATTTCATTTACTCTCGTTTAAGCCGTTCCATAAGCTAAAATAAATGGCACCCCACTGTGAGATGTTCATCACTTACTAGGAGGCATTTAACATATTGTTTTTGAATGAAACAATGTTGGCATTGTGGCCAGTGAAAGAAAGAAAAAATGTATATGTGTGCCATATCTCTTGCCCTTAGCTTTTAATCAAGTTGGGTAGATTGGTCTAATATACAAGCAAAAATTAGAAAAACAATTGTTTCTTTAACACTTTTGTGCTAGACACTGTGCTAAGCATTACATAGGAGTGTGGGTGTGTGTCTGTGTGTGTCTGTGTGTCTGTGTGACTCTTCACAGGAATACTCAGGTTTCCTAGATAGTCAAAGAGAGGCAGTGCCAGAATTCAAGTTGAGTCTGCTTAGCTCTTCCAACTCCATCACTTGGCATTTCAGCCAACTGAGATCAGTAAGGAATGTGGAGGACAGTGGAATGGCACAGAAATTGTCAGAAAAGACTAGGTAGGAGAAAATCAAACAGGAGCTGGACTTCGAAAAAGGAGACTGGGATCAGATGGACAGAAAGGAGGAGGGAATTCCAGACACGTCAGTAGGAGCTTTGGCTTCAGGACAGGCCCCCATAAACAGGACAGAAGCTGCTGACCTGTTTGGAAAATGGACCTCATGCCTCTATCCTCATCATCCTTTGTCATTGTACCTCTGACTTTTGTTTGTTTGTTTTTTGTTTTTTACCAGATGTTTCCATTCAGTAGCTGAGCAATTATTCTTCTGTTATTATACAATGCCTAGAATGTGAAATTTAAGCCATACTTCTGTTGTATAATCTTATTCTGGGAAATTATATTTTCTAGGAAAATCATTTTATACTAGAGATCAAAAGTATCTCAAATAAATTAATACATAAAAAATATGTCAGGGATTGCAACCTGTTGCATTAAAAACACCATTAATTATTGGGCCAACAGGGCTTCTTTAAGCAGCAGGGACAGTTTTGGTGCTGCAGAAAGTTCTCTCATTGGCCAGCAGAGGCCTGCAATGTGGCATAGGGGAAACAGTACTTTTCTGGACTGGGAACCAGACTGCCTGAAATCTACTTCCAGCTTTCTATTAAGTACTATATTGAATATCCTTGAAGAAGTTTCCTTACTTGGTGAACCATTCTGTAGTAGTCCTACCTGCAAAGTGTTGAAGTTGCACTAAACCAGCATTTAATGAGAAGTGCTCTTCAAAATCACTTGTTACAAATGTTTGTGACACAATTGGGTATTATATATCCTTCTTATAGGTTCACAATGCAGATGATTGAAGGCTCTGAAGGGCCCTGTAGTAAACAAACAATGTTTAATCCAGCCTTTGAATAGTTACTCAGTAACAGAACACATTCTGAGAAATGTGCTACTGTGTACTCTATGCTGAGCAGAAATCCCTACCAGTTCTGAGAAAATTCAGTTGCTTTTAAATATGATTTATAGGTTGTGTCTATCATATTACCAATCAAAGTTAATGTACTTTTAAAATCGCACAAGGACTTCATAAAGATCCTGTTATAATATACTATTGCCTTTTTCTTCTTCTTAAATTTCTGTTTGCAAATCAGTGTTTTATAGAACTCCAAAGGTAGAGAGAAGGTAGAGGTAGAGAAAAGGGGGTATAATGTCTTTGGTTCACTTGCTGAGTAACCATTTTGAGAGGTGAGTTAAAGATGTAGCTATCAACCCTTCTGAAGGCTTCAGATTACAATCTGAACTGAATCGTCAGCACGATCATAGTAATATAACCTTGGATGTAACAGAGTTCTGAAGGTGACCTCGGGTTCGTAGTCTCAGGATCAAATAATATTTAGAGATGATTCATTTAATTATTCTGTAATGAGGAATCTATGCCAGGAACTCTGCTAGTTACTGGTGATGCCATAGTCATTAAGATGAGTCCCTGCCCTCAAGGAGCTCACAAGCCAGTGGGGGAAATAGACAATCAACTGCACAATTATGATATTTATGTAAATTCCTTGGATTAGAGTCTGTACGAAGTGCAATGGCAACTTGACATGAAATTCCTTGTAGACTATGATTAAAGCATGTTTAGTCTAATCCCTTTCCTCGATCCAGTCAATTCAGAAAAAAAAAATTAATTGTTCTTGTGTTTGTGACCAATTGCCCTCTTTCTTGGCTAGCACAATGATGATGATGAAGGGAGACACTAGGAGACATTATGACAAATGGAGCTATTTTATTTAATTCTTGTGGAAAGATAATCCTCTCAAAACAAGTAGATAACACACTAATAATTAATGCAAACAGTCTTTCACTTACATCACTTTTTAAAAAGATTTTTTTTCCAGTGGGTGGGAAGTTCGGTCCCTCAGGAAATAAAGGTCCAGAAGCACAGGTAGCAGGCTTCTTTCCTTACTTCCCCTAATATTACCTGCTAAAGAGCAGAATTTCCCCCAGGGGATTCTGGCTTATCATGTCAGGTTTAAAAAAAAGACTTAGATACTGGAGTACAACATCCTCAACTTACAAGTAACAACCTTGAGAAGCAATGAGCAGAGGAGTTGCTTAAGCAGGGCCACCCAGATGATGAGAGAGAGAGTTTTGACTGAGACCTAGACTTTCTGAATCCCATTCCAGTGTCTTAGGACTATTGAAAATGTTTAGTTTTCACCTATTGAACTTTATATTTTGTTAAATGATTGGGTAGAAGTTTAAAAAGAAAAAGAATTGCAAACTAACACCTAAGCTCGTCACAAGAGGACAATTGTACATCTTAACTTTACCATAACTGACATGGACATATCTGCCAATGGTTTTATCATAGAAAACCCCCACACATGCAAATAATGCGGACTGTCTAACCAGTTTCCAAGAATATGCTGGAACAGGTCCATGGTGAGCAATCAACAAATTCTGGCCCATAGACCAATTATCTGCTGTTTGATAAATTAAGTCAAAACAGTGAATCATGTCACTGTCAGTTTTCTCTCAGACAGTATTTCAAGAACCCAAATGCTAAGGAGATAATAAAATGCTTGGGAGTAATATTGAAAGGGGGATCGAGATAAGATGAGTATTAATTTAAACAGCAGCTTTGCACCGTGCCAAGCACTTGGTAAACAATCTCGTTTAATCCTTACAGGGACTCTATAATATAGATAAGCTTTCATTTTTGATCAGATGAATCTTGACTCAAGCTGAACAATCTCTCTAGATTTTAATTTCCTCTTTTATAAAACAAGGATAATAATAAAAAACCACCTCCTTGTAGGGTTCTTGTGAGACCTTGAAATAATGGCTATGAAGTGCTTAGCAGAGAGCCCATCACATAATAGTTGCTAAATAAAAGTAACTCTTAGTATAATTGTTATTCCCCAGTGCCCTCGTCAGGTTTTACCAAAGGTAGTATTTTACAATTTCTTCTGCAATTCTTAGAATATATAGAGCAGATAAGGTGAAGTAAGAACTTTCAAAATCCTCACCTACAGCCTTGTTAACACTAAGTGGTTTTCTTTATTAAGAAACTCCATCACATATAAGGAATTCTTAATCTCAGGAAACAAACTGAGGGTTGCTGGAGTGGTGGGGGTGGGAGGGAGGGGGTGGCTGTGTGATAGACATTGGGGAGGGTATGTGCTATGGTGAGCGCTGTGAATTGTACAAGACTGTTGAATCACAGACCTGTACCTCTGAAACAAATAATACATTATATGTTAAAAAAAAAAAAAAGATAGTAGGAAGGTAAAAATGAAGGGGGGGAATCGGAGGAGGAGACGAACCACGAGAGACTATGGAGTCTGAGAAACAAAGTGAGGGTTCTAGAGGGGAGGGGGATGGGGGGATGGGTTAGCCTGGTGATGAGTATTAAAGAGGTCATGTACTGAATGGAGCACTGGGTGTTATATGCAAACAATGAATCATGGAACACTACATCAAAAACTAATGATGTAATGTATGGTGATTAACATGACATAATAAAATTTTAAAAATCCTTAAAAAAAAAAAGAAACTCCATCACAAGCATCCTAAACTCCTTTTGATTTTATTTAAAGGACTTCTCACAGCTTAACTAAGGGGATGATCAAAGAACTTTTCATTTAAAAGTTTCAAAGTTAAACCCAGTAGTAAGGAATTGGGGTAGGGGGGGAATGTTACTGCCAATTCTCCATGTGGAGGGAGAGACCTGCTAGCGGGATCCCACAGACCAAATGCAGATTAGTAAGATACATAGGAAATGAAGAAATGTGAAGAACAAGAGTTTGCTGTACAGATTTGGTCCATGTTAGTTTAAACTTGATTTTTTTTTAAGATTTTATTTATTTATTTGATAGAGAGAAAGAGAGCACAAGTAGGCAGAGCGGCAGGCAGAGGGAGAAGAAGAAGCAGGCTCTCCGCTGAGCAGAAAGCCCGATGCAGGGCTCGATCCCAGGACCCTGGGATCGTGACCTGAGCCGAAGGCAGACGTTTAATGACTGAGCATCCCAAGTATATTATTCTTGAAAATAATAATTAACAAATAGATCTGAGCATCCAGGAAACCCTTATTGCTGAGCTACAGTACAAATAATAGGGCTTACGATCTTTGAGGAAAACCAAAATTACCCTTCATCAGCAGCACACAAATGGCTGCCAGTGCTTGGATCTGCAGGTCTGTGGGAGAGAAAGCCGCAGACAGAACACAGGGGATAGGGCGCGGCAACTAGAGACAGGGTCTGGTTCAGTTCCTAACCCTGCCATTTACCTGGGAGGTAACCATGGTCAGTATCTGTGAACTTCACTTTTTTTAATTTATAAAATGGAGAGATTGATAACAAATTCACAGTGCTCTTACTATTCACTGCCAACATATGAAATATGCCCACTCTGGTGGCTAACATGGCAGGTGCTCAAGAATTGTTACTTTCCTTTCTCATTTCCTCCTCCTCTTTTTTTTTTTAAGACTTTATTTATTTATTTGACAGAGAAAGACACAGCAAGAGAGGGAACACAAGCAAGGGGAGTGAGAGAGGGAGAAGCAGGCTTCCCGCTGAGCAGGGAGCCCGCTGAGCAGGGAGCCCGATGTGAGACTCGATCCCAGGACCCTGGGATCATGACCTGAGCCGAAGGCAGATGCTTAGCGACTGAGCCACCCAGGTGCCCCTCCCTCTTCCTCTTGAACCCCTTACTATCAGGCAATAGACTAAGGCATCTTTACCTGGGGCAAAAATATATGACGGGTATTTTTATGTTGTATGTCAAAAAAGACTGACAGAAGAGAAAAAAATAAAAAATTAAAAAAAAAACTAACAGTTTCATCAAAATAACATTACTGAAAACTATTTATAGCCACCAAAAGAGTTATTTATTAAATGTATCACTTTGAACACAACAAAGGGAGAGAGAGAAAAAGAGCAAAGGAATATCATAAATCCCAGCAAGAAACTTGGGAGTGAGAGACTACCATTGAACCGATTTAGAGAAATCATAAACTTTGTGACTTTACCATGAAATTATAAAAGCCCACATCTCTGTGGATTATCAAACAAATTACTTCACTCAAATACATTTCTCTCCCATATTTTATAGATTCCATATCCATCCCACTTGATGTTGGTGACTCCGTCTTCTCTAACTGATTAAATGAAATTGAAAACAGCCCCTTGTGGATATTTCTTCCTGCCAGAATTGATCTAAATCTGTCCTAGGCAATGAGCCTCTTCCTTGCCAAACAGTCTACTCTGATTAACTTCACAAGTTGGTTCCCTTAGGATGTTCACCCGTCTGTAAAACAGGAAAGCCTGCTCCCCACTACCCCAAATTACCAGTCAGCAGGGCATTTTTCCAAAATCTAATACCTGCTTTCTTTTGGCAAATTTGATGGAAATCAAACATTCATCTTACCTAATTATTCCACTGCCAGTTGCTGTTATGCCTAAAACTCAATGATGAAATACTTATGAGCAACATAAGCCTATTTGCAGGTTTTGTTAATCATTTCTAACCTTTGATTAAAGACAAGAAGTACACCTGCCAAATGTATGGCCATGATGCAGAGCCTAGAGGACTAATATTTCTCTGGAGCTTGTATCAAATAACCAACCCTGCTGAAATTCGAGGTGATAGAAAGTTCCTAGAGACAGAGGAAATTCCAGCTATAAAAGTTATTGCCCAAAACTTGGGTTACAAAACCTTTCCCTTTGGTTCTGTGGCTTAACCCCTGGCAACTATCAGAAGCTGCTTATGATCTTGCAGCCAATCCAATAGAAGTGGGTGACCGCGGGAGACTGTCACACCATTTAGAGTGGGCAGCCCTTGGTTTCCTCTACAGAGTGCAGCGCTTCTACTGCTGCATTTAATAAACTAAATATAATTGATTTGCTTACAATATTGTCTCACCTACTAGACTCATATATTTGTGTGAGGGCAGAGATAGTATTCCACTCATCTTTTATCTTCAGCACTGAGCACAGTATTTGGCGCATTGAAGAAGCATATTAATAAATAACAGGACCCAGATGAGAAGAGAGAGCAGATGGAGAACAAATGAAGGAGTGGGGGCATTTCCAAGGTGGTGCCCAGACAATGTTACGACCACTGAAAATGGGACTATGGCAAGGGAAAGGGCAGTTCATGGCTTCACTTATGGGCTGGTAATTGGAGCTGTGGACCTTGCTGGCTCTAAGGGCCACTATCCAGCAGTCAGTCTGACAGCCTGAATGCTTCTCACATTAGTTCCTCATCCAACATCTTCCCCAGCATCATCCCTTCCTGACCTTCCACTGAATGCTCACTGGTCTAGGAATAAGTATCCTGGCCAAGTTCCCCTCATGTTTTCCTGCCCAAATTATACACTTCTATCAAGTCTAATTGGTCAACTTCAAGTTGGGTTCCCACTTGCTTCTTTATCAAACCCCAGCTATGGCTAACATGCAAAAATGGTATCAAGCAGCAAGTTCTCATTCTTTCCTCCTCTCATAAAAAGAAATGTTTCTCCACCCGTCAAAGTGCTCTCAGTCCATATACATACTTCACTGGATGGGCTGTTGTTTTCCTCCTGGGAGCTTTCTCTTGTTCTTTATGAATGTGTTGACATCCTAACCAGAAAATTTCCCTTCTTCTAAGGAACTTTCTCCTGCTTGTCAGTATAAACAACCTCTAAGGACAGAAAGGAGTCTACTCCTCAAAACATATGCAATAAATATCTGTAGAAATGATTTCTCTTGAGTGGTGCTATTTAGTCTTTGAAAGAACTAATCACAATTCTATCCTGTAGAGTTCTGTAATTAGAGTTCAAAACACTGGAGCTGGCACAGCTCTAGTTATCTCAAAGAGGCTTTGCTAAATTCTCCCAAAATGCTCGAAGAAAAATTTCTGTCAAGCTTTTATTTTGAAAGCAAGTGGACACCTGCAGGAATTGGAGATGGGAGTGGGGGTGTCATGACATCAATAAGAGAGAGGTTTCTTCATTTTAAAGTGCTTGGGGACTAATGTACTAGATTGAAGATTCTCATGCTCTGATTTAAGGAGCCTCAGGGTTCTTCTTAGGGACCTTTGGGCTACTGCACCGTTGGAGTGGAAGAGGCCAAAACTTCTGATTTCCCTCTCTGTTGTCAATCAGATATTTGTTATATTGTTAGAAGCTTTCCTTTAAAGAAAAAAAAAGGTTTGTTCTGGTAATAAAACTTTTAAGCATTGCTTAAGATTATGGTGAGAGAGACACTGGCTAAAGGAAATATCTGGAACTTCTGTCTATCCCACTGCCACCATGTCATAATCATTAGGATCACTGCCTCAGCCCACTACCTGGGGTCTCAGCATTGGCTCTTGCCCAGTCCACTTTCCACTTTATATCCCGAAATTTGTTTTCAATGCAAATCTGATCATCTCACTATCCTGTTTAAGATCCTCTGATGGCCTCCCATTGCCATGAGGAGGAGAAAGTGTGCTTCATAAGCCTGCAGGCCCTCCAGGACCTGGCTGCTCATTTTAGGCCATCCAAGACATTGGTCTTCCTTCAGATTCACTGCCTGCTATTTCCTCCTTAAGAGCCTCTGCATGTGTATTTCCCCTGACTGTATCTGTTCATCTTTCAGGTCTTAGATTAGACAGCACCTCCTTTTGGAAGCCTCCCGAACCCATTCTGCCCACAGTACATTCCATTTCTCTCCACTGTATACTTTCATGGATTCTCTTCCCATCTGCTTTTTAAGATGTGTCATACTGATAACTATTTCTTCTATATTTGTCTTTCCTCTAAATTCCAAAAGTAGTCTTGGTTTTCTTATTTCACTGCTATAATCCCAATATCTAGCATAATACCTAGCATTGGCACACAATAGGCATTCGTTAACTGTGACTAAAAGAATGAATGCATGGTATCAGGCACTTAAAAGTTATGTGTATTGGCTGTCTTAGAGCAGTCCCACAGGACTCTCTGATCACTTTACCAAATGGAATGACAGCAGTAGTAGGGAGAGCAAGGCCCATTACCCAGTCACTCCAGCCCATGCGAAACGTCTCTACGCCAAGCTCCCCTCACATTTACTGCCAAGAGAACCACTAGCACCAGGTCTGCCATTTAGTAAGAGCCAAATAAATGTTAAACAGATAGATCGATATTAATATAAATGCAAATTGGAATTACATTATTCCCGAACCCTGTAAAAGTTGAGTTGTAACAGAGTTTTCTGTGCCAGGACATATGATTCTTGCAGCTTTCCAAGTATCTATGCACCAGGCACCATGCTGCGGGAGTTTCACATGCTACCTCATTTGATCCCAACAATGTCTTTTAGGCAGATCGTAGTTCAAGCTGCTACAACCATGGACTGGGTGCCTGATAAACACCCGAAATCAGTTCTCACTGTTCTGGAGGCTATATGTCTGAGATTTGGGTGGGGCCCTGAGGAGGGCCCTCTTCCAGGTCACAGACTACCAGTTTCTCACTGTCCCCTCTCATGGCAGAGGGAGAAAACCATGCTCTTTTGTGATCCTTAAGGTGCTCATTCACCCTCATGACCATATCCCATCCCAGTTACTTCGCAGAGGCCCCACATTGGATGGTTAAAATGGTTTCAACATGGGAATTTTGTGGGGACACAAACATTCAGTTCGTGGCAGGCAGGAATTAGTCTTTCATTTACACAATAAGCAATGGAATTTAAACCTTGCCTACAGACACAGGCCAAATAAATCGCAGAGCCAGGACATCTCTCAGGTCTGACCAACACTCCATTGTCCTGTTGCCTGGTGCATAGTAGGTGCTCAATAGATAATGAGTGGATGACTTACACTAGGTGTATGGAAAATGCCCCAGCTTGAAAACATCAGCACTAAACTTAAACGATTATACTCTTGTAATAAAATGCTACTAATATTTACAGAAACCATAAATTCTTAAAGTATAAACACTAATATTTTGGATATTGTTCTGTTTTCTTTCCCTAAATTCCTAAACTATTAGCAAAGGCTGGGACATTTCCCACAGACATTTCATTCAACTAAGCACAACTGTGGAACAGAACTCTTTCTGATCAAGTCAGGCTACAGCCCAGCATTTGGCCCCTCAGCATTTTTTCAATAGTCACTGACCAAGTAGAGAATACTGCAGGGGTTTGTTTAAAAAAAAAAAAAAATGTGTACAGAAAGAAGAGTGGAAGGTGGGGTGACCCACAATGTATAACAAAAGCATTTTATTATCTGAGGGATTTTTTTAAGATTTATTTATTTGAGAGAGAAAGAGAGCACACGGTGGGGTGAGGGGCAGAGGGAGAGGGAGAATCTCAAGCAGACTCCCTGCTGAGCACAGAGCCCTGAACCAACTTCTCTATCCTGGATCCCCTCATCTGAGGGCTTTTGATCCATAATTCATTAATCTTCACAACAGATGGTTTCTACACTTTTCAGTGAATCTAGGTTGTCATTGATTGTAAGATGACTCCACATGTCACCAAGAAAGGAGAAATGCATCAATTAAATTATGAGATGGCACTGATGGTAAGATACATCCTAACAGTAGGGGCACCTGGGTGGTTCAGTCAGTTAACCGTCTGACTGACTGTTGGTTTCAGCTCAGGTCATGATCTCCGCGGTCATGGGATCGAGCCCTGCATCGGGCTCCACACTGGACACAGTCTGCTTCAGATTCTCTCTCCTTCTGCCCCTCCCCTGCTTGCTTTCTCTCTCTAAAATAAATTAAAAAAAAATCTTTAAAATGCTTTAAAAAATATATATATACATCCTGGGCTGCCTGGGTGGCTCAGTCATTAAGCGTCCGCCTTTGGCTTGGGTCATGATCCCAGAATCCTGGGATCGAGCCCCTCATCGGGCTCCCTGCTCAGCGGGAAGCCTGCTTCTCCCTCTCCCACTCCCCCTGCTTGTGCTCGCTCTCTCTCTCTCAAATAAATAAAATCTTAAAAAAAAAGAAAGATACATCCTAACTGTAGAGATGGGAATGAAAAAAAAAAAGGTGCATCTTAAAATTGATAAAATATAGTACTTTTAATCCCATTTTGCAGATGAGGTAACAGAAAGAGACCTAAAGAGTTGAAGTAATGTTCCCAAGGTCACACAGCTTGGGTTCTGAATTCAGTTCAATTCAATTTAGCCTTGTGTCTCAATCGCCTCCCACTCTAGGCTCTGTTCGAGAGACACACAGATCAATGAGACCCTGTCCTAACCCTCCAGAACTGGGCAGTCTAGAAGGGAAAACAGACCCACAGGCAAGTCAACTAAAACGTAGCCTGCTGAACGCAGGAACAAGACCATGGACAAGGTAGCAACCTGGCTGGAAGAGGGAATCGATAGCCCTCTCTGGATAGGCTCAGGGAAGGATTACAGAGAAAGTTCTGAGTTTCATAGAATGGATTGCAAGTTTACAGAATGCTTGTTTCTTTCTATCTAGTCAGTGCTTTGACTTTCTAAATAATGTTAAGAAAAATTCTAGAGGGAGGAGGGTGGGGGGATGGGTTAGCCTGGTGATGGGTATTGAAGAGGGCACATATTGAATGGAGCACTGGGTGTTATACGCAAACAATGAATCATGGAACACTACATCAAAAACTAATGATGTAATGTATGGTAATTAACATAACATAATAAAATTTTAAGAAAATAAAGGAATCACTCTGGAAAAAAAAAAAAGAAAGAAAAATTCTTGGCTGAAAAATTCCTCTGCAAGGTGTGAGCTGTGGTAGAGTGTCTGAGAGGAGGAAAGGTGTTCCATGGCCCAGCTCACGTGCCTGCTTCCAAGGAGCAGCAGGATGCAGAAGAGGCTGAGTCTTCAAGATGTGAGATAACTACTGTTAGAGATGAGGTTTCCATAGGAGAATGCGTGAAGGACACACCTGTTCAGTTGGTTGGGGTAGGCAGGTGAACGACCACTATCACCTCTCAGCTAGTAGACCTGGGAGAACTGTCCATTCATCATCTCCTTTCTGAGCACCTGATGGGATTCCTGTTCTGGGATCGTGTAGCCCCCCATAGTAATTCCTATGATAGCATGGACTGCATTCAGTTTTAACTATATTTGGAGCCTTTGCACTGGCTGTTCCCTCTTCTTAGAACACTGTCCTCAGATGTCTTCATGATAACTCACCTCCTTCAAGCCTTGCCCCAACTTTTTTCTCAACGAGTCCTACCTTGACCACACACTCCCAAAAATGCAACCTTTGCCCTACCACATCTCTATCCATCTAAAAATCCTGATACCCTTTACTCTGCTCTAATTTTCACTTTTCCATAGCAAGTATCAACTCCTATTATACTGTGTACTTATTGCCATGTCCTCTCGCTAGGATGTAAGTTCCATGAAGGCAGGAATTTTTGTCTGTCTGCATTCATCGATAGACCCTGAACTCCTAGAATTGCCACTGGTATGTGCTTGATAAGTATTTACTGAATGGGTGAATGAATGTGTGAGTAGCTGAATGAATACACCCTTAGCTCTATTCTCAACCCAACATTAAGCTCCATGAGAACAGGAAGCAAGCCTCCTGTTCACTGCTGAGTCCTCCGTGATTGGCACATAGAAGCCACTCTGTAAATAATATTCCATTAAATGACTATTACCTCATATCCATATGTGGAAGTTAAATTACATCCTGAATTCAATGTTTTTACCTGGGTAAGAGAGGAACCATCTTCTATCTGTCCTCATTCAAAAAGTGATAAGGGGAGCATTGATGGACATAGGTGAGATTTTGAGGGGAAGTTTTCCCTAATTCCATATCTTCCATTGCCTCAATCCAGGCCTGTTGCTCCCATCCAGTTTTCTGAAAACTCATAGACAGAAAAGCGAGCTCAGTATCAGGGGGAGCTGAAGTGATAGTCCAACCTTCTGGTGTTGTGACATGTGAATTTCATCACCAAGCCTGATGAACTACCACTGAGGATTTGGGGTAGTCATGTCAAACGTTCTTGGATGTCTTTCTCCCCTTTTCCATATGCTCGTGAGAGAAATAAACTTTCTCCAACATCTCTTCTAAGCCAGGCAACATACCAGCTGATCCCACCTGTCAGTCAGTAGATACTTAACAGTTTACAGGGAAGAAATTTGGATTTTACACTCAGTTAACAAATATTGAGCACCGATTGGGTTCTAATATGTCTTGTATGTGTAATTCGCATTAAGGGCTCTGTTGGGCAGGGATCTTGCCTCTCATTTTGCATCTTTGGAGACCCAGGGACAGAGATGAAAATCACATAGCTGCTTTGAATGGCAGAGGTGCTATTTGAACCCAGGACTATCTGATGTCCATGTCTCATGGTCTTTACATGTGTCTTCTCTAGAAAAACTTAAATGTTTAAATGATAATTGTGTATCAGCAATAATGAAATTCTGTATCAGGGTATTTCTAGGGGCACCTGGGGGGCTCAGTTGGTAAGTGTCTGACTCTTGATTTTGACTCAGGTCATGATCTCAGGGTCTTGAGATCAAACCCCACATCAGACTCTGCACTGGGCATGGAAACTGCTTGGGTTTCTCTCTCTCCCTCTCCCTCCCTCCTACTTGCTCTCTCTCCCTCTTAAAAAAAGGGGAAAAAAAGATATTTCTTCTTTGTCTCTCATAGCAAGCTTACTAATTTGTGGCAATAAGACCCTAAGCCATGAATACCAGAGCTTGATATCCATTTTCAGCTTGGATCAAAAATAAAAGGCTGCAGTCAGGGCTATGTCAGCCCTTCTGAAATATCTTGATTAATGTATTTTGATTGCCTGATAAACAAAGCCAGCACATAAAAGCTTTTAGAACTGTACTAAAGCCTGGGCTATTCATCCTGGCCTATGTTCCCTTTCCCATATTTCAATCTCTGAGTGGCCAGCTGATGGCATTTGGGGGGAAAGACAATGATTTTAAGATGATTAATTTTTATAGCCTCACCCAACCCTGAAGTCTGAAGTACCATTTGCCGTGGTCTGTGGAGCCCTGACTTTGGGCAGGTTCAGATTTGCCTCTGCTTCCCTCCGATGAGGTCCTGTCAGTCGGCAGAGCTGTGTAAACCACCCTGACAGATTGCTTGGACACCCTGAGAAAGAAAGCAGGCTGGAGTGGGCCCCATCCCTGGAGACTCTGATGATGCCTTGTCTGAAATGATCAACACACAGGCCTCCGGACACAGGAAGTCTGCTCACACTATGTCCCTAAGGGACGGAGAGCACTGGTGACTAAGGAGAGACTAGGAGACAGGGTTGTTGCCCCTGGAAGTAATGCTTCTTCCCTGATTATCATCAAATGCCACAGCTGCGGAGAGGCCCAGGCTATGAGGACCTCTGGTTGGTGCCAAATTAATTCCATCTTTAGTCATGACAGTGACTGCCTGATTCCTTGGGTACAGTAGAAATTGACAGTTTCCCAATATCCTCCAGACATAGAAGGAAATAGTCTGGCATGACGAGAAGTATGTCTTTACAGAGCACAAACCTGCCTTCTAAGGTTATTTATGACAAAATGGCATAACCCTTGTGATACCAGAGTCCATGGCACACGGTGCATTTAACCTTCTACCAGCTGGAAACAATGTCTGCACTTCAAGGAGTAGAATCTCTTTAATCAGAGATAATAAATACCTAGAGCAGTGCCTGGCACATTGTAAGGCCTACTGTGTGCTCAGGAATCATGGAGAAACAGCGTCTTGGTCAGTGCCCTCTTAGCAAAGATTGACAGAGGCTAATGTGTTCTTATCCACTAACACTGATTTGTGGGTGGATTCTGCCACCCTTTTCACTAAGGACAATTCATTATTGAAATAGATGGGGAACTGAGTGGCCACACCAGACCATCAGCCTGGATGTGATGACTGGTCAACAGGCATATATATGATTCCTCGAGAAGACATGCAAAGTAATCAGTACAGAGCTGATTGTGTGATAGTGTGTTTCCTTCTACCCTAAGATGAATGCATTCTGACTTGAGAGACAGGAGCTTTGCATGGATCTTCATCATCTCCTAAGAAAGGCAGGGAAGCTGGTGCTGGATGCTGCTCAGGCTTTCCTATTGTTTCCAGTTGTCCGGCCTTCCTAAGAAAGAATGTGCACCACTGGATTCCAAGGATTGCCCTATGAGAAGTATAGGCTACAAGTGTAATAACAGAAAATAACTTTTATTGGACATCTGCTATGTGGTAGGCCCTGGGGATAGGAGGAATATGAACCTCCCCTGTCCACCAGACATATACAAACTAGAATTTGCAAAGATTAGAAATCACAGTACAATGTGATATAAGAGCCTCTGAGAGGGGCCTTTAACTCCCATTGAGGGTGGAGGAAGGAGAAAAGAAGGTCCAGGATTGATGGAGGAGACGGCACAGAGCAGAGCGATTTTCACAAGGCAGACACAATCCTAGGAGACACACATCCTTTCAGCCACATGGAAAGTTAACCCGATTTCCCCACAGTGCCTTGCAAGACAAAGGCATAGAACGTGACAGCTGAAACATGCCTTAGAGAAAGTGCTTTGGGCCTGTTGATTACACAGAAGCTGAAGCCCAAAGAGGTGAAGTAACTTACTCGAGATCACACGGTGAGATTTCGCTGAAGCCAGAACCAGAGCCCTGCTCTCCTAAATCCATCCAAGCTTCTATTTCCAGGGTGCCATCTCTGTTTTTGAAACACTTATTTATTAGATTCATGAGGGGGCAAATGAATGCTTTTAAGTAGGAAAATCTAGGGGTGCCTTGGGTGGCTCAGTTGTTAAGCGTCTGCCTTCGGCTCAGGTCATGATCCAGGGGTCCTGGGATCAAGCCCAACATCAGGCTCCCTGCTCCGCAGGAAGCCTGCTTCTCCCTCTCCCACTCCCCCTGCTTGTGTTCTCTCCCTGCGTCTCTCTCTGTCAAATAAATAAATAAAATCTTAAAAAAAAAGAAGGAAAAACTATTGGAAGTGGCTGATTTTTAAAATAATAGCACCTAAATTTCAGATCTCTCTGCTCCTAGTGCAGATCCCTTTCCCACATCCCCCTGGTGGGAAAATGTTTTGAGAAAGTTAACTGTATGTGTATTTTTATGTTATGTTTTAAAAAACACTGTATTATAATCTCCTGCCGATACTTACAGAAATGATTCGCCTGTTCCTAGTGTAGGGAAGAGGTGAAGTAAAGCAACTATTGGTTGGCAGTTAGTGTGTTAAAGGCTTTTCCTATGTCATCTCATTAAATCTCTCCAAATGTGCTGAGACCTGGGAATGATTAAGCCCATTCATTGATAAACTGAGGATCAGATTGGTTGTGAACCAATCTCAGTGACACTCAGGTAGAAAGAGTTGAACTTACTTGAATGTGTCCTCACTCCAGCATCTACACTTTTTGCACTATCCTCAGCTGCATACCTTAACAATGGAACAGTGACATGGAGTAGAGAGCAGACTTTATCTTCTGCTGCTCTTCTTTCTCCTGCTGCATAGAGAGGTGAGAAACTCTAATCAAGCAGAAACCTCAGCTTCTGGAAGGAAGGAAATTGAGTCAAAGCACTCTGCTTCATGGGTTAAAGTTGTCATGGAAACAAAGGCTTCTCCAGCCCAAATAAGTTCACTGCATAGAAGGGAGTAAGCTGATGGTTGATTTGTTCATTTATAAAACATCTGCAAGGACTGTGCAGAGACTGGACCTGGGAGACCCTGACCTTCAGTAGCTTCTAATCCAGTAGCGGAGGTGAGACACTCCCATTCAAAACTGGACATTGTAGGCTTCCCAAGAAAGGTGCAAGCAGAGTGCTTTACATCTTCAGAGAAGGAAAAGTCTGCTTCTTCTGTGCCTGTTTCCTTATCTGAACATAGGAACAAATAACATTTATCTCATAGGGTTTCTGTGAGAATTGGATAAAGTATAAGAGATTAAAGCCTTGAATTTTTTATGCAAAGTAGGAATATCATACTTACATGTCACACCATTTACATGGACTCAATAAGATGGAATTATGTAACACAAAGGTACTTTGCACATGGCCGGCCAATAATAGGCACTCAGTAGGCTATTGTTATTGTTGCTCAGTAGTTGTTTTTATTCCAAAGAATCTTTGGCAGGGTCATCAAACTGGTGGCCTTTGCCTTCTACCTGCCCTCTATGAAATCACCCTCTTTCTTGTCCTCTGTTAGTTTGCCATTGCTTCTGTGACAAATTACTTTCCTCCATCTTCAAATCCAGCAATGGCCGCTGGGTACCTCTCATGTCACATCTCTCTGACCTATTCTTTGCCTTCTCTTCCACTTTTAAGGACTCATGTGATTGGATTGGACCCACCCAGAGAGTCAAGTATAGTCTCCCCATATTAAGACCTCTAACTTCAATCACGTCTGCAAATCCCTTTTGCCATAGAAGGTGACATATTCTCAGTTTCTGGGGATTAAGGTGTAGACATCCTCGAGGAAAAGGGGTTAGGGAATTATTTTCCCTACCATATCTTCAATGACCATGAGACGCATCAAGTAATTTTTTCAGTACTTAGTGGCACAGTCGCAGGGGTTCTCTTTACCCTTGTGATTCTCTTCTGTACCAGCCTTAAAGTGGTTCATCCAGAACTCAATCCTCTGGCCAACACAGAAAACATGCATGCTATTACGGTCCATGATTATTAAATATTACTGCAATCTAAGCCCAGTAGAAAATATGGGTGGTTTTGATTGGAGAGTGTTGCTTGCAAAGACAATGGATGGGATGGTGAAGCAAGTCTACAGGCCTTGGAGGCAGACAGGTCTCACATTCAGTCCTGCCCTCTCACATGATAGCTGGTGTGACACCGGACATATTACTTAAGTTATATAAGTCTGTATTTCCTCTTCTACAACACAAGGCTAATCCATGCCTTGTGGGGGCAGTTGTGAGGACTGAATGTGTCCTCCATAAACTACTCATGCCTCTCTCCTGACATCTAGTCCATGGTGTCATTATAAATGTGATTACCAAATCATGAAATCTCTGGAAGTGAGGTCTAAGCACAACGTTCCTTGCCAGGAGTTGCAAGCTTAATTCTACTGCCAGGAGCATGGGCTTTTGATTCCAACACATTTTTCTATATCTGAATCCTGGTTCTGCTACTTATTAGCTTTTTTTCATTTCAGCACTTTGGGTCTCATTTCCTTTATGAGATAAAAAACGCTGACATGGCAAGAGTGTTGTCAGAAATAATAACAAAATGGAACTCCTTCTCTGTGGGTGTTGGGCATTTCACATGCTTCACCCTATGGTGGGATCTTCGTAACAATCTTTTGAGTTAATGCCATCATTCTCTGCATTTCGTAGTTGAAAGAATGGCCATCTATGCTGAAGAGATAATCGAGGAAGTTAGGTAACATGCCCCAAATTCACAACTAGGAATAGCAGAGTTGGGATGTAAACCTAGGTCTCTTCTCTCTCCAAAGCTTGGCATATAACCCACATGCTGCCTTGCCTGCCCAGTACATTGAGTGAGATGATAAATATAAAGTCTTTAGTACATTGTGGGGGCACTTAAGCACAATTTCCATCAGGTGCTCAGGTGTCTCCCCATCATGTTGCGCAGCCACGAGGATGAGCAGCTGCTTCACTCCCCTTCCTAGATTTCCCCAGTTGGCAAAGGGCCACCACATGGTGAAATGCAGGAGGGCCGGGAGTGATAGGAGAGATGTTGCATTATTCCTCTCTAATTCTACTTGTCTAATGGACTTGTTAAAAGCACCCTAGGTAGAAAGTGTGAGTCTTAATGGCATTTTATAAAAGTTGCTGTGATGAATTAGCACATAAAGCAAATTAAAAACAGTTTATCGCTTTTTAAATTAGGTGATGGGGCACTGTAGCATTTCTCCCAGACACGAAGATCCATTAATATCCAAAGGAGTCAGAAGCTGCCGAAATGTATCAGCTGCTTGTTTTCAGGGACCTGACAAGTCTGAAATCGGTGTAATCCTCGAGGGGCAGATTGTCCAAGATAAATAGAACTGGGGAGGCGCATGTTGCTGAGCTCCTTCTGTGGGGACACCTATTGCTGAAGGCAGGAGGGGGACACCTTCCCTCAGGGATTCTTGGGAATAGAACAGAGCACAGTAGATTGCATGTCTGGCCTGGTGGGGACCGCCAGGAGCAGTGTCTCCTCCCCTCCCTTACACATGGGGACACAGGCTTGAGAGAAGCAGGGCTTTCAAAGTTCATCTGAAACATTTCCACAGACCTGTAGTGAGGATCTAGTTTGTGCCCAGTGCTGTACTGGACTCGGAAGATAGAGTGGGACTGTAGATATCTTTATACACAGTCCACAAGATGCCTACTAAGTGGCACAGTGGGGACCCAGATCTCCGGATTCAAGGCCAGCACATTTTTCAGAAAAACAATAATAGCAATAGTAGCTGCCATTTATTGAGCCCAGCCTGTGTCAAGTTGGTGTCCCAGTACTTTCCATATATTATTTCATTTAATCCTCTCCACAATGCTTTGAAGTAGGTGGTGTTACCATAGGCCACTTTTACAATTATGAAAACCTGACACCCAGAGAAGCTAAGTAACTTGCTTAAGATCACATGGTTAAAAAGTTGCAAACCCAGGCAGTCCGACCCTAGAGCCTGCCTTCTTGGCAACCACCTGCCAGCTTCCTGATGGCTTTTCTCCCTCTGCTCCCCACACTTTACATCCAGAAGGAGCCTGGTGCTAAACCACAGGTTCAAAGACTTTTAGGATAAAAAACACTGAGACAAGAACTGAGCAGTAATGGAACTTTGGGAATTTGGGGGCAGGGGGTAGGGGAGGGTGGTCAACCTTGAAGGGAGATGAAGAGTTCCTGGCACTGCTAAATTGTGAGCACGGCCAGAGGACAAGCAGGCTGGGAAACTGAGCTTACGATGAAATGTCCAAGAATGTGGATTTTGGAGCTGGACAGACCGTATTCCCAATGCAGTCTCCACCACATGCGTACATGTGACCTGGGGCTGGTGCCTTAATGTCCTGGTCTTCCTTCCCTCATCTGTAAAATGAGGATACTATTTTTACCTTCAGGTTCTTATGATGTCAAATAAGACAACAGATACAAAGTGCCAAGCTACCCAATATGAGCATAAGTAGTGGTAGCTGTCATGGTCATCATCCTTGCCACCTTGTCACAACCTCTCAGACTTGGGGGTGGAGGTGGGGGTTCTGGTGGGGAACAAAGTGAAGAGCATTGCACTAGGGCTCCAGATCAGACGACCCACACTCCAGCCTGAGGTTGCTGACCCTTGTATGCTGAGGTTAGTCTATCATCTATAAAAAGGGGATAATAGTATATCCATCATACCTTCTTTGTCAGAACGGATTGAATCACAAATGAGGTAGTGTATGTGAAAATGATTTGCAGTCTATAGACCTCAAGACAATGCCCAGGGTCGATGATTCACTAGGAGGGCTCACAGGATTCAGCATAGTCATACTCAGGACTGAGTTGTTACAGCAAGAGGATACAAAGCAAAATCAGCAAAGGGAAAGGATTTGGGGACAAAATCCAGAGGAAACTGGGCACACACTTCCAAGAGCCTTCTCCCAGTGGAGTCACGTGGGACATGCCTAATCTCTCCAGCAACAAATTGTCACACCAGGTGTAAAAGTTTGTCTTCTGGGGAAGCTCATTAAAGACTCAAGGTCCAGGGTTTTTACTGGGGGCTGATCATGTAGTCACTGTCTGCCTGGCCCATACCACAATTCCAGACTCACAGAAGAAAAGCAAATGTTCCACTTAAATGTTGTTTGTACAAACAGTTTAGGCATGGTGAGCCATTCTTAATAGGAAATAGTGAGAACCTTCCCAAAATCCAATTTCCCAGATGTCAGCCAAGAGCCATCCTTGTGGGCAGGTTTTTTTAAGAATAGCAATCTCAAGCTTGCTATGTTAACTCTTTTTTGCACAGAGTAGAATCTATAGAAAGGATTTTTATGAGTATCCACTCACAAGGGAAAGGTGAAATGATAATGACAGTTCATACTTGATGATTGTCACTATGTGCCAGGCATTGTTGTGCATGCTTTATTCTTACGTGTATTACCTTATGTCACATTTCATCCATACAACAACTTCATGATGGGGGTACTGTTATCATTGCTGGTATGTATGAGGAATCTGAGGCCTAAGAAAGGTGAGGTAGCTTGCCTGGATAATGAGCTATATGACTGGAAAGAAGTAGTAGAACCAAGAAAGGACTCTAACAGTATGACCCCAGAGCCCATATCCTTAACCACTATGCTCTAGCTGCTACGCTGTACCTACCATGAGCTGGGAGCCTCATATGTCTTATTAATGTTCGCAGCAGCTCCGTGCAAATGTAGTTATTGGACTAATTTTGCATTACAAAAACCTGTGGCTCCAGAGTGCTAGTTCATTTATGTCACAGCACCCAGGCAGAGAAGTGATGGCATCAGAAGTGGGCCTCTGCCCTCTCTCAGCCCCCTGTTGCCTGGGTGGAGCTTTGCCAAAATCTTTGGTAGGGAAGATGCAGATGGTCAAGGTGGAAGTGAGTCATTCTGGGAGCTTTGACTGAAAAGCTCTCCCCTAATTCCATGACTTAGGCACAGAGTTAGTGGAAGAAGGAGCTGGGTTACAAGTAATTCAAATTTTCCTACAATATTTGAGAGCTCTACAAGCTGTCTTCAGCTCTTTTTGGTTGCCATGACAGCAGATATGACATTTTTTTCATGAGGGGAAAAAAAATGAAGAAAGGAAAAGAACCATACTTTGGTCCTCAGTGATCTGAGAAAAAATCTGTTCCCCAGATCTATCTAGTTTTGCTTGCATAGTGGTTACACTCCAAGGAAATTGTCAGGATGGAATCAAAGGGGAGTAAGCAGGCAGGTGGCAAAATCTGCTTCTCCTGAGAAATTGTACGCTGTATGTGTGTGGTGGTGGTTTGTGATTGGGGGAGACAGGAGGAGGCAGGCAATATAAGATTTGACACAAATTGTCAGCTACTTAAGGCAACACCTAGCTACTAAGGTCTTGGTCATCGTTCCAGTTCTGTTTGCAACTCCCTCACCCCACCAATTTATACAGGTTACAGTGTGTTTGGCTTAGCAAAGGCTCAGCATGTGTTCTTTAGTGCGAACAACATGGTACATAGAGCAAGAATTACAATTCAGAGTGATGAGTGCGATGCTGAGATAGGCTTAGCATTCTGTGCAAGCAAAAAGATTTGTCTTATTCATATAATCTTGATCTATCTCTAGACACACATGTAAACATGGGTGTAATTATATTTTTTCATTATTGCATTTTGAGCACTTATTCATGGCGTTGGATTAACCTCTGCCACCAATTTATTTTATTTAATTTTTTCTGTTTTTTGTGGGTTTAATTAGCATTTTCTTTTTTAAAAGATTGGATTCCAATATAATTAACATACAGCATTATATTAGTTTCAGGTGTACAATATAGTGATTGAACTGCAACCATTCAACTTCAGTAACGG
The DNA here is from genome assembly GCF_037043125.1 of Eumetopias jubatus. NCBI lineage: Eukaryota > Metazoa > Chordata > Mammalia > Carnivora > Otariidae > Eumetopias > Eumetopias jubatus. The sequence goes on along the minus strand of NW_028274819.1, from coordinate 64,580,785 downwards.
TCCAATAGTCCAGGGAGTGGAAGGATCACAGTCCCCGATGGGATGACATTTAAGTTGTTACCATGTTTCCCCATTACAAAGGAAAGAGTTGTATGGACTGATATATCTGAGAGGATTTGTTCATAACACAAAATGCTTCATTCAGAAAGATGCCCATGCTTCTCTTCATGATTTCCTTCTTGTAGTGACTTTTAACATTTGATTATAGTGGGAGGGAAAGAAATCTCAGGTACTAAACTCCCTTAGTCACATCTCCCATTATCACCTCGCCACATAGGATGGTCTCCAAGGAAAGAAGGAGTACCCCCATTTTAGGGGTCTAGAGGCTGCCCCTGCAGCCTCCAAGGAGAAGCAGGAACTAACGTGGATTTGTGACCACAGTAGTGGGAATGGAGACTGCAATTCTGGGAGTCATTCCTGGAAGCTGGTATCGAACGGATGAAGGATTCTCAGGGCAGGAGTGGGTAATCAAAATGGTGAATTCGAAATCTGTGCTGCAGTGGTTCCTAACGATGTTCTCTCTTGTCATTTCTACAGAGCCATGTTTGACTATGACAAGAGCAAGGACAGTGGGCTGCCAAGTCAAGGACTTAGTTTTAAATATGGAGATATTCTCCATGTTATCAACGCCTCTGATGACGAGTGGTGGCAAGCCAGGAGAGTCACGCTGGAGGGGGACAGTGAGGAGATGGGGGTCATCCCCAGCAAACGGAGGTAAAAATGCCGTTTCTATTTCAGAGTGTTTGCTTTTCAGTGATCTAGGGGGTGGAAATAAGGGAATATGAAGATATGGCAAACTGTTCACAAAATAACCATTTGAGTGGGATAGTCAGCGGGGAAATTGTCAGTGGTGACAGGTGACATGAATTAAGTATTCTCATTCTTCTCATATTAGGGTTTTACCAAAACTGGTGACTGTGATAAGGCACAAAGAAAGAAAGGGGATCTGCTTACACCGCCTTCCTAAAACGTTTACCAGCATCCACATGTTCAAGATTATCTTATCAGCACATATGCTGACTTACACACTCCAGGTTATTCCAGAGGTTGACATTTACCAGATAACTTTACAGAAAGGTCAGGTGAAGGCCCAATAAAGTACAATTTACTAATCAAAGGTCCTACCTATGTATTACGTTCAAATACTGACAGGAGAAAAACTAAAAACCCTCATTCCAAATTCAGATGCTTGGGATATGAGCTGTCAAACATCTGGTGAGGTAAAGACTGAGTTTATAACTGTCTGTTACTGTTTTAGTTACTCCTGTTCCCCAGCCACCTCACAACTCCCACCTTCACTCAATCAGATACTTAGTTCTATATGTGTTTCCTGAGTCAAGACTACCACGCTCTTTCTCTTCTAAACATTTCTTCCACTATGCTTTCAAAAGGCGGGAACATACTTTGGAACAGCCAACCCCCTCATGCATCCCCAGCAGCTTCTAGTCCTCAGGACCAGGGAGGAACTTTCCTTCCCATGAACCTCTTTTTGGCACCAAGATATCGTCCATGAAACACATTTGTCTGTACCCCAGGAAAGAGATATGGTTATGAAATTGAAGTCAGGGATAACGTTTATTCAAGGCAGTCACCAACTTTTCTCAAGCTACAGGTTTCTCAAAGGGTTTTTCTCCTGTCCAAACACCCCAACACCTCTGTAAAGAGTCCTCAGTGAAGCTGAGCGCTCTGGTGCTGCAATCCAGCAACTGAGCTAGCACAAACCATAGTAGGAAGATGTCACTTGTACCCAAGAATCACTCTGTGGGGCATTGGCACCCCAGAGAAGACTGGTCCCCCATCCTTCTCTGCATGGGGCCCACACAGCCTGGGGAGGAATGTGGGGAGAGGGCAGCAGGCTGACTGTCACACAGATGCTCCCTCATGGTTAGTGTGGAGGAGTGACAAAGAAGCCGCTGCAACTCCAGAGAACCTCCCTGCCCTCCGTGCCCCTGTGTGGGTCTCCCACCAGCACACAGTTCTCTGGGTCTCTTTAAACCTCTGGGCTCTGGGACACCTGGGTGGCTCAGTCCATTAAGCATCTGCCTTCAGCTTGGGTCATGATCCCAGGGTCCTGGGATTGAGCCCCGTGTCGGGCTCCCAGCTTGGCAGGGAGTCTGCTCCTCCCTCTACCTGCTGCTCCCCCTGCTTGTGTACGTTCTCTCTCTCTCTCTCTGACAAATAAATAAAATCTTTTAATAAAAAAATACAAAAAATATAAAAACCTCTGGGCTCCACAATAGTTGCCTCACATTGCTCTGAGAGGACATTGTGAATTTGTACTATGGCTTGTAGGGTTTTCTCAAAGGGTATATATTCAAAACAGTGACTCTCAGCACTATTTTATATTCTGTTTTTCCATTTCCATTTACTTAAAAGTAAAAGAGTCAAGGCATTTTGGTTTGCTTCAATTTAATTCGTCAGAGCTGTCTGAGCCACTGCTCTATAGAAGAAAGAGCTATCTTATTGAATATGGCCCCAAGGATAGAAGTGGAGTGGAGGAAGCTATGTGGGACTAGATTTCAGCTCATTTTATTTTTTTTTAAAGATTTTATTTATTTATTTGACAGAGAGAGACAGCGAGAGGGGGATCACAGGCAGGGGGAGTGGGAGAGGGAGAAGCAAGCTCCCTGCAGAGCAGGGAGCCTGATGCAGGGCTCTATCCCAGGACCCTGAGATCATGACCTGAGCCAAAGGCAGACGCTTAACGGACTTGAGCCACCCAGGCGCCCTGATTTCAGCTCATTTTAAAGAAATTATTTTACTAGTTGGAGCTGTGTAGAGATGGTATGGATTATGTGGGAAGATAGTAAACCAGAAAAGTGGTTTTCATAGCAAGGGAACATTATAAAAGCTTAGATGTGCCTGCTCCCTCCCTCTCCGACCCTCTCCTCTGTGTGTGCATGCATGTATATGTGTGTTTGTGTGTATGTACGTGTGCGCACGCATGCAGATGCATGCACACACACACAAATATTCTAATTCAGTCCATCTGGAGTGGGTCCTGGAAATCTGTATTTGTAAATCCCTCTGGGTGATTCTGATAATAGGTCTGGTGTCAGGAAATATAATAAAAAGGATTCAAGCTTTGGATAAAGAGTTGAACTATACAATTTTTCAGGCCCTTTCCAACCCAGAGGTTCTGTGATTCTAACCAGCTTTGTCAAATAGCCCTTCATTTGTTCAGTTATACTTCACTTTCCCCCCAAGGAACATCCTCAGTGCTATTCCTCTTGAGGCAATTTTCCACCTGCTGGTGGTCATTCTTAAGTTGGCTATCTTTCCTATTTTGGATAAAAACCATCTTAACAACCATACTACAGCTAGCCTGAAAAAGAAGTTTGTCTAGTGACTCTAATGTTGATATTTATTTGCATTCTATCTCATGAATGTTATAGTAGCTTCCCCCTCTGTGTGTGTGTGTGTGTGTGTGTGTGTGTGTGTGTGTGTGTGTGTGTGTTTATGGCTATAAATGAGTTTCTATCAACTTTTCTCCTTAGAATATTAATCCTTTCAAAAAATACTATTATTGTTTTATATATTTATAAAATAACACATTTCATTACAGGAAAGTGGGAAATTTTTGAAAGTGTAAAAAAGAAATAAAAATCATTTATAATCCTACCCCACGAAGAGTTCTTATTGCAAGGTTTTCTCATTTCACACTACATTTAGCATCTTAGAACTCTAGCTCAGAATAAGTGGGAGCTGGTACAAATATGATTTACTTTTAGACTGGGGTTAAATTTTTCAGTCTTTAATTCCTTGCTAGCCCCCTTTCTGAGTACAGTTCAGCTAGTAGAACTGGTCTGGGAAAATCTCATAATGGGTAACATCAGGGCATGACTTGACCCCTTACAAAAATGTTTCTCTATTGATGATTCCATTTAATCATCCCAATGAAATCAAGGTGGAGAGTATGAAAATTATTTCCATCCTCTTCTTTTTTTTTTTGAAGATGGTGAAGAAATTTTACTTAACAAAACACTCCTAGAGCATGCCAGATGCTGTTCTAAGCCCTTTGATGTAGTGTTCCATGATTGTTTGCGTATAACACTCAGTGTTCCATTCAGTACATGCCCTCTTTAATACCCATCAACGGCCTAACCCATCCCCCCACCCCCCTTCCCTCTAGAACCTGCAGTTTGTTTTTCAGAGTCCATCGTCTCTCATGGTTGGTCTCCCCCTCCGATTTCCCCCCCTTCATTTTTCCCTTCTGCTATCTTCTTTTTTTTTTTCTTTAACATATAATGTATTATTTGTTTCAGAGGTACAGGTCTGTGATTCAACAGTCTTACACAATTCACAGCGCTCACCATAGCACATACCCTCCCCAATGTCTATCACCCAGCCACCCCATACCTCCCACCCCCCCACCACTCCAGCAACCCTCAGTTTGTTTCCTGAGATTAAGAATTCCTCATATCAGTGAGGTCATATGATACATGTCTTTCTCTGATTGACTTATTTCGCTCTGCATAATACCCTCCAGTTCCATCCACATCGTTGCAAATGGCACTATTTCATTCCTTTTGATGCCTGCATAATATTCCATTTTGTGTGTGTGTGTGTGTGTGTGTGTGTGTGTGTGTGTGTGTATATACACCACCTCTTCTTTATCCATTCATCTGTCGGTGGACATCTTGGCTCTTTCCATAGTTTGGCTATTGTGGACATTGCTGCTATAAACATTGGGGTGCATGTACCCCTTCAGATCACTACATTGGTATCTTTGGGGTAAATACCCAGTAGGGCAATTGCTGGGTCATATGGTAGCTCTATTTTCAACTTTTTGAGGAACTTCCATACTGTTTTCCAGAGTGGCTGCACCAGCTTGCATTCCCACCAACAGTGTAGGAGGGTTCCCTTTCTCCGCATCCCTGCCAACATCTGTCATTTCCTGACTTGTTAATTTTAGCCATTCTGACTGGTGTGAGGTGGTATCTCATTGAGGTTTTGATTTGGATTTCCATGATGCTGAGCAATGTTAAGCACTTTTTCATGTGTCTGTGAACTGTTGGGACGTCATCAAGGTAAAAAGCTTTTGCACAGCAAAAGAAACAGTCAACAAAGCCAAAAGACAACTGACAGAATAGGAGAAGGTATTTGCAAATGACATATCAGATAAAGGGCTAATATCCAAAATCTATAAAGAACTTATTAAACTCAACACCCAAAGAACAGATGATCCAATCAAGAAATGGTCAGAAGACAAGAACAGACATTTTTCCAAAGAAGACATCCGAATGGCCTACAATGAACTCATTTAAACCGCATTACAACCCTTTAAGAGATGTTATATTATTATGCCCATTTTACAAATCAGGAGGTTGAGGCATAGAGGGGTTAATTAAATTGCCTGAAATTGCCCAACTAGTAAGTGGCAGAACCAGGATTTGAATCCAGGCTACAGAATTCATACTCTTTTTTTTTTCTTTTTCTTATTTTTAATTAAGGGAGGAGAAAGGGGGAGGAGGGAGGGACAGCCGGAGAGGGAGAGAAAGAATCTTAAGCAGCTCCACACCCAGCACAGAGCCTGACATGGGGCTCCATCTCATGACCCTGAGATCATGACCTGAACCAAAATCAAGAGTTGGATGTTTAGGGATGCCTGGGTGGCTCAGTCAGTTAAGCATCTGCCTTTGGCTCAGGTCATGATCCCAGGGTCCTGGGATAGAGTCCTGCATCGGGCTCCCTGCTCAGTGGGGAAACTGCTTCTCCCTCTGCCTGCTGCTCCTCCCCCTGCTCATTCTCTCTCTCTCTCTCATTCTGACAAATAAATAAATAAAATCTTAAAAACAAAAGGAACTAGATGCTTGACCAACTGAGCCACCCAGACACCCCAACAGAATTGGTACTCTCAACTTATATTCAATCCTTCCTGCCCAAGTTACAAAAATAAGACTTGACACAATTTAAATGAGTAAGCATTGTTTTGGCAGTATCTGTGTGCCAAGCACTGTCATTGGGTCACTGAAGCCCAACTGGAGTCACATGCTTGTGGGACTAAACATGTGACAAAGGCACAGCCACATTGTGATTAGATTAATGGGGGCTCTTTGTAACTAAAGGTACTATCCCTGTCAGCTTGGGCTGTCATCACAAAATACCATAGACTGGGTGTTTTAACAACAGACATCCATCTTTCAGAGTTCTGAAGGGCTAGAGAGTCCAAATTCAAGGCACTGGTCATTTGAGTTCCCAGTGAGGGCCCTCTTCCTGGTTCATGGATAGCTTTCTTGCTGTACCCTCACATGGTTGAAAGAGAGATCATTTCTCATGCTTCTTCTTATAAGGACACTAATCCCATTCATGAGGGCCAAACATTCAGTCCATAGTGGGGGTCAAGGGATGTGAAAGACAGCAGATAGAGGGATGAATTCCATCTGATGATAGCACCAACCACGTATGGTGCCAAGTGCTTTCAAATACACAATTTCATTTCATCTTCACAAAAGCCTCATAAGGAAACTGACGGTCCAAGAAGTCAAGTAACTTGCCTGAGGATGCACAACCAGCCACTGGCTGAACCCAAGTCTCTCTGATGGCAAGACCACATGGCTTTCCACTATACCAAGAGTATACTAGAATTGTCAATTAGGAGTTCTTAATATATAGCAGACACTGGGCTAAACAATTTTTGTATTATCTTATTTAACATTCACTGTAATTTTCTGAAGTCTATGTCAATACTCGAAGTTTACCAACATAAATCCTGAGATCCTAAAAGGCTGAATGAACTGCCCTAAGTCACAGAGCCAACAAGTGGCCGATGCAGGATTCAAACAAGTCTGGGTTTGCAAAACCTGGCCTCTTAGCATAGAATCACTGTTTCCTGAGACTATGTAGTTTTTGTGAGTGACCAGGATATGATTTGTTCCACAGTCTTTTAATCTGAGTCTTTATTCATTGCCCCATAGTGATGGTCACCTGGGCTCTCAGATGACAGGTTTGTAGCTAGCATTGCATTAAGGTTTACTCACCTAACCTTCACAGAGAGCTTGTGGCCAGTCACATGGATGGCATTTTCATCCTTGTAGAGCATGGGCACAGGAATACCCAGCACCAAATGATGCTCCCACCATCCAGTGCTCCAAGCCTGACCTCATTATGTGTTTGGCCAGGACCTGAAAATGCCAGATGGGGAATGGGTGAGAGGGTAGAGGGAGACAGTTGGACTCATTGAAGCATAACCATTTGGTACTCCCTGGAGATGCTAGTTGTCAGAAGTGATTGCTCAGATTTTGCCATCCAGTTTACATTTTCAGTATTTTGGTCAGTGACCAAACTAGGGTGGAGAGGATTATTTCTGCTTAAACAATCTAATTAATTGCTTGCCTCTTGAGTGTGAGAGAAGTAAGGCAGTACTTCTCATTTCGATTCAGTCTTTCTATACAGGTGGCCCACCATTTCCTTAGGTAAAGCTTTAATATCATCTACTTCTGCCAAAGGAGTCTTACTTAGTAACATAATTAGAGAAGGTGATGCTAAACTTGATGTAAATTCTTACCAAGTGAAAAAGTCATGAGTTGGTAAGTAATTTTTTATTAAAAGCACTGTTTGAGGGTAAGTCACTTAACTCTTGAGCCTCAATTTTCACATCCAGGCCCACAACACTCCTTGAGGGTTTATTCATGCATTCGTTCATTCATTTGTTCATTTATTCAACAAAGATTCATTAAGCATCTACTATATGCCCAGCTCCATCTTAAGTCCTGGATTGTTGTGCGGTTATGGATAATATAGGCAAAGTGCTTAGTACAACATCAAATACCTTGTACATACTCAAATAATGGGTATTTTCCTTTCTTCGTATTTGAGTTTTTAGTGCTTGAAAGAACACACCATTATTTAGAGCCCTATTTCCCAGCCCTACCTCTCATTTGAGCAATAAATTATCCACCTGCATCCCAAGAAGCAAGAGAGGAAGGGGCTGAGGTAGGTAGGAGAAAACATAAGCCATAGCCACCTACCACTGAGAGAGGGAATCAACATGGGCCTCCGTGATGGGAAAGCAAAACTATGATGGGGTTACAGTGAATACAAAAAGACTGCCAAGAAGAGAAATTAATTCAATATTTATGATATAATTCAATATTTATAGTGTTGCATATAGTCATTTAGCTAACCTAAATTTCAGTATTAAAATTTATTATAAATTTTAAAGCCCAGGGGTTCGTGGGTGGCTCAGTCTGTTAAGCGTCTGACTCTTGATTTCAGCTCAGGTCATGATGTCAGGGTCATGAGATCAAGTCCTGCGTTGGGCTCCACACCAGATGTGGAGTCTGCTTAGGATTCTCTCTCTCTTCCTCTCCCTCTGTCCCTCTACACTCTCCCCAGTTCTCACATTCTTAAAAAAATTTTTTTAAAGCCCAGCCTATTATGGTATGGTGTTATGTAAGTGATTATATACTTGCATTTGGTTATGGTTTATTTAATTCAGGACATTTGGGATATGGGGATGCAATGGAGAAGGTTGGTTATCATTTGTGAAAAACTTAATGCAGATATCTGAAGAACTGTATTGGCCCTAAAACTGTGTATAACTCATCCAAAATCTTATTTGTGTTGAGAATTCCCATTGCAGAAGAGAGACGAGGAAGATCCTGAATGCTATTTCCCAAGCTGAGTAGATGTGAACAAACACTCAAGTTAGCTTTTAGCAGATGTGTGTTCAGGCCCTGTTTCTACCACTTTTTAAACTTGGCAAGTTTCAAGTCTCAGCTTTCCCAGCCATAAAATGGGGTCAATAATACCTACATCATTTGGTTATTGTGAGAACCAAATGAGAGGCTATAAATGTAAAGGAATTTTTCAATAATAATTTTATGTTAAAACTTCAGCCAACACTTATATTATCATCATTCTCATTAATGAAACGTCCAACCCCAAGAGAAAGCAAAACTTTCCAACTTCCTTCATGAATGAGCCAAAACCATGCCACCTACAGTAACATTTTAAAAATTGTGGGTTTTTTTTCTAGTGCCTGTTTGAAGATTAATAAACCATAGCAAATAATAGGGGTGTGTGTGTGTGTGTGTGTGTGTGTGTGTGTGTGTGTGTGTGTGTGTATCCATCGGACTTAACATTCTTTGAAACCCTCTTAAGATTTAAGCGATGAATCACTAAAGATAGCCTAATAGGGACATTTCTTAAGAAATCTGAAAAGGGTGAGCTTGGAAACCAGGGGGTAAAAATTAGAATGCTCTGTCCAAATAGTTAGAATCCTGACTTCAGCCTAGTATATGTTTGGAGCCCTGTGAGTTCTGTGGTTCGTGCAGAATTTTTTGCATAGCCTAATCAAATAAACATGGATCCTCTGCCTGTCATTTTGGCATCATCTAATGTACTAGTGTTTCCCATAATTATCCTGGTTAATGAAAAGAAGCCAGGATAAAGTCAGGGCCAGAACAGTTTTAGAAGGATCCAAAGAGATGAATATGAATTAACATTTGCACTTGGATTAAAACCAAGAAAAGGTGAAGTTGCTCAGAACAGGCATTTTCTGAGTGAGCATCTTTCCACTTGGCAGCTTACCTTTTCTGAAGTCTTCCTTGTGCTCTTCCCAACTGTTGTATGTAGGAACTCTCAGTGGAACATATTGCTTTAATATCTGAGGTTAGATATGAAAATTTTTGTTCAGCTGTTTCCACTCAAATATTCTCCTCTCGCACTGAAATATATTCTGAAACTGTTTCTGTAACTATAGAAACCCCGATCTGCACTGTGTTTCAACAGGGAACACAAAAGAGCTCTCAGTTAAAAAGCAATATGTTGTTAATTATTGATCTATGAATAGCTTAGATTTTATAAACCATTAATTTCTGTAGATTCGGGGTTTTTCTTCTCTCTTTCTTTTCTTTCCCCATTTTTGAAATTAGAGTTGGCCATATTTAAACAAACAGTCAAGTCAAAACAACTCATGGAAGATTATTTGAGTTCATAGTGGTTTATTGAGGACTTGCTGCAGGATGCTGCAGAGTGACATGTGGGTTTGCCCTCAAGGAACATACAGCTTTATATGTGCTCTGGGAAAACAAACACAAGGAAATGAGACAATACCAACATGAAGATACAAATAAGTACTGTCGTGTCATAAAGGAAGGAGTGATCATGTCTAACCGGAGAGGCTCAAACAAACAAACAAACAAAAAAAAAAAAAACAAGGAGATACTTAACTTCTCTTTACCTCTTTTTTAACCGCTTCCTTCGAAGAGGCACAAGTCTTACCAATTTTACTTTACTACTGTTTCTCAAACCCTTTCCTTCCTTCCACCTCATTATCATTTCTCGCCTGGATTGTGACAATGACTTCTCAACAGGCCTCCTGCTTTCCACTGTCCCTTCTCTCCTCCAGCCTATCTTCCTCCTCTGCCAGCGTCTTTTATTCTATGTTCCTCATAACTCATGAGGACTCCTCAAGGAAGAAGCCTGAGTCCGTAGTGTGGATGGATATCTTTTATAAGGAGGTCCCACCACCTCACTGTCTCACATCCCATCCTGTATATACCCTATACCAGAATCTTCCCACAATCTTTAGCTTGCTTATATCCTAGGGTCATGGTATGTGTCATTGCTCATGAACTTCCCTGAAGTTCTCCCTGGACTTTTCCTGGTGACAAGTTCTTTCTTGTCCTTCAAGTTTCACATAAATTGATACCTCCTCCAAGAAGCTCACCCCAATGCTTTCTATCCCTCCTTCTCACCCTTCAGTGAGATAGATGCCTCCTCTATCCCTCCTTCTCCCCCCCCGCCCCCCGCGCGTTGCTGTCAACAGTCTTACCGTGCAGCATTATCAGTCTCTTTATGTCTTTGTTCCTACCAGGAGCACATTCCTGGGTGTTTATTGCAATCATGCTTTTTAATTTTTTTTCTTTGTTCCCCAGCTCCTTGCTTGATACATGGTAGGCACTCGATGAGTGTTTGATGAATGAATGAAGTGTCAGGTACAATGATGAAATCTGCAGAGATGACAGGAGAACAGCACTGGGGAAAAGGAAAAAATTCAAGATTACCTATAACATATTTGGTTTTGAGGTGAAGGCAGATACCCTTGTGTTTCTAAAGGGAAGGGAAGAAAAAGGAAACCAAAAGAAAAGAGTAGGAGAGATGATGTGTGCAGAGGGGAGGAGAGGAGAAGAAAGAAGTTTATTTAGTCTTCACTTTAGGTGTTCATCTCTGTGGATTGTGATTTCTTTTAATAGATTTTTGGTTGATTTATTCAGGCATTTAAGTAACAAATATTAGTTTTTCTCCCTATTTGTTTCTTCCAATCACTGTGACTCTCAGTACATAGCACACAGAAGTTTCAAGGGATGTGTTAGCCTCTTAGAGACAATATACCAAGAAGTTTTTTTACCAAACAAAGGAATGGGAATTCTTTAGAACACATTGTATTTGCGCTATAGGATATGAAGAGGTATTCTTTATTTAGTAAGGAACTTACTCATAAATGCCTTGCCATGCGATCAGCTCTTTATTTTCCAATTTTCTTTAGGGTGGAAAGAAAGGAGCGTGCCCGGTTGAAGACAGTGAAGTTTAATGCAAAACCTGGAGTGATTGATTCAAAAGGGGTAGGTACAAAATAATCAAAATATTAAGTTCTCTCGGCTGCCATGGGTTTAACTATAATTAACATTTAGGCTTCCAGTAGCAAGGAAATTATGGAGCTACCAGACAGTAGAGTACTATTATAAGTGTACTGCTGAAAGTAATCATGTATTATCTGATGAAGTAGATGTGTAGTAAATATATTAAATACTGGGGCTAAAGCTGACAGTGGTCCATGGAAATGATGTGTTGATGAAGGTGATGTAGTGATTACACTGAAGAAGAAAAAGATAGTTTAGTGTTTTCACTTCTTTAATTTTTTTCTTTTGAATTAAAAGTTCAAAAGGATGGATTTCATAAAAGATACCTATCTGCTCTTCACAAATATGTGTAGTCTATTACGTATTATAAAGCTAAGACAGTGGTCATGGAAATATATATATCTGGATCATCTCAGTGAATACATGGATTGTTGTGACAGACATAGAAGAGAATTAACAAGTGAAATTGAATCACCAAAATTAAAGTATTATGTACACATGTATCTATTTTAATAACAGCTTTAACAAGATAAAATTCACATACCATACAATTCACTAATTTAAAGTATACCATCCAGAGGTGTTTAGTATATTTAGTTAGACAGCCATCCCTACAATCAGTTTGAGAACATTTGCTCACCCCATGAAACCCTGTAGCCGTCACTTCCCATTGCTCCCCGACCTCACCCCCACCTTCAACCCTGCCCAGTCCTACGCAACTACTAATCTATTTTGCCTATAGATTTGCCTATTCTGGATATTTTATATAAATGGAATTATATACTATGTGGTCTTTTGTGTCTGCTCCTTTCACTTCACATAATGTTCTCATGCACAGATATTGTGGCATATATAAGTACTTTCTTTCTTTTCCTTGCCAAATAATATCCCATTGTAAGGATACATCTCATTTAATTTATCCATTTATCATCAGTTGATGGGCATCTGGGTTCTTTCCACTCTTTGGCTATTATGGATAATGCTGCAGTGAACATTTGTATATACATTTTTGTATGGAGTGTTCTTACTTCCACTGGGTGTATACGTAGGAGTAGAATTTCTGGGTCTTATGATAACTCTATGTTTAATGTTTTGAGGAACTTCCAGACTGTTTTTCCAAGGTGGTTGTACTTGTTTATATTCCCACCATCAGTGTATGAGGGCTCCAATGTCTCTACATTCTCACCAACACTTGTTATTATATGTCTTTCTGCTTATTTGGTCTGAAGTGGTATCTCATTATATTTGCAATTTGCATTCCCCTAATGACTATTGGTGTTGAGCATTTTTTCATGGGTTAATTTGCCATTTCTATACCCTCTTTGTAGAAATGTCTATTCAGATCATTTGTTCATTTTTAAATTGGGCTTTTTTGTTGTTGTTGAGTTGTAGAAATTCTTTATATATTCTGGAAATCAATCTCATCAAATGTATGCTTTCCAATTATTTCCTCTCATTCTGTAGGTTGTCTTTTTACTCTCTTGCTAGTGTTCCTTTGTGCACAAAAGTTTTTAATTTTGATAAAGTCCAATTTACCTATTTTTTCTTTTGTTACTTGTGTTTTTGGTATCATATAAAAGACACCATTACCTAATCCAAGGTCATGGGATTAAGGATGATATGAGGTAGGGTTCCAATTTCTTCTTTTCTTTACGTGTGGATTGTCTTTTCAGTTTCATTTTTGTTTTGTTCATTTCAAGTATATAGAAATGTAATTAGCTTATATATCAATCATATCCTCCTACCTTGCTGAACCTGTTTATTAGTTCTGATAAATTTTTTTGGTAAATTCCTTAGCACTTTCTACATACAAGGTCATCATGTGTGAAAAGAGAGTTTTATTTCTTTCTTTTCAATCTGGATGACTTTTATTTCTTTGTCATGCCTGATTGCCCTGGCTAGAACCTCCGGATCAATATTGGATAGAAGTGGCAAGGGCAGCCATCCTTGCCTTGTTGCTGACCTTAAGGGGAAAGCATTCGCTCTTTTGCCATTAAGTATGATGTCAGCTGTGGCTTGTGCAGCTTTTAAAATCTATTTTTAAGTGATAAAACAAGTCTCTCATTGCTGTACTGTAAAATACTGCCCCCTACCTACCCTTCTTTCTTCCTATGCTCTTTTTCTTCATCTCCTTTCCTTTTTCTTTCTGTCCTAACAATTCTGGCTTGTGAGCATCACACAGAACCTCAGGTTATGGTCAACAGATGTTACCATGAAAAACAAAAAGAAGAAAGGCTATCATTTCTTAGGACTTTTGAGCCCAAATCACAACACTGCCCCTCATATTTTGAAGTAGAAGTGTCACAGGGTGGCCCAATCATTGACACATCATTTACTTTACCCTAAAACATTCGGGTGAAACAGGAATTTATTTAAACATAAGGTGTCCCTCTTAAAAAAAAAATGAGGGTATGTGTCATCATGTATGGAGTCCTTTCAAATAAATACTATTTACAAACAAGAGAGCAGGATTTTTCACTCCTTCTTAGTGAGAATTTAAGGATAGAGCTCCTCTTTGTTTCATATATATAGTTGAATATATATCAGAGAATTTTTGTTGAATACCTACTATATGCCAGACACAGGGCTAGAACTTGTGAAAGATGCAAAGTGTAACAAAGGCCCTTCTCTTCAAGAGCTTATAACATCTATGAGAGCTCAGATGTCTTTTTGATAAGGCTAAGACATGTGTATTAGGCTTTTTAATCATATTGTCAAATACTATTAGGTAATGCCAAAAAACAGAATATAAATTCTAGAACTTAAATGACTACTGAAGGAGGACCAGTGACCATGTGGAAAGGGAAACCCTGGACCAACAGTCATGAGGGTCAAGTAACTTGGGTTCTAGTTTGAGTTCACTATTAAGTCACCACTGCTCTTTGGGCCTCATTGGCAAAATAATAGCTTTGAACTATATCCAGGATGTCAGGCAAGTTTCACTTCCTATATGGTGGATTGATCATGATTATGGATTGATAGTTTCTTGTGGATTGATAATTTCTACCTGAAATATTTTGTTGAAAATTATTCTGAGACCATGTATGACCTCAGCAGGAGAAAAAAAACTGCCATGATTGACTATTCATCCCTAGCACAACATTGAGAATTGTTCTCTGTTTGAAGTCCGTAGGTTCAATGATTTTTAAGATGCCTTCCAACAGTAATTCTCCATGAGCCTGTGAGTTAAGAAATAATAGATCAAAGTTTTCCAAATCCCCATGAGAACAATACATCAATGAGAAGACTCTTGACCAAGGTAGAAAGTAAAAGATGATTAAGAGAAAGTCTGCTGAAGAAAGAGAGAGACCCACTATGGGGAGAGCTGAGAAGTTGGGTCAGGAAAAGCCAGTCACCTTGAGCCAAGGACACGGACTACAGAACTTAGTTATTGTCACAAAAGCCTCAGTCTGGGACCTAGGGATAAACTCAACATAAACTGAGGAAGAAGGGGCATATGGATGGCTCTGTCAGTTAAGCGTCTGCCTTCTACTCAGGGTCCTGCGATCGAGCCCTGCATCGGGCTTCCTGCTCAGCAGGGAGCCTGCTTCTCCCTCTCCCTCTGCCACTCTCCCTGCTTGTGCTCTCTCTCTCTCTCTCTCTCTCAATAAATAAATAAAATCTTTAAAAAAAACTGAAGAAGAAAACTACTTGGAATGAGAAAGAGAAGGGGATATTTGAAAGGACCCTGTCATTAGCTGGCATTTACACATTGTGAAACATGAGTTCAAAGGGAGGCCATGGTTGCTGCCCTGGAGAAGCTTAAAATCAGTTCATATGGATAAAGCAGGTTGTGGCAATGGCCTTAATAGAAATATGTATAAGAGCTATGAGAATTCAAATTAATGGGTATAGGAATGGCCAGAGAGCACTTCATAGAAGAACTTAGACTTTGATTGACTTATCTGTGCTTGAGTTATTTTTCTAGAACTATCCATTGATTTAAAAATACTGAATGCTGTGAAACAGCAGGTATTGTGCTAGGTGTGTTGTAGGACAGCAAAGTAAAAAGTACAGCCTGTTTAATTAAAAAGGCAAGGTCTCTCATTTCAAGGAGCTCACAAAGAGAAATATAAGAAAGCTGGCAATACAGTATCACTGATGATTCTCAGAAATTTAAGGAATTAACAGTCCTTATTTGAAGTATCTGGAGACTGTGCCTCAAGAAGATGAGCTAGTTTACCTAAGATCACACAGCTAACAGGTACAAGTGTCAGATTTGCATTCAGAACATTTTGATAGCAGAATGTCCATTTCTTCACACTATATTTTTTTGGAAGTCAGGAGAAGGACAGTTACTAATCATGCCTTGGGTAAGAGAGAAAGCTTCCAAAAGAAGGTGGTACTCAAACAAGATTTTGAAGTCTGAGTAGGAGTGTGCCACACATAGAATACAGCATGAACATGAAGGTGGAAAATGTAGGCATGTTAGAGTGAGGCCAAGCAGATCAGGGACACCAGATGGATGGTGTGGTTGGTGTAGTGGTAGGTGTGGCAAATGGGGCTGACCAGGAAGGTCTGGAAGGTCAGGCAGCTTGTATGGAAAGCCTGGTTTGAGCGGGAAGCTCACTGAATTTGGAGAACATCCAGGAAGAAATCAGAGGCTCTCTACTGAAAGTGCTCATTTGCTACAAATGAAGTGCCCAGGCTTTCAGTCCACTCTGTGTGCCTGCACAAAGTTTGTGTCTACACATGCAAAGACAAGTGGACAATTGTGTCAGTAACCCACATCATTCCAGCCTACCCAGACCCCTAAGCTCAAAGTGGCCATCTGTTTGGATGGGTCTCCTTGAGAACTATCTCAGTTTCCCAGATCCCAATGCAGGCAGGCTTCCCTGAGAATGTCGGTTAAATTCCTAATGAGTCTCTACTCAAACTACCCTCTGTTGAAAACTTAATCACTCCCTTACTTTCTTTCATTGGTCTTCTTTTTTCATCAATTTCATAATCAGCCACTCTGTTATTTATTAAGACATTTAGGAAATAATATGATCTTCACAATCAAGCTGTTCTCCATTGAAAAATCAATGAGTATTTAGTGATTTATGCTAAATTTTGTTTCATTTTATTTAAAAATTCCTATAATTTAAGGAAGGGAATTATATATTTGAAAGAGTATCAATAGCCTTACTAAATGCCAGCCATGTGCAATGTGTAAGTGCCTCCTTTGCGCTGCAAATCCTTTCCAAAGTAAAGGAGGTTGTAAGTAAATAACTAGTGCTATTTCGTCACAGGCTGGCACAAAACAGAGATGAAGATGTTATTCCAATAGTAAGAATGTCCATTGCAAAAACGCAGCTCATGTAATCTTTTAATCACCACAACAAAATATGAAGGGAAATCACTTGTTCCCTTTTTACAGATTTAAAGAAACTAAGGTTGGGATGCCTAGCTCTCTCTCTCTCTCTCAAATAAATAAATAAATAAATAAATAAATAAATAAATAAAATCTTTAAAAAAAAAAAAAGGAAGGAAGGAAGAAACTAAGACAAAGAAATCTGAACCCATGTCTGACTGATTCCAAAGCCCATAATCTGTTTACTGTAGCATGTCCTCTTCCTAGTAAAACCATGTCACTTGGTACATTTTAAGAAAAATGAAGAAGTATACTGAATTGGGTTTATTAAGCTTTGTCAAAAACTGACTTGGACATAAGCTTAAATCCTGAAAGGCAGAAGCTGCTTTCCCAGATGATGTACATGTTTCTGGATGGGAACTTCTCACTTTGAGCTTGGGGCTGCACACTTCCTCTAATTGTGGCCTGCCAGAGGGACCAGTCTTGGCAAATGTGTTCATTCAGTCATTCAATAAACCTTTATTAGACGCCAGTACAAGCAGCTTGCCAGGCCATGTGGACCAAGCCGAATAAGAGATCGTCACTGCCGTGAAGAAGCAGGGATACTGGGGGAGAGAAGGAGTCCCCACAGGGAGCGAGTGATTAATACTAAACAAGAGGGACAAGAAACTTGCTCTGAAGTTCAGAGGAGGAGATTCTGGCTTGGAAACTGGGGGATTTTGAATTTGGGGGGAAGAGGGTGTGGGGAGACCTTAAAGGATTAGTAAAATTTGCAAAGGGGCAGACGGGGGGTAGGAATAGGATACAGGATACTTAGGAGGGAAAATATTGTTTACTTTCATTGTAAGCAGCAATTTATGAAGAGGAATAAAAGGACTCGGAAGTGGAAAGTTATACTCAAATCAGTTCTGGTGCCTTAAATTTTCTAGGAAACTTGGACTTTATCCTGTAGACAGAGAATTTTAATGGTTGAACCCAACCTAGTGATTTCCCCTGGGCTTGCACCCTGAATGTACTTGTGTTGCTGCCCAAATGTCAATCCCTGGCAAAGGTCCAGACTTATTCATCTTTGAGCTGCTAGCACCTAGCATCGTGTCCACCAGAAGCATTCTGTCTGCTCAGTCCTCCTTTCTTGGAGGAAAGGAAAGTGAATGATCAGAAGTAAATGTCCAAGAAATCAATCTGGGTAACTGTGGGAAGGACTGATTGGAGGGGAGAAAGACTGACAGGGGGAGATGTTTGAGAAAGCTTACTCCAGTATTCTGGGTGTGAGATTTTGAAAATCTGAACTTAAAACAATGGCAAAAGGAAAGAAAAAGGAAACAATTGCTAAAGAGATCAGAGAGGACTGTCATCCTTGGACATCTGACCTAGTGGTTCCTAATATTATTCTGTTTCCTTTTCCAAAGCCTCGAGCTCCCTTTAAGAGGGAATATTGACTGTGGGAGAGGGCATGGGACACAGGTGGAGCTATGGGGATAGGATCATGGCAGCCTCCCTGAATCAAATGGAGCTAGCACTGAGAAATCTCAGTTCTACTTCATACATTCTTGGAAGTTTCCCTATGACCACTGATTCCTACTATGTCATTTACAGATAAAGACACTGAGAATCATTTTTCTGGGAGACACAGAGAGTTGGTAGCAGAGCCTACCATTGTATCATTTATCAAAAAACTGACTTGGCAGTGTTTTGTTAGCAAGTAGGATTTATGTTTGCTTTACCAGGATGAGTTATAAGAATTGCTTTTGTAACAACTTCAAAGTGACATTTGAGTTTCAAGGGAAAGGTCATTACCGCCCTCAAAAGAAAGCTCCTTAATAGCACCAGTCTTTGGATGGCTGGAGCCCCATGAAGAGCTCAAATGTCCAAGAGTAAGTCAGAGATTTAGGGAAGGAGAGTGAAGGAACACCATATTGCCCCACTCCGTGGGGCATCAGAAAGGCAACATTTCTCCTCAAAGAAGCTACTGATTCCAGATCTGCTGTGTAGAATCAATTTCCAAAAGAAGGCAACCCTAGGAAGCAGGAGTCCATTTTGATAATGCAGGTGAGACATGAAGAAGGCCATCCTAGGACCATAGAGTAGCGATAGGGAGGAAAGAAGAGACCAGAAAATGGACCACCTACATCAACATTAGTTGAGACTCTCATTGAAAATGAACGTGCCCAGGCTCAACCCCCGTCCTTTGGAATCAGAACCTCTGGGGATGGGGATAAGAAAGCTACATTTTAACAAGCTACCCAAGGGTTTCTTTGAGCTTGCAGAAATTTGAGATATGAAATTTGAGATACGTAAGTGTAATGGAAAGCTTTGATATCAGACTGACCAACTTCTGCCAGAGTTATCATAATATGTCTAAGTTTCAATTACCTCATGTGTAAAACTGGAGATTATATTAAAAGATATAATATATATATAAAGTACCTAGAAATGTTAGTCTATCTCTTCCCCCTGCCCACCACTACCCACATGCACACATATCTCAAACTTGCCCCCTTTATAAGGCTAGAATGAGCAACCTCCTCAAAGTACTCTATTCCTTAGATTCTAACTCCCCTTTTGCACAGATGAGAGGAAGGAAGAGTTGTCACAACTTTGCCCTACACCCATCTGCATAATGGGTGTTTTTGACTCTGTGCTTGCTGACCTTGAAGTTAAGCAGGAAGGGGGAGGTGGCAGCACAACTGATCTCACTCAGTCCTCAAACTCCTGCCCCTGCCTCTGCCTGCAAGTCAGGAGTGTTTCTGAGTTTTCTGCTATATTGCGTAGCTACCTATGGGAAATTCTAGAACCCCTGCATTTCATTCAGTACACTGAATGAACATCTGTAAATTGCCTTATTGTCTACAGGGTTTTTTTTAAATAGGCATTGCTCATTTGTGTTTTACAAAAATCCTGTGAGGTATGTATTCTTAATATGCTCTTTTTTTCAATGAGAAAACTGAAGTTTAGAAAGGATACATAACTTACCCAAGCTCATAGAGCTAGTAAGTGACAGAGCTGGGCCCTGCATGATGTCATATTGGGTGAGGAAAATAGAGTAATGGATTCTTTAAGGCATTTTTTATGTATGAACTCATTCTAGATGTTATTAGCATAGCTAATTCTATCTATTCAATTAGTGATGCTACTAGGGCTGAAGTAATAGAAATAGGAGATGTATAATTTGTGGTTATATAAATAACAAGTATAGTTTCATCAGATGAGAACACTAAGCTTTTGTTAAGTTTTCTTCCCGCTATTAATTCAGAATGTTAAGTATTATTCAGAGAATTTGGCTCAAACCCATTTCTGCTTTAAAGTTAATCATGAATACATTCCGATTTACTACAGAGCTTCCTTTAACCTGACTCTTTAAGGCAAAAGGCCCGGAGTTGCACCTTAGAGCTTGCGTATTTCATTTTGCAGAAGTTTTTAACTCACCGAAAGCTAAAACATCAGTACTGAAAGATAAAGATGCAGGATTGACTACCCAGTCATCTGACTTCCTCACTATGGTGATTATAGCCAGACTCTTAGCAAGCAAAAACAGTATGTATTTCTTGCCTCTTTTCAACTGTGTACTGTTTACATGTGGGTAAATTGTTTTTTAATGACAGATCATGTAATGTCTGAAACATTTCAACATCAGCTTCTGCTTAATACCTAATTACTTTACTCTTTCATTAGAAAAAAAAAGGCTCTGAAATGTAACTGTCCTGGATCCTATATTTAGTTTTTCTAATGATGTGATCTGGAACCAGTAGTTTCTCTTTCTGACACTCTGATGTTTCAGCTATAATAATAAAATCTGAAGAGTAGATTGCAAGTTCCTTAAAGGCAAGGAATGTGACTTATTTAGGGCCTAAAATAGTTCGTGGCATTCAATCAATAATTATTAAGTTAAATAATGTGAGAATAAAGAAGATGATGTATTGAGAGAAAAGTTATGTAAATTAGAAGGTACAGCCCACATGGATTTTGCTGTGGCTTATAAATGGAGAACTGAACGATGTATTATTGCCTTTAAAGGAAGGTTCTCTCAATCTGAGTGTTATTTTCCTTTCACTTCAATAAATAGATTTTGAGTTTCCCCTACATACAGGATATTGCTCTGGCTATGGAGTGGGGACATGGATGAATAAGGCCCTACCTCTGTTGTCCCAGAGCGTCCCTTCTAGTGCATAGATACACACTTCGTTAGAAATCAGTACCAGTTTATGCAGGATACTAAAATAACCACTGAAGTGAACTGGAAACCAACCCAGGGCAGAATCAATAAAACTGTGACTAAAATAAACTTTAAAAAAAATGAAACCAATTTTAGACTGATTTCCAGGTTAAAAGCAGAAAGGTGGTTGTGATGGATCCACTCTTCAGGGATTAAGAAATTCTTCATGAATATTAATCAGTCCTCATATTGGCACAGCACTTTGGTACATTATCCATTTCACTG
Organism: Eumetopias jubatus; assembly: GCF_037043125.1. NCBI lineage: Eukaryota > Metazoa > Chordata > Mammalia > Carnivora > Otariidae > Eumetopias > Eumetopias jubatus. The sequence goes on along the minus strand of NW_028274819.1, from coordinate 64,559,463 downwards.
ATGAGGAGGCAGGGGCTGGAGATATGAGTGGCCTGTCCACAGTTACACAGACAAGGGCTGTCTTTTGGAGGTACATGAATACCATTTCATTTATTCAGCAAAGGCTTGTAAGGGGTCTTTCATGTCCAGCATTGTGCTAAGGGCAGGGGAAAAACAAAGATGCATGAGGCTTTGGCCTTGCTCTTGGCAAACACTGAATGGCCTGGGAAAGATTTTGATTTCCTAGGAGTTGGCACTCTCCATACCTAATCTGCTCCTCTCAGTGGTCAAGAGACCCCATCCTGCAGTCCTGGCTATGCGAGTGGCCAAGTCATCGAGGCAGGCCAATATTCCTCTGTAAAATGGGATCAATAACAGGTGCAGTGAACTTGCTTCATTAAGATGTGAGATAAACTAGGGTGGCTCAGTCGGTCAAGCATCTGCCTTCGGCTCAGGTCATGATCCCAGGGTCCTGGGATTGAGTCCCACATCGGGCTCCCTACTCAGCAGGGAGCCCGTTTCTCCTTCTGCCTGCTGCTCTCCCTGCTTGTGTGTGCCCTCTCTCTCTCTCGCTCATAAATAAATAAATAAAACCTTTAATAAAAAAAAAAGGTGTGAGATAAACCAAACTGAAGAGACATAAAGGATATTAAGTCAAGCCAAAATTACACTTCTCGAGAAAAAAATCCCTGTGTGGCTTCTTCCTTATCTCTCTATCCATCAGCTGTCATAATGTAATAAGCACCATGAATCCATCAGCTCACGTGAAGGCATGAGACAATGAAAAGCATATGATGACTAAGGATTATGAGGTATGGCGTTCTGTGCACTTGAGGTCCATTGAGGGGAAAAAGGAAAATTAACTCTTTCCATGCAGCAAGGGCCATGGGTATGCATCGGTGACAATGGAGACGCTGTGGGAAACATCCTTTACTTGTTAGTAGTGGTAACATGTACTGCCGTTTCCAGAGTTCTGGGAAATGTGGGTGAAGTGAGAACTCTCCCTGTGGCTGTCTCAAATGTCTTACAAGTACGAATCAGTGTACCTGAGAGCCCATCTCACTTGAAAAGAAGCAAAAAGCTTGCAGATATGCTGTTTGCCTTTCATGTTTTGACAACTGTCTGAATATTTGTTACCACTTGCTGAAACTGGTGTTTGGGCTTTCTTGCTGTGAATGGTGATTTTCCCCAGAAGGCCTCAAGAAGCCACTGTTTCTCCCTGTAATTGGCTTGTACCCACCTGTCACGAAGAATTAACCCCTTAACGAATTTGGAGCACATGTCCCATGTGAATGACACAGCTGTCACTCCTCATTTGGGGAGAAGGTGTTCTGTGAGCACCTCCCAAGCCTAAACCTGCAGGTCCCCATAGAGGTGGAACCCTGGGAGCACAAGTTCAATAAATTACAGTCAGAAAATAGATGTGTTGGGGGCACCTGGCTGGCTCAGTGGGAAGAGCATGTGACTCCTGATGTTGGGGTCGTGAGTTCAAGCCCCACATTGGCTGTAGAGAGTACTTAAATAAAACACTTTAAAAGAAAAAAAGAAATACACCAATTTATGATTGCTACTAAGTGAGACCATGGTTTTGCTAAAGGTAAAGAGCTCTCCTTTCCCCCAGCTGATTCCCAAGAGCTGACTGAACTTCCGTGTTTACCCTCTTCTCAATAAAGGACAAAGTCGGGGCGCCTGGGTGGCTCAGTTGGTTGGGCGACTGCCTTCGGCTCAGGTCGTGATCCTGGAGTCCTGGGATCGAGTCCCACATCGGGCTCCCCGCTCAGCGGGGAGTCTGCTTCTCCCTCTGACCCTCTTCCCTCTCGTGCTCTCTGTCTCTCGTTCTCTCTCTCAAATAAATAAATAAAATCTTTAAAAAAAATAAATAAATAAAGGACAAAGTACACATTTGGTATATAAAGGATTTGACTTTGATCACTATTTCTAAAATGTGAAAACAATGTAACTATCATTTACTGAAAGTAGTTATAAACCAGGCATTTTGCTAAATACACTATCAGGACTTTTCTCATTTATTCCTGACAAAACCCTATTAGGGGAGGACTACATAGGAGCCTCTTTTAAGGAAAATAATCCAGGGCTGCCTGAGTGGCTCAGTCCATTAAGTGTCTGACTCTTGATTTCAGCTCAGGTCATGATCTCAGGGTCATGAGATTGAGCCTGGCATCAGATTCTGCACTCAGTGGGGAGTCTGCTTGAGATTCTCTCCCTCTGTCCCTCCCCCTGCACTCTCACTCTAAAAATAAATAAATAAATCTTAAATAAAATAAAATAAGAAAATAATCCTTCTGATCTCCCCTACTGTTGACTAAATTTTTTTATGATGATGCTTCCTAAATATATATAAACAAAATTGAGTACAAATACCATATGCTTATAGCTCTTATCATCTATCCTGTTAAAATAAATTTACAAATTAAATCCCATATATATTTAGTACTTCTATATTACAGCAACAAAATTCAAAATCACAATGTTCATGTAATTGGTGATGCTCCAGTAATACTAAATCTTCACCTGATATATAAACCTGGTAGCACCTGCTATAGTGGAAGTTTCTTTTGAATTGTAGGGACTGGGTGTTCAGTGAAGACTCAATTCCCACCCTGCTCTTTGTCTACGGGATGCCCAGTGCAAAACCAATGCAGAGGTCCCAGGCTGGCCCTCACTCCTAACCTTTTCCACCCCCATCTCAGACCCCTTAGGAGTTGCTGAATGAATGAGGAGCTCAGTTACCACACTACACGATGCCCTCTGTGGCTGAATCCAATCTCGACAATTTTCCTTGCCCGCCTCACCATGCAATGCTCAGCTGTAGTCCCATGGCACTGTCTGTGGAGGTGAGCCTGGAGCAGCACCTCTGTCTAGAACCCATCCAAAATGAATTATGCTATTTTTAATCTACCATGGGCTGAGAGATCCAAGGAATAAGGTTTCTTTTTTTCTTTTTTTCATTTCATAGTAGGATCTTCCCTGTGATGAAAATGCTTAACACTTTGATGAGTAGATTTTGCAACTTCTCTGTGAGCTGCAAAATTCTTCTTCTTTAAAATTTATAATCCACGTACTTGAAGTTGCTGATTCAGTGATAAAAGAATAGTTCTGAACTCTACATCTGATTTCTGTAGAAAAATTTATACTGGTCATTTATTGCTTGATCACTTCTTGAACAGAAGTAATCATCCAGTAGTACCATATGTAACTGAGGCGTTCACAGTGCAGGCCAGAGCTGCCTCTTGAGCATCTTTCCCACAATTTGTCTGAACCCCGCTTTCCCCTAAATCCTACACTCCATCCAGAAAACTTCGCAGGATTGGGGAAGAGGGGAGGAGAAAAGAGGTGGCTTTGCGCCCCCTATTGGACAACCCTTTCCTCTGCTTGAACTGAGCTTTGCTATTCTAGCTCCACCTGCAGTCTCCTACTCATTCTTTAAATCCCATTTAAAATGGTGCCCCTGAGCCTTCTCCAGCTTCCCCAGTGGCCCTCGCTCCCTCCTCAATGTCGGCTTGTATACACCTCCATCATAGCAATTATAACACAGTGTGGTAATGATTTGCTTAAACTGTGAGCCCCACATTTTGTGTTCCCAATGTTTAGTAGAGACATACTGCTGCAGAGGGGACACACCTGGAGGACAAAACACACCCCACATACCGTTCAGCAAGAGCCAGCCCGAGAAAGTGAGCTTTTGCAATTCTTTTTCCCACAGGGGGTGCCTTTTTCTACTTTGCACCAGACACTTTTGCCTTTGGAACCCTGAATATAATGTTTGGCAAAAACAATAAATGCTTATAGAACAAAAAATAATTACCATTTGTTGAACACTTACCATGGCTAAGCCCATACATGCCTGGTTGCATTTAGAACTACAATAGCCCATGATGGAGGAGGTATTAGTATCCCACTCCTTTGGAGTCTTCAAGTAATGGATATTGCTGTCAAATGGTTATCTCCTAGTAGGATGTGCACTCTTCATCCCCAGCAATGAGAATGGATAAGGAGTAATAATGTTATTAGATGCAATTTCCTGGCACTGTGCTGTGTGATGCAAATACATTTTCTCACAAGTGGAACACAAATGTTATGTGAATGGCATGTGCAAACAAGGTGCAAAAAAATCTTCTTGAACCAGGACAGAGGCAGGAAGAATAAGAAAAAGTGACAGAAACTCACAAGGAAGGAATCAAGGATGATTGCAGAGTTTCTGGTGGCTGCTGAGGGGAAAAATCCTCCCTAGGCACAAGAAGCATTCTCTTTGGCTTTAAAGTGACCAACAGTTACAGTGATGGACTCACCCTGAGATCCCTGGTGTCTCCTATAGAAATAACAATTAACCTGCTGGGCTGCGTCAGCTAACAGGATTAGGAAGGGTGTGTGTGTGTGTGTGTGTGTGTGTGTGTGTGTAAAAGAGAAAGGGAGGGAAGGGGATAGAGTGTTCTTAAATGAAGTGTTGGGGGTTGTGAAGGTGTTTTTATTCCCTTAAGGTGTGTGTGTGTTTTCATGGTTTTTATCTGCACACTCTAAAATCTTAGAGATGTTCAGATCCCTGCCAAGTGAAAATCTGCACTTTTATCAGCTACTATTTGAAGTTTGGCAAGCAATGTTCAATTTTTCTTTCTCCAAAAAATGAACTATGGCAAAATCTTTGGGCTACTCATATCTCTCACATTAGAACTAAGATATCCTCCCCTCATGAGCTCTATGTGTCTTAGAAAACACAATCCCCTGGCATATAGCATTTGAAGAGCTCCTCCAAGGAAATGTGTAAATAGAAGGCTCAGCATGGGCTGAACAACAATGTCCCAGACAGAAACAACTCTCCATTCACCTGCTACACCACTGAATTCCCAGTGAGGGTTCTAACCCCTGTGACGCGTCCTGCTAAAATGGGGCTATTGGCTGAGGGCCCAGCAGTTTCAACTGTAATGGATTTGCCTTCATTTGTGAGTTACCCCACCTTCCAGAAGCAAGCAAGAGGTGAAAATTACTCAATCAGGAACAACTTTACAAAGAATACTATTTATTATTGTGCTTTACGTATTGGTTTGCCTGTAATTCCTCCTGACACACGGGCGCTGCAAGTGACGTCTTGTGCTCTGGGTCTGCCGTTGACATCGGATCATGGGAGACAAAGAGTAAACTGTCAGCTCCCGAAACTGAGTCATTATCCAAGAGGGTGAAGCTGGAAACATCCAGCTAAAGGAGGGAAGGAAAGGGTGGAATGGTCAGAGGGAGGAGGAAACATCTTCGCAGCATAAAGGACTTTTGAGGTCATTAATTTATCTCCCTGACTGACAGAAGAGGAAGCTGATGCTCAGGGAGGGAACATGACCTTCCTAAGCTCAGGTAGGCAGGAGAAGCTGGGCCAGGAGTCTCTCCTCTGAGTTTCCATAGCATGCATAGCATGAATATCTGCCTCTTGCCCAGCACTAGACAGTAAGCCCCACAAGCAAAGCAAGTTACCTCTCTGAGCCTCATGAGTTACCTACCGGTGGTGATGATGATGATGATGATGATGATGATGGCATGAAGTAGACATTATTATTAAATTTATGACACAGACAAGGACAATAATCTTAGAAAGGTTAAATACCTACCCCCAAGGACACACAACCAGTGAATTGACTCAAACTTGTTAATAAGGAAGATTCTCAAAAAGAAAAAAAAAAAGTGTGTCTAGCAGAGAAGCAGTGTGCCTGGGCCTGTCTGACCCCAGGACTGAGCTCTTACCTCTTCCCTGGGCATAATCATCACTTAATAAATACCTGGGAGGATATACAGGTACTGGCCTCACCCTGTAACATGACGTGCCTCCATTTGGACCAAGATTGTGAATGAAGTCACTGGTCCATCCCTTCCTGCCTGCAATACAACATAGCACAACTCCCCTGCCACAGACACCTAGCTGTCAACCAATTCTTCCCTCTACCAACACTGCTTAGGCAAACTAGTCTGTACTCAGCCCTGGACAAGTACAAACAGAAAACAAAATAATAGTGAAGCTTGGGTTTCGGAGTCTGAGAGAGCTGAGTTTGAATCTGCTTCTACCACTTACCAATGAGGCAAATGACGTCCCCTTTCTCATTTGTATACATGTAATAATATAGACAGAAGGGTGTGTGTGTGTGTGTGTGTGTGTGTGTGTGTGTGATGGAATTGTGGGGAGGGTTCAATGACATTATTAGTACAAAATGGTTAATAAGACATATACTAACAGTGGCCAGAGAAAGAGCTCAACAATTATTTGCCACTATTAATATTATCGATGAGTTTACATTCAAATTGGAGAACAGATACACTTTGAGTTATCAGAGACAGTCAAGAACCCTGCCTAACTTCTTTGGCTGATTGAATAACCTTGCTCTCTTTCTCCCTCTTCCACTTAGTGAGCAATGACCTATCCTTCACTATCCAGTTGACATTCACCTCCTGCTCCCCTCCACAGTGAAAGTTATCCTGCCTTCCTCATGCCTCTCTAGTACCTTGCGCACACTGTCACAGCATACTAGTTACTTAAGAATCTCTCTGTCACTGAATTGCAAGGTCCTTTGGAGTTTATTACACCTCCAGCGCCTAGCACAGTGCCTGGCTTATACTTATGCTCAGCATATATTTGGTGCATGAATAAATGGAAGTAACTGCATAGAATAGAGGAGCCTGGAGTAGTTAGGAGAGCCTTCTGTCAGAAAGTGGTCCATAAGGGACGAGTAGCTTCAGAAGTGCTCAGACAGGCAGTAATGGGAACAAGGGGAAAGAGAGTATTTTGTCACTTTCTTTTTCTTTAAGATTTTCTTTCTTTCTTTCTCTTTCTTTCTTTCTTTCTTTCTTTCTTTCTTTCTTTGAAAGAGAGAGAGTACATGCATGTGTACAGGGGTGAGGGGCAGAGGGAGAGAGAGAATCTCAAGCAGACTCCCTGCTAAGTGGGGACCCCAATGCGGGACTCGATCCCACAACCCTGAGATCATGACCTGAGCTGAAATTGAGTCAGACGTCCAGCCGGCTGAGCCACCCAGACACCCCAACCTTTTGTTACTTTCCATTGGTATAAATCAATGTATGGATTTCAGTAAGGGTCTTCTCACCCAGGTAGGGTAAATCAGCCTATAGCTTCCCTGCTAGCCTCATGGGATCACATCACCTTCAGCGTGAATGTATAAGACCAGCCAATAAAGAGGAGAGGAGCCCTTGGGGAAATTGCAGAAGAACTGGCATTCCTGAGAATGAAGAAATGAAATGAGGAGTGCTGTACTCCCTGCAAGTGAACATAGTACTTCATACTACTACACAGCATTCACTATTCTCATAGCCCCTCATGGAGCCTTCACGGAAATCTCATTGCTTGAACCATTTGAAAAGAATAAAGCAGCAGAGATTATGTTTCAGAAATAAAGTATAAAATTCCATGGAAAGTCATTTGCTGGCAGAGGTTCTCAGCGATGGTTACCAAGGCTGTGTGCTAAAAGCAGAGTGCAAAAGATACTTGAAATCTTTGCAAACAGTCACAAGAAAGGCAGTATTGCATAGTGGCTAAGGGCTCAACTCTGGAGCTAACTGCTTGGGAATGAAACTTGACTTATGAATCGTAGCTGTGTAAATCCTGGAGCAAGTGATCGACCTCTCTATACTTTAATTTTCCTTATATATAAAGTGTGGGCACAGTTTGAAGCCACTAAATAGGAACTGATAATATGTGGAAGCACTTAGAATGTGAGTCCATGTAAAACACTTATAAAGGCACCTGCCATGTAGGTTAGCATTTAACAAACGTTAGTTTAAAAAAAAATGCTCTTATGGGATGCCTGGCTGGCTCAGTCGGTAGAGCATGTACATGTGACTCTGGATCTCAGGGTTATAAATTTGAGCCCCACATTGGTTGGGTGTAGAGATTACTTAATAAAAATAGAATTTTTTTAAATACTATTATGATTACCAAGTCCCTGTTACCAGCTTTGCTCCATGCATCATTCTAGGGCACTGTGGGAAGTGCAAAAGAAAACTTTAAGACTAGATCATGTCTCTTACAGAGTTAAGCTGAAGATGAAACATAAAAGTAACATAAATAAGGCAACTAAAGAACTCTTAAGTCCCAAACTGGATGACTCTGGGTGATGAGAAGGGAAGAAGACTGAAACAGCCCAAGAATAAGCCTAACCTGATGGGTACTCAATTAAAGTTAATTAAGGATAACTAATATGGGACTTCATTCAGGTTAGGATTTTGTCAGCTCCTTTGTCAAACTCCAGATTTTGGAGAAAAAAATATAAGAATAAAAGAGCCCTCTCAATTATCAATGCATTAAAAAAATAATTCATTTAATTTGACCTTGAACAAGGTTTCATAATTTGTGAGTGACAGAGATCAAAGAAACCTCAAAGTTTGGCTGGTCTAAGCACCATGTTTTACAGATGGAGAAAGACCCAGAGATGTGAGGTGACTAGTCCAAGTCACACTGGAAACCCAGGTCTCTTTCTGCTCAGTCTGATTCTTGACTCCCTGTGGATGTTTGCTGGCTTCTTTGGCTCCTGAAAGGCATTCTTCATGTGTAATATCAGGCAGCTGGTTGGACTCCCATCTATGAGTCCTAGAGCTTTTCCTGCCCATGCTCCTTGCTGTTCCTACTGTGTGTGGCCAGTTATATGCTGACAGCCACATTGTGGAGGCTTAGCCCTCCAGGCATTGACAAGAACCTTTGAGTTGTAGCAAACAGCAAAGGATAGAAAGGGAAGGAAATGAGGGAATGTGGGAGGGTGGGAAGAGGAAGGAAAAGGACAAAAATTAAAAATCACTAACAAGGAAATGAAGAAATCAACAGTGTGACCAACATCGGATCCACGGAACTGTTCTGATCCCGTCTTCTGTGTAATACATGAGAATTTAAAAATAATTCCAATGTGTCCCATTGATGAGAATATGATGAAAGTGAGTAAAGTTGGGAATAAAGGTTTTTGGTTTTTCCCTTAGTGTTGTTTTCAGAGCCTATGGGTTGTTATATAAGCATAGTATTTTTGTGGCTTAAAGATGAAATGCTGTGGGCGCCTGGGTGGTTCAGTCAGTTAAGCGTCTGCCTTCAGCTCAGGTCATGATCTCAGGGTCCTGGGATCAAGCCCTACATCATGCTCCCTGCTCAGTGGGGAGCCTGCTTCTCCCTCTCCCTCTGTTCCTCCCCCTCCCCACACACACACACACTTGTGCTCTCTCTCTCTCAAAAAATAAATAAAATCTTTTTTTTTTTTTAAGATGACATGCTGGACAAGTCTAGAATTATGAAGTAATTAATTGGAACTGTATAGCCTGCAGTTTCCTATGGAGTCTACCACACAAAATGGTGCACAAGTTGAAAAAAGAGAACGACACATTGTCAGAATGCTCTACTGAATTTTATCATCTCTAGCACTAGTCGCAAATATCAAGATCTATTTCAGTGCAGACCAGATTGCTAAGGGACCATCAGAGGGCTTGCCACATAGGAGGACAGAGTAGTCATTCAGTAAATAAATATATTAGTTGATAAAGTAAATAATGAAAATTTATAAATTTATTAATAAAGTGAAAAAAAATAAATGCATGAGTGGTCCACTAGCTGACAGTAGCATGAAGGTTCCATCAGCTATAGTGAACTTGAAGAAAGCCATTTCAAGTCTTTCCAACAATTATAACTATGACCCATGACCAGACAGTTTCAGGTTTGTAAGGCAGGGTGGACGGTGGAAGAAACTGAGCACAACAGCATTGTCTTTGGTGTTTGACTCTCTGATACTTCCATTCTCCCAGTTTGAGGTCATGTCCACATTCATCCTGGAATACTTTGAATCTTAGCAAATAGATCCATACTAAACCTAGCTGCAAAGCCCTATATCCAGAATGATAACCACCCTGCCCCAACCTCACCAAAAAAAAAAAACAAAACAAAATTCAGGAACAAGTTTGATGGTCTCCAGGTCATTTAGAGAATACCTGTCAATAGTAACAGGTTATGGCTGAAATCGAAGTCTCCTTTCTAAATCGATCAGAGCGGTGCTGCTTCAACACTCATGACCTACTCTGGAAGAACACTTTGGCCAGTTATTGTACTGTCTCTGGCTAGGATGCTCTGAAGTGTAAATATAGTATTTTCATAATTTATTGTTGTCTCAGAGCTTTAGATTTTAATGTAAAAGTAGTAGAAGCTTATGCTTTTGTGACAAATAACCAGTCTTGGAAAAGTTAGTCTTCAAGCACAGAATTTGATGGGGAAAAACCAAAACTTAATTTCTCAGTTATAGAATGTACAAGTGTTCTCTTTTAACTTGATTAAATAAATTGTGCTTTTGGCTAATGGATTCAAAATGTAGCTTTTTCATGGAAGGCTTACATTGTAATGGGGTAATGGAGAGTGTAGAGGGTTTTGGGGGAAGAAAAGTGGATAGGACACATCATTGGGACTAATTATAAATTAAGAATAAATGGTTGCTGGGGAAAATTGTCAATCAGTACAGATCATTTTGAAAGCAGTTTGGGAATATGTCAAAATTTTTAACTACCCACAGTTTTTAACTCAATAATTCAACTTCTAGAAATCTATCTGAAGGAAATAATTTGAAACAAAATATGTTGTAGTCATTGCAACATAAAGTACTTAAAAATGGAAAACTATAGAAGTGTCTGACAATGTAGGACTGTCTAAGCCAACTGTAATAATCCACTTGATGAAATATTAAGTTGTCATTGTGTTTATAAGATATATTGGTTTGTAGTCTTCATTTCTTTCGGTTTTTTGTTTTGTGTTGTTTTGTTCTAAGTAGATCCATGCCCAGTCTGGGACTTTAACTCAAGACCTTGAGATAAGAGTCACATACTCTACCAATTGAGTCAGCCAAAGCCCCACTTGTAGTCTTCATTTCTTTTGATGTCTTTTCTAATTTTGGTATCAGAGTAATGGTGGCCTCACAGAATGAATTCTATCTTTTGGAGGAGTTTGTGAAGAACTGGCATTTATTCTTTTTTAAATGTTTAGCAGAATTCACCAGTGAAGCCATCTGGGCCTGGGCTTTTCTTTATGGATAATTTTTGAAATTACTAATTCAATCTATTTGTTATAAATCTATTCAGAGTTCTTTTTATTCTTGAGTCAGTTTTGGTAGTGTCTTTCTAGAAATTTGTCTGTTTCATCTAAGTTATTTAATTTATTAGTATACTGCTGTTTGTAGTATTCCCTTATAACTCTTTTTGTATCTGTTAAGGTCAGTAACGATATCCCTTCATTCCTGATTTCAGTAATGATTCTCTCTTTTTTTTCTTAGCCATTCTAACTAATGATTTATCAATTTTGTTAATCTTTCCAAAGAACCAACTTGTGGTTTTGTTGATTTTTGTTTGTTTGTTTGTTTGTTTGTTTGTTTTTTAAAGATTTTATTTATCCACTTGAGAGAGAAAATGAGAGAGAGAGAGAGAGGATGAGAGCGGGGAGGGTCAGAGGGAGAAGCAGACTCCCTGCTGAGCAGGGAGCCCGATGCGGGACTCGATCCCAGAACTCTAGGATCATGACCTGAGCCGAAGGCAGTCGCTTAACCAACTGAGCCACCCAGGCGCCCCTGTTTGTTTGTTTTTCTATTCCCTAGTTTATTAAGTTCTGCTCTAATTTTATTATTGCCTTTTTCTGCTTGCTTTAGGTTTAGTTTGGTCTCTTTTTTTTGCCCCAGTGTCTTAAGGTAGAAGATGAGATTTTTTTATTTCAGATCTTTTTTAATGTAAGCATTTTTTAGCTATAAATTTCCCTCTAAGTACTGCTTTAGTTGTATCCCATAAATTTTGGTATCTTGTGTCTTTATTCTCATTCATTTAAAAGTATTTTCTAGTTCTCTTGTCATTTCTTTCTTGATCCATTGGCTAGTTAGGAAAATGTTCTTGTTGTTTATATGTTTGTTTGTTTTAATTTTCTTATGTTTGGGGATTTCCTAAATTTCTTTTTGTTATTAATTTCTGATTTCTTTCCATTGTTTTGCATTCATTAAAGCTGATGCTCCCAAAGACTCCCTAATGATATGGGAAGGTGCTTCTGTCCTCTTTAAAATAATTGGTTCCGATTTAGGGAGCTTTACTAAGTGTCAGGCCCTATAGTAGGAGCTTATCACATTATCACATTTAAATACTCACAACTGAGGCCCAGAGATTAAATAGCATTTCTAAGGTTATACAGCTAAATTTCAAAACAATTTCCCATAAGACTTTACTATATGTTACAGTAGTAAAAAAAAAAAATCAATTTAAAATTCTATAGACCATATCATACAACTAAATTTAAACAGAATAATTTGTTCAAAAACAAAGAAACAATAATAGTAAAAGTGATTTGTTTCTCATAATGAGATGACAAGTATTTTTTTCCCTCTATTTCCTTTCAGATCTTCCCTAAAAGAGACATGCTTCATTTGTTAATATAAAAAGTATTTTTAACAAACTAGCCTATTAGTTAAGAAAAGAATAAAACTTAATTAGGAAAAAAAAGTTAGAAAAGGAAAATTAAATGGTAATTTTATTGAAGGTATTAATACTACTAAAATTCTTTAAACTTTCTATTTATGCAATTATGGACCATAGAGCTAAAAATGTGATACTATGCAAAAATGCATAAAGCAAATAGCTGAGCCACCACATTTTTATTACTAGTAATAAACAGCAACTAAAAGTAAATCAGATTATAAAGCATAGAATTATGAGATAAAATTCATGAGAAAAACAAATTCTGAGAGATAACTGCAGAGAAAAGCAATAAATTCAAATATCACTCATTCAGCTATGGTCTTATTCTTCCATTACTTCTCCCCCCTTTCTCCAGATGTTTGTTATTCCTCCTGCTCCTCCTCCTCCTTCTCCTTCTTTTTTGCCAGAAGTTTCTCCCCATATTACCAGTAGGAATCATCACTAAAAACTGGTTCATGCCTTCTTTTGATGAATATTTATTGAATACCTACCATGCTCTAGATCCTGGGGATACAGAAATGAAAATGATATGGTACCTGCTCTGAGATCATAATGTAGTAGGAGAGAAATATGTTGAAATGAAGGGCATTCACTGTGACAGCCTTGGTAGCACATCTGAGCATAAACTTAAAGATGTATCCAGTTATTCATGAGATGGGCAAAGAGGAAAGCATTCCTATAACCACCACCTGAATCAAGATGTAGAAGATATACCTATACATATTTAAGAGAGTAGCCTAAGTTAAAAATTTATTTTGGGGAAGCGTCACGTTCTAACCACAATAAAGATGGATAAGACATAGTTCGTTATTTCCTCAACAACCGACTTGATTTCTACCACCATAGCTTAGTTTTTCCTGTTCTGGAACTTCTTATAATTGAAGTCATCTTTAAGTACTCTTTTGTATCTGCCTTCTATCCCTCAACATAATGCTGTTGAGATTCATCCATATTGTTGCTTTTTATTGGTGAAGTAGTTCAATTCTCTTTATTGCTGCGTAGCAATAACAATATATTGTGAATATCAATATGCCACAGCTTATGACTTCACCTATTGATGGACATTAAGGTTGTTTCTTGTATGGGGTCATTATAAATATTCTGGTACATGCCTTTTTGTGACACATGTTTTTCTCTTGAGTAAATATCTAAGGGTAAATTTCCGAATCATAGGTTAGCTATATGATTAACTTTATAGGAAACTGCCAAACTATTTTTCAAAGTGGCTATACCATTTTATGTTAACAACAATTTCTGTGAGAGTTCTAATTGCTTCACATCCTTACCAACACCTAATATGGTTAGTCTTCTTAATTTTATCCACTTTAGTGGGTATTGAGATAGTATCTTGCTTTGGCTTCAATTTGCTGTTCTCTGATGACTAATAATGTTTTTCATATATTTTTTGACCATTTGTATATCTCATGTTAAGTCTTTTGCCCATTTTTTATTGGATGGTTTTTCTTTTTATTGTTCAATTGTAGAAGTTTTTAAATATTCTAAATAAAAGTCCTTTATCAGGCATATGTATTGTAAATATTGTTTCCCAGTTTGTGGATTGCCTTTTCACTTTCTTAAAGACCTCTTTTGAAGAGCAAAAGTTTTTAACTATGAAGTCCAATTTACCAGTTTTCTTATTTATCATTTGTGCTTTTATGTTCTATCCAAGAAATCTTTGCTTATCTCAGATTACAAATATATTCCATATTTTCTTCTAGAAATTTATAGTTTAAGCTTTTAGAATTGGCTCTGCAATTCATCTCTAGAAAATTTTGGTATATGGCACAAGTTGTTATGAAAAATTTCAAACTTATAAAATATATGGAAAGAATATAAATATGAACCTTTTGTACCCATTACTCAGCTTCAGCAACTATCAAATCATAGTCTTGTTTTGCATATTCTCATATGCACGATGTATACATATGTATGAGATATATGAGGTATATTTGTAAAATTACAATCTTTTTTTGGTTACAATCCAGAATTTAATCCAGGACTACACTTCCTTAATCTCCTTTGATCTAGTATGGTTCTTTAGTTTTTTACGTTTTTCAAGACATTGGCATTTTAAGAGGATGTCCCTTAATTTTAATTTTTCTGATTATTTCTTCATGGTTAGTTTCATCTAATGCATTTTTGGCAGGAATACTACATCAATGATATTGTATACTTCTCAGTGCTTTCCATCAGGAGGCACATGGTGTCAGGTTATCCAACTGTTCAGTGATACTAAGTTTGATCACTTGTTTAAGGTGATATCTGCCAGATAACTCCACCAGAAAGGCACCTTTACTCATCTTTTTAACAATTAAATAATCTGCGAGGAGATAAATATCATGTTCCTCAATAAACTTTCAATCAGTAGTCTTAGCACCCACTGATGATTCTTGCCTGAATTGATTATTATTATGGTAGCTAAAAAATGGTGATTTTTCTGACTTTACCATTCCCTCTATAGTTGTCATTCTACTGTAACAAAGAATTTTCTCTTCTTTCTCATTTTTTATTACTTAATTTAGGTATTTTTGGTAATATGCCTGGACTCATGAATTTCTTTTTTAATTCAGTGTGTTACACTCAATTACTACCATTATTCATTTTAATATTCAAATTGTCTAGATTTGGCTGGTGTGATCCCTTTTAAACTGGCTTTGGTGTCCTTTTTTTTTTTTTTTAAAGATTTTATTTATTTATTTGAGAGAGAGAGAATGAGAGATAGAAAGCACGAGAGGGAAGAGGGTCAGAGGGAGAAGCAGACTTCCTGCTGAGCAGGAAGCCTGATGTGGGACTCGATCCCGGGACTCCAGGATCATGACCTGAGCCGAAGGCAGTCGCTTAACCAACTGAGCCACCCAGGTGCCCTTTGGTGTCCTTTTGACATGCCACCATTAGTTTTAGGGTTTTTAAGCTTTGTATTGTTTTTGTGTTTATGTTTAGAACGTACTACCCAACAAAATGTTTCAGACTCACCTTATACTTTCCCTGCTGATGGAATGAGCCATTTCTTCAAAAAAACACTAGTTCCTTTTTTGTGGAAAATGGTATTTAGAAGACAAAATCTGAGCACCAGGTATGCTTTTTGCTCCTGGGGTATCAAGTACATCTAGGCTCCTTTAGTGGAGACAGAGAGGAAATAAAGTTTTTTAGAAAACCTTAAGTTTATGTTGGATGCCTTTAATTACTATTCACCATCATAAGATTCTTCCTTTCCTTCCCCATCCCACATTTGTAACTTACTCTTCTTTCACAGTGACAACCCCACTTCCCAGCAACACCCATGTGTTTACACATTTGCTCATTACTCACATACCAAATGGTTTCAGAATTCAACTAACAATAAACCTGTTAAGTTCAAGATTTCTGTATAATTCTATTTTTAGAATATATTCTGAGGGTAGTCACAGTATTATGTTCCTTTCATATTTTCTGAAGCAAAGCCAGTGTGTCAAATCATTTCAACTATAAATATTTCAATATAGCCTGACCACAATGCCATTATCACACATAAAAATTAACAATTATGGAATTAACAAATATCCTAGGTTTTTTTTCAGGCCTCAAATTGACTTATAAGTACCATAAATGCTTTTTTGTCATTTTGTTTTGTTTTACAATTTATTTAAACCAGAAGTGAAATCTATTGTAATTGGTTGATCCATCCTAGATCTCTTCTGATTTATATGTTTTCCCTCCATTCTTTTTTTGTTTTCTTTCAATTTTTATATTTAAGAAACTAGGTCATTTGTCCTACAGAGTTTGCTCCAGATTTTCCTTATACTATAATTTATCATGTTTCTGTGTCTTTATTTCTATAAACTAGTTGTTGGATGAAAGGTTTAATTATATTCAGATTCACTGGGGAGAGAAGGATTTTGTTTTGTTTCCTTTTGAAAATAGAGGTTTATAATACTACTGTGTAGTAATATTTTGTTCTCCCATCAGGAAGCATATATCATCTGATTATCTTTTTTGTGTGCGTGATGTTACCAGCTATTGGTGCTCAATGCCTAGATCCATTGATTCATTGGGATTGCAAATGGAACCCTTTTTGAATTGGACAATGTTCTAGACACACATATGTATACACACATCCATATAGACACATCCATATAGACATTTCTGGGAGCAAATTTATCTCAAGCCAACTCTTGTCTTTCCTTTAATAATCTCTTTATTTCATTCTTACTTGTTCTTGAACCTCTCTTGTTATAAAAAATCTCTTTTCTGTACAAAAATATGATATGTATAATACAAAGTGATGGCCCAAATTTATAGTAACAACTTTCCAAGGGGAATACAATTATCTTAGAGGAGGGAGGACAAGAATAAATGAAGAGGAAAGAAGCATTTATAAAAGATAAGGAGGCCACAAAAATTGTGTTATCTGGGCTCAGTACAAATTTAAATCTAAATTCTTCCCAGGGAACATTCATATCACGAAGGTGACATTTTAGAGCTAGGAAACATTTGAGATTTGAAAATTTTGAACAGGAATATGAGAAGAGAAACTGAAACATATCTCTAGTTTTAAAGTTTTCTGCATGAAAAAGACAAAAATACATCGATTCACTCATGTGTCTTTAAGAACATGTGACTCAAGTGGAAGAAGCAGCAATTTGAGTTTTTTGTTTTGTTTCCTTTCTTCATGAAACATGTATTATCTTAAACCAGTTCAGCAATGCCATTACAACTTAGAGTCATGCTGAGCAGTTTTAAGCCACTTGACCTAACAACTTAGAGATTTTTTGAGTGACAGTGATAATATGCTGACTCCTGGTATGGGTGTTCTAATGTCTGTCACAACATGAAAGGTATTCATTTAACAGAGGAACAGCAGAATCAGATAAACAAGGCATGTGTATCTGATTGATTGCAAGGGTTGGGGAGTGTGTTTTCAACTCATTCGATTCAAGATAAAAAGTATTTGCTCCAAATAAAATTCAAAACATGCTGTGTTTGTTTCCTCCCATCCTATGGTGTAGGGGATGGGGAGAGGTTCCTTTTTATTTTTTATGACTTTATTGAGATATAATTCACATAGTATACAATTCACTCACTTAAAGTGTACAATTCAGTGTTTTTTAGTATATTCATAGGGTTATGCAACCATCACCACAATCTAATTTTAGAACATTTCATCTCCCCTAAAACTAACACCATACTCATCAGCTGTCACTTCCCACTCTCTGTATACCCTACCCCAACCCTAACCAACCACTAATCTACTTTGTCTCTATAGGTTTTTGCCTATCATGAACAGTCACCTCTTAATTGCCATTCATAGCTTGTCCCACTGAAATTCTTTTTATTTTATTTTTTTACATTATCATAAGAATAAGAATAGAATCAAGCCCTCAAAAACATGAATGGGTATCAAAAAAATTGTAGCAGGATAATCCACAAAAATATTGTGGAATACAATAACTTCTGATGGCTTAAATAACTGCCAAACAGTGAAGCTGTTCGAACGATGACAGATTATAGTATCATGAAAGTCAAATACTAATAATTTTAAATATAAATTTGAAACAGGCTTGGATTGCAGAAGCTTTTCTTGCTCATAAGAGCAGCTATATCTGCAACCAGTAATTGCACATTCAAATCCTGACTTTACCTCTCATCAACTATGTGACTCTGGACAAGTAACAGAAGATTTGTAAACTTCAGTTTCCTCATCTGTAACAGGGGAATAATGATGATACCAACCTCCTGAAGTTAGTGTGGAGATTAGCACATGTAGGGCTTTTAAAACCAAGCCTGGCACATAATAAGCGTTCAATAAATGGTTGTTGTATCACTTTTGTTCGTAAGAACTCAATGATTCAGGTCAAATTCTAAAATGGAACTCTTAGAAATGCAAACTTGCCACTTGCCACATGTGATTGGTATTTTCAAAGTCTCTATTCAAAGAAGTTTCCTGCCATGAGAGCATTAGATCGAGGTCTAAGATACAGCAGTGTAGAGAAAAAATAGCATTGATCAAGTATGATTAACAGAGCTGTAAACCAGCCTTCAGTTGCTTGAGAGCCATGTGTTCTATAAATAGTAAAAGTGCTAATTTATTATTCTCACCTAAACTCATGTAACAGATTTTCCTTTTTTAAATTAAAAAAAATTACCAGCAACAGAAAGCTTACATAATGGTATTATACATGTCTAATAAAAAGTAAAGACTAGTGTTAGAGCATTATAAACCACCTATAACCTCTTACATTTGAAATGTTTTGCTAAGACCCTAAATGTGTGACTTTTAAGTCTGTGAGTGTGAACGGGAGTTGTGATTTGGTTTTGTGTCCATCAGTGTAAAGTCGTTTAACCACCAATGACTCTATTACGTTCTCTTTCATTCCAATACAAAATGACTTTGGGTAATAAGACTAATACATTAGATAATTTTATTTTTGAGCAGTTATGTATTTTCTGTTCTTTTAAAGATGTGATGCTAAATATTATTATATCCCAATCAGATGACTCATGATACACAACATTTTCATACTTGGGAAATGTTAACACATTACAGTTCTTGCTTTGAAATGAAAAAAGAATTAATCAGACAACACATATTCATTTTCCTTTGATCCCATGAGACAAGTTAAATGATGTGGTTTGCATGTGGCCCCATTTTGGCCCTCAAACGCCTCTTACACTGTCCATCTGTGTCTACATTTTAACCCCAGGCTTTCCTCCTTTGGGCATTGTTTTGTATTTGCATGAGAATTTGTAAATTTTTTTTTTTTTGCATGACAAGTCATCCATGATGTTGAAGTTAAATGTCTAACATATCTTGCAATACACATGTCATTAATTCTTACATGATTTTTTTCTTTTATTTTCAGTTACTGAAGTTTAAATATGCTTGAAAAGTAAAAGTGGCATGAAACTGGAGTGATGCAAGAATATTTAATGTTCCTTTAAGGACTTATCATTTTTTAGCTGGGAAAATTTGGGGGGCCGTTCCCAGCCTTGTCTCTGGACACAAGGCCTCAATGACAAGTTCTGAACAAAACTATATTGAGCATAAGTGCTGTCAGCAGAGTCATAAATTCTGAAATAATACTTCTTTTTACCCTGAGAATATATATCTAATACTTGATGTATTACATATAAAATATGTTGCCTAATTTCAAAAATTATCAAATATTTGACTTACTGTTTTTCTTAAAGCCTTCTTAATGAGACATAAAAATTAAGCTCGACTAATTTTGGTGAAGTTCCTAGCACCCAAAAATGTAATCAATTACTGAATGACAGCACCAACATTTTAGCATTTTAATGTTTCCTAAATAAACAAGACTACCAAAATGGATATCTGATATAGGAGCACATGAGTATACGAAGAAACTAAGTTATTTACACTATTCACTCAAGCTTCAAACCCATAAGAGCACGTCACTGAATCCCACCAATGAATAAAATATATACATCTGAACAAGTGCTTTTCCTTCCAAATAGGCACCCTGCTGGCCCTACATGTATTCCTACCAGCTGCCATTGCTAGAACTATTTTGGAATACCCCTTGTCAAATTACCTTCAGAGTCTTTGGCACATTCATTTTAATACCTACATGGTAACAAATCTTGTTCTTTGGAGAGTGACTGTCAGAGCCAGTCAAATAGGTATGGTTATCAAGCTGGTGAAACATATTTTTTAAATGATAGGTGACTATGAAATTACTAAGACTTGTAGAGCCTATAGCTTATAAAATGACTGTGAATTCATTTCCCAAAGAAGAACCCCACAAAGCATTTACATAACAGCAACAGGGGGAATAAATGAAATTTCCTTAAGGAGTCTTCTGGGCAAGCATATGAATAAGTTCTAATATATGTCTTATATTACATGCATCTGTATTATTTTTAATTCGGTCTCATTTAACCTAATGAAGTGGTTTACATTTTTAAGGACAGTCCTTCTTACAGTATTTTTTATCATGTCAGAATATAAATGAGTAACCATTATTTCTCCCTTGCTCGAGGGAATATCAAGCTCCTCTCTTTTAATATCAGATTTGGGTTGACAGTGTCCTAGCTGTCACCAACTAGCCCCATGATATTAGCAAGAGACTCAACCTCTCTCTGCCTCTGGTCTCCTGTTCCCAAGATGAGGGTGTGGGGCTCACGTGTCTTTAAAATCTCTTTTGAATGAATAATTATTGTATATCTATGTGTGCTACTATAAGTATCATATATCATAAATCTACACACTTCTCTGTGTGTTTTAAATTAAAGCCAAGTGGAAGTAATTCATATTCAACTTACAAAGAAATGACATCCAGGCACTGAGGTATCTAGTATCTCTAAGAAAGTCTTCTCTACCTGATGATAATGATGATGATAAAGATGACATTTGTATAGCACGTTATGTTTATCCTGCCTCACCTGAGTCTCACATCCTAAGAGCTGCTATCATTCATTATCCTCCAGTATGCAGATGAAGAACATACTGAGGTTCAGAGAGATTCAGTTACCTGTCTAAGGTGATGGACTAGCAAGTTGTAGAGCCAGGACAGAAGCTCTGGGTCTTCTGCTTCTAATTTAAGACTCTTTTCCTCCATCATCATTTACCTGCAACCAGTCTTTTCATTAGGAGGCATTTTTTCCAAGGTGTCATCATTCAGAATTTACACTCCTCGAAAATAAAATCTGCCTTCGGAGAGGCGCTGGCACCTCTTTAGACTATCCACTTGCGTCACTACAGCTCTCTCTGCTTTTACAAACTAGTTGTTTTGTCAGCATGAGTGTGACAACAATTAGACGTCCCCTGTTTTTGCCCCATGCCTTTTCTCCTTCACAGTCATTCAATGACAAGCGTAAAAAGAGCTTCATCTTTTCACGAAAATTCCCATTCTACAAGAACAAGGAGCAGAGTGAGCAGGAAACCAGTGATCCTGAACGTAAGTAGATTCTCGAAGAGAATGTCACATGCAGCAAAAGAGAAAAAAAATTCTTCACGGGCAACACGCATGACGTAGGCTCCCCCACGCCACACGCCTAGGCAAACAAACACGGTAGGCAGGCAGGTCAGGGCTTACTACTGTGACCAGTGTTTGGCTGCAGTCTGGATCCTTCCCTTGATGTGGCTCTTCTTTGCAGAATGCATTGGAGAGGGACTTCAGGAAGCTGGGACTTTGCTTCCAGCCTTCATTTTTCTGTGACCAGGGCTGGGGCTGGTTTGCCTTTTCTGTCATACAGCTCTTGAGGGCTTGAGACAAATTCTTTTCTGAACAGAAATACTGGATTCCATTGCCATGTGTATGTTTTTGAATTCTAGTTCATTGGGAGTGACTAAATTCTCTGTATTAATTACTAGCCCTGTGTTTACACCTTCCCTCCCAGCAAATGTTAAATACTTAACTGAGCAGTGAGCTTGTATTTTTGGTGGATACTGAATCTAAGAATTTGTCTTGAAACTTGGGAGTGGAGCATTGCTCTGAGTGGTACATTTCTGTGGCAACATTAACAGTGGGCACAAATGGCATTTGGTAAATCTTCCTCTTTTTCTGTAACAGTCTTCTGATTTTTTTTTTTTTTTTTTAAACTCACTATCTTTTGAGTTGCTTTACAAATCTTTGAGTCTCAGCCCAGGGAGTTTGGGGTGAAAGTTGTTTCAAAAGAAGAAAGAGTGGGATCCAGATTGCTTAGGCAACACGGTCTGTCATGGTAGTATCCATTTCAACTCCACTGACTTCTTCCTTCCTCTTCCGTGGCTGTTCTTCCTCTCTCATTGCTCTCTCTGGGGACTTCCATGCAGGACATCCCCGGATTAGGTGACGACGGTTATGGAACAAAGACTCTGAGTAAGTTCCCAGGAATGGTCACTGTAACTTTTCTTTTCTTTTCCTTTCCTTTTGAGTTTGGCTTTTGTTCCTTTTCTTGAGGGCCTTTCACTCCTAGCATGCACAAGATACGAGTTTTATGTTACCTAGCTGTGAATGCTCCTACAGAGTAATTTCAACCGTTTTGTTCTGCATGTCAGCATTTAAAAGCCAAGTGTGTCAGGCACTGTAACTTCTGTTGCAGTTCACACCTGCCCTTTCTGACCATGTGATGTGGCCAACATGGTCACGATGCCAACCACGGCATCCCTTGCTCTGCCGCCTAACACCTCCCAGAGAGCAAGAAGCCATGTTGAAAGAAAGGGTGAGCTAAATGTTCTAGAACAAGAGAGTAGAAATGTACTTTACGTCCTTTCTTCTGCCTTGATAGCCAGAAATATTTAATGACCTTGCCAACTTCCATAATTGGGTCATACTTTGCTAGTAGTAAAGGAGCTATTTTATTGTCAAAGGGAACATGCCTTCTCAAAAAATAAACATTAAGCTATTTGATCTTCCATGGATAATTCTTTGTTATTAACTATGATTGATTTTTTTCTCTGACTTGCAGTGATCCTGCTTGAAACGTTTGTATGATAAAATTTTAGATATGTATTAATATGTTTTTCTATCAGTCATTTATTAGTGGCATTACATAATCAGGTCTTTGTTTTATAGTATAGACTGCAAAATAAAGTATATTAAACCTTTAACTTTTCTAGTTATTAATGCCTTTAGTCTGTGTCTCATTGCACTAAGCAATAAAAATTAATAATCCTGTGTTAATATACTATGCTATGATTTTTCTCTCTTTAACACTAACTCCGTTGTGTAGGCACCAATTAAATAAGAATAGTTTGTGTCTTTTGCAACTGTATCACATGCTCATTTTTTTGTTTATTTTGTTTTATTTTAATTTAACAGCTATGGGCAATATTTTTAGAAGCTGTTCATTTCATTTGTATAAAACAAAATAGCATTGAGCTGGACTTTGTTTTCAAGAGCTGTTTCTTAATCCTGTGTAATGATATGCTTCATCCCTCAGATTGTTAATTTGGACTTTTTTTTTAGATATAGATATAGAAAACAAAATTTGATCAAGAGTAACTACTGATCTTTTTAAAGATGAAAACTTTATCTTTGAGTCTCTCTATGGCATATGTCATGAAATTTTTCTTGAATTAGTGGCTGAAGTTCAAATACTGATCTCAACATTATCTGGATAGCATCAAGTACCACCAGGTTCTAGATTTTCAATGGGGGCGGGGTGTGGAGAAGCATTTTAATATATTGTGAATAAATGAATATCACTGAAAAGTAGTTGCTATTAGAATGTCAAAAATGACCTTTTAAATCCAGAATGTGCAAATGTTTGTTTTGCTTTTTTAAAAATTGAACAGATTTCAGTAGGTAAAGTTATTTGCCAGTTAATGCTATCATTAACCATCGTTTGGACTTTAGCTGGAACATATTTTCAAATTTCTCTTTACCTACAAAATGGGAAAATTCTGTGATACAATATCTTGATACTAAGAGAGATCGGTTAAGTAAAACACCACATAGATAGCATAGCTTTATTCTCAGTTATTTTAAAATTAAAAAAAATTAAAAAAAAACAAGTACAACAAAAAGACCCAAAAAACCCTGTCATTGCCAATTCAAGGTACTTAAGATAATCGCGTATATGAAGATACACCTTTGTTGGGTGTGTCCCTTGACTTTTTTTCAACAACAGAAAACAAATTTGCCCTAGGTCATTCACACTTCTTTCCCTAATACCCTCTGCACTTGTAAAATGTGTGCCTAAATTAGCAACACAAAGAGAAATGACTCCTATAATTTTAGCCCATGTTTTGCTTTTCCTTAGTTTCATTCTCTAAAACTAATCCTTCCAGGATGCATTAACTCAATTGTGAGAATCCTTCCACGAGGTATACCATATCCCATCGTCACATTGTTCACTTTAAAAGTATTATAATTTATTTGTCAAATATACCTCAATAAAGCTTTAAAAAAAAAAAAGACTAATCCATCCAATTGGTGAGAATCTATAATATGAAATACATTTTAAAGTACTTTTTACTATGAGAGAGAGAATAATGTTCTATATTCTTTCCATTTTCTAAAAATGAACAAGTTGCCACTTTTTAAAAGCCCAGTTATTGGTAATGAGCTTCAGAAATCAGTCATATATTCTTCATTTAATTAACCTGATATACAAAGGACTTGATAAGTTAATGAATTTATCTTCTATAACTTAATACAGAGTACAAATGAAATGATTTTTGGAAATAAAAGCTCTAATTCTGGCATACACATCCCTGTTATGTTAGCTAAACTGTATTTTTTTTTTTTTTAATTTGAAATATCACCGTACAAGCAAGTTATTCAACATGAATTAAAAGCATACTTCATGCCAGGACCTGTGCTTGGTATCAGACCATTTATTCCCTGCCTGTTTCATTCCTCCAGAACCTAATAGCTGTCCAAGGAAGAATCTTAAAATAAAATCAAGAAAATATTGAACTGATTCATAAACCATTTTTCAGCAACTCATTTCTTCCTCTAAAATTTTCTCCTCACTCACTGAAGCAGCAAAAATTCTCAACAGTCCCTTTTCATCCTGAGAATTTGTTTAAGAAGTATTTACATAGAAATAAATTTCATGGGGTCCCAAGGACCACCTGGCAATCTGAAATACAATATTCCTGCAAAATGCCTAAAGGCTAACACAGAGAAACAAAAAGCTTGTAAGCAAACGGTGCCTACACACCAGAAGCTTCTGAACTTAAGAGTCAGGAAACATCCAGCTGAGTCACATGAAACTGGAAAATTAGGGCCATGGGAACGGGGCAAAGTATGCGTAAAAAGAAAAGTGCTTAGGTTGACATTCTATATTTTTTTGTAATTAAAGGTACTTTGCTGTTTGCTAAAAAGAAGACCCAGCAATCAAGTAGTAGCTTCCTATAACTCGTGGAGATAAAGTTTTCATCTTTTGTATCTTATCTGAGTTTTCTTAATGCCACCTCTTCTGCAGCCTTTCCCCATGCCTCCCGCTTACACTTGTAGTAGCCTTGCATGAGTGTTATTCTTTCACGTTCTGGCTGCTCTCCAGTGCTTGGTATTTCTTTAATTTGCTGTGCTGTTCTTGCAGAACATGTCTCCTCTAATGCCAGCGATAGCGAAAGTAGCTACCGTAAGTTACTGCTTTGGTTTGTGGTTCTTTTCTTTGCAATTGCTCCATTGCCTGTGCTGGTCATTTCCAATTTTTGCTCTTGTTGTGTTTCAATTGCTGCCCTTTATCATCCTCATCCAAAGCAAATGGCTTGACGTGAAATTGTCACGTGATGTGGAAGGATACAAAAACACTAGGGTCGTCTGTGGGCTCCTCTGTGATGGTGCAAGCAATAGCGGGCTTGCTGAAAACCAGAAACAGTTCCAACCTCAGTTGGCTGTGGCCTGATGGGGCAGTTCTCCCAGAGAAGGTGGGGGGAAAGTTCAGCCTGGCGGACTTGGACATTCAGCCCCCTAAAATAATTAAAACTCCCTGCAGGGTGGTTGAAAAGTCATCATGGTTTTATTTTCCTTCTCATTTTGCCTTTTTCTTTCTGTTGCCAGCTTCCCTCTCCAAGAGAAATCTTGCAAAATTACAGTGTTCCTTTTAAATTGAATGTGAACTTTTTTATCTCTTCTCTCCTTGATTAATATTCGAAAGCAGATGCTATGATATATCTAACTTTATATTTCTGATGGTTGGGAAGTGATGAAAAAGTTTCATCCTCTAATGGTGAAGGAACTTTTTTTTTAAAGTGAACAAATCTTGGATCAAAAAGCTTAACTTTCTGAAAAGGTAGGTAACTAAAAATTATTCCTGGTCTTTGTCTTTGTTTGGTCACCTCAAGCCATTTGCTTAGTGTATAAAAATATTCACCAAACACCAAGCACATCCCTTTGATGCATTCTTGTGGTTTCTCACCACCTACTTCCTGGGTTTTGGTGACTACCATAGGTACACATTACCACGGGGATTCTTACAACTTCTATAATATTTTTTGTCCTCCTTAGTGAAATGGGTCACTCAAAAAGTGATTCCTGAGGATATTAGAAAAGTGCAGGCCCAATACGATTGATTGACCCACAGCCACCATGACAGAAATTGGTTTGGGGTTTTTAACCCCCCTTGAATAGCGTATTAATTAAAAACTAAAAGAGTTTCTGTTTTTGTTCTTCCATTACAGCATGGTAGTTTATAACACCATGCTTTTTTTGTGGTGGAGTGCCAAAAGGTATTCTTGGAATATGACAAATTCAATGTGGATTTTGAGAAAGGCTCCATAGAATCAGATTGGTAGCAAATAGAAAAAAGCACGAAAGAAGAAAGGCGCCAGATGGAGGTAGGGGCCAGAGGAGGAAGATGAAACATAGTGCAGAATGAAATGGGGAAAAAAAGAAATGTGATGAGATTCCCTCCATCAATCAAATAATATGAAAACCACCTAATTTTCTTCCTCAACAGAATGACAAGTCTTCTTGGTGACAGGAATCAAAGGGTTTTTGTTCTCAACATGATCCTTCACATTTTTGCATTCTTCCCACTCTTTAATTTTATGATTATCCCAGCTCGGCAAAACACTTGCCTCCCCCTTCCCTTCCTTTAACTTTAAAACAGACACCAGGCCAAGAAGAAGTGACCAAAGATTGCCTTCCTGACACGTGAGGTACCCTCAATTTAGTATAAGGAAAAATAGAACTTGTTTGTTGGGTTTCATGGGACCAATGGCCCTAGTTTCTTTGATATTCAGCCTTAAGTATTGTGCTTCTATCCTGCAGACACAAGTATAGAGAGGAGAAACATCATACCGTGTTCTTTCAGTTCTTTTTATGGAAAGTATATACAAGAACCCCCTTTTCCTTTGGAAATCCTTTTTAGAGGCCCCTCTTTTCTCTTTCATGGGTAGGAATGTTCTTCCCAGAATCATTAAGTTAGAAAAACTGGGCCAAGGCTTTCAGCAGCTTACAGGGGTTTTGGTAGTGATGCTCTAAGATGACATCAATAATTCTTCATTATTAAATAGTAGGTGCACATGAATACTTACTGAGTGAGTAAAAGAAACACTTGCCAGCAGCTTGAATTATCTATGAGAAGAGAGGAAAATTGGAACTGGACTCCATGATATTACAAGAGCGAATGTGGAGTCCAGTGATCAGCCTTGGTTGGGATCTCATCTGAGGTTACCAATCAGCCACTCAGATTGCTTTCTTTACAAATGAATGAAAGTGAAAACAGCCTTTGTCATAGCTTAGAGGGAAAAAATGGTATTTCTTTCCCCAGGATGGAAATAAGAGGAATTATAGAGGAATATTTCTTTATTCATTCAGCATGCACCATGTATCATGCTCTCTTCAAAGGCACCATGAGACCCAGTATGAATATCAACCAACTCTAGAACTCAGCACACACACAGTGGGGAGAGATATCAACAAACAACAACACCAACAAAAATGCACAACATGCAGCAGTTTCTAAGGTAGAAGTCTGGTTCAAGAATAGTAGAGGCTTCCAAGATGATTTCAGAGAGGAAGTGCCCTTTGAGCTGAGCTGTGGAAACATGAGGTGCGTGCCAGCTATAGGTAGGTTGAGGAAGAAACTTTCCAGGCAGGGCAGTGGCATGAAAAAAGACCCAGAGACTTGGAACAGATGTGGTTTCCAGAAAATTACCATTTTGAAATCAACACAGGCTGCATTTTTCTGTTGAATTCCTGGGTTTTGCTGTAATTATGACAAACTTTCATATTTTGTGACGAGCAGTATAAACAAAGACTAAAAAGCCCCTTTCCCACTGACGTCCAGGTGTTATTTTTCACTCTTAGAACCATTCCATGGCCACTCTGGGACACAGTGCTTTAAAAAATGGTCAGTGGTTAGAAACAAAGCCCCAGACCACTATGTCTCGTAGCTCCAGAAGGACAATTCACACTGCATCCTGGAATTACGTGTTGTGACCACCTTCACTGAAAGCCTCATACGTTTCCTGAGATATGCACACATACTTACACAAACCTCAATTTCTAATAAACAGCCCAGACCTTTCCTGCACCATCTCAATATTATAAAATAGAACTTTTCAAAGTCCAACTATATCGAGCACTAGCTAAAATGCAGTTAATTACAGTGCACATTGTATAATTATGCAAAATACCCCCTCAAAACTATCTTAATTATGGACTAATTCCAGATTTCTCTCTGTCAACAAAGTCGTACAGTACAGGCTTGTGTTTGTGGTTGTTTTTATATCTTAGCTTTCAGATGTCCTTGTATTAGGACACAGTAATAGACAATATAGGTATAATGAAGACTGCAGACCTCTGCAGCTGAGACCTGCCTTCCTCAAAGCTCACAAAGTTCTTTATATCATGATGGGTACTGGGGAACTGATGATTATCTTTCTAACCTATTGGTGTTCATCGGTTAAGTAAGAGTTTCAAAACACAGACCTTGAAGGAACGATCTGAGTGGAATTGAGTGCTGGTAAGAGGAGACCCAAAACTTTTCCATTGGAATTTGTCCAAGTAATGCCCATATTCTTCTCCTTTCTCTGCTGTGTTAAAGTGTGGCCCTTGTATTTTCTCTAGTTCTTTAGCCTTTACAAAGCAATTTTTCATTATCCATTTTCTTATTTGATTTCTGCAACAAAACTATGAGATATATCTCATGTTAACACTCAGTTTTACAGATGAGGAAGCTAAAGCTTGTTTAAGGTGCTGAGATCACAATATGGTGGCACTCTGGAAGACCAGTTGAGATATTTTGCTTCTGAATTCCTTACGTTGTCACTCTTCCCGACAGTCTGTAATACCAGCCTCCTCATGTTTTATCCTGTACATTTCAACTATTCCATACCACCTATCAATACAAGCAGAAACCTTTATATAACATTAACTGTGTGCTAAGCCCAGTTTTAAGAGTTCTATGTACATTAACTGATTTAATCTTCTGAACATCCTATGGAGACACTGAAACACTAATTTACTATGTGACCTTGAAGAAATCACTCATCGTCTTTGAACCTCAGTCTTCTCCTATGTCTATTGAGTAGCTTGAGTTAGAGCACAGATGGCAAGCAGATTTGAACCAAGATCCCAGCTCTGACCGATGGGTAATAGCTGCCAGAAGAATTGTACTGAAAAGTACCGAGGCCAGGTTGAGGCCCAGTGGTAATGTGGGCAGTGATCAATCTGTGGTGTCCACCAAGGGCGTGGAATGGGGGAGTGACACCACGTGCCACATACTCGCTGTCTATGAACCCCATGAGTTCCAAGCCCTTTCTTAGAGCTAACATTCTATGCCTCTAAGAACCTAATTTCTTCTTAAAAATCATCCAATGCAGGCACGAAACACTACATTTAGGACATTAAATGTACTGCCATTGGGCTTCCCTTCCCTCCTCTGTCTTTTCTAGTTTCCAAAAATTCCTAAAGAACACCAAGTTGCTTTCTCTATCATCTGGACATAGGAGGGTCTTCCTCTGAATCCCTCCTATTGTGACTTGCTTCCAGTTCAGACACAGAGGGTCCGGTGGAGACTGTTGGCAGACGCCTCCTCTAACTCTCCCACAGCTGCCGCTGTCTGCACCCAGCACTGCTGCTCTCCCACTTCCAGCCATGCACTTGCCAAAACAAGACCAAGTAATAGTTTGTAACTTTTTGTCAGCTGTTATTTCTAAGTGCCAACACCTCCTGAGCAAAAAATAGAAAAACTACTAAGGATGACTCTTGTATAGAGATGACACAGCAGCATTTAAAAAAAAAATAAAACCAGTTGGTGTTTACAGATGGAGCCCCTTCCAGCCACCCAGTGACTCTGCCTTGGGTTCAGCTCCACTCTCTGCCACCCATTCTTTGTTCATTGGTAAGGTCTGCCCCTACATCCCAGCCCCATCAGAAAATTCTCCATCTCTTGCCGACTCTTCAATGAGGAGTCAAAAAAGATGTGGTTTTAAATCTTGACTCCACTACTTCCTGACTGAGAAAACAAGCCCCATTAACACCTCTGAGCCTCAGCTCCTTCATATATAAAGTGGGGTCATCAGAGCACTTACCTCAACAGAAATAACTGTGAAAAACAGAAAATAATGGATGTGAAAGCCCTTTATGGCCGTACAGAATTATCTTTCCTTCATTGCTGTGGCTTTTTTCCCCCCCTCCTCCTCTTAGTCTCCTTCACATTACCCATAGGGCTTTTCATTCCCGAACATGAAAGGAAAAATGGGTTTAAGGTGCTGAGATCACAGCTACGACATAATCCCATCCACCCCAGCTCCCCTGCGGGTCAGGTACTCCTAATGCAGTACCTGACTGTCACAGGGTCTTTAGAAGTGGGATGGGCCTTGACATAAGGATGCTGCCACTGCGATCTGCCAGTCTTCCTGCTCTGAACAAGAACCAGTGCCCTTTGTAAGTTAGAAAGTAAACCCAAAAGCAACGGATAAACAAAAGAACTACAGAACTCTCCAACAAAGTTAACCAAAGCTGTGTTGCTTTGTCCTAGTTTTCTGAATCACAAACGAAACCTACTGTCACCGAATATCTTATTTAAGGTCTGCCTTAGAATATCCCATCAGAATGATTTGTAAGGACATTGGAAAAAGATTCCTATGGGAACATGACGTGTTATATTTATTTAGAGAAAACCACACTTCCCAAAGTGAAAGCATACAGACAGAAACACAAAGGAAAACCTATCTTTGGCCTCATTACTCATCCCATTTCCTACCACTAAAATCAGAATGCAAATTCATTGACATTTTTCTCTATGTTGAGCACTGGAGACGACATGGTAAATGAAAGCCAGTCCTCGCCTTTATGGAATCCCCAGTCTAGTAGAGAGGCATAAGTATCTCCTGATGTTTAAAAGCTTTGTTATCCTGTGCTCAGGATGCTCCTCTCACATATTAGTCAGTCCATAAAGATTTCCCTGTGAAGTTACAAACACTACAGTACTAGTCGGCCATGTTTCTAGCCCTAAAGCTATACTTTGTCCCCAGCCATTTTTACGCTTACCTTCTGAGTTCCTATGACCTCTACCTTATCTCAGGCTTTAGATAACTGTGGATCTTAGCACTCAATCACCTTCATTATTTTTTGGCCTAGACTCTGCAAATTTCAGCTGTTTAGTTTATTAAAGGGAATCATATTTTCCCAAATTAAAAAAAAAAAAAATTGTGACTCTGACTCCTCACATACCAAACCCCAGATGTAGAAAAGTCCCTGAACATTCTTGGAGCAGCCATGAGTAGACGTCACTGAGAAGGAACCTCAAGGCTCATTCTCCATGCCATGATGAAGTAGCCTAGCCTAGCTGTGCCATTCTCAGAGTAAGCCTGCATAAGGGTGAGGAGAGAGGATAAACTCTGCTTAATACTCCACTTGGGGCCATTTCTCACACTTGAAAAAAGTAAGACACTCTCACCCTACCCCATCCCAGCTACCTGGGTCCAGGGAAGACATCTGTACTTCACAGCTTTATCCATATATTGCCTAATTTCCCCAAATTAGTTGTCATTATCAAAACTGTCTGTATTATTAACTCCTTTTATGAAATTAACTCGCCTTTCCTGGTGCTGTCTGCTAAAGGAGGAGCACATTGGCAGATGGAATGTGTTTCAAGGGGGATGAGCAGATAAAGCAACCAGTTGTGTTGCCCTTTGGTTTCAGGAAACACTACCTCCCATAACATTCCTCTATAGAACAGCATACAGGAAGTCCTTTCCAATATCCCTAAACTGTTTCCCTATCAAAACACAGTCAGGCCTGGGCCTGATGCAAAGAAAAGAGTAGATCCGGGCACCTGGGTGGCTCAGTTGGTTGAGCGACTGCCTTCAGCTCAGGTCATGATCCTGGAGTCCTGGGATCGAGTCCCGCATCGGGCTCCCTGCTCAGCGGGGAGTCTGCTTCTCCCTCTGACCCTCTTCCCTCTTGTGCTCTCTATCTCTCATTCTTTCTCTCTCAAATAAATAAATAAATAAAATCTTTAAAAAAAAAAAAAAAGAAAAGAGTAGATCCTCTGGGGTCACAGCTGAATCAGGCTAATCTCATGCCCAGTTCATTAACTTGACTCGAGGCCTCCTGTGAATCAGAAGGCTTGTAGTAAATGTCATTGGAGGCACTGACACTTTTGCTACATTGTCTTCCTCAGTTCTCTTTCCAAAGTTGGAAGGCTAGATTTAGTAGCAATTCTGATCAGTGATTTAGGGTCCTCCTCAAATTTTTTATCTTCTTGAACTGACCCAGCATTTTCCTGATGAATTAACAGTAGAATAAAATCTCAAGTGTCCTGTGGTATATGCTGATGAAGTTTTTGTAACGTAAATGAACCCAGCAGACACTTGCTTTTGGACAATGTGCTGCTTTGGGAAATAAAATAGAAGATGAGATAAAAGGTCCAGAAATTCTGAATGATGTGGCAGCAAACTATTGGATGGGCCCTCTCCTTGAACTGAATGGTTTCATTTTAAGTGTAAGTAACAGGGGCTCCACTTCTCAGTGTCAGACAGAAGGCAGTCTCATAGGTCACTGCCCTGATGAATTGCAGGTAGCTGGTCTCTCTCATGACTTAAGTTATAACCATTGAGAACATGATACTATCTTAGTGCTGGAGTTTTATGAGGATGGAGGGATTTTTGGAAAGATTCAAGGAAAGAGCAAGGAAAATGAACCCTGAACCGTGTCTGCTTCCTGTGTTTCAGAGCAGGGCTTGTAGCTGGGATCTGTGGGGTATGACTGGTTGTTAGTTCACTGTAATTTTCTTTTCTTCTCTTCTCAGGAGGGCAAGAAGACTTCATTCTTTCTTATGAGCCTGTCACAAGGCAGGAAAGTAAGTTTCCCAGCATGCTCTGGTTCCTGATTTCCAGGCCATATCGGGTGACACCATTAGAGGAGCCAAAGAATGAAGGACTAAGGAGGATAAACTCTGCTTAATACTCCATTGTCCCCAGACCAGACCTTGCTCTCTCTTTGGCACAAACAACTTCCCTGCTAAGCATGGGCAGGGGCGGCTCCCAGGAGGATGGGGCAGCCCTCCAGATGAGTGGTCCTGAGTGGAAGGAGCTCAGTCGAATCACTACAGAGCCCCACCTACAGGACAAATGGATAAAAATCTCCTGGGAGACTGATGTCAGCTGAGTATTGAGAAAGGCTTTCTATCAGACCTGTCCTAAGATACAAGTCATCCTCTGGGCTGCTCCATTTCTTTTTCTAGGAGGCATTTATACAGAGGCTAATGGCTATTGACAAGGATATTGCAGAACGATTCAAGCATCAGAGGAGGAGTTATACCAAATGGACTTTAGAGTTCCTTCTACCCTCATGTTACAAAGGAATTGGGAAAACCCCAGCAGAGAATAGAGAGTATTCTGAGCTGAGGAAAAGAAATTATAAAAAAACATAAGGTGTCATTATACTAACAATTACTTCTTAAAGTCATTATCTAAACAATGGCCAGACAGCTGCTTTGGAATCTTTTTTCTCCCACTCAATTGACGAAATTCCTTAGTTGTTTTGACATTGTGTAGGCATAACCTAAGAGCAAGCAAAACCCCTCCAAACGTTTTTCATTGACAGACACTGCAGTTGCTTTTCCCTATTGGAAAATTCCAGAAAGTAGGCACAGCCAACATACCTAGTGTTAAAACACCAATTTCTCCTGCCAGGCTTTGTGGGCACCTTAGCCAATGAAGTAATGCCCTCAGCAGTTCTGTTTGGTGATTTCACCTTAAGACTCACCTGTGCAGAGCAGTTGTGCCGTCCTGTTCATGTCTTTCCCCTCATTTGCATCTCCCTTTCCCTCTCTGCAGTAAACTATACCCGGCCAGTGATTATCCTGGGCCCCATGAAGGATCGGATCAATGACGACTTGATATCTGAATTCCCTGACAAATTTGGCTCCTGTGTGCCTCGTAAGTATCGTTTCTCTTTTTGCTGGAAGAAAGGCTCCCCCTCTTTTGAGATGATAAAGTGTAATTCTGTTCCTCAGTGGTGTCTTCAGTGATTTGGATACCATCAGTTACCTATTATCTGAACATCTTTTTTTTAATCTGAAAGCATCTCAATTTTCTCTGCTCAACACTTCTCATCTGTGCTGCTGTGTATTGTTCTCTATTTAGTGAGTATAATACATCCTCCAAACTGACTGTGATCCCGCAGAAGGCAGGATGAATCCTGTCATCCTGTAACTCCCATAGCCTTTAAAATAGCACAGAATTATTGATAGGCATCAGTATTTTCTTATACATGGATTGAAATGCCACTGAAGCATCTCTTCCCATAGAATAAGAGAGATCAGAGACAAAGCCACGTATTAAAATAATCTCAGGATGATTTAGGGCCACGTGTCAATCCCAAAACAAAACAACCTTCTCCATGGGTGATAACAGTGCTAGGATATGAGAGGGTGAAGACAAGAAGACATGTAAAATTTTCATCTACCCTCTAGGCCATCCCAGATTGTAATCTGCTTTCTTGTCCTGAGGGAGGATCATTGGGTCTCCTGGTCCCACTGAGTATAGTCCCATCAGAGTCTATCTGCTCTGTGTCCCATGCATACTACACCTTCCCGTTCACCCCTACTCCCACGGCATCACATAAATGTTTCTGTGTGAGTGTGTGTGTGTGTTTATACAGACCCCCCCACACACACACAGGGAATTTCAGTTTATTAGATAATTGAACTCTTAAATCTATCCCAACAAATATTTCTTTCTCACTATACATTTTTGAAGCTTTATGCTTTGAAGTGTCTCTTATATTTCAGCATTGCAGATGTCACCCAGAATACCTAAGAGCAACAGTCGAGTGTGTGCAAGTGCAGAGACAGAGGGGAGCTAGAGTGATTGCTGTATCTCATGAAACTATTCCCAGCAAGAACTCTGGGAACAGATCCTGCCAAACAGCCTATCTTGAGAAAGACTCCAGACAGAAATGATCAAGTCAAACCCTACTCCATTCATAGCAGCCTCCCGTGCGTCCCTCCAATTTGGAAAGAAAAAACCCAGACAGTCCTTAATGACCACTCCCACTTTCCCCTCCACCTTACACGCTTTCTTTTGTTTTAATTAATAGCACTATTTTATGATACTCAATATAGGTTCATTGTACAAAACCTGGAAAATGCTAAAAAGAAATTTAAGCGAGGAAATTAAAAATATACAGACTTTCAGAGTATCCAGAGATAACATCATTGTTAATATTTTCAGAGTTTCACCTCTTTCTCCTCTGACTGGGTACATATTGGATATATACAATTTTTTTGGCTTAACATTATTTAAAATTTTATGTAAATATTTTAAATGATTATTACATCATAATCATTCCTCATTTATGGGTATTTTGGGTTGTCTCTCCTTTTCACTCTTATGAATTATAATTAAAATATAATTATGTGATAATTATTTATAATTTATAAATTAATATAATGAATATCTTTAAGATAAAACTTTATCTGAAGCTTTGATAATTTTTTAAGATAGATTCCTAGGAAGAAAATATCTGAGTCAAAGACTGGAAATATTTTAACATCTTTTATTTATATTGATAGGATTGTTTTCCCTTCTCTTCTTACTAGGAACTTCAGTCACCTCTAACCATGGTTAGAATTGATGACTTTTAGTCCCACCTAAACTGTGATGATCTCATTTCACATCTTTCAAATCCCTGAATATATTTTTACTGTTTGTCCTTTTTTTTCCTCCTGCTTATGACATATTTTCTTGCTTTTTTGTTTGTCCCATAATCTTTTATTGTGTACTGGACATTGTGACACTATGTTATTGAGAGTCTGGATTTGGTTATCTTTCTTTATAGAATATTATGTTTTTATTCTGGCTGATAATAATTTACTGGCAAATCAGTTTCTTCAGTTCTGACCTGGTTTTACACTTTGTGAAGGTGGGTCTAGAATAAATCTAGAGTAACCTTCTAAATTGTAGACTTTCCACTGAGTCAGTTAAGCATCTGACTCCTGAATTTTGGCTCAGGTCATCATCTCAGAGTTGTGAGTTCCAGCCCCACATTGGGCTCCTTGCTGGGCATGGAACCTGCCCCTTCCCCTGCCTCCCTCTCTAAAAAAAAATAATAATAAATAAATTAATTAATTAATTTAATTAAATCATGTTAAATCGTAGCCTTTCCATGTTCTCAACCAAATACCCAGTTCTGACTGAACTCTAGTGTCTCCTAGCACTAAATAACCTCTAGACCCTCCACTTGAAAATGGAAGTGGAATGAATGTAGAGGTCCCCTCGTGTGTTTCTCCAGTCTCAAGGTCACAGCCCTGGGCTGCCTGTCATCTGATGCCTGACAATGGCTGTTCCATACACTTTGTCTAGTTTTGTAGTTGCGTACAGTGGGAGGCTAACAGGTAACAGGTACCTGTTACTATGTCATGGTCCTCCATATTACATATTTTTGTATATCTATGTTGAGGGTGTGGGGAAGAAAATAGGTGTAAAGGCTGTTTATGAATATAAATTACCTTAATTTTATTATTTTTCTTTTATAAAGATACTACGAGGCCAAAGCGTGACTATGAGGTGGATGGCAGAGACTATCACTTTGTCATTTCCAGAGAACAAATGGAGAAAGATATCCAAGAGCACAAGTTTATAGAAGCTGGCCAGTACAATGACAACTTATACGGAACCAGTGTGCAGTCTGTGAGATTCGTGGCAGAAAGGGTATGTCCCCCAATCATCTTATACCGCCCCTAAAGAAGGTTCCAGGTGGCAAACTGCATTTTTGGTCATTACTCTTTCCTGATTGCAGTTGTAAACTTTTATTAAATATTCCTTTTAAGTCCTTTAAGCAGAGAATGACTTTAGAGCAAGGTCATTAATCTTTGTTCTAATCTCAATAAGGTATGCTGGCTGACTCATGGGGAGGAGGGGGTTATAAACCTAAAGGCAATTAACAGCTTGAAGTTTATGGAGATTGACTTTGTCCTTGACTCACTTATCTTTGGCCCCAGTAAACAACACTGAATTTATTAAGGAAGCTTTATTACTCTAGGTTGTTTAAATCAGGGTCCTCAATTCTTTTTGTTTGCAAGAGTTACATTTCATCTCCCTGAAAACCTGGGACACTCATAGTGAAGGGGTAGATAGATGAAGAGGGCTAAGGCCTAGCCTAGAGCTGACAGAAATTCCAACTTAGAAGAGGTGTGAATACTGCCATTTCCTTCCCATTAATAATTTCAAGGACATGGAAAAGAAGAGAATGTTCAAGAGAGAACAGGATAGGAAGGAACTTGAGTGTGGCTCTAAGATCTGCCTATAGAGAGATCCTAATCTCCTGTCAACACGGAGGACCAATTTCATGAGAGAAAAGAAAAGAGTTAAAAACCAATCCCATTTGTTTTTTAATTAATATTTGTTAGGTTGATTTGTTGTGATTTTACATAGCCTTTTGATGTACTGGTAAAAAATAAACAAGAAATTTTAATGTCTATCTGAGAATACAGTAAGCTGCATCTCTTCCTTTCTTTCAAAAGTTAGGTTCTTTGAGCCAAATCACGTGTTTCTAATCAGTTTCCTGGATGATTGCATCTATGCTCCTCTTTGAACATGTAAATATAACCTTTGTTAATTTGAAATGTTCTGGCCAGTGAATAATCAAACGGCATTTAAACATTTTGTTTAGCTGTTGCATTTCACAGAGAGCAAACTTGGAATTTATTGCTTAAGTGATATAGGGTTTGAACCATCTTATTATGTTTCTCCTCTAAGAGCCCAAGTATTCACTACAGTCTCTAAGTTTTCATGCAGGTATTATAGAAAATTTGTAATCCCCTATTATTGATTTAGCACTGTTCCTATCTGTACAAAATGCTTTTTCTCTTCTTTTCTAAAGTTCTTCTGGCCTCAGGGTAATGAGGCCAATTCTCTCTGGGAGTTAGAATATGATGTTTGCCAAATGTATCTACTTTTCCCGAAATACTTTATAAAGCAACTCCTTGCTCTGAGCACTCATTGCAGTGGAAGCCCAGTTAAATGAGGTGTGCTGTATGTAATAGAGTTTTCATGTAACAAACAAGAAATTTAAAGACATAATATTGAAGGTAACTCTTTTGTGTCTGTCCTTAGCTATACTGAACTGAGCATATCCAGGGCAGGATACATATAAGCACTCAGCAAGTATTTATGGAATTGTTCCAAGTTCACATGATTACCATTACTCCAGACTTAACATTGGTCAGGGTGAGACAATGAAGTAGCTACTTATTCCAACCAACACTTCTGTCAGTGCTCAAGACTTGGGTTTGAGTTCTTCTAGCACTGAGACTTTGAGCAAGTTACTTATTGTTTCTAAGCCTTAGTCTTATCTTCCGTAAAATGTGGCTGGTAATACCTACCTTGTAGATTTGGAGATTTCTTGTTGACAGTTATCTTCAGAGATGGTTTATGAGCTTCATGAGTGTGGACCCAATCATATTACATAAGGCTACACATTCTTTTGCAAAACATCAGATATTTAAGAAAATTAAGCTGAGGTAACACATGTAAAATCTCTATTGCCGTGGCAGGCACTTAGTAAGGGAGTAATAAAGATGAGTTATCAAAAGCAATCAGTGATGACCCTGAATATCAACTTTTATTTATGCTTTGCAGTGATCCTTTTTCAACCATTAGAAATTCAGTATCCCTTACCTTCCTTGAAAACATACTTACTTTTTGGTTTGTCTGTTTGTTTTGGTTGGATTATGATCATTCTTTCTGGATTAACTCCATATTTTTCTTCTCTTCCTACCAGGGCAAACACTGTATACTTGACGTGTCAGGAAATGCTATCAAGCGGTTACAAGTTGCCCAGCTCTATCCGATTGCCATCTTCATTAAGCCCAAATCTCTGGAACCTCTGATGTAAGTGGAGGGCACGGGAGGCTGTCACCCGCCGCCTATTCCATGTGACACAGCAAATTGCTGACAGCTCTTGGTCCTAAGTGCTTAGAAGTCAGAAGTGCCATTGTTGATTTTTTAAAGCATTTCCTTTTTGAAAAAAAAATACATGAAAGTGTTTTTGAACCACTAGAGACATATTATCAGTAATTCCCTAACATGTCTTCACTAATGTTTCTTGATTTTTATGTTCATTTCACAAGTTGTTTTGTGTGTGTGTACGTGTGTGTGTGTGTGTGTGTGTGTGTGTGTGTGTGTGTGTGATTTGTTTTGTTGTTTTGAAGGTAGGTTGGTTTGGTTTGATTTTCAAATGATAGGAAGCAATCATCTTTGCTTATCTCTTTCTCCTGAAAACAGTTCCATTAGTAAATCTTTTTAAATGCGTAGGTTTTTATAGCGGGAGCAGACAATATTTTAGACTCTTTCTATTGACATTTCATTTAGTTCTAACAGAATTCTTCTGTTCCTTAATGAAAACCTCTTGTATGTAGACCACTAACCTTAAAAGGGAGTTTTCTTAGTGACATGGCAGTAACACATCTATAGCTTAAACCAACAGCTCCATACCAGTGCACGTTTATGAATAAGGCAAAAATGTATAACTCGGATTTTTTGTGATTCTTTTTATTTTTCAGAGGACTGGCAAAATAGCTTCCTTAAAAATCACTAAACAAATTGGGCAAAGATTCACAACTAGACCATAAAGTAACATATTTTCAGTGGCAATTTGATAGAAATTGTTGCACTGCTTTCTAGACAATTCCCATACAAACGTGAGGCTGCCATAGTAGTCAAAAGGCAGTGACTTGAAAATCGGTCAGGCTAGATTTGGTTTTTCCCTTTGTCTCTGACCAGTTTTGTCACCTCAGGCAAGTTGCTTGACCTCCTTAAGATTTAGTTCCTCTCCTCTCAACTAGGCACATTAATAATACATACCTCACAGCTGGTATAAAGGTTAAACATGATCATGAATACAAAGCTCCCCATATGGTCTTTAGCATATAGTAAGTACTCAATAAACAGTAGCCACTATAACTATAAAAAATTTCAAGTTACTTCCCTGTAAAAGGAATAAAACTATTTTATCATCACAAAACACATAAACTACCTTTTCCATGAGGTCACAAGAGATAATGCCAATGTGTCTGTTGGCAAAAGCTTTGCTCAAATGTGCCTCCATTTGGCCCTCGAGATCTTAGAGCGCTTGACAGGGTTCAGAAGTGAGCCACAGAGTACTGGAGAACAGTGCGCATGGAAAAACCAAAGAGAAAGAAATTACTTAATCCCAGAGGTGAAACAATTACTTGCAGAAGGTATCAGCCAACTGTTCCATGTCTTGTCTAGGAGTGAAGAAACAGAGCAAGCTGCAGCAGCTGGAATTGCAACCTAAGAGAATTAAGTTAAATACACAGTCAGTCTCTGGGGAAATTGCCAGAGAGGTGCCTTAAAAGCAGAATACATTCACATAAATAAAAGATGGACAACAGTTCTTACCAAGGTGAAAAAATAAAATCAGGAGGTCACTGACAGCACCTTCTGCCCTGAGAATTTAGGTGTTAAATTATAATGTCAAGAGCTTTGCCCAGAGTTGGCACGTGGAAAAAATGTGTGTTGATGATAAAATACTGGTTCTTGATAGTGTTATTCCTGGTAGCATGCTTGAAATCTCTCCTCATCTAGAATACAGTGTTGGGTAGTGCACAGAGTAAATTAAGCAACCATAAATTTCATTATGTAAAAGTGATTTATAATCTGTAAAGAGCCTCATAAATATTATTAGCAATGCTAACATGAAAA
This sequence comes from Eumetopias jubatus, assembly GCF_037043125.1. Lineage (NCBI taxonomy): Eukaryota > Metazoa > Chordata > Mammalia > Carnivora > Otariidae > Eumetopias > Eumetopias jubatus. Next base: position 64,518,449 of record NW_028274819.1, on the reverse strand, counting down.
AGAAGAACAGAAAAATGGCCCTCACCTCCTGGGAACAGCATCTTAAAGGCCTGTTTCAGAAATAGAAGAATAAGTTTTCACATCATAAATACGCGGGGGGATAAATGGCTTCCCAGGGAAGTGAGGCCTGAGGGAGACAGCAGTTGCCCATGTGCTTCAGTGTGATAGTGGGAGATATTCCCATCTGGTGCTCCATAGGAGAAGTTCTCCTTCCTTCCACAACTACGAGATGACTTATTTAGTTTTGCCTCAGGGCACTGTCACAGCCACTTATCACCAAGGAAAATTAAACATTCCGACGGCTGGATCCCACAACGAGGACTGTGAACCTGACATAATTTGCTGCAGCCATATTCATGAGTCTCGAGCGCCGTGATGGTGACATTCAGACTAATGGGGTCTTATTATTAAACGCTGGATGTTTACTTTCCAGTTCCCTCTTTGCCAAGGGTTTTACTTCAGGACCAAAGCTGGCATGATCTGCCCACTCCCCGGGGAGGAGTGAATGCTAGGTCAACTGGAACAAAAGCATGGCCACTGTCACATTTGGGCCTTGATACAGCATCACACACAGTATTTCTCAAGTGCATCATCCACATCAAACCATAGAGCTTATTAGCACATACATAACTGACTCTTCAGAGGAGCATAAAATCAAGGCTGTGGAGGAAAGGGGTGTTCTTTTTATAGAGTGCCACTGCATGACCCCTGTTCCTCACCCCAACCCCATGGCATTGGGAAACTTTCCCGTGTCTCTTTACCTTGCCAACCCCAATCTGCTTTTACCTTCTTGCTCCCGCGGTGGCCCATGTTTTCTTCTGTCTTCAACTGTATCATAATTATGTTGATTTGTCTAGTCCTCCATTCATTCATTCACTTAGTCATTTAACAAAGAAGTCTTGAGCCAGGCTCCATGACACATGCCGATGTACAAACCCTGGTCTCTGCCCTCAGTGAACTCACAGGTTAGGCAAGGAGACAAAGGATATCATAGATATGTTAGAGGATAAAAATGGAAATTCAGTGATGGCTAGAGTAAGTGCAAAGGGAATTCAGAGAACACAGGCTAGCATAGAGGAAGTCAAAGAAGATCAAGAGCCACATGATTTCTTGACATCTGGAGCATAACCCTGTCTTTTTGTGAAAAATATCCCTGGGTTTAGACCAGCATCTTCTGAACCCAAAGGTGACATCCACTCACAGCTTCTAGGACTAGTGCTATTTGGGAGGAGAATCGTAGATAGCATCCCTAGGACAAGATGAGTTTATCTCAACATCAAGAGTTCAGGAAATTCCTTTTTTTTTTTTTTTTTCCTGTTGCAGCCATCAGATCATGTCCGGAATCATGTTAATGTCTGACTTCAGTTTTTAATTTTTTTTTCCAAATAAGCCCCTTAGGAAAGTCTTAGTATAACAGAAAATCTGTTTGACTAAAAGTTGGCTTTAAAAGAACCCCAAGGAGACGAACCATGAAAGACTATGGACTCTGAAAAACAAACTGAGGGTTCTAGCGGGGAGGGGGGTGGGGAGATGGGTTAGTCTGGTGATGGGTATTGAAGAGGGCACGTTCTGTGTGGAGCACTGTGTGTTATGCACAAACAGTGAATCATGGAACACGACATCAAAAACTAATGATGTATGGTGATTAACATAACAATAAAAAATTTTAAAAAATTTAAAGAACCCCAAAACTTTGAGTTCTGACATCAGATTTACTCTTTTACCTTCTCAAGTCTCTTTATTACTTCAGGCCACAGTGACATGCTCTAAAACCACAGTGACATGCTTAAAACCAGACCCCAGCCTCTGGCTTCCTCAGGGGCATGCAAAGGCAGCAGTGCTTTCAATATTCTACTTGCCCCTGTGATGCATCCCAGTGGGCCAACCAAAATACCTCTGCCCTTGGCTAGGCTTTTATCAGCCCAGTGCAGCCATGCTTCTATTCATATGATGGTCAGAGGCAAGCATTGTCAGTCTTTGATCAATAAAATGTCTTTGATTTAAAAAAACAGGAAGATAATATAATTTTTATTTAAGAAGTACAGTTTGTTTGGTAAGCAAAAAATGTTACCACCTAGAGGACCTGAGAAGATAAAGCTGCCCCTGGTTAGGAATCAGTAGGTTGGGTTATTTTCCATTTCCTTCCCGCTCAATTTGTCCTTGAGGTTGGATTTCAGTAATCTTACAATAATTAAGCTGCACTTATATACACCAAGAGTTGACAGACTAACAGAAAGAAAGGGACACAGAGAGAGTCCCAGGCATAATTCCTTTATAGCCCATTCTCCTATCAGAACAACAACAAAACCAAGTCAACCCTGGAGACTCTTACCGAGATTCTCTATCCTTGTTCTCTATGGAGGTTACTTGCTTATAATCTATTTGAAAATATTTTGGTCCCAGCACGTTTGATTGTTACATTCTCTCTGTGTCCATTTATTCATGCCTCCCTCAGCCAATCCTAATGCCATTTGATTATAAAAGCAGATGAAGTTCAGGGCGCCTGGGTGGCTCAGTCTATTCAGCGTCCGGCTGTTGGTTTCCGCTCAGGTCATGATCTCAGGGTCATGGGATTGCTCCGCACTCAGCGGGGAGTGTGCTGCCCCTCCCCCCACTCGTTTTCTCTCTCTCTCAAATAAATAAATAAATCTTTAAAAAAAAACCAAACAGATGCAGTTCAGGGCTCTTGTTGCTGTAGACATGCCTCGCCCTTTGCAGAAGTTGAGCAGGGAGAGCCACAGAATGCCCCTTCAGCCTGAAAGATGCACATTCCTGAGAAGCCTGTCACCTTTTCTAGAATTCTCGGGAAGCACTTTCTATTTCCCCACTCCAGACATTTCCTGCTACACACTGAAGATGAACAGCAGCCCGTGGGGAAGATGGGGAGTAGAGAATTCAAAGGTTCCTGGGATGGCAGACACTGCCAAGAGTCAAGTCTAGTTCTCTCAGATGTGCTGAGGGACAGAATGTGATGATGTCCCCTCCCTCCTCTCCATCTCCTCTCCCTGCCTCTGACCACCCCTAGAAGATTTCGTTCGAATCTATGCACCATGTTTAAGAGAGGTCGAGACAGTCTAGGACAAAGTCCAAGGACAGGTAACCCAGAAGGCAAGGATTTGGAAATCGCATCCAATGGGAGAAGAGATGAAGGAAGTAGGACAGTTTATTCTGAAGGAGTGGTAGCCTCAAGGGACATATGAGCACTTGATTTAAAGACCCCAGTGCCTGTCATGGAGGAAAGAGGTTTAGTCCTATGTGACTACAGAGGATGGAACAGGGGCCAGTGACTGGAAGTCAGAGAGAGACAGATTCTGCATCAGTCCAGTGTGAAACCGAGAGACTGCCCTCTGGGAGGGAGCGCTCTTGGGAGGGTGTCCTTGTTGCTGAAATTCTTCCAGCACAAAGAGTCCCGAATAAGGACTAAGAAGCCTCTAGTAAGATTACATTGTGCTTCCTGCAGGATTCATTTTGACACACATTTTAAAGGATTTGGCACATTCCCTGTGTGTTCTAATAACAAACCCTCATTTCTCCAGGGAGATGAATAAGCGTCTAACAGAGGAACAAGCCAAGAAAACCTATGATCGTGCAATTAAGCTAGAACAAGAATTTGGAGAATATTTTACAGGTAAGTTCATTTACCCTTCGACTGTGAGAAAGGATCGATGGTCTGACATTTCGCATTAGAGAGGGCTCCGGGCCGGGTATACCTGGGCCCTAAAACCTTCCCACTGAGAAACTCTAATTTCCCTCTGCTTTACCTATCTGGTCCAGAACTCTGGGTTCTGTCTTCTCTGGATTCAGCCGCAGCCAGCTCTAGGTTCCCAGTGGCCCTATGCAAAAGCATGAGCCACGGATGGCACTGAGCTATCTCCTGCTATTAAGAAGATTTCAGGCAGGGCACCTGGGTGGCTCAGTCGGTTAAGCGTCCGACTCTTGATTTCGGCTCAGGTCAAATCTAATGGTCCCGGGATCCAGCTCTGCGCTGGGCATGGAGCCTGCTTGGAAATCTCTCTGCCCCTCCCCCTTCTCTCCCTCTCCAAAAAAAAAAACGAAGAAGATTTTAGGCATTAAACTATCTCCCTGATATCATCAGAAAACTTGAAAAAGAAACCTTTAGGGCTCAGTTAGGGAACATCCAAAGCAATGCCTCATAAGAAGCAGTCTCAGGGCTCCGTTCTCTGCTTTGATGACGGGCAGGTCTGCGTCCTGTTAGCAGCTATTGAACAAGATGCTGAACCACTTCCCTGTGTTTCCATTGATTCCACATCAAGTCCCAGGGCAAAACTTTGCTTTTCTTTTTAAATATTTCCTTGGAAACATGAAGTTTGGGGAATAGAGGAAGATTTTCTTGCCCCGGGAATCCCGGGTTCTCTGTTCTTACCCATGTTCATGAAACACTGATCAAATCCAAAGAATAATCAAACTGTGTGGAAATTGCCTTACAACAAATGGTTTAAAAACAAGAAGTTTCCTCCTGAATTTCCTTATGAGAAGTTAGATGCTTTACTGTTTGTCTTACTCAGAATATGAAAATGCCAGTGACTTAGCAGTTTGCAAATATGTTGAACCAAGTAATCTTAAGTAAAATTTCGATAAGTAACAAAGGTATGAGTTGTGTTTTATCCTGAAAGAACATCCAGGTATAAACATCAAATCACAGTTATGCACATTTTGACCAGTGGTTCATACTCAGAAATAAAATACAGTAACAATATATTCTCAGGGTTGCTTTTAAGATCTAACTATGCTTCAGTAGCAATTCATTGTTAATCCCTAATGTCCTACAGATAGTACTGACATGTTTTGGAGATCTCTCTGTAAGCTAACTTTAGTTCAAAGGACATTATGAAATATACTTAAATCTGTTTCAGGTGACTTGGTATTTTAGGTAATTCACAGATTAGCTGTTTGTGTATATTTCCTCTTATTTATGTTTCTTATAAGTAGCTGTCATAAAGCATTCCCAGTATAAGCGGCCCTGTTATAGCAAAATATCAATTTACCAGATTACTTGGAGAATGAATGGGGTTTCCTATTAAGGGCTTGGGGAATGAAGGGGTTAACTCAAGTTGCCTCCACAACCTTATTATTTCCTCTATGTTGAAAATGTTTAAATTTCTGCACCTGCCAAGGTACACACAGTATATAGAATAAAAAGCCAGCTTTCTTTTGATAAGCAAGGAGATCTCAATCTGAAAATTGATCAGTGCCTAGCCTGGTGCCTGGCCCAGAGTAAGCACCCATAAAATTTAAATATATAAATGATTCATTTTCCAGAACCACAGACAGACGTATAGAAGGTAAAAAGACTGGGGTGCATTTGTTACCTGATCCAGGACATGCACTGAAAGCATTTTTTTTTTCTTTTAATCACTGACGTGACCTTGCTTAAGTAAATTTCCCACTTTTCTTACTAATGAAAAGTAATATGAAGCTTCCAGATGAGTTCATCTGTCACTGGTTTGAGCTTCTGCTGTGTGACTGAGGGCTGTTCTTTACCAGGCAGGGAACAATTCCTAACTCTGGCGTGTTTACTCTTGTTCTAGCTATTGTCCAAGGAGACACCTTAGAAGATATATATAATCAATGCAAGCTTGTTATTGAAGAGCAATCTGGGCCTTTCATCTGGATTCCCTCAAAGGAAAAGTTATAAATTAGCTACTGCACCTCCGACAATGACAGAAGAGCATTTAGAAGAACAAAATATATATAATATACTACTTGGAGGCTTTTATGTTTTTGTTGCATTTATGTTTTTGCAGTCAATGTGAATTCTTATGAATGTACAACACAAACTGTGTGAAGCCATGAAGGAAACGGAGGGGCCACAGGGTGGGACAGAAAAGACATTGCAGTATGCAGGAAGGCTTTGGTTTGCTCAAAGTGCCAGGTGTAGGGATGAACCTCTGATGGGCTTTCTGCCCAAGAGGTGGGCAGCCTCCTCACCCCAGCAGATGTCCAGAGCTGATTTAGCTGCTGAGCTCTCTGTGTCTTTTGCTTTAAAGAAAAGTTGCCAGCACTTGAACTTCACCAACCTTCCCATTACCCACATCTGTAATTGGTACACTTTGAATTTTGTAACTATGCACACTCTTTGATTTCTTAACGAGCAAAAGAAAGAAAGAAGGAAAAAGGAAAGGAGTCCCTTTGGAGACGGCATAATATCAGGGAAGGATAAGTGTGTAGTTTCTTTGACTGGCATCTACAAAGACGAGCATTTCATAAAATTCACAAGTGTATGGAGGACTGACCTCCCTGAGAGGAGGGGGTTCCACCTGAGGTTAGCTTTATGATTGTTTATTGTCTATTTTGCCATTTATAAACTGAAAGGAGGCACTAAAGATGAGAATAATTTATACAATAAAATATATTAAATGTATAGAAACGAATTTCTATAGGTTAAAAAAGTTTTGTGAAATATTTTGTAAAGACTAATTGAAAGACTAAATGTATGCACTATCAGCAGATGATCAAATTCAAGAACTGAAACTTGCACTCTCCCTTTTGTTGCCAATGATCCATTAAGAGCATCTGAGTTCTTTCCAAAGTCTGACAAAGACTTCTCCCTCACTTACCTCCCATGATCTCCCTTCCATATTAGTGACACACTCTCATGGAGCACATCCCTTAATGAGTTGCCCTCATGGGTGTTTTTGGATGACATTTGGTTAATGCATTTTTAAGCTGATGGCTTTCAGAGACAAACTCATGTAAATGATCTAAAGGGAAGTTTTTGCTTTTATCTTATTAACCTGGGCCTGCCATGCAAATAGTTGAATAACTTTGTTTCTAGTTACTTACATGCAGTTCTCAAAGGATCATTTAGTATTTTGGCCAACCATGAGTAATTAGGAGTTTTGTTTTTTTGTTGTTGTTTTTTTTGTTTTTTTGTTGTTGTTTTTTTTTTTTTTTTTGTCTGTTTCACAAGTAACTGAGGGTTTTGTAACCAGAGATGGTATCAAGCCATGGAGAGATCTGTCCCAAGAAGCACTATTTCTTTGAGGAAGAGAGAAGTATCTCGTTGGGGGGTTGAGGGGTGCAGACTTTTGTTTCTGTGTACAGGGCAAAGAGAACCACAAGAAAAGACAATTAACAGCTTTGAGCTCAACCAATTGAACTGCCTTTCTTGGGGGCTGCACCTGGACCAAGTTTATTTTTTAGCAATTATAATGATGATTTAAAAAAACCTCCCGAAGCCTATATCCCACTTTAGAGCTGATGATGACATCAGCATTGCTTGTGCCCACGGTGTTTAGAGAGAGACTTGTCGGTGATCTAAATAACCACTCAACTCTGGGTTCTATGCATGCCCAGACTAAGCCCCATCGCCTTATTTCTGGGGTACATCCAGACCTGGCAGGGATTCTGCCACACTGTGCAGCAAACCAGCATGCAGGCTGGGATGGGAGAGCAAGAGATAGAGCCATCAGCAGTGATGGGGCTTCTTCACAGTAAGAACATCGGAGCTCAGAATGAGGGTCTCTTTCCAAACCCAAGGTTGTTCATCTTACACTAACTACCACTGTCTGCCTCGCTGCAGTCACCAAAACAAACACAGAAATGCAAAATTATGCATCTACCTATAGTCTTGAGGCTACCTTTGCCAACCGAAGGGCTAGCAATGCATTTTCCCTCTGATGAAAGTCACATTTGTGGGGGGACTTCCTTAGAGTGCTCAAAATGTTTAAAGGTATGTCCATGGCTGCAATTCGCCAGTTTCAGGTCAAGGCCTACTTTCATCAATATTGCTGCCAGAAGTTTTCTGCCGCCAGAATGCCATTCCTGATCCCAGCTCTATTTTTAGGCCACCATAATAACTTCTTTGGTTTCTCAACTGAGCATGCAACCATTTATTTAAAGGACTGTCATTAATGAGTAGATGTTTCCGCGGGTCGTGTGATGTGCTTTCCATTTAATATTTAGTATTGCTGTGGCTGAGTACAATCAAATTGAACCACCAACCCTTGGTTTTGTAGTAATATGATTATTTATTTTCCTAGTGTAGATGCTTCCAGATTAGAGTTGGCATTTGCACTGATTTTTTATGTAGATTTATATAAATATATATACATATATATTTGCTTGAAGAATCACCAAGCAAATTGGTGAGAGGGTCTTTTCCTATAGAATTTACACCTCCATTTGTTGTGTTGTCTTGCGCTTCCCAATGTTGAGGTCTCTATGGCTCCAATGAACTGGTGTATTTTGCAGCAAATCTGATGATTGTACGGATATGGCAGGAAAGTTACCCAGATTACATCTGGTGCAAATGCACTTGGAGCCTGGGGCCAGACTGGTGCTAACACTGCAAACTTTGTCCGGAGCTCTCTCCAATCTGAAGGCTTGCTGGGGGCGCAATGTCACCTTTACATGCTGGGCCCTTTCGGAAAAGTGCCAGATCGTGTCACTGGTGCTATTTTTCATGCTCTGGTACAATGTGTAGCACCACGGGGGTCTCAGCTTTACCAAACTCAAAATCGCATTTGTCAGCTAATTGCAGGGGCATTTGTATTTTGCTCTCCTCCCACAGGATCTGTTGGCCATTTCTTTGCTGGCCTCTCCCTGCCCCCGCACCCCCCCACCACCAGCCCCAAGTTCTTGGCTTGGCGCCATCTGCTCAGTGAGCCCATCTTTACGAAGCTGCACTCAGGTGCCTGTGAGCTGTCTTAGATCCTACTGCCAGCCCTTCCAGACTCTGAGCCAGGGAAAAACTCTCCACGCCTCTGGCTCTCGCCTCTGGTTTTCCCTCCTTCTTTTTCTGCTCTCCCCTTTCCATTTCTATCTCATTCCATCGCTCTCTTTGCGCACCTCTCCTTTTCTCCTACTGGCCTGTCTTCCCCGAGTGCTGCCTTCCTTCTGCAGTCTCTCCTTACTCCCTCCCTTTAACTTCCCTATTTCTCTACCCCCTTTGGGTCTCTCTTCCCCCTGCCTCGTTCCCCTTTCCCCTCCTTTCCTGTCCTTTCTCTCCTCCTCACACATACTGAGCATCTCCTGTCCCATACCCCACTCTGTGATTTTTCTGTCCTATAAGGGCTCATGGCTGATTTGGACAGCAAGTCCATACACTGGACCGATGACACAATTCCTGTGGGTCACCGTTTCACTTACACAGCCCAGAAAGCAAAGCTGAGCATGAGGTCCCGGGCTGGAGCCAGCTCCAGTACGCCTCACTGAGCCAGCCTGCACCGCTGCCCTGGCAGTGACGATGCACATGCATTCTGGGCCCCGCAGCACCTGGGTGCCTCTCTGCCTGAAGGCTGGTCCACACTGAGCCCACTCCCAGCACCATCCCGTGGCTCTGAGGACACCTCCTATCTACAAAGGCAGACTCTGGCCCCGAAATCATTCTGACAGCAAACCTCTTCTCATTGAAGCCATGCCATCGCCTTGGTTTGGAGAGAGACATTTTCTCCCCATTCATAAGCTTCCCCCCCCCATTTTCATGTGAAGCCCCCTCTGCTTTTCAGCTGGTGATTGCTCTGGTGAGATTGAATGGACTTGCTGATGAAATAACATCTCTTTTTTTCCTGTCTTGGTCCTGCCTAAATTCCTACAAAAGTATTTAAGTCAAGGACTCGGGCTAGTTCCTAAGCTTATCGTGGTCATTTGTCACTCCCAGGGGGAAAGGGGACATTTCTCTGAAAGCATGTGGAGTGACATGCTAACGACTGATTTGCCAGAGATCTCCCTACAGAATTCTGTGGATATGCATTTTACTTCTGTGTATGTATGGTCTATGTGGTATGTATATCATGTATACACATACTACATTGGGTATGAATGAATGTGGATGGAAACCCACACACACACTCCAGTCTGTAAATATCCTTCCTCACTGAAAACTGTGCTTTGGAAATCATTTCTTGTACAGCTGTGCAGTTTCTTGTAGCAGCTGAGGACAAGCTAAGACAGGTGGATGATTTAAACAAAGATCACCTAAAAGGCGGAATACAGAATCTCCCTAGCAACTCACGAGGACAGACAACCAAATGGCAAGGTTGACTCCCAATGAGATGGCAAACTTTTCTTCTCTCCTTTTTGAATTTGTGTTTCCTAAGTGTGTCAAATTCTGAGTGCACCAGGCTGTACCCATTAGATCCTTTCAATATGACAGTTTCGTGCTTCTCTCTGACAGGATGTTTCTCCATCGAGCTGTAGTGCAGGAGGAGAGGGAGGGAGGAAACACTCCTTGCCCGGGCTGGAGTTTACAGAGACACTGCACAGCTTACACTCCTGTTAAGTGTAAATATTCGACACTTCCATTCCATTTGTGTAAAAAATAAAGCACACACAATTATAAAATCAAGATGTATATTTCATACTCAGTGTTGTCTGTGCATATTTTATTGCGTTGCTAGTTGTCAGCGGTGGCCCCGTTGTAAAAATGCCTGATAGAGTGTTTATAAACATGTCATGGTTTTATTATGAGATATAAATATTAAAACATTTTATACTTTATAGCAAATTATTTTCTCCCAAAGCATAATTTGTCTTGCTTCATAAAGAATAGAATCAGCCATTTCTATTTTTATCAAATTTATCTGATTTCAGAGCTAAAGTGTAGTTAGAGGAGGTTTGCTCTGAGGAGCCCAGGCAGCGCTGAGAGGAGCCCAAAGTGGTGCTTTTACATATTTTTAACTATATGGTTACTATCTTGCCTGCTTCTCATCAGGATTTTGGCCAAGAGTGAACCATGTATTAAAAGACAGGTTTTTTTAAAGACCCTCACATCTGTGTGGGAAAAAAAAAAAATCTATTCCCCGGTTTCAAAACTGTGAAATTCCAGAAGATACTAAGAATTGAGAAAAATATTTTTTTTCATATCTAATACTTAAAATGCAAAGAAAGGCACAAATTGGAGAGGAGATGTCATTATTCACGTACCCTGGGCCACAAAATAGACCAGCTCCAGAGGTCTGAACGTGCCAAAAATGTCAGGTTCAGGAGCCTGAATCTGCCACATAATATTCTAAATTCTTCCCGCGAGATTAAACATATGCCTTGTCATATTGACATTTAGACAGCGTAGGTCTGACAGCTGGAGGACCAAAACAAATTCCTCCTGTGGGAGGAGTGGAATTTCACCATTAAAGCAATCGTTGTGCAGTAGGTTTTGCCTCACGATAAACTGTCCCATCATTGGGTCAGTCATTTGGGAAACCAGACTTGTTCATACCATCCTGACCATCACTGGGGGCCCACAGGAGTCTCCACCAGGTGTCCTGTCTCTGTCCCTGAGCAAAGACAGCATACGAAGGCATTGACTGGGGACACCTGGGTGGCTCAGTGGTTAAGTGTCTGCCTTCTGCTCAGGTCATGATCTTCCCCAGAGTCGTGGATGGAGCCCCGCATCAGGCTCCCTGCTCAGCAGGAGCTTCTCCCTTTCCCTTTGGCCACTCCCCTTGCTTGTGCTCTCTCTCTCTCTCTCTCTGTCAAATAAATAAAGTCTTCAGAAATTTTTTAAGAAAGAGGGGCGCCTGGGTGGCTCAGTCGTTAAGCGTCTTCCTTCGGCTCAGGTTATGATCCCGGGGTCCTAGGATCGAGTCCCACATCAGGTTCCCTGCTCAGCGGGAAGCCTGCTTCTCCCTCTCCCACTCCCCCTGCTTGTGTTCCCTCTCTCGCTGTGTCTCTCTGTGTCAAATAAATAAATTTTAAAAAATAAATAAATAAATTTTAAGAAAGAAAAGAAAGAAAGGCACTGACTGAGGCTGCAAGCCCAATGCAGGCCTCAACTTTCAACAATTATTCAATTATTTTAACATTTACACAGTCTCACCAGGCTTAGTATTAGTGGTAGCACTACACAAAAGCCAGATTTGCTCCAGTAATGGGTGTGTTTATTCAGGGTGGGGGAAGCAGAGGAGGTTTTGACTTTTCGTTTCCCTCTTTAACTTCTATGTAACTATTTTAAAAACATGAGGTTTAGAAGTCTCAAAAACTAGAAGTGGACTGCACATCTGTGAACCTCAGAGGGTCTTGCTACAAATCTATAGTCTTTGTAGATATTCTGAGACTAAAACATCCAGTGACAGAATGCAAAAGCCTCAGCGGGGGACAAAGCTAAGGAACCTCTGGGGCGGGAGTGGGGGGCACCGGCTTTCCCTGCACAACCAGACCCAGAGGCTCTGAAGTGGTCAGGGCACAATGTTGTCCACAGGGCTGGACTGCCAGATTTCATAACCCCACTAGTTGCTCTCTGTGACCCATCTTTCCCTTAGGGACATCTCAGAAGGCATGACGGCTATCAGGAAACTGCTCCCCTCCCCCTTCTAATGTGACAACCCGTGTCCACACCTTGTCCATACCTCGTCCCCAATTCCCCTCAGCACAGCTGGAACCAAGCTAGAATACTTGGATTACTCTTTAATCGTAAAATCACCTTAGACGCAGATTCTGATGTAGTAGGTGTGGACAGGAGCTGAGAGCCTACATTTCTAACCAGCTCCCAGGTGATACAACACTGGAGTACCCAGGCTATAAGTGTTTTTCAAACTGCTGCTGACCACCCACCAGTAGGTCATAAACCAGCACCTTTTTTTAATGAAATAGAAATTAGAGTGCCTCCCGTGTAGTGAGGATAAATACCGTTTCATATTAACAGACTCATAAACACAGAGAACAAACTGGTGATTGCCAGAGGGGAGGGAGACGAGGGGAGAAGCAGAACAGATGAAGAGGATTAAGAAGTACAGACTTCCAGTTGTAAAACAAAGTCACAAGGATGAAAAGTAGGCATAGGGAAGAGAGTCAATAACATTGTAGTAACTTTGTACAGTGACAGATGGCGACTACACTTAATCACAGTGAGCATTTCATAATGTATATAACTGTCGAATCACAATGTTGCACCCCTGAAATTAATACAATCATATATCAACTATATTTCAATTTAAAAAAATTAAAATAGCATTTAATACCAAAAAAAAAGAGAAGATTCCGGTGGAGGCACATAACAGCTCTCTCAAAATACATGTGTGGAATACTTAAAAAAAATATATGGTTTCATGTTGTTTGTGGCAGGTGTAAGATGTATTTCTCACCGTAGCTCATAGTCACAGCTTGAGAAACAGTGCGCTGACCTGCATTCAGCCAGCTCCTGGGAGCTTTCTCTCTTAAAGACGGCATACCGCTGCTGAGTCCTTCTCTAGGCCGTCTCCTAGCTTCTCATCACAAGTCCTAGTTTCAAAGTCACATGAACCAATGCACACACCCTCTTCAGCCACTGAGACAGCTAGCAGAATTTGAAACAGGCATCTGGGACCTACTATAGATGACTGATCCCTAAGTCAAGGCTCTCAATTAGAGTAAAGCAACCAAAGAGTTAACAGCTCTTCCCAAAAGCAGACATAAACATTTTCAGGTTCCAAACCCTGGCCCACATCCTTCAGAAGGGAAATCTAAATCTTGAGTTTAATTTGTTGGTCTTGTATTCGAGTATTTTAGGATTCTATGTAAAATTAGCATGCCCTGATGACCCATGGCTTATAGATGGTATGATGTTTAGTCTTCTTTCTATACCAAAATAATTTCTTTTTTGCCTAAAATAATACTCACAAATGGCATTAAAATTGTGAGGTATTCTTGCAGATGAGGAAAAAAAACTTAAAGGATAACTGATTTGCGACAACATGCTTCACAACTAATACTGACGCATCAGTAGAACAGCACTGGTCTCAACTACTCAAAGCCAAAAAGGCAAGGGCTGACAGAGACACAAGTTATCTCTCACCCTCCTGTCTAACGCCTGTCTTCTTGGTTCTGGTTCCCCATCTTGTCTGGACAATTGACTCAGGTAACATCTGCTCTTCCAGGCTTCAAACGGAGGACCTGGGTGAACACTGCACAGCAGAAAGCTGATGTCCAAACAATGAGAGAAACACATAGAACAGGCTTCATTTTAGCAAAAAGCAATTGACTCTACTTTCATCTGCAAGGAGAAGGAAAGAAAAGCATTTTATTTTCAGGGGTACGTTAAAATTGTCAAATTTCTTGTCGCTCTAGATAACAAATTACAATTAACTTTTTCTTAATGAACTTGGCGGGGGAGGGGGGTCCCTCAGAAAGAACAGTTGATTTCGATTCAACAAAAATATAACACCAGCAAGTTAAAGAGTGGGATCCCAAATGAATTGTTTGTTTTTTTCATGGCTCACACCTGTTTCATTGATAGTCTTAGTAACCTTTCTGTAGAAATTCTGTGTGCCCCTGTTTCTTTATCTGGCAGTTCTGGTATGAATAACCTGCCTGCTCCCTCCCCACCCCCAAGAAGGAAATCTATCCCCAAGGTCCTTCCAAACCAGTTTCTTTCTTTCTTTCTTTCTTTTTTAGATTTTATTTATTCATTTGAGACAGATAGAGAAAGAGAGAGAGAGAGAGTGTGCATGAGCAGGGGCAGAGGCAGGGGGAGAAGAGGCAGACTCCCCTCTGAGCCGGGAGCCCAACGCAGGGCTCAATCCAAGGATCCTGGGATCATGACCTGAGCCGAAGGCAGACGTTTAATCATCTGAGCCACCCAGGCACCCCCAAACCAGTTTCTTTTTACAATGTTACTCATCCTAATTAACTACAGCCACTAAATCTGGCTTCAAGTCCATGGTCCTTTTCCTTAACAATTGGTGGTTTAATTTTGAGAATTTAAAACTCTTCAGAGTATAAAGTTATAGGAATGTATGTCCTGTTTTAAACTTGGGTCAATAAACACATTAAAAATTGGAGTAAATACATGAAAAGCCAACATTTTATGCAAAGAAAGGCTAGCAGTTGCTTAATTTTAAATGCCCTACAATGAAAACATTTGCAAAGAAGCTGGCATTTTGTATTATTTATTTATCTAGCTGTCATTCCTTATATGTTTGGTCAGCAAACAATAAATACTTGCTTGGAGCCAGACTATTTAGATGCTGGAATAAAAACATACATGTACAGGGCACAGCCTGTCTTCTAAAGGAATATAAACCTAGTAGCTGAGGCATTTTTTTAAAAAGTTAATTAAAACAGAGAAGCTTTAAAACAGACAAGTGAGTGCATGAAGAGTGACCTCAACGTTTAGGAGTCAGACATACACCTGCTCAGGATTTGCCCCATTTCTCACACCCTGGGAAGAAACTGTATGGCAAAATTGAGTCTCTTCTCTGCCATTGCTGAATCTGTTAACCCCCATTATCTCATCCTGCACTGTAAGCCCCACACAGGTTTTGTTTTTTAAATTGCAATGCAAGTGCCTGGCTTTAAAGTTTTTTAGATTGCCAAGGCAGCCACTTCATAGGCAGCTGTCTCCAATAAACACATTACCAGCTACAGGGACTAGATAAAGATCTGGCCCCTGCCCCCCCCCCCCATTTCCCTTGTTTGAGAGACCTCTCCTGGTCTTAGATAACTGACTTTTCCACTGACTGTGTTTCCCTTCCGGAGCTTTAATTTCTGTTCCTACCTTTTAAATGTACCCATAAAGAGTGATCCTGCAAAACTCCAGGCACTCCACCCTGTCTCCCTCTCTCCCTCCTCACAATGTCCCGCTGTGCCCCCACCACCACCCCCATGTGCTGCACCCTTCAGGATAGGTGAATATTAAACCTTGTCCTTTCAAAGTTTCCTGATGGTTATTATTGAAGGTATCTTGCAATCGTAATAAGAATCACGAGGGCCAGTCCACCCCAACACTGGTTTAGAAAGGGAAATGTCCAAGGAGGTTCTCTGTAAGCCAGGTGAGGAACTTGTTGGAAATACAGTTTTAGGTGCTCTCCTAGACCTACTCAATCAGAATCTGCATTTTGACCAGATTCCCCAATGATTCCATGCAGGTTAAAGTATAAGACGCACTAGTCTACAAAACTGAATCAACTGTGAAGAAAGGAGCGTTGGGAGAAAAAAATTCATTATAATCAAGAAAGTGAGTTAATAACTACAATGGCAAAAAACAAAACAGAGAAAGAGAATAGAGCTATCCCTTGGAATGAGCAAATAGCTTGGTGCCGTCATCCTTAAACATAGGAACCCAGCCAGTCTGTTAGTATTCCAGAGTGGAAGTGGGGGGAGGGGGTCTGCAAAAGTCCTCTATACAAAATACTTGATCCATGTTTAAATCCAGGACTGATTATCTCCACTGCACCAACTGAGAAGGCAATCCTTGGCACACGCCTCTAAGGACCACAAAGTGACATCCAACATCACAAGAACACTGGCTTGAGACCGGCAGACCTGGGTTCAAATTCTGACTTGACTCTTTACTAGCTATGTGACCTTTGACAAAGGCCTTAACGTATCCAAGGGCAAACATTCTCACCGAAACCTGATAATAGCATCTGCTGTGAGAAAACTTAAAAAGAAGTACGTGAATGCATGAGCCATGCCAGGTGATTTCCAGCAAGTGTTAGCTGTCATTATTACATTTAATCACTGATCCTCACGTACCATGAAAGAGACAAGGCCACTGCCCTCCCCATTTTAGAGATGAATAAATTAGGATTTAGGGAAAGGGGGAGTGTCCGCCAAGTTCACATGCTGGCAGCAGACCTGGGTCTCAAGTTCAGGCTTCAGCTTCCCTTGTTCAATGTCCATTATGGCTACTCCAGACAGGCTTTGTGAATGTTAATTAAGGATCTGGTTTGGAGCAGTGATTACCAGGAAAGGGCCAGAAGGGCCAGCCTGATGGGAATGCAGATAGCCATCTGCCTCCTAACTGGGTAAACTGTCCCCCTGCCCCAAGTCAGGAATGAGTCACTTTGTCAAAAGCCAAAGATGTTATCAGGAAACCTCTCAGCAAAGATAAATGCAGGAATTAGCTTATCAAAGGACCTGACCAGAACTGAAGGACAAAAAGCAAGAAAAGGAAAGCTTCTAAGAGGGGATGAACTAGGAAAACCTGGGTGGCTTAATCCCATCTGCCCCTGGGATCCCAGGGTTCTGGGATCAGCCCCGTGTTGGGCCGCCTGCTCAGCGGGGAGCCTGCTTCTCCCTCTCCTCCTGCCCCTCCCCCACCCCATACTCTCTCACTCACACTCTCTCAAATAAATTAAAAAATCTTAAAAAGAAATGGATGAACTTTTTTTTTAATCTTCAAGTGAAGCTACAGAGCACTGTATCTGGCCTTAGGCTCTGAGGAGGAGGAAGAGGGAGAAGGGAGAGGGGTGGAGAGAGGAAGAGAAGGGAAAGAAGCTATCAAGAACTCTCCCTGTGCTGGGCACAGAACCTCAGATGTATTATTTTATTTCATCATTGCCACAGCTTTGTGACAAAGGCATTATCTCCCCCCATACAATAAATAAACAGGCTTGAAGAATTAAAGGAACATACCCAGTTATGACATAAGAGACAAAAAATGATGCCTGTTTATCAGGAATGTTTTCCCACCATGGCATATGTTGCAATACCAGTCACTTTTATTTATTTATTTTTAAGATTTTTCTATTTATTTTGACAGAGTACAAGCAGAGGGAGCTGCAGAGGGAGAAGCAGGCTCCCCGCCAAACAGGGAGCCCGACTCAGGGCTTGATCCCAGGACCCTGGGATCATGACCTGAGCCGAAGGCAGCCACCCAACCAACCGAGCCACCCAGGCGCCCAATACCAGTCACTTTTAAATAAACTCTATTTTTTAAATTTTTTAAAAAAATTTTATTTGCCTGAGAGTGAGCACACTGGAGAGCAAGAGAGCACAAGCAGGGGGAGCGGCAGGCAGAGGAAGAAGCAAACTCCCTGCTGAGCAGGGAGCCTGATGCAGGACTCGATCATGACCTGAGCCACCCAGGCACCCCAATAAACTACTTTAGAATAGTTTTAGGGGCACCCCTGGGTGGCTCAGTCAGCTGGGCATCTGACTCTTAATTTCAGCTCAGATCAGGATCGTGAGATCAAGCCCTGCATCAGGCTCCACGCTCTGTGGAGTGAGTCTGCTTGAGATTCTTTCCCTCTGCCCCTCCTCTTTCTCTCTCTCCCTCCCCTTCTCTCTCTCTCTCTCTCAATCTCTCACAAATAAATCCTTAAAACAAAAAAGAATAGATTTATAGGGAAAGTACAAAAATAGTAGAGGATTCCTATATATCCACCAACCAGTTTCTTCTATTAACTAGTCCAGATTAATTGGAACAATGTTTATAATTCCATACTTTATTCAGATTTCCTTAGTTTATACCTATTTCTCCTCCTGGATTCCAATTAGGATACCATATTACACTTAGTCATCATGTCTCCTCAGTCCTCTTGGCCGTGACGGTTTCTCAGACTTCCCTTGTTTTTGATGACCTTGACAGTTTAGGGGAGTACTGGTCAGGTATTTTCTAGAATGTTCCTCACTTAGGATCAGTTTTCCCTCACTTGGATGAAGTTTGCTCATGATTAGACTGGGGTCATGTGTTTGGGGAAGAAAAACCACAGAGCTCAAGTGCCATTCTCATCATATCAAGGGTACATGACTTAATCACGGTTGATGTTAACCATGTTCATCTGGCTGAGGTACTCTTTTTCAAGTTTTTCTCTGTAAGGTTATCTTTACCCCCCTGTTCACACTGGATTCTTTGGAAGAAGTCCCTGTGCATAGTCCATCCTTAATGAATAGGAGTTATGTTTCAAGTCCTTGAGGGCAAAGCAGCATGGGCGATTTGTCTCTTCTTTTCCATTTATTCATTCAATAATTTGTTTACATCAGCAGGGATTTATGAATATTTTATAATTTGGGTTATAATTCAATACTTCTTTATTTTGTTACTTCAATGTTTCAGCTTTGGCTATTGAGAGCTCTTTTGTTTGGCTCCTATGTTCCTTTGACATATCCCCATTGCTGTGGATTTTGTTGTTGTTTTTGAGCTCTTCTTACTTTCTGGCTCTATAAGAGGCTCAGGCTCATTTTGTATGTTTTCTGCCTGAATACGAAAATGAGCTGTTTTTCCAAGGCACCCTGGTTCCTTTTATTGGAGAATAATATTAGAAACTGAGATCTTGGAGCTAAATGTGCTCACAGCTACTAGGGTGTCATTTCTCAGGCTGGCAGAGCAAGGGAATAAATGTGTATATATTGTATATATACACATACCTACAATATTTCTAAATGTAACCATCTGTAGCTATATTAAGCTAAGCATGAGTTCATACTGATGTCTCCATTCTTATCCATTACCACATGCATTATTCCAGCCTTCTCCCCTTGCTTGTCTATAAACTCCTGCTCCAACAGTGACAAACCTAATGCCAGGCATTTTTCATCTCTTTATTTCATTCTGACTAGCTGATCCAGGGTGATACCCTATGCTCAGGAAAGTCCTAAAGAACCTTCTAATCTCTCACATTGTGGCTTTTTATTGGTCACTTGATTATCTCAGGCTCCTGCTACTTCCTTCCAAACTTGATGATAAACATCTAGGATTTCTCGCATCCAAAGCACAGAAAAATAGAGAGTAACCAATTTAAAGGGCAACAAATCCAGCCTCATATGAGAGAGGTCATTTTCAGGCAAAAATCTGAGGGTTCAAATTCTTTATTACCATTTAAATGGATTCATTCTGAACCTTCAACCTACCTTGTATCCTAATCATGTTTAGGTGAGCTCAAAGACAGTGATTTATCCAATGATCTAGCATTGTTACATCTCTTGCCTCTACTTCCCACAATCTCCGCAGATAGCACCTGGGTTCTGGGGTTCTTGCATTCACTTGATGGCATCATGAAGAGGAGTTAGCTTCTGCTCACCAAACCTGACCTGAGTCTCCTGTTCCCACTCACTGCCAAGGTGATGGTCCCATCTAGCTCTCTTTATTCTCTGGCTCAACTCCCTTTTGGATAATTCTTAGAAAGGCCTTGGCAAAAAGGAGAGATGAAATTATCCACAAGCAAATTGTGAAGTGTGTATCATGCTGCTTGTATAAATTAGGGTTCTTTAGTCAAAGGTATAAGAGAAAATATTTGGAAAATATTAATGTAGCTTTATATCCCCATAACCTGATCCTCTCCTTAGCCAAGTTACTCACCTTACTTGGCAGAAGGTGGGGAATGGGGTTGACAGAAGGGAAATTGGATTCTTAAGGAAGGAATACAAAGAAAGGTGGCAATCAGTTACTGACATTTTAAAACAAGGCAAAATGGGTTTAAAAGTCAACATTTCTTTTGTTCTCATTTTATATACCGGCCTGAAATAGAATTTTCTCCCATGGCATAAATAAGAGGGCCTTAAAACTAGAGGCATTGGGGTGCCTGGGTGGCTCAGTCAGTTAAGCGTCCCACTCTTGATTTCAGCTCAGGTCATGATCTCAAGGTCATGAGATCAAGCTCCACATCAGGCTCCGTGCTGAGGGCAGAGTCTGCTTAAGATTCTCTCTCTCCCTCTCTCTGTCCCCACCCCCACTCATGCTCTCTCTCTCTCTCTCTCTCTCTCTCTCTCAATCAAGAAATGGTCTAATCTGTCTCACAGAGGAATAATGTATTTAAAAAAACTAGAAACAGAAAAGAAAGTATACAAAATAGAAGCAAAAGGGAAACCCACCCCTTAAAATCCAAGGCTACTGAAGACAGAAGGTGGGCTGGAAGCAGAGAGAAGAGACGGTCGAAGGGGTGGACAGACCATGCTCTGTTCCTCTCCCTTGGCTGAAACCCTGGCAAGTTGAAGAGAACAATTAGGACACTAATTGCCCCACTCCCTATTTGGAATCCCAGGAGGAGGTCACTTGGTGGGCCAGGCACCCTGATATAGCCATAAGAACTTGGGGATCGGCCACATCAAAGTAAAGCTCAAGGTACAGCATGATCAGAAAGGCTCAAGCAAAGCTCATCACTCCTAGGAGGTCTTCTCTTTCTATGGACGTTCCCTCCCAAAGAGAACGTCTTCCATATTGGAAGCCAGGAGCTCCCACTGAGCCCTAAGAAGGAGAAGCAGAGGTAACTGAGTCTGAGAGCCAGCTTTCCAACCCTGAGACCTGTGGTGAGGAGGTGACTCAGTAAAGAAGGATGGGCCCTGCCCCACACCCCAGCCCAGCGCAGCCAGAAGCCAACGGAGGATATGCAGAGGTTCAGTGGAGGTTTTAGAGGAGAGATTGGCAGCCAAGAAGTACTGCAGCCTCTGCCAAGCCTAAAGAAACCAGATTGCAAGTAACACAAGCTTTGACTTCAGACACAAGTGCCCTCAGGGCAAGCGTCCCTATTGTGGACAAGGAACATTGTCATGCAAACCAGAGAGGTCAGAAGATATCTCATAAACCCAAAGAACCCTTTCCTTCCTACTGCCAAGAGGACACAACCACAGACTCTCTCCCATTCACCTGTGACCCATAAGCTCCAACCAAATTAATCAAGAAGTGTTCTGGAAGTCCGAGGGCAGCTCAGGGAAGTGAAGGAGGAGCTGCAGCAGGAGCCTGGGATGGGAGTGGCGAGCCGACTCCAGCTGGTGGGAATTGAAGAGGGGCAGGCCCTCAAGGAATGAGGGCTACTCTTCCTAGACCCCGAAGGAAGGGAGCTCAAGAGGCCACACAGCAGGTTTTCACAGCTTTCCTCTCAGGAAATGGGAGGCCATTCATTCAATAAATGAATGGTCCAAAAGCAACCGTTCATTCATTCAATAAATATTTATTGAGCTGAGTGGAAAGAAACTGGACTACCAAATTCAATCAGTCATGGCCCCTAACCTCAAGAGTTTATAATCCAGAGGGAAGGGCCAGTGGGCAAAGCTGTGTCACCTGCCTGGAGGGCGGAGCATCGTGCTGGGAGCAGAACAGCAGCTGCTGTGAGAATGAGGAAAGAACAATGAATTCTCATTGGCTGCCTTGGGAAAGCCTGCCGTTTGAGCTGTGCCTTGGAAGCATGCTAGTGGAAGAGAAAGGAAGGAGGATACCGGAAAAGGTGGGGAAGCATGAAGAGAAGCACGGAGGAGGGAAAGAGAGTGCAGTGTTAGGGAAATGCCAGGAGCCAGGCTTGGCTGCTATGCAGAACATTTGGTGAAAAGTTGAAGAAGTTGGAAAGAAAGGCCAGAAAGAGAACGTCTTACATGCAAGGTGGGTGAGTGAGTGTGGCTTTCACCCATGGGCATTGGGGAGCTACTTCGTCTTTTAAGACCAGATTTGTATTTTGGACTCTTCACTCTGGTGGCAGTGTGGTGAATGAATTTGGGAAGAAGGAGATGGGAGCCTCTAATCACCATCTTTGGTGAAAAGCACAAAGGACGAAAAGGGCAATGGAATGTCAGAGCCGTTGGAGGGATTTTCCTCAGAAAAGGGCATTGGCAAGTGTCCTCCACCCTCTGCAAGTCTGTTGAAGGGCAGCTCATCAACAGACACAGGATCTCTCTGTTTGCCTTTTCATGGGCTGTAGTATTGTCATTACAGCCCAGCTCTCCCTCACCAGTCTGTCCCCCTCTTGCTGGCTCATACCAATATGCAGATGTGCTGGTATCTTTCATCTCTCAAAATATCTTTTTATTTAAGCATTTTAATTCCAATTTAGTCAACATACAGTGCTGCAGTAGTTTCGGATGTACAATATAGTATTTCCATTCTATAACTGTAGAATTGTACAATATAGTGACTCAACAATTCTAAAACTATTCTTGATGCCATAGTCTCTGTCCCGCTTCCTTAACAGGAGCTTCTGTCCTTAGGTTTTTCTCACAGTTGTGATGCGGCCCCTGGAGTTCCCTCCATCTTGTCTGCCATCTAAGAAGATGGGGGAGAGCGAGCTGGGTCAGTCCCTTTACAAGAGCTTTTCTATACATAGTCCACTGCCTGCCCCTCGTCAGGTCCTCAGTAACTAAATGTTGGTGGAGTGAATGGTTGGAACAAAAAGGTAAACATACAACATCACATTTCATTTCTCTCCAAACCTTGTAATTTAGGTATTTTTAATCCCCGTTTTAGAGATGAGCAAACAGGATCAGAGACTTGAGGCAACTTGTGTAAGTAGAGGAGCAGGTATTCACAGCCATGTCGGCCTGTTCTCTCCCTCCACACCAGGCGGCTTCCACATCTCCCCAGGGCATCGGTCACCCCAGTGGGTCATTTTTGCGCTTTATAGTTGACCAGACAGTGAAGAAAACAATACTTGTTGCTTAATATGAGGCAAAGAATTGAAAAGTCATCCCAGAATTCATTTCTTTTTTTTTTTAAAGATTTTTATTTATTTGACAGAGAGAAACAGTGAGAGCAGGAACACAGGGGGAGTGGGAGAGGGAGAAGCAGGCTTCCCGCTGAGCAGGGAGCCCGATGTGGGACTCGATCCCAGGACCCTGGGATCATGACCTGAGCTGAAGGCAGACGCTTAACGACTGAGCCACCCAGGCGCCCGAATTCATTTCTTACCACAGCTAATTGGAACTCATTAAAAAACCTGATTTTGAAGGCAGGAAGAAATCATTTTAATTAGCAGTGAGATAGACTTTTCCTCAGGAACAAGTCCAGAATCTCAATTAGTGCTGAAGGAAGCTTTAATTAGCAAGAAAAATGGCTGTTTCCAATGGAGGATAGAGAATATATTGAAGCTGGTCAGGGTCCTTCACAACTTCTGAAGACATTCTACATCTCCTGAAGATTGTGATTATCTGTGGTAACCAGTTTAACCATAAATATTCCCTGTTACGTTTTTATCCACTTCTTTCATATTGATCTGTGTAAGAAGGTCAGGAAGGGCAAAGTTAGGCTAGAAAGCAATAATTATATGCCTCCCTTTACTTTCACGCTTGCTACCAATTTTATATCCTCGGCACTTCGATTAGTGTGTAATAACTAAGAAGTCTTACTGTTAAGAAACCTTTCTAAATTGTGTTTAATCCAGATATCCCGAACTTCCTTGACCATGGAACTCTTGCTCATAATATGTGTGGTAGCTGGTCTCCAAACTTGGCCACCAACACTTCCTCCTTTCCTGTATGCACATGCTGCCCTCACCGCACCCCCATCAACAGATTGTCTATTTCCTATCCCCTTGAGTCTAAGCGGCCCTTGTGATTTACTTTGTTGAATGGAATGTGGCAAGAGTGATTGTGGTGTCAGTTCTGGGGCTAGCCCTTGAGAGGCCTGACAGATTCTGCTCCCCGGGAAACTGGCAATATAAAGAAGTCCATCTACATGACTGGAGAGAGAGAGATCCAGGTAGGGGTCCAGTTGGGAAACAACTTTCCCAACTAAGATCTAGCTACTTGGGCCAGATTCCGCTCTCCTGATTCCCTGCCCAGTGCTCTGCCTACAACACATGGTACTACTGATCTGCTTGTCAAAGAACTTGCTGATCTCATGGGTGGTTTAATTCAACACACTGGGGTTTTAAGTCATTGGTGCTTCTTAGTAACTTGAATCGTGTTCAATCTAGACTCATATTTGCAGTTTTATTTACTTGTCTAACTTTTCCCATTAAGTCTCTCCTTATTCCTATGGTTTATATAGAAGCCCCCTCCTCTGCATGGTAACATTTAAACAGTAGTAAAGAACTCACCTTCTGTATTAATCACTCAGAGTTTAAGTCTCAACCCCACTTACTGGCCTAGACAACTTACTGGCTTAGAAAAGTTCATTCAGCTCTCTAGCATTATTTATAGTGACCCCTAAGGAGGCCCTGGCCCAGAGAAAAACCCTTTCCAGCTTTGATGTTCTAAAATTTTATAGACCTCCTCCTTCCCCCAAAAACTCCCTGCCAAAGGGGCCACAGCTTCCAAGAAGCTCCCAGCCCTCCATGGGCTGCACAGGACTCTCCCCAGTGAGGTAACCCCAGTGTGCACGGACTGTGGAAGGGCAGCCTGCAGATTTCCGGGTATAAATGCATGTGATCAGTCTGCCATTTGGATCCAATGCTCTTTATACCAGAGTTGATCTTTAAGGATAAGTAAGTACTCTCCAAGTAAAGGGGATTTGGAGGACAGTATCTCAAGGGTATGAAGTAAGTAAAATCTCTGGTTGCTCAGTGTCCAGAGAGCAGGTTAAAAAAAAAAAAAAATCCACTAACAACCACAGTCTCTTAAAATAACCTTTATAAATGAAAGTTGCCCAATTGGTATCCCAATACCTACATTTTTTTTAGAAAGTAATAAGATTTTTTTTTTTTTTCCATCCTGTAGGACTCAAATGCCAGAGTGAAGTACTCTCTAACATTTCTGGTTTGGTATTTGTTTTCAGGGTCGTTTGCCTTTCTTGTTTGAAAGATGTTTTTCTGACTAAACTTGATAGTCCTTTTTTCTGCAATTTCAAAATAACCTGCTAACCTCCATAGGCTTGGTTATTAACTTTCCATTACTATCACCCTAAACTCCATCAGTAGCTTCAACCCACTGTGCTTAAACCTATGAAAACTCCCACCTCACTGCCTTTGCCCATACCACACCCTCCAGCATTTGGTTTCTTTTCTACCCCTCCTCAATCTCTGTACAAGTCCCACGTATCCTTTTTTCTTCCACGTCAACTCTGAATACTCTTAAACCACTTTAAAACATTCTGCCTTGTACTGCTATCCTGATGAAGACCACCAACTTTGTAGTTAGCCTGGGTTTGTATTTCAGGTGCATTTTTTTTTTTTTTTTTAAGTAGGTTCCAAGCCCAGCATGGAGTCCAATTCAGGGCTCAAACTCAGGACAGGGAGCTCAAGACCTGAGCCGAGATCAAGAGTCAGACACTCAACCAACTGGGTCACCCAGGCACTCCTCAGTTCCAGAATTTATTACGTATGTAACATAGGGCAAGTTACTTAATCTCTCTAAACCTCAAGTTCCTCATTTCTGAAATACAGGTAATAGCACCTGACTCACAAAAATTGTTGTATAATAGGTTAAATAAGAAAGTGATCACAAGTGAATGAATCAGGGTCCCAGCAGCAACCACACCGTACAAGTATATTAAGATAAGTCTGGGAGGGGTGCCTGGATGGTGCAGTGGGTTAAGCATCCAACTCCTAGTTTTGGCTCAGGTTCATGAGATCAAGCCCTGAGTCAGGCTCCACACTCAGCCTGCAGTCTGCTTCAGGCTCTCTCTCCCACTCTCTCTCTCCCCCTCCCTCCCTCCCTCTCTCTCTAAAACAAATAAATAAACCTTTAAAAAAAAAAAATTCTGGGAGATGAGGGCAGAGCAGGGAGTAGTATGTTGGTGCCAGCTCATAAGCAGTAAAAGTTGCATTTTTCAGGAACTTTTTGCAAGTCAGTTGTTAAACATGGCCATTATTAACAAAATTGTATAAATTTAAATAAATTATATTTAGAACAAAGGTAATAAATACTTAAAGTCCATCACTTCCTAATTATGTTATTATATTTTATCATAAATGCTCTTGCAGATATTTAACATCTATTATATCTGTGTGGTAGGAATATTATATAATGTATGCTATGGTGGATCTTTTCCCAACTTCATGCCCAATGACATCCCATGTGTACTCTGAAATCAGCCCTGGTGGGAATATTTACACCATGGAAATTGGCAGATGCTACAAATTGGCGCTTTCTCCCCCTACTTCCCCTGCCCCAGAGACCTGGTTGTTAAAATATTTACCAGCAGGAGCATGTGTAGGGAACTCATAAGGAGTCTTTACCCAATAGCCACTATCACCACTAGACCCAAAAAGACAATGAGAATAAGCATTTACCCAGATTCTGGAAAAAGGAAGTTGTGAAGAGAGGTGCACTTCAACAGGTACTATGACCTCTTTGGTTAGGGAATACCACCAACCCGAAGTGATACTGGAAGAAGAGAGCCAGAGGCGTAAATCTCTGGCCTCACTCTCCTCCTCCCTTCTGCTTCACTCTCCCACCTCCTTCCAGTGAGGGCCAACCAGATCTCAGGTGGCAAAGGAGCCCAAATAGGTTAGTCTCCTGGAGCAGAGAGTGGGGTAGAGGAGAGACTAGGTTAAATGGAAGAACAAATGGGGAATATCCTATCTGGTAAAACAGTGCTGTATCTGGTACATAACAGAGGCTCAGTTAATATTCTCTATTATTGTTAGTTCAACTCAATAAAACTTAAGTGTTATGCTGAATATCCTTCCCTCAAGGAGTCCAGAGTCCAGTGGAGAGCTATATAAATAATTTGCACATCAATGTGCAGTGTACTATTATTAATGGAGGCAGATAGTCTGGCTCTCCCTCTAGATGACAAACCCCAGAGAGCCGAAACTGTGATCAATAATCAATAAATATCTGTTGAATGGATGTATTCTCATTTCCCTTACATGCCCAGTACAATTACAGAATTTTTAAAAAGGAAGAAGGTAAGAAGGGAGCTCATAATTTCTGAGTGCCTCTGTGTACCAAGCACTCTCCATAGATTATTTCATCACCAAAATAAAAGAATGTAAAACAGTATGTTAAAATCGAAGTTTTGACTGAGGAGCCAAGATGATAAATATCAGATACAAAATAGTGCTAGACCCACCATGAGGAGGAAGTTTCAAAATTGGCGGCCAAGTAATGGTTAGACAACTCGCTCATATCAAATACCAGGTTGTTGAAGGAGAGGCAAGATTTTGAATACTGATTTTGTGAGGATCTTGAAGTCAATGACGTGCTGGGAGCCCCCTCCATGGGGACAGAGAGGGAATGTTCTTGCTCTCTCAACTCAAGCTTAATAAGGAGTGCTTAAGGATGTAGTCATACCTCCAAAGCTTTCTCCTCTGGAGTTTGGAAACCACAGGGATTTGGCATTTGAGTCCCACCCAGGGAATCAAGCAGCCAAGAGAAATGGGCTAATAGACTCCTTCAGTAGCAGAGCTGGTAAAGCTGGAGCTTTTAAGATCAGATCCAATTCTCTTGAGATTTTTGATGAGTGTGGAGTTCTTATGTACCAGGTGGCAACCATATAGAAGATGCCACTGGGGAGGCATTCACATGTGGAGGTTCTCAACAAGGAGACCATCCTAGTGGGTACGAAGGGCCCCACGAACTAGTCTGTTGGAGTATACCACTAAAGAATCAGAAGCTGCGGTTGCAGAGTCTGAGAAACAGGGCTGCACAGGAGAGCCTTCAAAGATACCCACGAAATGGCCACAAGAGAAAGAATCAGTAATCACACCCTGGCAACTCAGAGATGCCAAAGAAACAGCTGTACCCACCATGTTCCCTTTTCCTATTATCCCCTCTCCTGCTGCATCTGACCCAGGAGGGGACCAAAATAGATGCCAGAGGAAAAGGGAAATGGTGAAGAGAAATAGAAAGGCCAGTGGGGTGCCTGGAGGCTCAGTCAGTTAAGCGTCTGCCTTCAGGTCAGGTCATGATCCCAGGGTCCTGGCACGGAGCCCCCCCCCCCCCCCCCCCCCCCCCCCCCCCCCGTGTCTCACCGCTCCCTGCTCAGCAGGAATTCTGCTCCTCCCTCTGCCCATTCCCCCACTCATGCGCATGCGCTCTCTCACTCTCTCCCTCTCAAATCTAAGAAAAAGAAAAAAGAAACAGGCCAAACAGCTACCTCAACTTCAGACTGATTGCAAGTAGAGGAGAAGATTTAACTTAAGTTCATGGAATAGATTATTATCTAGGACTGGTCCTTTTTAATTACCAAATAGAGATTGTGTTTTTTGGCTTAAAGTGAACTTCAGACTTTCTGTTGTCTAAAAGTAAGCATAACATTTATAAAATCTGAGCAGATTTCATCCAGCAGAAAGCTAAGCATATCATCTACTGAATAAATTTTAAAGGAACCATGGAAAACAAAATTAAGTTATATCTGATTATATGCCACATGTCATGTTTGCTGGATTTAAGGATTATGGGAGGTATAACTATCCCCATTTAAAAGTAAACAAAGGAAAGCTCAAACAAGGTCAGAGCCCAAATCAGACAACCTATAAGTGGTAGGACCAGAATTCAAAACAATTCTGACCCAAAAGTCATTGTTCCTTGCTTCTACATTAATTATCTTGCCTCCTGATCCTGGAATGTTAAGAGCTGTAAATGATGATTATTTCAGATTAGCTAACCTTACTTTCTCATGTTAAATAATGAAAAGTTTGTATTAATGCTTATTATATAACTGGCATAGTGCTAAACATTTCATATGTATTTTCTCCTTTAATCCTTACAACATCGCACCCCCCCCCCGAAATACAGGCGATCTCTATTATGCAAATGAGGAAATTGAGATCCAGAACAGTTAAGTATTCTCAAGTTCATACAGCTAGTAAGTGGCAGAATGAAGATTTGAACCCTGGTTATCTGACTCCACACCCCATAGCCACTATGCTCTAAGAGACAGAATGAGAAATTAACTCTTTCTAAGATTATACCAGAAATGAGCCAAATAGAACCTGGGTCTTCTAACTCTTAAGCCATCGCTACTTCCACTACAAAACCTACAAGAGAGTAGAAGAAGGGAATTATAAACAACTATTAATGCATGCTGGTGCATGGTCTGACAGCAATGGGAAATTTTCTCTCATGGATGTTTGAACAATGGAACAAAACAATTATCAAGATGATAAAATGAGATGAGATAGGAATTTGGCCCCAGCTTTTTAAGCATGTGAATAGGCCAAACTTGCGTATTAATGTTACACTGACAATTTTATTACCTTTCTTCTGGGGTACCTGAGAGGATCAAAGTAGCCAGCCTCAAACCTCACCTGCTTTTGGACCCTTCTTATCTGACTGGTAATGGACTTCTTTGCCACTCCTTATTTGCTTCTGTGGTATTTATAAAATTTCATGGTTCACTTCTAGCAAAATGTTGTGAAGAAACAGTCCATGCTACTAAAAGTAATTTCAAAATAACTCAAGTGTTTTCCTTGTAAATCTCAAACTCCATGAAAGGAACACAAAGTCAGAGCCTTTCTTAAATCCCCTTTCATTCTCTCCTACCCACTGCCTCCCATCTGGCAGCTGATCCTTCTATGTCTTGTAACACTTCCCTCCAGTTCCAATTGGCCTCCTTGCCACATACTTCTTATGACTCTCTCTTCCCTTTTCCTCCAGATTCTCCATTAAAAAGGGCAAGTAGAACCTGCTCAAGGGGGAGGTGACCAATTGGGAGCTCTCATACTCTCATAGATGCATCTCATCACAGGAAGTGATGGAGTGACCAGAGCTCCTACCCAGTTTGGCCAATAGGTGAAGGCAGCAGGTATGTTGAATAGCAGTTCTTAGCAGATACTGTTAAATAGGAATGCTTATGTTTCCCTTGGAGTTGCCTAGTTGAGAGACTACAGACTCATGTTGCACATCAGGAGAGAGTCTCCAGGAAGGTGAAGGGAGGGCAGGCGGGTGGGGGTGTGGAGTCAGGGAGGCTGAAGTCAGGCCTGGCTACCAGCAGAGCCAAGCAGGATTACTACTCTGGTGGTAACTCACCCCCTCCTGTGTGTGTCTGTTGTGTTAAACCTTTAGCCTCCTTTCCCCCCTTCTGAGAACAAAGAGGTTCGAATTTCATTTCTGAAAACATAATAGGGGAGAACTAACAGGTCTAGTCAGGGAACGGAGAATAAATCTTTTGAACAGTGGCCCTCCAAATGTTGGATGCAAAATTACATATACAGCCACTCAAAATGATGTTTTTGACCAGCATTGAGCAACATGGGGAAATGCTCACAGCAAAATGAGCAGGATACAAATTGTGTAGAATGTTACAGTACAGTCCTACTTGCTTAAAGAGCATGTACCTGGGAAAAAAAATTAGTCATGTTTATCTCTGGAGCTAAATGATTTATTTTTATTCCTCCTTGCATTTCCTTACATATTATTACTTTAAGTAAAAGATTTACAAATTAAGAAAAATAAGTACAACATAACCCAGAGAGTGAGCTGGTGTCTGGTGGCCCACAGGAGCTCAAGGACCTCATCATTCAGACTCACCTATGCCCTCAACTGCTCCCCAGGCTCCTGAAGCTTCACCACGGGGTCCTCACCAGCTCACCCTATTCCCATCCTCTGTTACGACCAGCACTTGTTCCCACAGTCCTAACTCTGCCAACACTCTGACTTCCAAGGAAGATTCAGACATTGGGGGTGGTTGTAACACGCAGCAGCTATGCAGAGGGCAAGGCAAGGGTAGGGAGGAAAACCAAGTGACTGTACTTGTTTTATGTAACAAATGATGTTCTAGGTCACACCTGCCTCTGTAAGGAGGTAGAGCACAGCATCTGGAGAAGCCTCCTCAGACATACACCCAAGGGCATCTCTGCGCAAAGCTAAATCCGGCTGCTGCATCTCCGTGGAAACAAATATAGTCTTTATCTTAAAGCCTCTTTTTAATGAAGGGCAATTTGTGGGCAACATGATCATCTTCAATATGCCCATAAAAGTTTCCAGAAAACAAGGCTGGCGCCAGGAGAACTTGGGGACTCTAGTTTGGAGGCTTAGGGCCTGATTTTCTCAGCTCACTAGATAGCCCTCTCTCTCTTGTATGAACTCAAACAAATAAGCTCATAAGAGACTGATGGGTGACAAGAAAGCCAACTCATTGATTGTAAGTTAAAATAACATTAAATATAGAGTTATGACCATATAACCCAGCAATTCCACTTCTAGGTATATGCCCAAGACAATTGAAAACACGTGTCCACACTAAAACATGTACATGAATGTTTATAGAAGCATTATTCACCATAGTCCAAAAGGAAAAACAAATCAACTGATGAATGGATTAATAAATGTGATCTATCTATACGATGGAATATTAGGTGATAAAAAGGAATGAAGTGCTGATTTTATGCTACAACATGGATAAACGTCAAAAAATTTATTCTAAGTGAAAGAAGCCAGACACAAAAGTTCACATTAAATGATTCCATTTATGTGAAATGTCCAGAATGGGCAGATTCACAGAGACAGAAAGGAGATTCGTGGTTGTCGGGGGCTGGAAGGAGGGAAAAATTGGGAATGACCTGTAACAGATACAGCCTTGCTTTGTGGGTTGGTAGAAATGTTGTAGAATTGGATAGTGGTGATGAAAATGATGGCTGCATAGGGCGCCTGGGTGGTTCTGTCAGTTAAATGTCTCCCTTCGGCTCAGGTCATGATCCCAGGGTCCTGGAATTGAGCCCAGCCCCTCGGTCTCCCTGCTCAACAAGGACCTTGCTTCTCCCTCTCCCCTCTGCTCCTGCCCCCTGCTCATGCTATCTCTCTCTCTCAAATAAATAAAATCTTAAAAAGAAAATGATGTCTACTTAGAGGACAAGATCATCAGACTAGCTCACTCCCCAGGCCCACAAATGTGAACTGAATCATAATGAGAATATGTGATAAGCATGGATTTTGAGCAAGACAGTATTTGGTTTAAATACTTTGTAGTAACTGATCTGATCTCTGGGTGTGGTCCTGCCTACCACTCAGATAGAGCTACTTGGTGGGTACATAGGTGCCCATGGCTCACGCCCTCAGCCATCTGGATAGATACCAGCTTGAACCGAAGGATCAATTCTGGACCATTCCTGTTTCCACTTGTTGATGTTTCTAATGTATCCCAGCCTGGGCTGGGATTGTTCAGGTGTCAAGCATGACAGAATCTGCAGATAATGTCATTCTTCTCTGCATCAAACAGGGATGGGGTGGGCAGAACCAACAGAAAGGAGGTGTTAAAATATGATAATTCTTACAGCCATCCAGCTGGAAACTGATGGCCAGTCTGGGGCCTGAGACCCCCATTCCATGTAGACAACCTTCAATGGACACTCATGGTCCATCTGGAACCATTCTAAGTTTTTGGACTCTTGTCATGAACAGCCAAAGCTTCTGCATGAGCATCTGGCAGAGTTAGGGGCAGCCTCCTGGAGGGTAGAGTGGAGAAATAACCATCATGTGGCCTGGTACTCTCACTGCACAATTAGCCCAGTGAACCATTTATTTGTTGACTTTGGGCTGGTTGATGAAGAAGGATGAACCGAGAAAGATCCACTGGGATGACTATAAAGGCAGTTTTCTCTCTGAGCAGTGGATCTGTTCTTTTAATACAACTGTGATTTCAAGCAAAGGTCTCTGACCCAACTGGAGGTATCAGCAGCAATCGATACATTAAGAAGCTAAGCCAAAGTCTACTGTATGACATTCTCCTTTAGATACCCCTTCTCACTTTGGGGAACCCATCTTCCCAGTTTTCCTGCCTTCTTTTTGAAAATTTAAAACTTACAGAAATAGTAGCTGTTGGTTTAGATGCCTCTCTTGCAAAGGGCTGTCATGCTTATGAGGTTTGTATTATCCCTGCATAATTCATGTTCCCTGCCCTCTAGCTGCACACCCACCATACTGCCTCTTTCCATCCTCCTGATATCTGGGCCTCTTTCAACAAAGGATTTCTACAGAATTAACTACATCTGCATGGCCTTTGAGGGATTTTTAAAGTTTTACTTTTTTTTCTTATCAATTAAGGAGATAGATTTCTTAAACTCTAAGAAAAAATATATTTTTTATCCTTCCCTTTTAAATAATGATGAAAACTTCCCTAAAAACTTAACATTGCCACCAGAGCCAATCACAAGTAGAGATAAAGAAATGTTTTAAAGTGTCATTTCTCCAACCCACTTCTATGCCTCTGTTCCCATCTCTGTTAACTGGTGGCAAGTTAGGAAACTTAATTTTGTCCTAAAAAAGCTAACAGCCACAATGGAGTAGTCAGGGTATTATTTTAGGCCAGTTAAAGAGAATTAAAACATCATATATATTTTATAATTGAATCCCTGTCTGTACTAAATTATTTTCTACAATCACTTCTCAATTCAGGCCCCACTTGCATCACCATAACAACTTACATCCCATAGTAATCAGGATAATTAGATGAATGACAGCAGGAGTAGCTAGTTTACTATTTGTACTTTGAGTTTTTTTTTCCAGGTGGGAGGAGTGGGGTTATCAGTTAAATACATACCATCTCATTTTATGACCTACATGCTAACTCGTTTAGGCTTAGAAATTTTAGAGCTATTTACCCACGTTCAACTTCAGTCACTGACATGACTCGATGTATGTCCCTCCTTCAATCACCCAACGTCTCCACATCAAAGATACGGAAGGAGTAAAGGTTTTCAGCACAGCCTTGGGTATGTCAACCTGCAAATAATGAGCCACAATGAGAGACAATTTGAGATCAAAGAATTGCAATCCAGGGAGCATAGATTCAGGTAAATACTCATAGTGTTCCTCCTTATAGGGTGAAAACAAGGGTTTTTACGAGGAAAAGAAAGGGAGCAGTTACATGAGTTGAAGGAAAGAAAAAGTTTTTCTGTGGGTGTTAATACATTTTCAGTGGGTGTTAACAACCTAAGCTACCCTAGGTAGCTAACTGCTGATTTTATCTTCAGAAAGTCCATTAACTATCAGTCCTGTGATCAGGATGTCCTCCTGCTGATCTCTCAAACCTCGGCTTAAAACAGTCTCTGCTGTGCACAGTGCAAAAGTTTTGGCCCAGTTCAAACAAAGATGAATAGGATGCTCTCTCTAGTATGGCCACTCAGACTCCATTTTAAAATGTCTCCAGTCATGTCAATTTTTCACACCTGGTACTCTTTCCATGTTCTGACAACAGCTTGAATGTTTTTCTATGTTTGACTCCATTGGAATTCTAATGAGCTGTTTACTTAATTACCTCTCCTCCTTGACTGAAACAGCCAGGAGGGCAGGAGCCATATCTTATTTTTTGTTTTAGTTTTTATGCCTAGAATAGAGAAGGTGCTCAGTAATTTATTGCATGGAACAGAGAAATTACTGGATTTAAAAGTCGTGGGTTCCAAGAAGGGCAGACATAACTCAAGTTAAAAGTAACTGAACTGGTCACATTGTTTGCAGGAATTAGGCACAAATTACCTGTGCATGGACTAGCTAACTAGCCCAAGCCATTTGAGGGCATAGTGAAGCAACCACAGTCATTTTTCCCTAAACTTTTTTATTACAAAAAATTCATACATAAAACCCAAACAGTAGTATAATGAACATCTTTATACATATATATGAGCTAAGTAACAAAATGTTGACAACTGTTGCTATATCTAGCCATATTTCCTTTCTATTAGTAAAGATTCTAGATGTTTTAAAATAGCTGTCATTTAATAAAAAGAGTCTTTATAGATAATCTAAAACAAAGCTGTCAAAAGGTCATTCCATGGGCGCCTGGGTAGGTCGGTTGGTTGGGTGTCCAACTCTTGATTTAGGTTCGGGTTGGGGTCTCAGGGTCCTGGGATCGAGCTGTGCCTGGGGCTCCGAGCTCAGTGGGGAGTCTGGGATTCTCTCTCCCTCTGCCCCTCCCCGCTCCCCCCCCACCCCCCATGCTCTCGCTCGCTCTCAATAAAATCTTCAAAAAAAAAAAAGTCATTCCATTGCCCATCCAAAGTGAAAACCGGATCCTGGTTAGAAGTTTTCAAGGCCGTTTGTGATCTGGATCTTATTAATTTCTTTTTTGGGTTTATCTATTGCTGCCCCTCTGCTTGTATACTCTTCTCCAGCCAGGCTAATGGCTTTAAATTCTAGAATCACTATCTAGGTTTCTCTCTCCTTCCTCTGGGTCTTTGTGCATGCTGTTCACTTTACTTGGTACCTTTTACCTTCATCCACCTTCATTTGTTTTATTTGTACTTTACTTCTGGACTTAAACATCTTCCCCTCCCTCCGGGTATTCCAGACAACTTCAGGCTGCTTGGGAGCTTCCACCATTGTTCCCCTGGTACTTCTCTCAGAGCTCTTAAAACGTGGTGTGTCCTAATAAAAAAGAATTTGGTTTCTGCACCCCACCCCCCCTTTCCTGGCATGTGACTCCTAAAACCCTTGGAATCTCCAAAGTGATAATTACCTGTCTGTATACTAATGAGATGGCTGGAGGCTCCCAGAAAGCTTCAGTATAGGGCCTCGTTTTTTGTTTTTTTTTAAGATTTTATTTATTTGAGAGAGAGAGAATGAGAGAGAGAGAGCACGAGAGGGAAGAGGGTCAGAGGGAGAAGCAGACTCCCTACTGAGCAGGGAGCCCGATGCAGAACTCGATCCTGGGACTCCAGGATCATGACCTGAGCCGAAGGCAGTCGCTTAACCAACTGAGCCACCCAGGCACCCGGGGATAGGGACTTGTTGCCAGGCAAATGAACCAGGTGTTGAGAGGGCCTGACCTCTGTGGTGGGGAAAAGCACTAGAGGTTGAATCTGTCACTAAGGGCGGATTTAATCATGCTTACAGAATGAAGCCTCCATACAAAACCTTAACTGAAAGTGTTCAGAATGCTTCTGGGATTGGTAAACAAGTGGAGATGTTAGAAGGGTGGGGTGACCGGAGAGGGCACGGAGGCTCCTCACCCCTTCCCACACACCTTGCCCTGGGCATCTTTTTCATTTGGCTATTCCTGAGTTGTATGCTTTTATTAAAAAAACAAAAAGTAACAAAACTGGCAATCTGGTAAGTAAACTTTCCTGCGTTCTATAAGCTGTTCTAGCAAATTATCAAATCTAAGGAGGGGTTGTGGGAACCTCCAATATATAACCAGCCAGTCAGAAGTACAGGTGACAAACTTGGGATTTGGAACTGGTATTGAGGGGGGTGGGGAAGCCTTGTGAGACTGAGCCCTTAACCTGTGGGATATGACCCTAACTGCAGGTGTATCACATCAGAATGGAATTAAATTGTAGGATGCCCAGTCAGTATCCAGTGAGAATGGGAAAATAGATTGATCTGGAAATCCGTACATCCAGTGTCAAAAATGTTGAAAGTAGAGGAAAAACAGAAGTTTTCCATTAACTGGTCAGTAGAAGGAGCAGGGGAGGTTTTTTTCCCTTCACGTGGCCTATGTCTTTCTTGATTAGACCCAACTTAGATAATAAAGACTGTATGTCATCGATCTCTGCATCTTCCATATCTAGACAGGGCTGTCCACATAGTAGGTGCTCAATGAATATTTGTTGTGAGAATAAATTCATGAAGAAACAATAGACTTGGCATCATAGAACCTGAGCAACTGAATGTCATTGGCAAAACGTTCCCTCTTTTGGCCTTAGCTTCCCCATTTGTGCTGCATGATCTTTAATGTTCCTTCCAGACCTCAAGCACCATTATCCCACAGTGTAGAAGGGAGTAGCTTCTAGAGCCACCAAATGCCAAGCAGTTCCTATGGCAGCCACAGGTTCCATTAGCCCCAATCTGCAGATTTCACCCTGAAGGCAGGAGGCTCTAGGAGATTCCGGGGGCCCTCCCTTCTCCCAGAGGCCTCTCCTCAGAGGCAGATGATATGATCTGTCTTCACCTCTTAGCTGACTCTTTCCTCCTGGGTCTGTTTCTGAGGCCCCCAGAGATTTAACAGATAGTTGCTATAGAAAGAGCACCCCACGCTGGCGGCCTTTTCCCTCTCTGTGCCCACCGCTCCCAATATACTCCCAATAACCATTAACTCCTGGTGCATGTGAGGCAGAGTCCTCATAAAAGCTGACTCGAAGGGGGACACCAAGAAGTCACATTCAGTGTAACATACAGCATTTATAGGGTGTGGATTCTCATGTCAACCAAGGGGGGTGATTGCTGTCATCCCTATTTCACAGATGAGGGAACCGAAGCTTAGCTCAGAGAATTACAAGGATTTCCTGAGGTCACAAAGTTAGAACGAGAGGAGTGATTCAAAGCCAAGTTTGATTGGAAGTCCTGTGCTCTTAACCGCTAGTGGTTACTGCCTCACAGTCAAGTAGGTACCAGTGAGACCTTACTTAGCACTATAAGCTTGGAGAAAATGGGATTCCTGGAAACAACCAGGTATCAGGGCCTCAATGGCAGTCCAAGCTCTCAACTCTGAAAGAGAATTTAAGGTTGTCCAGAGCTGGTGTCAGTGTCCATCTGACTGCATAAGGCACACCCTGAGGATATACCAGGCCGTGGCAGAATGCAAGGTGACAGGATTGTGAGGACAACCACAGCCTCCCACAACCTACTTCTCACCTTTAGTTCGTTTAATTTTCCCAAGGACCTATGAGAGGCAGGTTATTATGCCCATTTTACAGATAGAGACACTGAGGGTCAAAAGGTGACTTGTCCAAAGCTAAGTAGCAAGGAAATAGTTGAAAGAGGTTTTTCTAGATCTTCTGATTATAATTCCAGTGTCCCAAGCACTAAAATTTTACTCAGTCTGTTCGAAGGTGGGATCCTCCACACTGGGAAGGCACTTTGAGACTAAAAAATGAAGCAAGCGACTCCATATCGTTCACACAGAGTTTTATTCAGGGTTACTTACTGACAGTGGGACATTGGGCAGGTGGTGATCCAGGTGTGATGCAGCCATTCTCCCCAAAGTCTAGACCTTAATCTACAGCTTTTATAGGACAAGGGGCATTGCAATGAGGTCGAAAAGTAGTCCCCTAGAGTGGTATCATCTGTGTGCCAGAGAGAAGGTCAGAATAAGCCTTCCTGCGTTCTGGTCAGGGCTCAGAACATGTGACCCGGAAAGAGGTCGTTGCTCAGACATGAACAAGAGAGAGGGCCAGAGATGCAGTCTGTGTTGTCAGTGCTCCCATACATTCCTAGTCACAGAAGACATGGTCAGCATAGAGGATAATGACAACAGCCACCATTTATCGAGAACAATGTGTCCAAGAGGCTGGAAAGTTAAGGGCTCTCCTAAGGTTAAATATTCTCTCCCATTCTCACAACAATCCCATAGAGTAGATATGACTGTCCCACTTTACAGATTGGGAAACTGAGGACAGATGAAGTATAATATTGTGATTTGTAATAAGAAATATATATTTGGTCTTTGTTTCTGGCACAAAGGTCTTAAAACCCTTGATATTTCCTGAGTGATGAGAACAATAAAGATGTCTTTTGTTATGTTCACAAGGTGAGTTTTGGACCTACATCTGAGGATGGGGGCTGGTTGCCAGGAGGACCAACCATGTCATTAGGGAGTTGGAACTTCAGTCCCACCCTCTGATCTCTGGGGAGGGAAGAGAGGCTTGAGATTGAGTTCAGTCACCAATGGCCACTGGTTTAATCGATCATGTTTATGTAATAAAAACTCCAAAAAAACCCAAAATGACAGGGAAGCTCCAGAGAGCTTCCAGGTTGGTGAACATGTGGAGATTTGCAGGAGCATGGTGCCCGAAGATCTGCACCCTTCCCCCATACGTTGCCCTTTGCATCTCTTCCATTTGGCTATTTATTTGTATCCTTTAATATCTTCTGTAATCATTAGTGAGTAAACAGATTTCCTGAGTTCCATGAGGCACTCTAACAAATTAATCCAACCCAAAGAGGGGTTTGTGGAAAGTTGTGATTTATAGCCAGTTGGTCAGAAGTACAGGTAACAACCTGGTTTTGTGACTGGCATCTGAAGTGGAGGGTGGTTTATGGGACTGAGCCCTTAACCTGTGGAATCTGATGCTATCTGCAAGAAGATAGTATCAGAATTGAGTGGAACTGTAGAACACCCAGCAGGTGTTGGAGAATTGTTTGTTGGTGTGAGAAACACACACACACACACATACACATGAATGGGTGCTCAGAGTCTTTTATGAAGGGATTTATCTAAGATCATATAGAAAGTAACTGGTAGCAGCTGATTTCAACTCAGGTGTAACTCCTGATTTTATATATATATACACATATATAATAATTATATAATATATATTATATATAATAAATATATAATATAAATTATATAATAATTATAATCTCCTCCATAGGAAACCCAGGTCTGTAAAGAACTGGCAAAAATTTATTTTCTCTCCACCTTGTTCACACTGCGAGATTCCTTGATTTAGCAAGCCCTCCCATCTATATCAGTGGTTTGGCTGCATATGACCCAAAATAATAATAGCTTAATCATTGGACATTAGTTTTTGTTTTTTTACTTAAGAAGGTCCCAGAGATAGGCAGCCCAGGGCTGGCATGGCAATTTCAGAATGATCAGGAACCCACGTCCCAACCAGCTCTCTCCTCTGCCACTCTTAAGGTGTATTCCTTCATCCTCAGAGCCCAAGCAGTTGCCGGAGTTCCAGTCACTGTGCCCAAGTTCCAAACAATGAGAAGGAGGAAGGGATGGAGAATAATGTACTCCTTCCATTAAGAAACTTTCTGGAATTACTATTAGATAACATACCCATTTATGTATCCCTGGCCAGACTTAGTCCTGCCAAGCTGCCACACTTAGCTGCTAGGGAGGCTGGCAACCATGTCATTCAACAGGACATTCTGTTCCTGAAGAGGAAGGGCAACATGGACTAACAGTGCTGGTCATACCAGCCTGCAAGACTCAACATTATTTTCATCTCCTCCTTGAAGCCCTTCTGACCACCAAAGCCCAGTGTAATCTCATCCTTCTCTGATCCCTCAGCACGCTTCTTAATGTGGCTTTGAATATGCCCTGTATTGGCTTCTGTATTTTTTATGCACCCGCTATTATGCCAGATGCGAAAGGTAGAGGGATGATGGTGGGACAGATATGTTTGGGTCATAAAAAATGGATATAGATATGGATATGATTAAATCTAGATGTAGATATAAATAAAGATATAAATACAAACTTTCAACAGGTAGCACAGTTGTTTAGAAAAAGCATGGACTTTGGAGTAGAACAGATCCAAGTTCAAACCCTATCTTTACCCGTAATTTCAGTGCAGATTTGCACATTAATGAAGCCTCAATTTTCTAATCTATAAAACAAAAAACATAATCAGACCTACCTAAGAAAATTGTGATGGCTTACAAAGATCATGTAAAGGACTTAACACTATGCCAGGCACATAGTAAGTACTCATTAAATAGTCGCCACTTTTATTCTCTCATTCATCACAATGGCCCTATGAGACTGATCATCCTCAATCTTTTAAAAGAGGAAACTGAGGCTGGGAGAAGTTAAAGGACTTGCCTAAGGTAATAGTGCTAGTGGTGCTACTTCTGAAACTTGGACTCAGACCTGACCTCAGATCCTGAGCTCTTAGTTCAAGACCGCTGTCTCCTGCCTCTTTCCCCGCCTGGCACATCTAGTACATAACAGGCTTTCTAGTATTGTCTGCTGTAACAAATGCAAATAAATCAGCTGTCATTCTGTCTTTTGCTTTAAGGCCTTGTAGGCTGTTAGCTCCACTGCACACTGAAATACAGGGAAAAATATTTTTAATTTCCAGGATAAAGATCATTTTCATATGAAATCCATATAGGGTGGAAAATCTGATTAGAAAGATTTTATTTAGAAAGAAATTAGCTCAAGGCAGCCTTTTTGACTAGCAGAGGAATAATGAGGAAAAGCAGATGCATCTGAGTAAAACATGGAGCGGCTCTCCCTTGGAGATAAAATTTAGCATTCCAAGTGGCGTACTTCATTTGCTGCAGGTACAAAACTATTTGAGTGTCTTTCTCACTATGAATCAAGATATTTTCATAAGCAGTAACTCAATTTGGAGACATAATTGCCCTTGGGAAGGGAAGATTCAGTACACCCGCATTCACATTTCTAAAAATTAAGAGATAGGCTCAGTCTGTCGTAACTGAAAACCAAAGCAGGAGGGCACACGTATGGTTCCTGGTGAGCGACGATGGCGGTGGGGAGCAGACCAGTCCTCTAAGTGGAGTCCTTCTTCACGTGAATAGGCATGGATTCCATGTCAAAACCCCTGGGCTCTAGTTCCAGACCTTGCTGTGTGAATAGGTATCGTTCTATGCAAGCCACTTTTCCCTCTTTGCATTTCAGTTGTGATTCCATAAAATGAGGGATTTGCTCTCTCTGGCCATTTGGATCTCTTCTAGCTGAAACTATATTTGATAAACCTGGGATTAATTCTGGCCATTTACAGGGGATTAAGTAAGGCACATTAAATGTCACAGGTCATTTGCTAATTTGTTTTGTCTGCTGAACTTGTTTGTTTTAAGACATTTTTCCTTGATGTTTTTTCTTCTTTAAGGGGGTGATCTTAGGATTTACACGGTGGATAGAGTATTGCATATTGTTGACGTGCAGATGAATATTTTTTAAAATCTAACATCTCTATAGCATTTTACACTCTCCAAAGCAATTCCGCTGTCATCCCCCTGGTTTTCACCATTAGCTCCTGAGATTAGAACAATGTTATTGAGGCAGTGGAAAAAAGCATGAATTTGGAAATCAAAGAGCCTGAGGACAAATTGTAGCTCAACCCTTTGTAAGTCAAGAGATCCTGGGAAAGTTTCTTAACTTTTCTGAGGCTTCCAGTTTCCTTACCTGCAATACAGGAAGATGGTAACAATAAAATGAGGTTTTTTTGTGTAAAACACCTAGCAGCCCAATAGCTGGTTTTCCCCCTTGTCTTCAGAGGACGCTAGAAGGCTACAGTTAGGAGACTTTTGTAAGGCTAAGAGCTGCCCAGGGCAACATCAAACAAGAGGGAAGGGAGCAACTGGCCAGATTTGAGACCCCTGCAAAAAGCGTACTTTGGTTTTCTCATATATTTGTTTGAAAGACAAGGAATGTATATACACATAGTAAGTGGAGAAGGACTGAGGAAAGTGTCAGTCTACATCGGGGAGCTCGGGAATTCTGGAACATCTGGGCAGGCCAATCATTCATCCTTGCATCCAAGGAACACTGAGCATTTACTGTTTACAAAAAGATCTGCCAGGCCTCTAGAGGGGAAAAACAATGAAGAAATTTGGAGATTAGAAGAAGGCCCTGAAGGCAAGGGTTTCTTTTCCCTGTACCTTATTGAAGTGATGGAGTTCCGCAGCAGTGGGGGCGGGTTCTGGGAGGGTTCTTAAGTCACTGGTGCATTCCAACACTACATTGGGTTCTAGAGACATCAATGCTTGTCCTCTTCAAGTTGCTTATGGTCTAGAGGGGACACAGCAATGACCCCAGGAGAGAGATAAGTACTCAAACAGAGGTGTCACTGAAAGGAAGCAGCTGCTGTGTGGGAAGGTCACACAGGCTTCCCAGAAAAGGTGATGTTAGAGCTGAATGTTTAAGGTAAGGCTTAAGAAGAGTTTACCAGACTGACAAG
This sequence comes from Eumetopias jubatus, assembly GCF_037043125.1. Classification (NCBI taxonomy): domain Eukaryota; kingdom Metazoa; phylum Chordata; class Mammalia; order Carnivora; family Otariidae; genus Eumetopias; species Eumetopias jubatus. Next base: position 64,475,664 of record NW_028274819.1, on the reverse strand, counting down.
GGGAGGGAATCATTCCAGGCAGAGGTGAGACAGAGCCTAGAGCATTTAGGAAACCACAGATAGTTAGGGATTTATAGAGGACTAGAAGGGCCAAACCAGAGAGATAGGTGGTCAGGAGGAGATCGTAAAGGCTTTGGATGAAATCAGAAATGACAGGATCCTATAGGCAGTGAGAATCCAGTGTGGGTGAGAGAGGAAGTAATCCATCCACTTGCTCTCGGAGAGATCCTACCAGCTGACACTCAGAGATGGACCTTGGTGGGAGGGAGAGAGGATAAAGGCTAATCAGATGCAAACTCATGGAAATTTCCTAGTCACCTAAATGGGCAAAACTATTGGTTATTTTTCTTTAGGAAATTAATCACTTCTCCAAAACCTTTCTATTTCCAGGCAGCTGTGTTTTAGTAGGCCGGACTTGAAATGAGTTTAAATGTTGGCTTTCTCACTTATTATGTGTGTGGCAGTGGACAGATTTCTTAAACTCCCTACCTCAATTCCATCGTGTGTATAAGGACAATTTTCTTATCTTCTGGGATTATTGTGAGATTAGGATAATGTATATAAAGGGCCTCATGTTCACAAGTTACCTTGATAAATAATGTCTATATTATTCCAGCGTTTTCATTTTAATTTGCCGCAGAGTCAGTGCTCCAAGTTCGTTTAAATATGACTTAATTTAGGGTGTTCGACCTATATAAATTCCGTTTATCCATGGCGTTCCAGGAACACATTTATCCTTTATTTTTTTATTTTTATTTTTTTAAAGATTTTATTTATTTATTTGACAGAGAGAGAGCGGGAGTAGGAACACAAGCAGGGGGAGTGGGAGAGGGAGAAACAGGACTCCCGCCGGGCAGGGAGCCCGATGTGGGGCTCGATCCCAAGACCCTGGGATCATGACCTGAGCCGAAGGCAGACGCTTAACGACTGAGCCACCCAGGCGCCCCCACATTTATCCTTTAAAGGGAGATGTGCCATTGTCTTCTCTGTAACTCTCTTCACCGTTCCTGTAGGTCAGATTCTTAAAATGTGGGGTGGGAGTTGGAGAAGGGGGAAAATAGGCAGGAAACTGTTAAATCTTTAAGTTACACGTTTCATCAGAATCATTTGAATCCTCTGACGACACTTCACCTTTCTCAGTTTTCCTTTAATTTTTCTCTTTATAGCTTTAGTCACCTCAGACAAACCAATTAAACTTCATAAACCCTTGAAGGATTAGGTGTTCCCAGCTCAGCCTCACTTAGAATTTCAAATGAGGCGCCAATCTTCTGAGAGAATACTCATTGTTCCTTTATCAATGCCTGTGATTTCTCAATGTCAGTCATTCAGGCAGCCTTTATTAGGTGATTGCTATTCTTGGTGGGTAATATAAAAAGGAGAAAAAGGCAAATCATTCAGATGCAGAATTAACAGTCTGGGCTCTTTGCAAAGCCTCCAAAGGACTTTGTATAGCTTACAGTGCAGTTTACAAGTCACTTTGCAGTTTTTAAGGATCTATAGTTTTTAGTCCGTGCAAGAACTCTGGGATGTATTATAATCAGCATTTTGCAAATGAGGAACTGTTGCTTAATGAAGGTTTGTGACCTACTCGGGAGACAAGGAGTTCGCAAGAGACAGAATTGGGGCTTGAACCCAGGTCTCTCTGACTCGAGGTTCAGGTCTGCTAAAACACAGTGGCCTGAAAACCTGAGCCTGAGAAATTAATGAAAAGGCAAATTATCCTAGGTTTATTTAAAGACCATTTGCAACCGATGCAGCTACATCTTCTCTATAGAAAATGAAAGTAGACTTACTGAGTTACCGTAATATGTAAGCATAGTTTGGGAATGTGTCTCTGTTTGCTTAACAACTGCGAAATCGTTTAAAGGCTTAAAAAACTGTGTTCACTTAACACATGTTTACTGAGTGCCCTGTAAGCACCTGTGTTCACTTAACACATGTTTACTGAGTGCCCTGTAAGCAACTGTTGTATGTATTGAGAGTATGACAATGAACAGAATAGGCAAAACCCTCACTCTTGGGGAACTTACATGCTAGAGGGGGAGATGAACAGAAAACAAAAAAACAAATACATAAGATGGTGAATACTGTTGAGAAAAATAAAGCAGGAAAAAGGATTGTGGGGTGCTGGAAAGCTAAAGTCGGTCAATATAGACCTCCACAAGAAAGCGCTTTGGAGTTGATGTGGGTGGAAATCCAGGCTCCACCACTTTGTAGCTTTGAGTTTTGAAGAGTTATTTTATTTTGCTTTTTAAAATTTTTTTATTAACATAATGTATTATTTGTTTTAGGGGTACAGGTCATCAGTCTTACACAATTCACAGTGCTCACCATAGTATACACCCTTCCCAATGTCCCGTCACTCAGCCACCCCATCCTTCCCACCCCCCTCCACTCCAGCAACCCTCAGTTTGTTTCCTGACACTAAGATAGTCTCCTATGGTTTGTCTCCCTCTCCAGTTTCATTTTGTTTCATTTTTCCCTCCCTCCCCCCATGATCCTCTGTCTTCTTTCTCAAATTCCACATATCAGTGAGATCATATGATACATGTCTTTCTCTGATTGACTTACTTTGCTTAGCATAATACCCTCTAGTCCATCCACACCATTGCAAATGGCAAGATTTCATATTTTTTGATGGCTGCATAATATTCCATTGTGTATCTATATATGCCACATCTTCTTTATCCATTCATCTGTTGATGGACATCTTGCCTCTTTCCACAGTTTGGCTATTGTGGACATTGCTGCTATAAACATCGGGGTGCACGTACCCCTTCGGATCCCTACATTTGTATCTTTGGGGTAAATACCCAGTAGTGCAATTGCTGGATCGTATGGTAGCTCTACTTTCAGCTTTTTGAGAACCTCCAAACTGTTTTCCGGAGAGGCTGCACCAGCTTGCATTCCCACCAAGAGTGTAGGAGGGTTCCCCTTTCTCCACATCCTTGCCAACATCTGTCATTTCCTGACATTAATTTTAGCCATTCTGACTGGTGTGAGGTGGTATCTCATTGAGGTTTTGGTTTGGATTTCCCTGATGCTGAGTGATGTTGAGCAGCACTTTTTCATGTGTCTGTTGGCTATTTGGATGTCTTTGGAAAAATGTCTGTTCAGGTCTTCTGCCCATTTCTTGATTGGATTATTTGTTCTTTGGATGTTGAGTTTGATAAGTTCTTTATAGATTTTGGATACTAGCCCTTTATCTGATATATCATTTGCAAATATCTTCTCCCATTCTGTCCATTGTCTTTTGGTTTTGTTGACTGTTTCCTTTGCTGTGCAAAAGCTTTTTATCTTGATGAAGTCCCAATGGTTCATTTTTACCTTGCTTCCCTTGCCTTTGGCGATGTTTCTAGGAAGAAGTTGCTGTGGCTAAGGTTGAAGAGGTTGCTGCCTGTGTTCTCCTCAAGGTTCTTGATGGATTCCTGTCTCACATTTAGGTCTTTCATCCATTTTGAGTCTATTTTTGTGTGTGATTTATTTATTTATTTGAGAGAGGGAGAAAGAGAGAGTGAGCACATGAGCGGGGAGAGGGGCAGAGGGAGAGAGAGAATACTCAAGCAGACTCCTCACTGAACACAGAACCCAATGTGGGGCTTGAACCCAGTACCCCAAGATCATGACCTGAGCCAAAATCAAGTGGGCAGTCAACCAACTGAGCCACCCAGCCACCCCTAACAAATTTTTAATCTTTCTAGGAAGTAAATTTCTCCCACATATACCACATAGGTGCTTTTCCCTGTGTACAAATGGAAACAAACTATTTATACTATATTTATACTATTTATACTATATTAATTTTTTCACCTAATTCACCCTGGAGACCTTCTCCTGCCAGCCCATGCATACCTATCTTCATGGTTATTTTGTAGTCTGTTGTGTGGTTGTACCAGAATTTAACTAGTTCCTTGCTTTTGGATCTTTAGATTGTTTTCCTTTTTTAAAACTATTAAAAGTAGTGCTTTAATGACTTAAACATTTCAGTAAATCTACAGAAAGATTCTTCGCTGTGAAACTGTGGTTTAAAGTATATACATTTGAAGTTTTTATGAATATTAATAAATTCCTCTTTAAATTAGTGCAACAATTTACAATTCCATTGTCAGTATATGAGAGTGCCCGGTTGTGTGTGTGTGTGTGTGTGTGTGTGTGTGTGTGTGTGTGTGTGTCTTTACCCACCCTCACCAGCACTCCGTGTTAACAAACTTAAATTTTTGCCCATCTCATAAATGAAAATCACGAATTTTTCTAGAAATAACTCAAAGAGCTTTGGTTGGCTTTTGACCAGATGCTTTTATTTTCATTGGTTTTTCCTGAGCACTTTTAGCCAATACATATTTCAAGGGATTTTACCTTTAGATTTTTCTGATGATCCTGTAATTTTCACCTCTAAGTCAGCACATAGTCCATGGCAGAGAGATACTTTTAACAACAACAAAATAAAAGTTTCAAGAGCATGATTTTAAGCCATTTAACTGTGAGTAAGCTCCCTCTTAGAGTAAGTGTGAGATATCAAATATTCATTTTCAGTGGGTGATGCTCAGTATAAGGGGAAAACATTCCACATTCAGAAATAGACAACATAAGATGCCTGGGTGGCTCAGTCGGTTAAGAGTCTGCCTTTGGCTCAGGTCATGATCTCAGGGTCCTGGGATTGAGTCCTGCATTGGGCTCCCTGCTCAGCGGAGAGCCTGCTTCTCCCTCTGCCTGCTGCTCCCCCTGCTTGTGCTCTCTCTCCCTCCCTCTCTCTCTCTGACAAATAAATAAAATCTTAAAAAAAAGAATTAGACAACAAGCATGGAGGGAAGTTATTAGAAGGACATTAGATACAAAGCAAAAAATTCAGAACACTAGTGATATTCCTCTAAGATTTCATATTTCTTTTAATGTTTTTAAACAGATCAGGTTTTCATCTTATATTCCTTATCTTTTCCTTAGGGAAAAGATCTAGATCTCTGAAAGCAAAAACATTTCTTAGATTTGTTTAATTTGAATTCTCCCCCATTTAAAATACAGATCTATAATAGGGTTGGAGGAAATGGAAGTTTTTAACAAGAAAAAATATGGAAAATCAAGGAAAAGAAAAGAAAGATAGCTAACATTTTGGGGAGCACCTATTATTTGAAAATGCTTTACATACATGATCTCTTTGAATACTCACAAGATCGCCCTGAGATGAATCTTCTTATCCCTGCATTCATTTGCTGGGACTGCCATAACAAGTTTCCACAGACGAGGTGACTTAAGCAACAGAAATTTATTGTCTCACAATTGTGCAAAAACGGAAGAAGTCCAAGATCAAGGTGCTGGTAGAGTTGATTTCTTCTGTGGCCTCTCTCCTTGGCTTACAGGTGGTTGTTTTTCCGTGTCTTCTCATTGGCTTCCCTCTAGGTGTTTAGATGTGAGGCAGCGCGAATGTCATAAATATGTGCTGCAGGGGCTTAACCTACACATTGTAGCAGTGGTCAATAGACCATAGACCAAATATTGCTTCTATAGTCACTCTACAAAGGAAGAAGTGTGCCAGGTGTGATCTTGGTAGGTGACACCAAGCACATTGCCAAAAATCAGAGCATGAGTGTATGGGCTGCACGCTGAAGGCAGAATGTGATGTGGAGGTCAGTGGGCCTGTATATTGTATTTATATCCCCAAGTCTATATACTTATCTGACCTAACACTCCAGGTACATATATTCGTCCTATAATTTTATATAGGAAGACAGGTATAACACCATGAAAAGTACAGTCTGTCTTAAAGAGGCAGAAATTCATTCATTAATTGGCAAGATTTATTCAACAGGAATGAAAGGCACTAGGAATAAAAATACCAGCATGACACAGCCTTTGCTCTGGAATTAGCCACAGTCTGATGGGGGAAGGGACTATGATGTGAGGCAGAGAATTCATGTTACAGACAAGGTCTGGGTGAAAAGCCTGGGGACATCACCAGGGAGAGAGGACTTGCAAGGGACAGAGGTTACAGAAGGTAGTATCTGGAAGGCAATTGAACTGGTTCTTTCATTCTGGTTATACTTCAAAGCTACCCAAAGAGGTTGGGTTCATCTCTTTTCATGAAAATGTTTGGAATACTTCCCCTCATGCTTTTATGGTATTTTGAACAGTGAATCATGGACTGTTACAATTCTTTGAAGTTCTCTGAAGGCTGGAAACAGATCTAACCCAAGCACCTTTAATGAATCTAGCACATAATCGGTACTTGGAAAGCATTTTTTCCAGCCAGATGGAACTATATATCCAAGTTAAAGCTCTTCTCAGCTTTGGACCTCAGTTTTTCTCCACTATAAAATAAAAGGTATAGCCTAGGCCAGGTAATTTTTGAGGTCCCTACTAGTGCCAACGGTCTATGACTCCACCTTGACACCTCGCATACATTCTTAGAATATTCCGTTTCTCGGTTCAGTTCAAGCCAGTCAAATATTTGCAAGTTAATTTATTATAAACCTGTGGATCCCAGCTGTTGAGAGTTTGGTAAGTAGATAGCTGATTTCTTTCTGTCTAAAGCAGCTGAGGCTATGTCTATGAAATGTCAAAATAACTGTTGAGCTCAGTCAGACAGCTCACCAGTGCTGATTGAAGGGAGAGCCGCCAATTCCCCAGTCTTCAGGGAACAGTCAGTTCAGTTAAAATGCTTCCTCTTATGACCTCAGGCAGATACAAATCTCATTCAGTGGCTCTTAAGTGTCCTCAAAGGCACAGGCTCAACATCCCTGCTAATCAATGGAAAAGGAAATTGTGGTAGAGATGCGTGCCTTGAGATAATTTATGTAAAAGTATTTTGCAACTATAATGTGCCATCAGAATGTGACTTACTATATTACTGCTAATAGTGGTGGTGCTATGGAAAAAATCTGGAAAAATATACAGCAAACTGTTAGCAGTATTTATATATACAAGGTGAGATTAAAAGGTATATTCTTAGATTTGTGTTTCTATCATGTTTGGAATTTAAAACAATGAATTCATGAATTTTGTACCAGAAAAACCAACTGAGAGAAAAAGATAAATAATGTGACCACCTCTGGGTGTAGTATAGTTCTGTAATAATTTTAACAAGCCTTGTCCCTGGAGCAGGACTTACTTAGAGTCCTGATGTTGCCATGTACTAGAGGACAGCCCAACCACCTAACATCTCGAACCTTATTTCTTTCTGTGTAAAATGGGGATAAAACTGTCCAACCCCCCCAGACCCAGTGAGAGGACTTAAGAGGTAAATCTGAAAACCCAACAGCCTAAAGAAAATCAAAGAAGTATTATTATCTTACTGGATCTTTCCAGCAACCATGTTGCTTTTGGCTGGATTTCTTCACTCCCAATTTATGAATGACACAACAAAAGCCTAGACAGGTTAAGTAAATGGTTTCCAACAAGAAGACTAGTTTGCCCAGAGGTTTATTTTCTATTTGCATATTTTTATGCATATGTTTTTATGCAACTGTTTGTTTGCCTAGGGCTATGGCATCACTTGCATATCATTTTCTTTAAAAATCCAAAAAAAGAATACAAATATAGATGAAGAAATCTACCATTAGCAAAAGAAAAGAGCCATGAATTCAAGCCCTATTGAAGGCTGCCAAATGTAATTTTCCTCAGCTTTATTTATCTCCATAAAGCAATTAAGCAGAAAGCACAAAAGATAGAGGAAAAAATAGCTCATTTCAAACTGAAGCAAGCTATATTCTTTGTGCTGTCTCTTCCCTTCCCCCAAATCCCACTTTAGCTGCAGCATCTAGAAATGCCTGTGAATTCTTAACATATTGCAGCTCCGTCTCCTATTTCACAGTTCCTGAAATGACAGAGAGTGTACAGGTTGTCGCTGTGAATGGCAAACCCCAAGGCTGGGCTCTCAGGTGCCTCCATCATTCAGAGGGGAGTCGCTGAGAGTTATTTCTTCGCCATTCCAGGTAGGCATGGTTGGCTCTGCCTCCACCCAGCTGTTGGACCTTGGATGACCCATGTAACTTTTTTGAGCCTCTGTTTTCTCGTCTGTAAAATAGGTATATTGATATGTACATCACAGAGTTGTTTGCAAGAATTATATGAGAGAACGTACATAGGATTAACTGAAATTAACTAGAGTGCCTGGTGGCGGGGGAGGGGTTGGCATATGGTAGGAGATCAAAAACTGTTGCTGCCTCTAGGAAGCTTTGTGGTGTGAGGGCTCAGTCCCTAGACTCTGGTCCAGACAGCCTAGCATTGAATACCGGCTCTGCCATTTACTAGTGTGTACTTGAGAGTCATTTTCTCTTGTCTGGGTCCACCTGGTAGGGAGGAGATAATGCCTCTATCATACGGGTTATAAGATGCTCAGAGCAGTATCTGTTAAATAAATGGCAGCAAGCTCATACATTATCTAAACTGCCATGTGGGAAGTAGAGAAGCCGAGGGAACCATCTGAGGCACAGTCATTCACAGCACGACTGTCCTAAGATCCAACAGCACCCCCCAACTTCTGAATCTGTCTCCATTCCTCCTGGCAACTCCTCGCTTCCCACTCTTCACCGTCAGCTGCCTGGCTTGTCACTGACTTTGCGCCTGTCCTTGAGCCTCTTCGACAACCACACCCTGCATTCAGATTTCCTCAACAGAAAGGGCCTTTCCCTCATGGCTCCCTTTCCCTAAGTCACAGATCTCAGCCAGGTCACCTCAGAAGCCACTGGCCTCCCTCATGTGCAGTCAGTTGCAAAGTCACAATCCAAAGCCCAGCAACCCCTGTCCCAGGAAGGTGGCCATAGAGTGGTGAACGTTTTGAATTATGGTTTTGTAACAGTCATAGAAATAGGTGGTGTTCTAGAGGAATCTATAAGCGCTTGGAAAGCAAGGGAGGTAAGTGAACCCTGTGGGCAGAGTTGGGGGAGCATGCCCAGAGCAGAGTTCATTTGAGCTGGGCCCTGCGGGATGAGCAGAAGATTGTGAGAGGACAGGACAGGGAAGGCATTCTAGGCAGAAGGCAAAGGGTGGACAAAGGCTGGGAGATTGAGCAGAGGTGGCCTGTGCGCCTTCACATGATGTCCACTCACTTCTCCTACACCTTTGACGGCACTTTTTATAAACTCCTCACTTCCACTGAAGCTTTCAAAAAAAGTGCAACTCACCTTTTATGGAAATAAGCGTCTGTTTCACATTTCATCGATTTACATCCTGTGTTATTGACTCATGTCGTAACAACCACCCCAGTGGGAATAAACGGGAGGATCCTATAGAACCAACTCTCATTAAACAGTAACTGATAACTAGGAACTCAGTTAGTAGGAGTGAATGTCTGCACACAAAGGAGAGGGTCCCCTCTGAGCTGCAAGAACTCCGCCTTCCACAGGTGTCAGTGAGAACATTTGCAGAGGTAACAGAGAGCCCCGGGTTACTTGGTAAGGTAACGTGAAGGTTGGTTACAAGAACTTCTATAAAAACCAAGGGTAAACAGGGATGCATTTGGGGTCTTTGGGAAGAAAGATGTAGACTCAATACAGCAGCACAGCCACAAGTGCCCAGAGCTGGATACAGAAATGCTTCTTGGGGAGCTTCTCTCTTCTGGGCACTCCTTCACCTAGTGGGCCGTGGGCAGTCTAACTACCTGTCACCACCAGTTTGGCCTCTCCCAGAAGCTAGGGGTTCTTAAAGAGACAGTTCCTCAGATTTCTTACAGGCTCGCTTCCTGCCATCTGGTAGGAGGTGGCGGTAGCCATGGAGCTGGGCCAGGGCACAGCTCTGTACATACCTGGCAGAGAGAAGGGAGTTTTGCATTTTATGGGGAAAGGGGGAGAGTTGGGATCCTTGAGCTCATTGTTCATGGTATGCCATGCCTTCAGAAAGAACATATACGCAAAGAAGCGTGTTAGGCTTGGCAGACCCCTCATCCCCGAAGCCGTGTGCATACAAGAACAGCCTGTACTTCCCGGGAAGCTGGCCCTACTCCCTCTATGGGATGCTTGCCCAAGAAAGCACAGCAGACCTGGTCTGTCCTTGTGGCCTGGTAAGAAAGGCATGCCAAAAGCAGACATGTCAAGTGACAGGGGACAGAGAGAACAAACAGTGACATACAAGTCAGGGAGTCTCATGCCTCAACCAGGAGAGAGATACACATGTAGTGAGCCAGAAATCTATAAATGCATGGTGACTGGATAAATATATCCCTCTCCTGTTAGGTGTGTGTGTCAGCCTGTCCTCGGGAGCCACCAAGTCTTCTGTGTTCGCACAGCATGGTAACCTAGACTGCTGTGTTAGGATGCGTCACAGTCACTTAATTATGTGCTTACTTGATATCTGCATCAAACTGAAAATCCCACAGGAGCAGGGACTATGGATCTCATCCTTAGATTCTCAGGAACCAACACAGACATAAATTCTAATAATCATTTGATGAAGGAATGGAGGAAGGAAAAAAATGAGTAACAGTTTATAGAACATTTTCTGTAAAGATTTATTTATTTATTTTAGAGAGAACACAAGTGGGAGGGGCAGGGGGGGGGAGAGAGAATCTCAAGCAGACTCCATGCAGAGTGTGGAGCCCAACGTGGGGCTTAATCTCCTGAGTCTGAAATCATGACCTGGGCTGAAATCAAGAGGCGGGTGCTTAACCAACTGCACCACCCAGGCACCGCTAGAACATTTTTATAATTACTGTCTCACTTGATCTTCTCTCTAAAACTCTGTGAGTTAGGAAAAGCAGGCTTTACTGACCCCATTTTATAGATGAGAAAGCAGCCTCCATGAGGCCCAAGTAGCAACTGGAGTAACTGACAAAACCTTTTCTCAGAGCAGAACTTCAATCTCATATCCCCTTTCCCAGGGAAGACTAAAATGAGAAAGTATCACCTCCTGATGGGGAGAAGAGACAGAGATCTCTGGTCTAACTCTCTGGCTTTGTGGACAAGGACAGCAGGGTCTTGTGAGAGCCCATTGGCAGAATAGAGGCTTGAACCCAGGTCGCCCAGGTCCCCCAGCTCCCAGGCCAACACACTGTCCTGTTCAGCACACAGCACCTATCTCTGCCTATCTGGGTATTGGTCCAGTTGATCTGGACTCTGGTACTGACAAGAGTGACAGGCAGGGAAACAATGATAAGAGGCCAGAACAGACAGCATGGTGCCTGTGTTGCTGTCAACCCTGCCAAAAGCAGGGAGGCCAAGCGCTCACCAGCCCAGCTGTGCCAGACACTGTTTTGGTCCTGGCAGCTGAGGGATACACTGAACCAGATTCCCTTGTTGAGCTTTCTCCTCTGGAGTCTCAGCAGCCTTTTCTTCACTTAAAAAAATGAGAGAGAATTAAAGTTTATCTTCCCACCATCTCACAGTTCACATTAGCAGATATTTATCCCAGTAACAGGAAAACCATGCCCATGACCACTGCTGTGGCCAGGAGTAACTTGCAAAGTTTAAGAGAGGTGAGAGGGAGATGGTCCAGCATAGCATTTCTGATATGGGTCATTCCCTATGATAGCCACCCTTGAGACCCGACCCACACACCCTTTGTTCACTTCTGAGTCCATCGACAATACATAGTTTCCAGGACGCTGCAGCTTTGATCTTGCATCTCTCTAGTCCTCCACCTGTGGGCTTTCTCTAGGACATAAAATTTGTTCAACCTACAAGGCAGCCCAGAAATATCGGCCAAGGACAGTCTTCAACAAATGAGGGACAAGAGCCTGGAAAAATACTCCAGCTTCCTCAACTCGAGATGAGACAATTTATCTAAATAATTGCCCAGGTGGCAACTTATCTAAATAATTACCCAGGCATCTTTTAGCAGAACATATATAACTTCCTGATGCTGGGAGCCATAGGAGGCATTTTTAAGTGGTTTCTCATCTCTGAGGATCCAACAGAGCTGGATGACTATTTGCAGGACTTTGTAATCATAATGTTGGTTCCCATTATGTGCCAGGTGTTCTGCATTTCTCATCTCTAAGTCTTATAATAGCTCCGTCATAACAGTATTATCATTCCTCCATGTTATGGATGGGAAAACTAAGGCATGGAGAAATTAAATCAACTTAAAATTAACTTGTTCATGGTCCTTCAGCTGATCAGCAGTGGAGCCAGAATACAAACTTGGATCTGCTCAGCTTTGAAGGAAGCCTGTGTGTTCTCTCCAACTATCTCATGCTGTCTCCTAGAGCTCAGATTGTGTTCTTTCCCATATTGCATTCCAGAGAAAAAGGCAGGTTGAAATAGGAACCAAGAGTCCAGCTTCAAGTAAAGAGTCTGATCGGCAGTGTCAAAGGATCCTTCCAATTCTGTGGTTCAAAGACTACTAGATAACATTCCCACATTTGTGCTTGCAATCATAAAATCCTCTACACAATTGGCTATTAAACGTTGAAAACGTCTCTGATTCTGAGCTATCCATAGCCTGTTGATAATCTGTTCTTATTTGCCCCTCCTCACCCCTCTATACTCCATCTCCAATGTAAAGAAGAGCCAAAATGTGCAACCATTGTGAACTTTCTGGAAGAGGTAACTGGGTAATTAAAAGCTGTATCTAATGCAGAAGTGGCACACTTTCTCTGTAGAGGACCAGATAATAATAAATATTTTAAGCTTTGTGGGTCACATATGGGTCTATTGCAACTATTTAACTTTGTAGCATAAAAGTAGCCCTTGACAATAGCTAAAGGAAAGAGCATGACTGTGTTCAAATTAAACTTTGCAAAAACAGGCTGCAGGCTAGATTTGGCCCTACAGCTATAACTTCCCAGCCTTCTGACCTTACTGATAGAGACAAATAAAAAATGGAGAGTTAATGTTTCATGGATATAAAGTTTCGGTTTGGAAAGGAGAAGTAATTCTGGAGATGGATGGTGGTGATGGTTGTACAATAATGTGAATGTACTTAATGACACTGACCTGTACACTTAAAAATGGTTAAAACAGTATGTTTTAGGTTATGTATATTTTTAGTCACAATTTTTTAAATACAGTTAAGAAAAGTATGTGTATAGACAAGAAACTTGGAAACACAAAAACATTTGCTACATTGGGGTAGGCTGTGGGTGACTTTCTTCCATATGTTTGTTGCTATAAAGTGTTTGCAAAGAATGAAAACTTTAAAGAAAAAAAGTGGGCAAAGTACTTGAATAAACTCTGCTCCAGAAAAAGACATACAAATGGCCAATAAGCACATGACAAGATGCTCACCATCATTAGTCATTAGGGAAATGTGAACCAAAATCAGGAGATACCACACTTCACATCCACTAGGCTGGCTGTACTAAAAAATAAATGACAAGTGTTAGGGAGAGTGTGGAGAAACTGGAATTTTCCTACATTGCTGGCAGGAATATAAAAATGGTGTCACTGCTTTGAAAAACAGTCTGGCATTTCCTCAAAGACTTAAATATAGAGTTACCAAGTGACCCAGCATACACCTTTGTTCCTAGATATACACTCGGGAGAAATGAAAACACATGTTCCTATAAAAAAGTATACAGGAATGTTCACAACAGCATGATTCACAACAGCCACAAGTGGAAACAGCCCATCAACTGATGAATGGATAAACAAAATGTGGTATATCCTTACATCCCTCTTTCCCCTTCCCCCCTCTCCACCAGGAAGCCAGCTCTCTGTCTTCCCATCCCCTTGTCTGCAGCCAGAGGCAAGATTGTGGAGGTGGATTCAGGAGACGGGGATGACAAAGATGGGTTTTAACAGCTGCCAGCTAGGGCCACCAGCCGTTGTGCTCCAGCAATGACCTGCGAGCAGAATTCTGAAAGCTGGACCTCCAGGTGACTCCTGGTGGCTAGAGTGGCTCTTTTTCATGTTACATCTGCCAACACCTAGGCCACAAATTTGCCACTGCTCACACTTCTTGGATGAAGGTGGCTGAAGCTGACTTCATAGGAACCACTCTGTCACCTCCCAGCTCTTCGGCCTTCTGGGAGTCCTTTTCCTATTCATGGAATGGCGTTTGAGTAGAATCTTCCCTTCAACACCCACCAGCCATGACTGTGCAACCAAAAGCAGCTGCAGTTGGTCAACTTCTCTATCGATGCTCTACTCAACTCAAGTCCTGACAAGTTTGGAGAAATCTCAGTTTTGCCCAGTTCTCTGCTCTCAAACACGTATATTGACAAGGACTCTGTCGAGAAAGCAAGACTTAGCCTTTCTATAAGGATTGTAGGGGTCTTAAAACATCATTTATTCCATATCCCTGAATTTCCATTATCTCATACTCACAGAGACAGAACATCACTTTCTTGACAGTATTTTAAGTTCTGGCAGCTGCTAATAAGTTCTCCCTCATGCCCTTTACAAAGTGCTTTCACATCAATTACTTCTTTTCTGTTGACCCTTTGTGAGTTGAGAATCAGGCATTTAGTTCATTAAGTTCTCCCTTATTATAAAATTTCATACTATAAATTTCTCTCTAATTACTGATTTACCTGAACCTCAAAAAAATTGTTTAGTCATTCTGTTATATTTATTTCCATTATGGTTTCTCATTTAATCCATAAATTCATAATATGATTTTTTTTCATTTCCATATCAGTTTCTTTTTTAGTTATTGCTTCTTGCACCCCACTCCTTTCCCTGGGTTCAATTCCAGTACTCCTTTTAGAGGTTCTTTCAGAAAGGGTCTATGAGTGATAAGTTTTCTCATCATTTATGTGAAATTGTTTTCATTTTTCCCTCCCTCTCCAATGAAAAGTTAACTATGTGTAGAATTTGAAGCTGGCAGTAACTTTGTCTCTCAAGACTTAGAAGATACTTATTCCACCATCTCCTGGCCGTTATTGTTGACATGAAGAAGTCTGTGGATTCTCTCTCTCCTTCTGACCGTATTTAGGATTTTTTGTTTAAAAACTTTATCTTTGGTGTGTTTCATTTTCAGTATAAAGTGGCTATGGTATATATTTTTAAATTTGTATTATTATTTTTAATATTGCTTGGGACTCAATGGGATTCTTAAATCTGAAGATGTCTTACATAAGTTCCAGAAAATTCTCAGTCATTATTTTTGAATGTTACCTATTTTTTTTTAAAGATACATTCATTTATTTTAGAGGAGGGGGAGGGGTTGAGGGAGAGGGAGAGAAGCAGACTCCTGCTAAATGGGGAGCCCGATGTAGGACTCCACGTGGGGCTCCATGCAGGGCTTGATGCAGGACTCGAAGTGGGGCTCAATCCCATGACCCTGAGAGTATGGCCTGAGCCAGAACCAAGAGTTGGAAGCTTAACTGACTGAGCCAGCCAGGCACCCCTACTTATTCTCTCTCACTGTCTTTTTTTTTTTTTTTTTGAGCTACAATTTTTTTTTTAAGTAGACTTCATGCCCAATGTGGAGCCCAGTGCAGAGCTTGAACTCATGACCCTGAGATCAAGACCCTAAGTTCAAGAGTCAGGCACTTAACCGTTAACTGAGCCACCCAGGCATCCCTCGAACTCCTATTAAACCTAGTAAACGTCTATCCTCCCCATTTATTAATATTTCACTACATTTTCCATATTTTTATCTGTCAGTGCTCATTTTCTCTGTGCTCATAAATTAGATTCAGTGCATGGTTTTAAAAGTGTTTTTTTTTTTTCAAAAAGATTTTATTTATTTGACAGAGAGCCAGAGAGCACAAGCGAAGGGAATGGCAGAGGGAGAGGGAGAAGCAGGCTCCTCACTGAGCAGGGAGCCCGATGTGGGACTCCATCCCAGGACCCTGGGATCATGGCCTGAGCCAAAGGCAGACACTTAAACAACCGAGTCACCCAAGCACCCCTAAAAGTAGTTTAAAGAATCTGTTTTACCCATCTACTGACTTTTTTAAAAAAATTACCATAGCTCTCCTTTTTTAAAAGAGGCATAAACCATGATTTGTTTGTTTGTTGTTTTAGTTTTATAAATCCTACCTAGTACTTTTCAAATCTGCCTGCTCTTTTTTTGCACAGTGCCTTTCTTTTCTTAGAATTTCAATTTCTTTTTTGTACTTCTTTAACTATCTTTTAAAATATACTTATAGTCTCATATCATTCTATGTTATAAAATTCTTGGAATGTTTCATTTTTGTTTATTTTGTTGATTTTTGCTCATTGCTTCATTATGGATTTTAAGGTTTGTGATCTTAAGCTCATCTCCAACCAGGCTTTGCTATTAGAATCCTGTACAGCTCAGGGTGAGGGAATGTTCCTCTGAAATGAGATTGTGGCAGAAGGAATCAGGAGCCAACTTGAAGGAGCTTCCACTGGACAAAGATGGGACAAGTTAAGTTTAAATAAGAATAATATCTGTAATTGATTGGGATACCTCATATATGTTTAAAGCCATGAGTTATGACACATTAAAAAATTAGTCTCCTTTGGAAGTATACACACTGTATGTAAAGGTAACTGAAGAGTTGATAAGAAGTGTTTCTTTATAGAATAATTCCAACTAATAGATGGAGAAGCAGTAATACAATGAGAAATCACTATTTTGTAATTTCAGTTGATGTAATAGTTGTCAATGATCATCAATGACTGCTATGTCACGGAGAAGTATGAAAGACCCAACATGCTTTTAAAAAGAAATATACAGCCCCATTGTGACCACTGCAACTTTTAACACAAACTTAAGGGCAACCAAGTTTCAGGTCTTGAATGGGAGAATATGATTTTAAGCACTTAAACATGTGGATAGACCATTACGCTTACTTTGTACTGAGTCATCAACATTTTTTTTTTAAAAGGCAGTCCCTGAGATTAAATCATTTTACTATAGCATATAGCCATACAATTCAAAAAGTTATATCCTATATTCTGGAGGCCCAGTTGTTTTTTTGGTGCATCAGAAATCTCAGTGTGCTTCCTTTGTGTGCTTCACAGGTAACAACCCATCAGATGACCACATGGTGTCTACAGCCATTTGTATGACAACTTCCTATTCCTATCAGTCCTGACCCTAGGCA
This sequence comes from Eumetopias jubatus, assembly GCF_037043125.1. Classification (NCBI taxonomy): domain Eukaryota; kingdom Metazoa; phylum Chordata; class Mammalia; order Carnivora; family Otariidae; genus Eumetopias; species Eumetopias jubatus. The sequence goes on along the minus strand of NW_028274819.1, from coordinate 64,458,773 downwards.
TATAAACATGGGTTTAAATGACCTCATAGAGATAAATAGATTGAGAAAGAAATTTTAACATCCACAGACATTAGCAGGACTTAGTTGAGGCAGCAGCGGAATTATGGCATCTAAATTTTCTGTGAACCCAAGCATAGTTTAACAATAGCAGTTTATTACTCACAGTCTTTTTTTTCTAAGATTTTATTTATTTATTTGAGATAGAGTGAGAGTGAGAGAGAGAGTAAGAGAGAGAGAGGGAGCAGCAGGCAGAGGGAGAAACAGTCTCTCCACTGAGATCCCAACGAGGAGCCAGATCCCAGGACTCCGAGATCATGACCTGAGCTGAAGGCAGACGCTCAACAGACAGAGCCACCCAGGTGCCCCTATGACTCATAGTCTTAAGGGATGCTCGGAGCCATGGAAAGAAAGTAGACAGGCCCTTGGTGAGAAATAAAATCAGGCATTTCAAGAGAAAAACCCCTAGAAAAGTCCATTGCAGTTGTCCTCTTCTGATTAATACAGTGAACTTTATTAGCTTCTTTCTTTCTTGGCCTCCATTCCTTTTTTCCCCCCTCCTTCCCCAAGTTTTCAGCTCCATCCCGCTCTGCCTTCTGTGTTTGTGAGGACAAGTTCCATATCATTTCACCACTATTGCAGACACCATGTGAAATCCCTGCCTAAGTGTCCTTGATCCTGGACCTTCCTTATCTTCAGAGTGGAGCACCTACAAAATAAATGAGCTACTCACAGCATAATTTTATAGCATAATTTTATCTTTCCCTTACTTATGTAGAAAGGCACAGTGTTCAGGTAAATGCAGCCAGTTGAATAGAAACTCTCCTGAGTGTACAGAAATATTCTCAAGTGTAAACATAGGTTCCTGGGTTCCTATCATATTGTCCAATATTCTATACCCTGGTGAGCCTGAGAAGAAGATTTAAGGAATACTATGTAAAACCACATTTTATATCCAAAACCCAACGTTTGTGATAGGTGAAATTAAAACCATTGGAGATTTATTTTATGTTGGCCACTGCTATCATTCCACCAAAAATATTTGTCTATTATTGCATACCTAAGTACATTCAATGTATTCCCCCACTTGATTCCAAAAAGAATGATAGAAGGTAATTATTATTATTTCTCCCTTTTTTCAGATGAGAAACTTAGAAGCCAAGGCCACACAATTAGGAAAGGGCAGAGCCAAGATTCAAACCCAGATTGGTTTGGTTATAGTGCCCGTGACCTTTTCCTCCACTACACTGCTCTGGAAAAATAAAAACTTGATGTAAATTGTGCATAATGATAACTTCTGACCCCAGATGTAACCTTGGTTGAGAGCTATGCATCTTGGAAGGCCAGGCAAGACAGAGGGGCACAAGGAAAAAAACATCCCAAGCAAGTTGAACTTTTGAACAAAATTTTAAAGCAGACTATAAAAACAATCAATAGATTTATCCAAATGAAGAATTAACTCATCCCCAAGGAAATAGAAATGTAGTAACAGTATATTTAGACTCAATAACACAAAGATGGGATCTATCCTTCAGAAAGAGAAAAAAATGGCAAACTTCATATATCTTGGGAATAAAAAGTCTTTGAAAAAAGTCCAATGGAAATTTTTAAAATTAAAAAAAATAATTTAGACCAAAAACAGAAAGCAAAACCAAAAAAATAGTAGTTTAGACACAGATGAAAGGAGACTTTGTGAATTAGAAGACAGAATTTTTTAAATTATCCAGAATGTGGCACTGAAAAGCAAAAGGATGAGTAGTATAAAAGAAATATTAAGAAAACATGGAGAATACATACCAAAAGGAAGTCCAGCATAGACCTCATAGAATGTACAAAAGGAGGGGCACTTGGGTGGCTCAGTTGGGCAACTGTCTTTGGCTCAGGTCATGATCTCAGGGTTCTGGGATTGAGCCCCACATGGAGCTCTGCATGGAGCCCTGCATACCACATCAGGCTCCCTGCTCAGTGAGGAGTCTGCTTCTCCCTCTGCCTCAGCCCCTCCCCCTGCTCATGCTCACTCTCTCTCTCAAATAAATAAAATCTTAAAAAAAAAATGTTCAAAAGGAGAAATTAAAAGAAATGGTGAGAGAAAAATCTTCAAAAAGATTGTTTGAAATTTTTCTCAAATCCAATGTATCTATGTGTTCTCATATTTCAAAAGCTCAAGTGCCAAGCAAGATTTTTAAAAAACATACTAGATATAGTCCAGTACAATTTATGAAGATGAAAGATCAAGTAAAAGTATTCAAGCCCACAAGAAAATGAGAATTGATTGGCAGGAGTGAAGGCTAGGAGCAGCTAAGAGACTGTGATGTAGTCTGGGTAAGAGTTGGTGGGACAAGACTGGCCTCAAGGGCATTGTTGAGAAATTAACTCATTCAGGATATATCTTTGAGGTCAAAAGTAACAGAATTTTATTTCTTTGTCTAGTAAGTATTAGTGCCTGCCATGTGCCCACATTTTTGCTAGAGGTATAGCAGTAAATAAAACAAGTAGAATATGAGAGAACGAGATTAATTAAGACTGATTCTTACATTTGGAATTTGAGCAGTTGGGTAGAGAGTGGTACAGTTTCATAAAGTTGGGGCAGCAATTAGCCTTTATTGAGCCCTGTTAAGACAGTTACATATTTGTGGGGGTGGAGTCGGAGGGGGAGACAAACCATGAGAGACTATAGACTCTGAGAAACAAACTAAGGGTTCTAGAGGGGAGGGGGTGGGAGGATGGGTTGGTCTGGTGATGGGTATTGAAGAGGGCACGTTCTGCGTGGAGCACTGGGTGTTATACACAAACGATGAATCATGGAACACTACATCAAAAACTAATGATGTAATGTATGGTGATTAACAGAACATAATAAAAAAAAAGATACATAGTTTATCCCACTATTTTATGTACAGAGAGGATAAATTAGTCTAAGACATCACAATGGACTAAGCCAATATTCAAACACAGTTCTGTTCAAGGCCATACCATACCAAACAGCTTTATAATTCACAAAGTGTTTTCAGGCCACCTGGGTGGCTCAGTTCGGTTAAGCACCTGACTTTGGCTCAGGTCATGATCTTGAGGTTCTGGGATTAAGCCCTGTGTTGGGCTCCCTGTTGAGTGGGGAGTCTGCTTCTCCCTTATCCTTCTGCCCCTCCCTCCTTCCCTCTCCCTCTCTCCCAAATAAATAAATAATTTTTTTTTAAATTACAGAGTGTTTTCATACCTGTGCCTTGATTTACTCTCACAACAATCTCATTAGATAGATAAGGAGCTCTCATCATTTTCCCCATTTCATGAATAAGGAAATTAAAGTTCAAAGAAGTTCAGTGACTTGTCCTGGGTCATGCAGGTAGTAAATGACAAGTTTTAGACTCATACCCAGGCCTCTCCTTCTCCACCATCTATAATATCTCCAGTGTACCTTGAGAGGTACTTGGGCCCAAATTACTTGGGCTCTCCAAAAACAGAGCCCAAATAATTTCAGAGAGGGCAGTGTGATGGTGTTCCATTCCTGACAGGGAGGAGACCCTAAAAAGAGTAAGAGGCAGAGAGTAAGGAGAAGAAGGAAGGAAATTTACCAAAAATGGATAAAGGCAATCCAGCTTCTCCCAAATCATTGGTTCTCAAAGATTAGTCTCTGGATTATTAGCATCAGCATCACTTGGGAACTTACTAGAAATGCAAATTCTCAGGCCCCACAGTGGACCTATATCAGAAACTCTGGGCATGGGCCTGGCAATTTGTTTTTATAAGCCGTCCAGGTTTTTCTGATACAAAGCAGAGTTTGAGAAACACTGTCTTAAATCATAACCTTCCCAAGACTGTGTCCCTTTTTTAGCCCAGGTGAGGAAGCCCCAGCAGTCTTGAAGTCAACTGCTCCTATTTTTAACAGAATAATGTGAAAATGATGCTTAAATCTGACACTGAAGCCCACATCTGAGACTTTAGGGAAGGAAATTCGAATAGAGCTTCCCCAAAAAACCCTTACCTGGGATATCTACCCTTTTCCTCAGTGTGTTTGTGAACCCTGAACTTCTAAGCTCAAGGTCTGTAATTTCATTTTTCTTCCTAATTTTATTGTCTTAACCTTACAGCAAGGTTCTGCAAACGATCCTTCCAGGAAATAACCAGGTTAACTCCATGCAGATTTCAAGGTTGAATTAGACACACATATTGATGTGGCCTCCAGAAAATTAAATTAGTAGTGTATCATCATATATTCATAGTTGTGGACACACTATTCTTTTTTTTTTTTTAAGATTTTATTTATTTATTTATTTTAAATTTATTTAGAACATGAGCATGGGGAGGGGCAGAAGCAGAGGGAGAGGGAGAGAGAATCCCAAGCAGACATGCTGAGCACAGAGCCTGACATAGGGCCAGATCTCTCAACCCTGAGATCATGACCTAAGCCAAAATGAAGAGTGGAATGTTTAACCGACTGAGCCACCCAGGCACCCCCCATTTTAAAGACTCTTGGTTTCCTCACCTTTAAAATTAAATAGTAATACTAAACTTTCAAGGTCATTGTGAAGACTAGACACAATATAGTGTTTGTCACCAGTTTGTGCTTAATAAATGGCATCTAACATTTTGATATTTTCAGCTTAATCTTTTGTATCTAAATTTCCTAAATGGCCCCAAATAAAATTTTTCACTCTAATAAAACTATGAATAGCCTGGGAGAATGAGAGTGACTTTGATTTTCAATTTTAAGAAACCTTAAGTACAGGAAAATAAGCACAGTAAAAGAAACCTTATATTTCTCTTTTTCTTAACCATAAAACACTGAGTAGGATAGTTCTTAAGGGCTGCCAGTTGTCACTATCTAAGTGGGCATAGAAGGGAAGGAATCATTAACAGAATGGTGCTAGTATGGGAAGAAAGTGCTCACAGAGTGGGGCCTCGAGGACTACTAGGAAAGTGAGTGGTTTCCATCCCATTTCTTCTCTACCAGAGCGGGGTAATGCGTGTGTGCAACCTGTGAGCTCCAACTGCCTGCCTTGGAATCTGGGCTCTGTCACTTCCTAGCTGTGTGTTCTGGTGCAAGTCACTTAATATTTCTGCACCTTGTGTCTAAAACAGAGACCAGGTAGCACCGAAATTGTCTGGCACATAAGACTAAAATGTTTCTGATGGCTTCCTGTGATCCAAGCACCATCTAAGTTTATACATATGAATGTGTTTGATCCTCAGAACAATCCTAGGAACTGTCATCATTTTACAGCTAAAGAAACTAAGTACTGAGAAGTTGAGTGATTTCTGCCCCCCCACCCCTCCCCCAGGCTCCCATAGCTAGTCAGTTGCAGGCCCAGGACTCAAACCCAGTCTGAATCCAGAACCTTCTTTTCATCTACTACCTTATGTGTCTCCCTTGCAACAAAAAGGAGCAATTATTATTACCACCACCACTGCTTTTGCAGATGAAATTGTAAGGTACTTGTTCAAACTCTACAAGACAGACGTTGACAGATGTTCAGAACACAATTTCAGGCCCAGCACTGGAACTCTGTCCCTCCCCTCAGCAACTTCTAATACACAGAAGTAGGCCAGAATTTGCTCACTACTTACCAGATGTGCAGAGGAAAAGAGGAGGAAGGGAAGAGAGAGAGAGAGAGAGAGAGAGAAAAGGAGCCTGGAGCTCTCATTTCCTATAACTTCTTTCACCTTACTCTCAAGCACTCATCCCACTCATGTGATGGGGGGAGAAGTTGAGGAGGAGTTGGAAAACTTAAAACCTAGGGGAAGATGTGCTTCTTCGCCTTGTTTCCTTCCAGTTCCTGCTGCCTCTGCTATTTATTGGTCCATGAGTAGCATCCTGTGGGCCTTTTCTCTCACTGAAGTTAAAGAGTGACATCTTGCTCACTAGCTTGGCCCTACCCTGGATCTCACTGGAACCACCAGTCCTCTCAGGCATCTGCAACTGCTTTGAGGTCACCAGTGTGGGTGGCTGGCTAGCCCCTTGCTGTGGTATCTCTTCATTTCTGACTGTTATGGACAACCTCCTCAGCCTTTGGAGCTCATCAGCCAACATCTCCCAAGTATCCCAGTGCCTAAGGTGCACACAGAACTTCTGCATCCCCTAGGATCATAGACACCTAAGGCCAAACTCTTGGGTACTTCTTTTAGCAATTCCTACCCTACCATTTGAGCACTTTGTAGACAGGGATGCTATGCCAAATTCTGGACTTCTCTTTGGGGTTTACAATGTCTTTGGGTCATGTGTGAGGAAAGCAGGGCACCAGATCTCATGTTTTCTATCTTTATGTCTCTGTCATCCTGTCTACTGGTCCACCACCATCCTCAATATCTGATCCCAGAGAGAGGGGGAAAGGTCATTTGTATCTGCACTTTGCCTCCCTTTCTGACTCCCCTCTTTAACCCAACACCTTCTGAAGGGTCTTCTGATTTTCTTTTCCCTCCAGGAAGGGATATTCTTTACGTCATAGACTCCTCATTCCAGCCTTTTGGTCTTTTCTATTAAAGAAAACATTATGGGAAAATAAGCAGAATTAAAAAGAGGTGAAAATCCGACAGGAGTTACTTTGAAAAGTCTCTCTTACACAGACAAAGCAGTAACCTGTCAAATGGGATTGCGTGAAACACTTGATAAGGTGCTTAAAGTTAAGAGGAGTTCAAGGAGGGAGCAATCAGCAAAGTTAAGATAATCTAGGAAGACTCCCTGAGACCATTGGGATTCAGGCTGAGTCTTAAAATTTTTATATTCTTTGGACAAATAGAAAAACCTGAAGCTGGAACTGCAGGAGGGGAAAAGCAGGTGAGCAGTGGCATGGTGTGTGGCAGGTTTCCTGTGCGTACCAGTTTGGAAGGAGCGAAGGGTTTGTTTAGGGGAATGATGTGAGGCAAGGTGAGAGAGGGTCCTGATGGCCAGCTCATGACGGCCTGTGAAAGCCACACTAGGTGCTGTCACAAACATTGCCTTTTTCATCCTCGCAGGAACCCCATTAGGTAGGCAATTCCTGTATCCCCATTTTACAGATGAGGACACAGAGGCTCCAAGACATTCAGTGGCTTAAGACCAAACAGCCGGTTAGTTGCAAAACTTTTTGTCACCAAGTCTCAATCTTCACACAGACAAAATGAACAGCCAGTTCTTCCATCTTCCACCATGATGTCTTGATGAGGAGAAGTTGGTATCCATACACCTAGAGTCATTTTCAGCCTCGCCAACACACACACAAACACAAGTGTGCATGCACACACAGACATACACAGAGTTAGGCTAAGGTCAGCACAGACTCTTTGTGCAGCTTGGACTTTCATCTGTGTGTTGTGGGCATGACAGATCCTGTGGGTGCTGATAGTTGAAGGCATATTGAATTTTCTCCTCGACATTTCCACAGGCTATAGTTGACGAAGCAAATTCCTTTTTCATAGGCCACAAGCTCTGAAAACAGGACTACACAAGGTATAATCACGTAATGTTACTGTTACAAGCCCCACTCAATTTACTTTGAAATGCCATTAAAAATTGCTTCTGTCAGAGTACAGGCCTTGGAAGTGAGGAAGGTCTGTTTGGTTGTTGCTGCAGCTGATGGACCATTGTTACTTTAGGCCATGGAGGGAGACCAGGCAAGGAGGAGGGCTCAGCTTGGGGAGAAGTCTTTGGACAAGGGCTGTGGGGAGGCTAACAGGCACAGGAGTGGTGGATAAGGGGCTCAGAAGGGACAAGACTAAGTCAGAAACGCCCCTCCCAGCCTCCACTCTGGGCTCCCAACTAATTTCTTGATGATGACTAAGACTCTCAAAGCAGTACTTCCTTCTCTGTTCAACATCTCCACTTGGAAAATTGATAAAGGTCTAGGTATCCTTGAAATGTTCATACTCTTAAGTTTCCCTTAGCCTAATTACAGACACTTCATCACAATTAGGTTAAGTGTGTCTACTCTCGATCGTAATCAATTTCTAGCATAGAGGTATGGATTGTTTGATTCACGTTTCTCCTTTTCTTTTCATTTCCTATTTTTAGCTTCTTCTCTTGAACTTCTCTCAGAAAATGGGGCAGAATTCTCAAGTGACTCTGTATGTTAATGGACTCCTGTTTCTCCTGCTTTTTTCTTGTTTTTAAGCCAATTTACTTATATTATGTAATCATAGCTATATGAACAAGCCCTTTCTTCTCTAAATCCTGCACCAATGGATTTGAGACAATGAGCAAAGTGTATTAAATGTCTGTGCTTTTTAGCAAATATTCACTGTGAGAGTCTGCCCTGGGGTGCCACACACAGGCGGCCGTCCTAGGCATAGGTGCTCATGGGCAGGCCACTACATGAACTCCGAGTTCCCTCCAGCTCTTAGATTCTATAAGGCAAGCCAGTTTCACTGGGTTTGACGTGAGTGCTGTCTCAGCGTTTGTCTGCCTTGTTTTCTGCACTGGACTGTAGTACAAATTGAGCTCCTTTCCAGTCTCTGTCCCCAAGGACAGTCTGTCCAGAGGGGTGCACAGGCATATTATTGCTTTTTCTTAACTTTTGAGCATCTTATTCAATTGCTGCATCGAATTTCTATTTTGCACCACATCCCCCTGTACAGATGGTCCTCAGAACACATTGTTTTCCCACACTTTGGACATTTACATGTTGATCTCTCTGCCTAACACACTGCCCTCCTAGAAAACCACCCCTGGAAAGCCTTCCCTAAGTATCCCCGCAAGAGTAGAGATGCTTCTTTGTGCTCTTATAATACTTAATACATGCAACCAACTTTTAGGGTAGTCTTCATACTGGAATAGAATCACTTGTTTGCATGTCTGTTTCAAGAGATGCTGAGGTGCTGGAGAATAGAAATTGCATTAGTCAGGGTCTCCAGAGAGACAGAACAAACAGGATGTGTGTATATGTAGAGAGAAAGTAATTTATTTGAAGAAATTGGCTCATGTTATTGTGGAGGTTTGGTAAGTTGAAAATCTGATGGGGGGTGGGGTAGGGGTGACAGGTTGGAGACTCAGGAAAGAGTTGCAGTTTGAGTCCAAAGGTAGTCTGCCATAGAACCAGGAAGAGGCGATGTTGCAGGTGAAGTCTGATGGCAGTCTGCTGGAGAATTCCCCTTGCTCAGGGGAGGAGGTCAGCCTTTTGTTCTGTCAAGGCCTTCAACTGATTGGATGAGGCCTACCCATATTAGGGATGGCAATCTGTTTTACTCAAAGTCCATTGATTAAATATAAATCTCATCCAAAAACACTCTCACAGAAACATCCAGAATAAAGTTTAACCAAATATCTGGGCCACATGGCCCAGAGAAGTTAACACATAAAATTAACTATCACAGGGACTTTGTCCCATTTGTCTTTGACATCCTCAGCACCCAGCAAAGCCTTAATAGACAGGATTTTCATTGTCTCAGAGACTTGAAACATCCAGTGTAGTATGACCCACACATTTCTTTTTGACTTATCAGTAGACTTACAAAATACCCTTTTTTTAATAAAGATTTTATTTATTTATTTGAGAGAGAGAGAGAGAGAAGCAGACTCCCTGCTGAGCAGGAAGCCCAACCAGGCGCTCAATCCCAGGATCCTGAGATCATGACCTGAGCCGAAGGCAGACACTTAACCAACTGAGACACCCAGACTCCCCCCAAATACCCTTTATAAAGTAGCAGTATTCTATTTAGGAATTGATGGAAAATCTGGACCTGTAGGCAAAAATGTTAGGAACAAATCCTGTTAAGAGAAAAATAAGCCTCTGTCCAGGGATGAGAAAGGGTATGTCATGGCCATCCCTAAAACTGAGACTATGTGATACATCCTCTTATGGCCCTTCTCCTTCTAGAGCCCTGAGTAGAAATGGAAAAACATCCAGCAAGGACTTTCAAACTAATCCCTGGGCACAGCCTGCACCTTCTCTGCCATTCCTGTTACTCTTAAGCCACATGAACCACAGGTAGAGACAGATTGTAATTGATGGAGTGCAGGGTTTTGTCCAATAAATTCAGATAGGCCCCCTTCCCACTTCCTCATCCTTTGGTCTGTGTTTGACTCCTTAAAGCCTATATATGTCCCCTGGACTCGGAGAAGGGCGGTGGATTGGCAGTGCCATTGTATATTGTACTAAGATTATACTTAAAAGTAATAGAATGTCTTTAAAAGACCCATAATGATATCATAATACAGAGACCACATGTAGGCATTCTATTTAACCAGCAATAGAAGAAAATACTCCTAAAGTTGCTCAAGGATTTTATTTATTTATTCCAGCCCCTTGTTTAATGGCATTAGTGAATTGAGCTCCTACTTTGGGACTCATTTTTGTGGTTTTAATGTAGTTGCATAGTTTTCAAGAAGAGCAAAGTGAACATTTACTCATTCAAAACACATTTACTGATGCCCTGTGTTAAGCCATGAAGATGAGTAAGAACCAGCTTCTGCCTTCAAAGAGCCCAGTGGGTGGAGGCAGCCATATACAGATGGTTTGGGAGCATTATGTGTGTTAACAAAAAACTGGAAACCAACCAAATGTCTGCATTAAAGAAGAAATAAAAAAATAATTAAGGAGTAGGCCCATAATCCCTAAACTTTGGAAACTGAAAGTGACTTCATAACTTATTTGGCAGCAGAGCCTGACATGAACTAACATGAAGCTATTTATTAGCTGTATTATTCTACTTAGAGTGAATATTTTCTACATTTTAAACAGAAATATTCATGTGTTGATTACCCAATGCCTGTCAAGACCCTGTTGGGAATGTTATGTAATTGATGCAATATATATCTTATTATCTTTCTAAAAACAAGCAAAAAAGGCTTTATTTGGGGGACCCCTGGCTGGCTCAGGCAGTAGAGCATGTGACTCTTGATCTTGGAGTTATGAGTTCAAGCCCCACGTTGGGTGTAGAGCTTAAAAAAGATAGGAAGGGAGGGAGGGAGGAGGGGAGAGAGAGAAAAAGAGGCAGGCTATATTTGGAAACATATCTGGCCCCAGGGATTTTTACTAAAGCCCGAGGACCTGTATATTCATACAGTGGGATTCTACCAGCAACGAAAATGAATTCAACACAGTTGAATCCCAAAAGCATGTTGAAGGAAAGGAAGCAAGTCACAGTATGATACGTGTTTCCTAAAGTTCAAATCCTAACAAACTTAATGCTATATCGCTTAGGAATAGACATATTTTACCAGGAACTAAAATTGTAACTAAAAGCAAAAGAGTCATAAACACAGATTCTGAATGGGGGTTCCTCTGTGAGGGGGAGGGGCCCACAGTTTAAAAGTGATGGAGTAGTTGGTGCATTGGCAGAATTCTGGAACAAATGCTTGAGGAAGTCACTATAGGCAGGGTCCCCACTTGGGGCCAATGAGAGAGCATAGGAGGAGAGCCGGTTGGGGTAGGAGATGGAGTTATGGGCTCTGCTCATTGGGAGGCTGCTGTAGTACTCCTCCAATGACTTCTTTGCAAAATTGTTGTGTTGAACCCACCTCTAACATGACTGATGACACACTTTTCTAAGTTTTTCTTTCCCTTCGCCCTAGTTTTAACCTGACATGCCCTGGTTAGACTAAAGTTGGTTCAGAGAGGAGCTGGCAATAGGGGATGGGCTAAAAATAAAGGCTGCGGTTGTGTGGGGAGCTCTGATGAGAAAGGATGCAATTAATAATCTCCACTCAACGGGAAACCAAGGTATAATTGATTCATCTCTAAGTTTGCATTCCTGATGTTATGAGCATTTCAAACAATTTATGAGAATTGCTAATGAGAATGCAAACCAACTTGATATTCAGAACAGTTAGCCTCATTAAAAACTCATCACAATCTCTACTCAACGGTCCCCCTACCTCATTCTACTTTTGCACACAGAAGCTGCTTCATTGGATCTGACTGTGATGAGCGGAGCCTGGGGATGAAATTGCAGAATTCTTAAATGTCATAAACTTTACAGTCATATGGCAGTGCCCTCAATAGTGCTTGGGGGAATTGTAGACGTGATTGGGAACAGTGGATGATGGAAAATACTATCTATCATATATCCTCATTGTAACTCACTGCAGATTTTCATTCATCATTTAGCCACTCATTCTTTCCTTAGACAATGTCCCAGGCACTGTGCCAGACACTGCAGGTTGGGAAGTTGAATATGGTCCATGCCCTTAAAAGTGCTCCCTGTTAGAAATGAATACAAACAAGAGAATAGATGATTACAAGCACTATAATCAGTGCTATTATAAACACAAGGGCCACCCCCTGGACAATTCTATAGAATAGATAGTCTGCTATTTATTTATAGAATAAAATTGACTGTGCTCCTTGGAGATGTGCATTAAGAGGACCAAGGGTGCTGCTAAAATACAAGGAGGTGCTTGCTGGTCAAGGACAGAAAGGCTCCATTAGGAGGTGATATTGACCTGAGTTTTGAATAATGAGTAGCAACTGGTCATGTGAAAGGAAAAGGGTAGAGAGGCATGAAGGAATGGTTTTGTTCCTCATGAAATAAAGTTTGTTCTTCAGCTTGAATTTTTTGACCATGTCAGTTCCTTTCATTCTTGAGAAATTTTTAGGTGTTAAGAGTCTGTAATTTCCATTTGGTCAAGAGAAGATACCACAAGTTCCAACAGACCAAATATATGTAATATCCTGGGCAATCTTGAGTTTGAAAGCCTATGTGGGAACAAATAAATGTAAAGAATAATAAAAATAGCTTCTCACTGAGCGCCCACTCTGCACCAGGCCCTAGACGGGACACTTTATAAATAACCTCTCAATGAGTCCTTGCAAAAACTGTAAATGGCGTGCTTTCTAGATGTTGCAACTGAGGCTCAAAGCAATCGTTTACCTGCCCTAAGTCACAAGATAGTAAGTGAGGGACTAGTTTTGTTGGATCTCAAAGCTTTGCTTCTAAGGAAATGAAATGAATTAAGAAATAGTAAAGCTTTAAGAAGTCATACAACGTTCTCCCCGTTGGGGATCTCTCTACTTGTAGTTGTGTAGGAGAATCTAAGCCACCCTATCACCTCCCGTGACCCACTGAAGGACCCACTTCTCCTCCCATAAATGTAGTCAGAGTAACATAATGGTTTCAAAATTGTATCCTTTTAGACCCTTATCGCAAGTGAAGCACATTTTGAGAAGCATTTCCAACACTTCTTTACAGGTACAAATCATCTGTATAACTTCCAAAGAAACCACCAGACAAAAACTCTGGCTTCAGTAAAATAAGTAGAAATTATTGTGTGTAGTGGATTTTATTACTGGTGAGAGTTATACAAATACATCCCACTTTCTCCAATGTGTAACAACAGAAGCCTAGAAAGGACATCCAATTTAGGCTGTTGGACAACCTAAAAATTTCTCAAGAATGAAATAAATAAACAACATTGATATTAAACCATAATATCCCCCGGCATAAACAACAAATATATGCCTTTGCTTTCTCTTTTAAAAATTCTGAACCATTGCTTCAGCAAAAACATTTCTGAATCAGAAGCTTGAATTAAAAGACATCCTCCTGTAACAGTCAAGGTTCTCCAGAGAAACAGAACCAATAGGATGCATATATAGAGAAAGCGACATTTATTTAAAGGAATTGGCTCACACGATTGTGGGGGCTGGCACTCCCAAATCTGCAGGACAAGCTGGCAGGCTGGAGACTAAGGGAAGAGATAGTGTTGGAGTCTTGAGTCTGAAGGACATCTGGAGGCAGAATTTCTCCTTCCTCACAGGACCTGTCTTTCCACTGAAGGTTTTCAATGGATTGAATGAGGCCCATCTGCATTATGGAGGGTAATCTTCTGTACTCAGAGTCTGCTGATTTAACTGTTAATCATATCTAAAAAATACCTTCACAGCAACATCCAGACTGGTGTTTGACCAAATAAACTGAGTACCACTGCCTAGCCAAGTCAACACACAATATTAACCATCACATCTCCCATATCCCAAATCTCGGTAAATGGCAGGACCATGCACCCAACTGCCCAAGTAAGAAACATGAAATCTTATAGAGCCTTTCTCTTCCCTCACCCCATATACCCAACACTAACTCCCAAAGATTTCTAAACTTAGCTCCTTCCTCCTCATCCCCATTCCTACCGCCAAGCAAATGTCTCCTACCTGATTTTTTAAAATGGCCACCTATCAGGTCTTCTTGCCACCTCCTCTTACATTTTGAACCATTACACTCATTTCCCATCTTAAAATGCTTCAGTGATTCTTCATTGTTCTCTAGATAAAATCCAAGCTCCCTAAATCATGACCTACAGGCTCCTCATGATCTGGCCTCTGTCTACTTCTCCTGCTCCATCTCCCACCTCTTAATCTTACTCACCCCAAACCTGGACAGCTATTGCATGTGCCAAACACTCCATGAATTTTTCATATTATGGTGACAGTTCACATGCTGCTCCCTGTGCTAGTAATGTCTTGTTCATATGGCAAATGCCTACTCCTGCATTATCACATCCCAAATTTCCCTTCTTCCCTGATCATGCCTACCTTTGCCACCCACACCATGTACCATGCAGAGTAACAGTCTCCTTTTGCTGAGTTCCCACGGTACCTGCTTCATACTTCTATTGATCACATTTCATATACACATAATGTATCTATTTATATGGTTGTCATCACCATTCATATGCAATCTTATTAAAAGATTTGATTTTTGTCTTTATCTTTGTACTCTCAGTTCAAAAGACAAAGCCCAGTATAGTGCATATCACTTAGCAAACACCCAACAAATGTTTGCATTGGCCTTTTTACTTGTTTGTAAACATCTCCTTCTAGACTTAAGCTCCTTAAAAAATGATAAAAAATAATTGTGTGTTTGGTTTAGCTGATTCCTTGCATAGTGTCTGGTGTATAGGAGACAGCTAGTAAAGATTTGTCCAATGAATAGGCACCTTTGCCATTAAATTTAATCATCTCAATCTCAAATATTCTCTCAATTTTTCTTGTACTGAAGTCTTCAGCTAGGTAGAAAGGCTCTTGTTGGCATGAACTGGTCTTCTACTTTTTTTGTTGTTCTTTCTCCTCTTTACCTCTACCCATCCTAGGGCTGATACAATATTGGATACACGCTAGGGACTCAACTGATATTTGCTGATTGATGACGAATAGGTTTTACACCTATTCTTGTGTATTCTTTTCTCTGAATCAGAGCTTCCTTGTATCAAAATTTATCCCTGAACCTATTATAGTGAACTGTCAAAAATCAGGCTGAGTGAGTCTATCCAACAAAGTCCACTCTATCCAGGAGAGATGGAGTTCATCTCTCTTGTGATTAACCTGTACACATCTCAGGAAGCCACACATCCATACTCTCCAAGAGGATTATATTTCATCCTGATGCTCAGATGAAGGATGAAGGCAGGGAGAGTCAGAGGGAGGAAAGCCTCTGTGGAAGAAGAGAGTTCCATGTAGGTATCTTGGGATTAAAATAAGGCCAGAGCTTCATGAAGTTTTGGCCTCAACTAGAACCAAAAAGCAACAGCTCACTCTAAACCAAGCAACTCGCTGGTACCTGGGCAAGCATCACCTGGAAGGTAATAAGCCCTTTACATCAAGAGTCTTCAGTCAGACTTCTGGGCAACCTAGCCACATGCACAGCTAAAGCTCTGGCCTCCCACATCTCATTCTCACTTTGACTCCTCACTTCTCTATTCCTTTTGACTGTGTCTTCTGTTTCTAGGTCCAAGGTCAAACTTGCAGGACCTACAAACAAATATGAGTTCTCCAGTGTGACCTTCTTGAATGTGTTTTTATAGGATAAGGAGTATATCAGAATGAAAAGAGCAGGGGCTTTGGATTAAAACAGATTTAATAATATCTACTCCATAGATGGTGTCTTAGTCCATTCAGGCTCCTATAACAAAATGCCATGAACTGAGGGCCTTATAAACAACAAACATTTGTTTCTTGTAGTTCTGAAGGTTGGGGAGTCTAGGATCAAGATTCAGTGTCTGGTGAAATCCCACTTCCTGGTTCATAGAAGGTGCCTTCATATGTCCTCACATGATAGAAGGACTAGGGAGCTTTCTGGGGTCTATTTTATAAGGGCATTAATCCCATTCATGAGGACTCCACCCTTATGACTTCAGCACTTCCCAAAGGCCCCACCTCCAAATACCCTATTGGCCTTTAGGTTCCAACATATGAATTATAGGGGGACACAAACATTCAGACCATAGCAGGGTAATTTTGTGTATTAAATGAGATAAATAAGAGTAGCTATTGTCACCATCCTTCACCGTCTTTCTCCATCTGTATCTCTTGGTCCTCCAACCTCAGGGTAGATGCGCATATAGCCAGCCCCAGCCCCATCCTTTCCTTCTGGCCACAGTAATTAGTTGACAAATGGGCATGGGGCCCAGGCATAACAAATGAGCTGTTTATGAGGTTTGAAAATGGACGGTGGGAGGTAAGTCGCACTTTCTTTGGAATCAGAAGCTCTAAGAATGACATAATCCTTGAAGAACAGACTCGACGACTATCTTTACGGCCACATAGAAAGCCCCTGGCTGAGAGTTAAGCCAATAGATGAAATCTAAGCCAGACATACAGGGACTGTGTCTTCATATGTCTGAGCTTCAGAATCCAACAGTACCTAAAGCTAGCCCTGCTTTTAGATTTTCTAGTACATGGACAATATATTGTGGCTTTTTTGCTTAGTCTAATTTGAATTGGGTTTTCATCACATGCAGCAGAGTACAAAGCTATCTAGAAGGAGTGCATCTCCTCAGATTCCAAAGGTGAGCAGTGAGGGAAAAGAGTCCAAGTCCGTACTTACTACTGTTTTGTTTTTTTTTCTCAGATCACATACTATCTGGCCTTTCTGAAAAACTGTACTTTCTAAAATTTACTGAATCATGTATTATATATCAGGAGGATATATAACAGGAAGGATGATAAGAAGTTTTATACAAAAGGATCTACAGCATTTCTCAGCTAATGAATAAGAAAACTGGATCATGTCTACAGATCCATCCATCTTTGTATCTGTCTGGGTCTGGTCAGGAAAACAGAAACCACTCTAAGCATTTCCACAGAAGGATCGTAATATAGGGACTTCCTCATGATCTTTCCTGGTATTCGGAGATCTTAGAAACCACGTAATTCACTTCCAACTTTGTATAGCAAGAGAAACTGAAGCTCAGAGAGAGGGTGGAGCATGACCAGAAGTAGAGCTCTTAGAGCCAGATTCAAGTCTAGATTCCTGTCCAGCCACCTGTCCCACCAGAAAAGGGGCAACCATGCCTTTTCAATGCCACCAATACCATCCCTGAGAAGCACAGATAGTGTTAAGACACTAGGCTTTGGGCGCCTGGGTGGCTCAGTTGGTTAAACCGCTGCCTTCAGCTCAGGTCATGATCCCAGGGTCCTGGGATCGAGCCTCACATCGGGCTCCCTGCTCATGCAGGAAGCCTGCTTCTCCCTCTGCCTGCTGCTACCCCTACTTGTGCTCTCTCCCCGCCTCTCTCTCTCGCTATCTCTCTCTGTGTGTCAAAAAAAAAAAAAAAAAAAAGACACTAGGCTTTAAGGATCTCCTTCTTTCATGCTATGAGATCCTGAGCCGGTGACTTACCCTGCTCCTCCAAGTGTGACCCCCAGACCAGTAGCCTCAGCAAGACCTGGGAGGTTGTTGGAAATGCAGATTCTCAAGCCCCACACCAGATGCACTGAATCAGAATCTGATTTTAACAAGATCACTAGACAATTTATATATACATTAAAGTTTGAAGAATATTGGCTTAAGTTATCTGAGCCTCAATTTCTTCATCTGTTAAATGGGATAATAGTACCTACTTTGTGAGATTGTTCCAAAAATTATCAGTAAGGTATCTTGCAAACGATAAGATGACTTGACTTCAAAGTTCAGGGATTTTCTTCAAGGAGGTTTAAAACTCAACCATCTGGCAGCATTAAAATAAAGGAAATCTCCATACACGGCTTCAATTTAATTCAAATATCTTATAACTTATGGTAATGATTACAGCAGGAGCTAGAAATAATTCAAATTAAGAAACAATATATTTAGTTGTTGGCTTTTGGGGGAGACTGACTGGCTTTGCTCATTCCCTAGAGAGGCAATGTGGAGCAAGGTATATACCCTCACTCACTTCAGTTTCTGCATCTGTAAAGTGAGGATAATGATGCATCAGGTAGAGCTGAAAATTCCGTGAGATAATCCATGGGAAGCACTTGATACAGGGCCTAGCACATGGCATGTTTCCAGAGAATATCGGCCGCCGAGATCACCATCATCCTCTTTATCACCATCATTCACAATCATGTCCTCTATTCTGACACGCAATGACTGTGACCTGGGAAGGTCTCAGCACAAACACTCCTGATGAGAGACAGGACAGGAGCCTCTCTTTGACATGAATAGTCAATTAAAACCTTCATTTTCCTTCTATAAAGATACACAACAATGGCAAGTAAACTCAGATTTTTCATACTTAAACTTCTCTAACTCCTTACTAGTTCTCTTTGTCCTGGCTAATTAAGTAATTAAGATAAGATAAGATAAAATAAAATAATAAATAAATAAAATAAATAAAACAATTTTTTTGCAAAATGTTTTGTGGGGAAAAGCTCAAGATGATTACATGCAGCCTGCTAAATATGTTTTTTATCTCCTCCAATGGAGCACAATTGTAGCATTTCAGCTGTTGAACAGCTATATTCAGCTCAGAATTACTAACAAAATTTTCACCAAGTTTTCATACTATCTGCAATGTGAATTCTCCACAGGGGCTTTGCAGAATACTGGGATTCTAGTTACTTAATTTATTCTCCTGCCCCACAAATTATATAGAAAGGGCCACCTCCATCTTTCATTTCAGAACAAGTTCCAGAAAAGGAGATTTAATCAGCTCACATTTTGGCACACATATTATATTACCTCAATACAACCCTTAGGAAGTAACTGAGTCCCAGAGAGTTCGATGACTTAGTAAATGGTAACTGAGTGACCTTGGTAACTTGCCCAAAGTTGCATAGTTGGTCAGAAGGGACAACACTCAGGTCTTAGAAAGTTCCAAAGTCGCAAAGTTGCAGTGTCTCCCAAAGCATAAAACCAGGTTATTCTTCCCAATGTTTGACCTAATCTCTTCTGCTGTAGTCCAAGCCTAATTGCTCTTATCCTGCCACCTGCATACAAATCTTCAGGAATTCCTTTTTAAGTCTCACTCACCTTCCCCTTCTCACAGATATCTTTTTAGGAAAAATTAGTCCAACCCCACTAAGCTCAGAGCCCGCCATCTATAAATGGGAGGAGGTGGACCAAAGTGTGGTATGTTCACTCCCATGCTGGTAAAGAAAGGGGGGCTTGTAAATTGTAAACACTGCAATAACAATCTAAGGTTTTGTCTCCGAGCAACTGAGAGCACAGGGAGTAATTATAGACTATTGCTTTTGTGTTACACCCAACAATTTTCAAAGCACATTCACATCTTTTGAGCCTTCCAACCATCCCATGAGGAGGGCAGAGCAGGAATTATGATGCCTCATTCTTTCAGGTGAGTAAAATGAGGCTCAGAAAGGCTAAATGATTCTTCCAAAGTCACAGAACTAGTGAGCCGTCAGGCTGGGACCAGCTAGAACCAGGCTATCTCTCATACACATTGGAAAAGAAAGCTCAGGATGGATCATGCCTTAAGCTACTATTAGAAATGCTCTGATCATCACTTACTGCTTCAATGGAGGTAAGCAGGCAATAAGCTGAGAACCAGAATAGTACACGAACCTACCATCACAAGAAAGCCCGGGGTGGGATTGGATGTAGAAAGGGGGAATAGACAGGAGTTACTAGGACAGATATCTCAAATTCCTTTGTTTTATTAAGACAAGATTCGACCATGCCAGTCCAACACATTTGCAAGTGCTTTGGGCGTTAGTCCTAGACCAGGTCCCTGGGGAACAGGGACTTTGTGTCTCAATGGCGAGCACTATGCTGAGCACAGAGTAAATTCTTATATAGATTTCATGAATTGATTGATTGATTGATATGTGTTCGTGTTAATTCCTGGGTTTTCTTTCATAAGGTCATTGCTTTCACCTTTTGTTTTCTCTCCTCCATCCTCCCCAATCTGTAGCCCAGGTCAGTGTCCAGGCTCTTTTCGTCTATCAAATAGTGCAAGCAGCCCTGGTCCTGAGACAGCAGTTTTCAGCTGAACCAGCCAGCAGTTCTATTGTTCATTCCTCTCAGATACATCAGATTTGACATTTCTCCCAGCAGCGGGATTTCTTGTTGCAAAACAAAATGAAATCAATACAGTTTTATTAGCCATCCAGTGTAATAAATTTAACCCAGATGACAGCCTCTAGGCTGAGTCCAGGCTGAGTCTGAGATCCCAAAGGAATGTGTCGAAATATTGTCCACACCCCCAGCCCTCTCCTCTCTTCTGAGCACTGTCACCCTGATCCCATCCTTTATCACCTCCATCTGAACTTCTGCACAGTCTCTTCGCTCTTCCAGGCTCTAGGCTCCAGGCTTTCTGCCTTCTGCCCTTTCTGCACCTGATCTCAACATTTCCCCCTTCTGTGGCATTCAAGGTCTTTGAACCTTTGAACATTTGAACCTCCCCTGACTGATTTCTCGCCCCTCCTTCTTTGCTTGATCATCCTGCAGATTGATGGAACTATTCTCTAGAGAGCATATGAATGTTCCCACCTCTGGGCCTTTGCTCATGCTAGTCCCTCTGCCTAGAATGCCCTTCTCCCTTTCTTTACCAGAAGAATTCCTACTCATCTTTCAAGGCCCAGTTCTTCTGGGAAGCCTTCTCCAAGAGCCCTAGAAAGAAGCAGTTACTCCCTCCTCCATGTTCTCAGTAGTTTATATATATGCTGATACCCGGCACATTATCTCTTAATTTTCATTTACCTGTCTCTTCCCCTGCTTATAAACTCCTCTAAGATGCAATGTCATTCAACCTCTAGACATCCTTGAATTCCCCATGCCTACCTTAATATCCATACCAGGTGCACAAAAGTGTGGTGACCTGCAATGAAAGAATTACTGAGGATTGCCCAAATCTCTGGAAGACTCAAGGAGTTATTGATTGAAACAATGCACATATTACATGCTGGTAAGAGCTATTAACAGTCAAGGACTGCCCTCATAAGAGTACCCAAATTAGTGAAGCCCTTTAGAATACAATATAGCAATATATTTCAATATTGCAAATGTGCAAACTCTGATTCGGCCATCCTACTTCTAGAAATTCTTCCTATAGACATTCTCACATTCATGCACTAAGAAATACCTACAGGAATATTCAGTGCAGCTTCGTAACAGAAAAAAAAAATTGGGTACAATTTAAGTTCCATTAATAGGAACAACAGCTAAAAGGATAATGTTTAATCTATACCATGTAATACTATACAATTACTAAGAAGAATGAAATAGACCTATAGTACTGATTCAGAAAGATGTCTGAGGCATGACAGTGAGGAAAGCAAGTTATGGCATGGTGGAAAAGAAATACCCCAAACTGTTAACAGCAAGTTCTCTTTAGGACATGGTATTAGAAAACAATTTCATTCTGAACTCTATAAAGATTTCCCTACTTTTTTTTATTTCTAAGCAAGCAATACATTTATAATAAAATACATCTTAAGGTTTTATTTATTTATTTGACAGAGAGAGAGAGAGAGACACAGAGAGAGCATAAGCAGAGAGAGCAGCAGAGGAAGAGGGAGAAACAGGCTCTCCAATGAGCAGGGAGCCGGATGCCGGACTCGATCCTGGGACTCTGAGATCATGAGCTGAGCCAAAGGCAGACGCCTAACGACTGAGCTACCCAGGCGCCACCCCCCCCTTTTTTTAAGCAGAAGCCTCCCCACCTCCTCTCCAGCTTTTTGACTGGGTGGTCTGGAAGATAAAGCCTGGGGCTCTTCACAGGCTTAAAAAGCTGGAACCTGCTTTTCTGCAGGTGCTCCATGAAGGAGGCACAGCACTGACTGATGCCAGCTCCCAGTGGCCAGTCAAGTCCCTTCTTCTGCTTAAACTAGTGGCAAGAAGGAGGGGGAAGGGGGCAGATGGAGTGGCACAGGAGGCAGGTAGGTGGCAAATTCTGATATCCAAAGCTGCCTCTGCCTCTCTGTCCCCTCAAGGTTGCATCGTCCAGACCGGAACGCAAAAGGCAATGAACTGCAGGTACATCAATTAACTGCAGAAACAATCTTCCACCCTCACTTTCAGTAGCATTTCCTCCACCCCCTCATCCAAGTCCTTGGCAGGGTCACCCATGGCAGAGAATTCTGTAGACACTGAGGCTGGCCCATGGAGTCACTTCCTGCAGAAGGCAGATGGGGACAGAGCTCCTTGGAAAGGAGAGGGACAAAACCACTAAATGAATTCCATGAATTGGTAAATCACCTTATCTAATCTTTCTCTTTGGATGGAGTCCTTTGTCTCTCCTTGAAATGCTGGAAAAGGGTACATCTCTAACAAGTTTGGTCAAAGAAAAAAACAGGCCCTCAAAACAAGTATTAAGCTAAATGTAGGGAGATATTATAGATGCAGAGAAGATTATTAAAAGTATGAGAAAAATACTTTTTCTGATAAATTCAAAGCCTAGATGAAAAATACTACTCTGTTAGAAAATAAAAATTGCCAAAAATACTCAAGAAAAAAGGAGAATTTCTGAATAAACCACCAATAACCAGGGAAGATTTTGAAAAGGATCTCACAATATGCCTTTTCAAAGGACACCAAGTCCAAACAGTTTTGCTAGAGAGTTCTACCAAACCTTTAGAGAATAAATCAAAGGCAACAGCAACAAAGAGCTATAAAATACCTAGAAATAAACTTAATTATATAAAAAAACAATAAAACTTACCAATAAAACTTACCAAATGACACAGTAGGTTTTGACACAGTTTTGGTGTGTCAAAACTCTGAATTGAAAGGCTTGATATTATGAAAATATTGATTCTCCCTAAATTGATCTATGTATATATAATTCATTTCCAAGGATAATTTCAGTTGGATTTTTTAATAGAATTTGGAAAGAATGGGGAATACACTGAAAAATTTTTTCAAGCCTTAAATCATTTCAATCCAAATATCACTTTTCCTTATAATTTTCTTCATAAAACTTGTCTTTCCTAGCTAAGAATCACCACTTCCTTATTTTCTCTTTATTTCCATAAGCAGTTAGCTTTCTTTCTTGGACTACTGTTTTGCAAAAAAGAAACAAAACTCCTTATATTGATAAAATACAGTATATTTGATACTTATTACATACCTCACCCTCTTTGTGAACACATAAAGTATATAAACTCATGTATTCCGTCCATCCCTGTATGAGACACCTTCAGTAATAAAAAGTACAATTTCTCTATGTACCAGAAAAATCCCCACCATTTATTTTTTTTAAGATTTTATTTATTTATTTGAGAGAGAGCATGAGAGAGCACAAGCAGGGGCAGTGTGAGAGGGAGAAGCAGGACTCCCCACTGAGCAGGGAGCCCGATGTGGGGCTCGATCCCAGGACCCTGAGATCATGACCTGAGCCAAAGGCAGATGTTTAACTGACTGAGCCACCCAGGCGCCCTCCCAGTCCCCACCATTTAATCTGTACATCCCAATATCAGAGCTGATAAAATTGAAAAGAAAATATTTTTCAGACTCAGTGAAGGTTGCTACGATCCCCACGGTATCAATAAAAAACCCTGAAGCTTGTTCAGATTTAAGGAACTTCTCTGTTAGTTTCTTCTGTGCTCTGGCTTGGAAACATCTTGTGTGGATTGTGTTTCCCCTTCCATCCCCATCCCACACTTAGAGCTGCTCCTTGCTTGTTCATTCATTTTTAGTTAGTATGTGCATAAAAACTACACCACACTTTTCCTAGTAGAAGCATCCAATTTACTTTACTCTGAAAAGGCCAGTACCATTTCAGGGACCAGGGTTCTCTGTGTTGAAAGGCAATTCTATTGTTTCATATGACCTAAAGACAGGACCCCCTCCCTCAGACTGTTTCAGGTACTAAATTGGGCTTTCCCTTTTACAGCAGACCTGTTAGATTTGGGGGAAGACTGAATGGGAACACTGAAAGGAGAAGCAGCATTCCTTATTTAAAAACAAACAAAAACAAGCATTTAATAGAAATGCAGAGGCCTTGTTTCCTTAGTAGAAAGAGCTCTTAATAGGGGCGCCTGTGCGGCTCAGTGGGGTAAGCATCTGCCTTCAGCTCGGGTCATGATCTTGGGGTCCTGGGATCGAGCCCCGAGTCGGGCTCCCTGCTCAACGGAGAGTCGGCTTCTCCCCCTCCCTCTGCTGCTCCCCCTGCTTGTGCTCTCTTGCCTGAGCTCTCTCTCTCTCAAATAAATAAATGAAATCTTTAAAAAAAAAAAAAAAGAGCACTTAATAGAGATTCAGAGGGCTTGTTCTAGTTGTGACGTTCTCTTGACTCCACAAGGACCGGGACAGCCTGTGAAGCCCAGCAGCCGCAGGCCCCCAGCATTTCCTCCTTCGCCTGGTCAAGTTGGAAAGGAGCCCATAGGACCTCTGCTCTCCCTCCCATGTTATGATGAGGGAGCTGAGGCCCCGATAAAGGAAGTGACCAGCTTCCATCACGCACAGAAAGAACTGGAGCTCAGGGGTCTGTCCCCAGCCTTGGCTGCAGTCCAGCTCTATTGTTGGTTGTCCGTGTGAACTTGGGTAGCTCCCTTAAGCTCACTGGAAAAGAGGTGTAATAGTTCTTCCCTTAAAGTGGTGAGGATTAATGAATACTAGACACATAGCCTAGGGTAAAGAATATAATCAGTAAATCTCATTTATTATTTACTACCTGCAACTTCCCATCTTCCCATCTTCCCTGCTTATGCTGTCTCGAACTGAACAAAATGAGTTTCATTTCCCTATAATGCGCCAGCCCTGCACATAAGTGAAGAATGCAGTCCTGTTCCCCCATGTGTTATCCAGATTAAACAACACAGTCCCTTCAATCTCGTTTTTTTGTGACACGATTTTTTGAAACCTCATGCACCCAGCTATCCTGTTAAAAATGCCATTTGTAAATGTTTCTTTTCTTTTTTATTTTTGTTTTTATGTTAATTCCAGATATTTAACCATGTTATATTAGTTTCATGTGTACAATATAGTGATTCAAAACTTCTATACAACATCCAGGGCTCATCAACAACAGTGCCCTCCTTAATCCCCACCACCTGTTTCACCATCCCCCCACCCACCTCCCCTCTGATAACCATCAGTTTGTTCTCTACATTTAAGAGTCTGTTTCTTGGTTTGTCTCTTTTAAAATGATACATATTACTAAAGAGTCAACATAGAAAACAATGACAGATTATGAAAAAATATTCACAGCATATTTTAGAGGAAGGATTGCTATCTCTAGTATATAAATGCAAAAAAAAATTCTATACCATACACTATAATATATAATTTTTAAAAAATTTTGAGAGCCTAATTGATAACTGGACAAAAGAGATGAGGCCAAAATTCATACAAGAGGATTTACAACCAGTAAGCAAACATCTAGAGAAATAACCTCATTAATAATCAAAACAATAAGAACTAAAAGTGATTATGAGGTGCCATCCTACTGTGAAATTAGTAAAGAAAAACAGGTTTTTGTCACAATAACATTTGGTGCTAGTAAGGGTACAGGGAAATATGCATTCAAAAGTACAAATACCAGGATAAATTTATACAACTTTTTCATAAAACAACTTGACGATATATAAAATGAACGGTAATAAATATTTATGCTCTTATCCAATAAAGTCAGTCTTAAAAATTGAAGTCAGTCTTAAAAATGGAAAATATTGCTTGGAGCAAGATGGCAGAGGAGTAGGAGACCTGGATTTCGTCTGGCCTCAGGAATTCAGCTGGATAGGGATCAAATCATTCTGAACACCTACGAACTCAACAGGAGATCGAAGAAAAGAATAGCAACAACTCTCTGAACAGAAAAGCGACCACTTTCTGGAAGGTAGGATGTGCAGAGAAGTGAATCCGAGGCGATATTCGGGAGGATAGATGGCGGGGGGCGGACCCTCCGTCGGCCACTTCTGGCAAGTGATAGAGCCGCGGAGTACAAAATCAGAACTTTTAGAAGTTGACTCTGCTGAGGGACGTCGCTCCAGTGGCTAAACGGGGGGTGGAACCCTCGTGGGACAGTGTGGTCTCAGGACCCTCGGGGTCACAGAAAGACCGCGGGTGCCTGAGTGCAGCAGAGCTCCCAGGTACCAGAGTGGGGAAGCCCGCGGCAGAGACAGAACCGAGGCATGGGCTCTCAGCTCAGGGTTGCCATAAACTGTGATCTGCGGCTCAGTCGGGCCACTGCTCCTCCAACAGGGACCCAAAAAACGGCAGATGGGGGAGACTCCCCTTCCTCCCCAGGGAGGAGCAGTGCGGGAGAACGCCACAGGGATCTGCTGGGTTTGCAGACTCCACACCGAGTTGGGTGCCAGAGATAGAAATGCTCAATCACAGGCCGGGTGAGCACGGAGTGCAGCCGGAGACCGGGGAGACGGGAGTGACTGACTGCTTTTCTATGGGGGCGCACTGAGGAATGGGGTGCCGAGTTCTCAGCTCCTCCGGGGCAGAGATTGGGAGGTCGCCATTTTCACTCTCGTCATCCAGAGCTGTACGAAAGCTTGGAGGAAACAAAAGCTCCAGAGAGCAGATTACTTAGCCCGGACCAACAAGGGCAGAGCAATTCCGCCTCCGGCAAAGACATTTGGGAACCACGGCAACAGGCCCCTCCCCTAGAAGATCAGCAAGAGCAGCCAGCCAAGATCAAGTTTACCGATCAATGAGAACGGCAGAACTCCAGCGCTAGGGGAATACTGCATATAGAATTCATGGCTTTTTTACCATGATTCCTTAGTCTTTCAAAGTTAATTTTTTTTAACTTTTTTTGAATTTTTCTTTTTCCTTTTTTAAACCAACACCTAATAATCCCTTTTTTAAAAAAACATTTTTATTTTTCATTTTTAGAGTCATACTCTATCCGTTCATAGTAGTTACCCTTATTTTGGGCATATATATATAAGTTGTTCTCTCTTTAAAATTTTGAGATATAGTTTCTTCTAACAGATCAAAATATACCCTAAATCTCTAGTGTATGACATTGTTCTAGTCTCCTGCCTGATCACATTCTCTCCCCTTTTCTTTTTTCTTTCTTTTTTTTTAAATCCTCTTCTTTCTTTTATCAACTTCTTATCAATTCCTTTTATAAAATTTTTTATAATTTTGATCTTTACAGTCATATTCCATCCCTTCATTATATCAACCCTTATTTTATAAATATATATGTCTTACTTTCTTTAAAATTTTGGGAGGCACTTTGTTCTCACAGACCAAAATACACCCAAAATCTAGTGTGTGGCACTGATCTATGCACCAGCCTGATCATATTTGATCATATTCTTTTTTGTTTTGTTTTGTTCTAGTTTTGTTTGTTTATAACTTTTTCTTTTTTTCTCTCTCTCTCTCTTTCTTTTTTCTTTCTTTCCCTTTCTTTTCCCCTGGTTTCAGGTCTTTTCTGATTTGTTTAGAGTATATTTTCTGGGGACATTGTTACTCTGTTAGGGTTTTGTTCTCTCATTCATCTGTTCTCCTCTAGACAAAATGACAAGATGGAAAAAAATCACCTCAACAAAAAGAACAAGAGGTAGTACCATCTGCCAGGGACGTACTCAATATGGACATTAGTACGATGTCAGACCTAGAGTTCAGAATCATGATTTTAAAGATGCTAGCTGGGCTTGAAAAAAGCATGGAAGTTATTAGAGAAACCCTTTCTGGAGAAATAAAAGAACTAAAATCTAACCAAGTCGAAATCAAAAAGGCTATTAATGAGGTGCAATCAAAAATGGGGGCACTAACTGCTAGCATAAATGAGGCAGAAGAGAGAATCAGCGATATAGAAGACCAAATGATGGAAAATAAAGAAGCTGAGAAAAAGAGAGATAAACAACTACTGGACCATGAGGACAGAATCCGAGAGATAAGTGATACCATAAGATGAAACAACATTAGAATAATTGGGATCCCAGAAGAAGAAGAAAGAGAGAGGGGGGCAGAAGGTATATTGGAGCAAATTATAACAGAGAACTTCCCTAATGTGGGGGAAGAAACAGGCATCAAAATCCAGGAGGCAGAGAGAACCCCTCTCAAAATCAATAAAAATAGGTCAAGACCCCGACATCTAATAGTAAAATTTACGAGTCTCAGAGACAAAGAGAAAATCCCGAAAGCAGCTCGGGAGAAGAGATGTGTAACCTATGATGGCAAAACATTAGATTGGCAACAGACCTATCCACAGAAACCTGGCAGTCCAGAAAGGAGTGGCACGATATATTCAGAGCACTAAACGAGAAAAATTTGTAGCCAAGAATACTATAACCAGCTAGGCTGTCATTGAAAATTGAAGGAGAGATAAAAAGCTTCCAGAACAAACAAAAACTAAAGGAATTTGCAAACATGAAACCAGCCCTACAAGAAATATTGAAAGGGGTCCTCTAAGCAAAGAGAGAGCCTAAAAACAGCACAGATCAGAAAGGAACACAGACAATATACAGTAACAGTAACCTTACAGGCAATACAATGGCACTAAATTCATATCTTTCAATAGTTACCCTGAAAGTAAATGGGCTAAATGCCCAATCAAAAGACACAGGCTATCAGATTGGATTAAAAAATAAGACCCATCGATATGCTGTCTGCAAGAGACTCATTTTAGACCCAAAGACACCCCCAGATTGAAGGTGAGGGGGTGGAAAACCATTTGCCATGCTAATGGACACCAAAAGAAAGCTGGGGTGGCAATCCTTATATCAGACAAATTAGATTTTAAACCAAAGACTGTAATAAGAGATGAGTAAGGACACTATATCCTACTTAAAGGGTCTATCCAACAAGATCTAACAATTGTAAATATCTATACCCCTCACATGGGAGCAGCCAATTATAAAAGGCAATTAATCACAAAAGCAAAGAAACACATTGACAACAATACAATAACAGTGGGGGACTTTAACACCCCTGTGACTGAAATAGACAGATCATCTAAGCAAAAGATCAACAAGGAAATAAAGACTTTAAATGAAACACTGGACCAAATGGACTTCACAGACATATTCAGAACATTCCATCCCAAAGCAACAGAATACACATTCTTCTCTAGTGCCCACGGAACATTCTCCAGAATAGATCACATCCTAGGTCACAAATCAGGTCTCAACCGGTACCAAAAGACTGGGATCATTCCTTGCATATTTTCAGACCACAATGCTTTGAAACTAGAACACAATCACAAGAGGAAAGTCGGAAAGAACTCAAATACACAGAGGCTAAAGAGCATCCTACTAAAGAATGGGTCAACCAGGAAATTAAAGAAGAATTAAAAAAAATTCATGGAAACCAATGAAAATGAAAACACAACTGTTCAAAATCTTTGGGATGCAGCAAAGGCAGTCCTGAGAGGAAAGTATATAGCAATACAATACTTTCTCAAGAAACAAGAAAGGTCTCAAATACAGAACATAACCCTACACCTAAAGGAGTTGGAGAAAGAACAGGAAATAAAGCCTAAACCCAGCAGGAGAAGAGAAATAATAAAGATCAGAGCAGAAATCAATGAAATAGAAACCAAAAGAACAGTAGAACAGATCAATGAAACTAGAAGCTGGTTCTTTGAAAGAACTAACGAGATTGATAAACCCCTGGCCAGACTTATCCAAAAGAAAAGAGAAATGACCCAAATCAACAAAATCATGAATGAAAGAGGAGAGATCACAACAAACACCAAAGAAATACAAACAATTATAAGAACATATTATGAGCAACTCTATGCCAGCAAATTAGATAACCTGGAAGAAATGGATGCATTCCTAGAGATGTATCAAGTACCAAAACTGAACCAGGAAGAAATAGAAAACCTGAACAGACCTATAACCACTAAGGAAATTGAAGCAGTCATCAAAAATCTCCCAATAAACAAGAGCCCAGGGCCAGATGGCTTCCCAGGGGAATTCTACCAAACATTTAAAGAAGAATTCATACCTATTCTTCTGAAACTATTCCAAAAAATAGAAATGGAAGGAAAACTTCCAAACTCATTTTATGAGGCCACCATTACCTTGATCCCCAAACCAGACAAAGACCTCATCAAAAAGGAGAATGACAGACCAATATCCTTGATGAACATGGATGCAAAAATTCTCACCAAAATACTAGCCAATAGGATCCAACAGTACATTAAAAGGATTATTCACCACGACCAAGTGGGATTTATCCCTGGGCTGCAAGGTTGGTTAAACATCCGCAAATCAATCAACGTGATACAATACATTAACAAAAGAAAGAACAAGAACCATATGATCCTCTCAATAGATGCAGAAAAACCATTTGACAAAGTACAGCATCCTTTCGTGATCAAAACTCTTCAGAGTATAGGGATAGAGGGTACATACCTCAATATCATAAAAGCCATCTATGAAAAACCTACAGTGAATCTCATTCTCAATGGGGAAAAACTGAGAGCTTTCCCCCTAAGGTCAGGAACACAGCAGGGATGTCCACTATCACCACTGCTATTCAACATAGTATTAGAAGTCCTAGCCACAGCAATCAGACAACAAAAAGAAATTAATGGCATTCGAATCAGCAAAGAAGTCAAACTCTCACTGTTTGCAGATGATATGATACTTTATGTGGAAAACCCAAAAGACTCCACCTTAAAACTGCTAGAACTCATACAGGAATTCAGTAAAGTGGCAGGATATAAAATCAATGCACAGAAATCAGTGGCATTTCTATACACCAACAACAAGACAGAAGAGAGAGAAATCAAGGAGTCGATCCCATTTACAATTGCACCCAAAACCATAAGATACCTAGGAATAAATCTAACCAAAGAGGCAAAGGATCTGTACTCAGAAAATTATAAAATACTCATGAAAGAAATTGAGGAAGACACAAAAGAAATGGAAAAACATTCCATGCTCATGGAACAGAAAAACAAATATTGTGAAGATGTCAATGCTACCTAGAGCAATCTACACATTTAATGCAATCCCCATCAAAATACCATCCAACTTTTTTCAAAGAAATGGAACAAATAATCCTAAAATTTGTATGGAACCAGAAAAGACCCCGAATAGCCAGAGGAAGGTTGAAAAAGAAAAGCAAAGCTTGAGGCATCACAATTCCGGACTTCCAGCTCTATTACAAAGCTGTCATCATCAGGACAGTATGGTACTGGCACAAAAACAGACACATAGATCAATGGAACAGAATCGAGAGCCCAGAAATGGACCCTCAATTCTATGGTCAACCAATCTTTGACAAAGCAGGAAAGAATGTCCAGTGGAAAAAAAAGTCTCTTCAACAAATGGTGTTGGGAAAATTGGACAGCCACATGCAGAAGAATGAAACTGGACCATTTCCTTACACCACACACAAAAATAGACTCCAAATGGTTGAAAGACCTCAATGTGAGAGAGGAGTCCATCAAAATCCTGAAGGAGAACACAGACAGCAACCTCTTCGACCTCAGCTACAGCAACTTCTTCCTAGAAACATCGCCAAAGGCAAGGGAAGCAAGGGCAAAAATGAACTATTGGGACTTCATCAAGATAAGAAGCTTTTGCACAGCAAAAGAAACAGTCCACAAAACCAAAAGACAACCGACAGAACGGGAGAAGATATTTGCAAGTGACATATCAGATAAAGGGCTAGTATCCAAAATCTATAAAGAACTTATCAAACTCAGCAACCAAAGTACAAATGATCCAATCAAGAAATGGGCAGAAGACGTGAACAGACATTTTTCCAAAGAAGACATCCAAATGGCCAACAGACACAAGAAAAAGTGCTCAACATCGCTCGGCATCAGGGGAATCCAAATCAAAACCTCAGTGAGATACCACGTCACACCAGTCAGAATGGCTAAAATTAACAAGTCAGGAAACGATAGATGTTGGCGGGGATGCGGAGAAAGGGGAACTCTCCTACACTGTTCGTGGGAATGCAAGCTGGTGCAGCCACTCTGGAAAACAGTATGGAGGTTCCTCAAAAAGTTGAAAATAGAGCTACCATATGATCCAGCAATTGCACTACTCAGTATTTACCCCAAAGATACAAATGTAGGGATCTGAAGGGGTACATGCACCTCAATGTTTATAGCAGCAATGTCCACAATAGCCAAACTGTGGAAAGAGTCAAGATGTCCAATTGACAGATGAATGGATAAAGAAGAAGTGGTATATATACACAATGGAATATTATGCAGCCATCAAAAGGAATGAGATCTTGCCATTTGCAACAACATGGATGGAACTGGAGGGTGTTATGCCGAGTTAAATAAGTCAATCAGAAAAAGACATGTATCATATGACCTCACTGATATGAGGAATTCTTAATCTCAGGAAACAAACTGAGGGTTGCTGGAGTGGTGGGGGGTGGGAGGGATGGGGTGGCTGGGTGATAGACATTGGGGAGGGTATGTGCTATGGTGAGTGCTGTGAATTGTGCAAGACTGTTGAATCACAGATCTGTACTTCTGAAACAAATAATGCAATATATGTTAAGGAAAAAAAAAGAAGATAGGAGGGGAAGAATGAAGGGGGGAAATCGGAGGGGGAGACGAATCATGAGAGACAATGGACTCTGAAAAACAAACTGAGGGTTCTAGAGGGGAGGGGGTTGGGAGGATGGGTTAGCCTGGTGATGTGTATTAAAGAGGGCATGTTCTGCATGGAGCACTGGGTGTTATACACAAACAATGAATCATGGAACACTACATCAAAAACTAATGATGTAATGTATGGTGATTAACATAACAATAAAAAATTTAAAGTAAAAAAAATGGAAAATATTTTATATTGTTTATAAAAGAAGACTCAAGGCACACCTGGGTGGCTCACTCCATTAAGCGTCTAACTCTTGCTTTCGGCTCAGGTCATGATCTCAGGGTCATAGGATGGAGCCCCGACGGGCTCTGTGCTCAACGTAGTCTGCTTGAGATTCTGTCTCTCCCTCTCCCTCTGCCCCTCCCCACCCAGGCGCTCATGCTCTCTGTCTCTCAAATAAATAAATAAAATCTTTTTTAAAAAATAGAAAAATAAATGAAGACTCAAATGTCCAACAATAAGAGATTGGTTTTAAAAATTCAATCTACATTATCTAATGTAATGGTTTAAAAGCCTCTGTATGAACCTGAGAAAATGGCAATAATGTACAACTCATATTAAACAGGTAATAAACAATTAATATTGTCTTTTAGAAAGTAAGCTATAAAGTTGTAGATACACTGTTATTTATTGTAATATGTTTTAAAGAAAAGAACTCGTAAGAAAAAGGACTAATTAAATACACGAAAATGTAAATAACTGTTTTGTTGAGATAGTGGAATTATTTTTACTCTTTTTTCCCCCCCCACTCTATCTGGGAGAATTCATGGTGACGGTGCTCTGCTCTACTCTGGGAGGCTACGGCTGCAGAAATATCTAACACCTCTGCAGGAAAATTCAGTTAAGGGACGCCTGTGTGTCTTAAGTCATTGAGCGTCTGCCTTCGGCTTGGGTCATGATCTCAGGGTCCTGGGATCGAGTCCCACATCAGGTTCCCTGCTCAGGGGGAGGCCTGCTTCTCCGTCTTCCATTCTCCCTGCTTGTGTTCCCACTCTCGCTGTGTCTCTGTCTGTCAAATAAATAAATAAAATCTTTAAAAAAAAAAAAAAAGAAAGAAAAATTCAGTTAAATGAATCTCTGCTTCGACCAAGAAATTTTATCAAAAGCATTTTTTAAATCACAATAATGCATTTATTTCAAAAGCAAGTGTTGCGAAAAACAATTTTCCTAAAACCACTTTACTCCAGTATCTGGAGGCTGGTAAAAAACACATCGGTTTGTGAGGGAGGGATGCATATATATTTGTATAAAAAAAGTCATGGCTATTTTCATTTGGGAACAGATCTTGCAGTTGAAATTATAAATCTGTGCCGTTTTTACCAGAAGAAGATAAAAATATTAAAAGTATAGCCAGGGTAATATCTCGTTAGGAGTAATTTCCCAAACAACTCCTTCTGAACACTTGGCTTTATTTAACTTCATTTGCTACTTATGGTGGAAGGAATCAGAAGCCAGTTCTCACCAACTCTCACCTGGAACCAGCTCTGGAGAGGATAACAGCCCTATAGCTAATCTCTCCCTCTAGTCGTGTTCACTGTCTACACTGCAAGCACAGAGATCTCCAAATTGTTCATCTGACCATGCAACAACTCCACTGAAAGTGCTTCAGTTCTCACGGAGTACAGAATGAAGTTCAAGGGGCTCCTGGGTGGCTCACTCGGTTAGGTGTCTGCCTTCAGCTCAGGTCATGATCTCCAAATCCTGGGATTGAGCCCACATTGGGCTCCCTGCTCAGCGGGGAGTCTGCCTCTCCCTCTCCCTCTGCTCTTCCCTTCCACTCGTGCACTCTCTCTTTCTCTCTCAGATGAATAAATAAAATCTTAAAAAAAAAAAAGAATAAAGTTCAAGTTCCCTAGCATGGCATTCAAGGCCCTTGCCTTCCTTGTCATGCTCCTCCACTCACTAGCTCTGTGACCTTCACTGGGCTCAATAACTACTCTGTTTATGCTTCCTAATTTGTAAACTGAAAATAATATAGTCCCTATCTCACAGGGATTTTGTAAGGATTAAATGGCATAATACACGTTTCATTCTTAGAGCCTGGTATATGAGAAGCCCTCAAGACATTTAGCTCTTGGGGCACCTGGGTGGCTCAGTTGGTTAAGCGTCTGCCTTCGGCTCATGTCATGAACCCAGGGTCCTGGGATCGAGCCCCACATCAGGTTCCCTGCTCAGCAGTGAGCCTGCTTCTCCCTGTCCTCCCCGTTCGTGCTCTCTGTCACTATCTCTCTCTCAAATAAATAAATAAATAAAAATTTAAAAAAGACATTTAGCTCTTATTACCATCATCAGCTTCATCAGCACCACTATTCCATAGCCATGTTCACGTTTTCCCCTTTGCCTAGAATAATCTGCCTGACCTTTTATACCAGCCAGCTCCTACTCATCCCTCAAGACCCAATGCAGCATTGCCTACCCCAACAAACCTTCTCTGAATCCCTAGGCTAGGCAGGGTCCTCTTCTGCAGTGCAGAGTTCCCACTGCTTAGCTCTATCTTAACACCCAGCACAGAGTACTGGTCTATGATCGGTCTCCCTCGGCACACTGGGGAGCTCCTCAAAGACAGGGACTGTGTTTTCTTTGTCTTTGAATTGCCAGGCCCAGCGTTGCATAAATTATACCAGTGAATGTTTTGTATTGAAATGACCCTAAAAGTATAATGCATCCAACACTTGTGAGAAACCGTGGGGGAGACAAGAAGAGAGGATGAACCCTTGGACTAGAGGAGTATATATGCTTGTTGGCTAATCCCAAACCATCTGAAGATTAGGTTATACATGGGAGAGCTCCGGGGGGAGTCTGAGATGAGGTGGGTTCCTGAGGCCTATGGACACGGAATAGCCACCCTGGGTCAGACACCAAGTCAGCGCACCCAGCCTTGGCTCTGGCATTTCCTGCCAAAAAACATTTCTAAGAGGACTCAAAATGAGGCCATCTGTGCTCACACAAACTTGGGACTACCTGGGAGGGCTGTGTGGCTGTTAAGTCAGGCCCCTGCACCCTGCTGAGGGCTCTGCAAAGTTGGTGTAGTGTGTGGACACACCCAGTCTACTGAGCCAGTTCTGAGGGAAAGTGCCCTGCTCACACTCCCCATTGAGGGAGTTCACACTCTGAGCCTCCAGACCTGTCCTTCCTCCTCTGGCCAGAGCTTTTGGAAGTAAACGTCCAAATACTCAAGGACAACCAACCCAAGGCTGACCAGAAGCCTGTAGAGTGAAGCTTTACCCAAACAGGCCCAGAGTAATTCACTGAGCCAGTCTGATTCTCTCCCTCTCTGGAACTTGGTAGAGAAAGAAGCAGCAAGAACGCTGTGCTGGTGATTCTCTGCTTGCCCTCACTCCCTCCCTTGACCCATCCTCCACTCTTCTCCGCCTGTGTCCCTGGGGGCTGACCTCTGTGAGTACAACACCAGGCTCCTTTGCCCTCTGCCTTCCAGTTGGGTTCAAGTTCAGCCAATGGGGCAACTGGCAGGAGATTGAAGACTGGAGGAGAGAAAGGTCGCAGAATTCATTCTTCCCACACCCCAGGTCCAGTGATGTCTGCCTTCCCCTATGGCCACAGTTCCCGTCAGGCAGTCTTTAAATGGCAGTAACTTTCAACCAGGCTCCAAGAGCACCATCTCCTCTCCTTACTCCCATCAGCCCAGGAGTGACAATGGCTTCCTGCTTTGTGAGTTTCTGAGGTCTTCTTGTGGGATCCTCATCTCTCTGCACACCTTTACCAATAGCCCCTTCATTTAGAAGTTGCTTCAGAAATCCCAGCTGAGGAATGCCAGCCATTTCCTGCTAGAACCTAGACTGACCCAAAGACTTACAAAGAGAAACAAAGAAATAGCACCCTAATGGTCTAGCAATAGAGTGAGGAGCTACACAATCCTGCTCCCAAGGCTCTGGATTTGTAATGCACCTCCTGGGCTCCTTTATGCCTGACTGTGCTCAGGATACCTTTCTTCCCCCCAAGGTGAAGCCTTTCAACCTTCCAAGCCTGGGCTCATACATCTGTTTTCCTTTCTACTTTCCTTTCCTTTCTACATCTCTTCAATAAATGCCTTGTTCTTGGGGTGCCTGGGTGGCTCAGTCAGTTAAGCGTCTGACTCTTGGTTTCGGCTCAGGTCTTGATCTCAAGGTCGTGGAATCGAGCCCTATATTGGGCTCTGTGCTCAATGTGGAGTCTGCTTGAGATTCTCTCCCCCTCTCACTCTGCCCCTCCCCCTTGTGCTCTTTCTTTAAAATAAATAAATAAATAAATCTTCAAAAAAAATAAGTCAATGCCCCGTTCTCTTTCAATGCCCAAGAGGCTGGAGGGCAGGCCCTCACACACCACTGGCGGCCCATAGAGGTAGCACGACACTGTGCAGCAGCCACCATGAGCTTAGTGCTTGGTCCTTCAGAAGGGGGAGAGGACCGCTCACTGCCCGGGCAGGGACTCAGATTTTGGGCCACCAGACCCTACACTGTTACTGAGGAGACAAAATAAATAGGAGCAATTTAGGTCCTGTTCCTGGAAAGGAAATTCATTTATATTTGTTCTCTTCTGACTCAAGCAGTATCCTCTCCAGCTTTTACTATGATGATGATTTTCCCAACTTCTACCCTTCAGAGAGGACCTAGAGTGCAGCCTCACATATGTGTTTCCAGCCTCAATTATCTGCTACAGTAACTAAGCTGCAATGGAAACCAAGCTCATATTATTCCTTCGTGTCCTGATTTCATTAACATTTTTAAACTTGCTGTTACTTAATTTTCTATTCTTACACCTGTTCACATATTTCATCTAGGAGGCATATTGACCCATAAAAATGAGAACCTAAAAACTAAAAGATAAAACCAAGAGTCTAGATAAAGCTAAAAATGATTTTAATCACTCTTCAGGGATGCGGAAGAGGAAGCCTGTACGATCACCACCGTTGGACCAGCTAACCACCAAGGCCCTTCCAGCTCTGAGAATCTTTGTGAGTGGCTTTTGCCTGGAAGGTTAATCTCACACTAGTAGGCCCATTGCCAGGATCTGTACCCCCTAGTCCTCCAGTGGATGGGCGCTGGGGCTGGGACTTGACTCCTGCCTGCAGTGCCACCCTCACCCAGCCTCTGGAGCTAGTCCTGTCTGGAGACTTTCATCCCCAGCATCTCTGCATTATTCCTTAGGACTGGTGGTGCCCCCACAGGCAGGAACCAGTGCCTCTGCACGTCTCCCAGCTCAGGCCCTAAACACAGCAGGTCCTCAGAGAATGTTTGCTGAATGAATGAGGCAGTAGAGTTCCCTGTGCCTCATCCTCATCCCGGCGGTCTTCCCAGAAGCCCCACTGTGGCAGACACGGTGGTGAACTGGTTTACGCCGGCCCCTCTAATGTGCTCTGGACAGAGGCTGCAAAACTAAAAACACAATGGCCCAAACTTCTTTTCACTGAAGTTCCAAATATGATCTAGGTTTTCTATTCAGATGCCCTGGTCTGAGACTTAAATTCAGAACTGAGTTGCGCGGGCAGGCAGACAGAGCATGAGGCGTGCCTTCTGAGGGTAGAATGCAGGTGATCTGCCTTGGGTTCAGAGGCAACAGCTGTGGTGGCAGCTTCCTGATTTGGGCAAAGGCAGCAACTCTGCAGGGTGATTTGGGGGAGTCATTCCTGGAAGCTCAATTTATAGTCTGTATCTTTGGCACCTCCCAGCAATTCTGTGAGCTATAAGTGCTTTTTCACAGGCCCCTTTGTGCTAACCAGGTGAACAAACTCTGTTTTTTCTAACTATGACCCCCTCACACCCTTTCAGACTGCTCCTGGCCTTTTACCTTCCAAAGTTATCCCCCAGACCCAGACTCCCACACTCTTCATCACGGCTCAGTTTACCTAAGCCATGTTAAGAACTTGCCCTGCTCAGGGCCCTGGGCTAGATGCTGGAGTCGGGCGTGAAATTTTGGTAGATTTAAAAAATTCCTCACCTCATAAAATACTCATTTTTGTTTCACTTTTCAGAAGATGCTCAGAGTCGTTGCATTGAGCACTTGTGGTTTGGTGATAAACTGCCTTTCCCAGTGAGCTTTCTGGAACATAAGTATCTCCCGTGTCAAACCTTCTTGGAGTCCCTATCTCTGATGGATACATATGTGGTTACATGGTGAGTTGCCTCACTAGACTATAAACCCCAGGAGGACAGTGACTAGATGCAAGCTAGGCTCTCGAAGAAGGGAAAAGGGGAAGGCCGTGTAGGGGAGATGGCCAAGGTCCTTGGGAACAGGACTGAAGCATTGCTGATTGGAAATCAGGGCTCAGGTACCAGTTGTCCTGGAGGAGTTCAAGGCCTTAGGGCCAGAGAGCTGACCAGATCCCCAGGAGCCTAGCATCGATAGTCTTTTGTCACATCTGCGAATAGAGCCTGATAGGGTCACAATATTTCTGTTATATTTTTTTAACTCTGTGGGGTAATATGAAACTATAGAGGATTCCTTGAGTGCAGAGGTCCCGAAGACCTTGGCAAGTACCCTCTGAAATGGGAAGGTCTGCTGGATTTGTGTGTGCCTCCATCACGGTGCCCATTACTTGGGGGAGCTGGGGATTCTACCTGCTCCAATAGACTGGCCAGGGACTTTGTCTTAATGGTCTTTCTTGCTCTCTATGGGACCCCAGATCAAAGTGGGGCAATCACTGCACTTGTCCAGTTGACCACGTTGATTGGTCCAGAAGCAAAATCGAATTAGAGCTGGCCTCTGAATCTTTTTCCTTTCAATGTTTGGACATGGGACCAAGAAAACTCAGTTAGTCTCTCTGGTGGCCAGTCAGATGTAAAACTTCAGAGCTGTCAGAAGCTGTTTTCCTACCATATGGGAAAAGCCAGACTGCAGCTGAAGAACAGTAATAAATACTAACACTATTTAAACACCTTCCGTGTACTGGGCACCATGCCAAGCCCTTTATGTACACTAATTCACGACAACCCCCAGAGGTAAATATGATTATCCTCATTGATGAATGAGGAAACTGAGGTAAAGCAAGTTTTAAGTAACTTGCTCGGTATCACACAGTTAGCAAGTAACAAAGCCTAAGGTCAACTGGCTCCAGAGCCCATCATCATAACTGTGACTCTACCTTGCAGAGCTGGCAGGTATTAGGGAGTAAAAATAAGAGATGGCAAGAGGGCTGGTCACGTTTGAGCCCCTGTTCCAGCTGTTCCAGGCTGCATATGGACCCATTCTGCCCTGTGTGGGTAGAGGAAAACACGTGTGTAACCAACACATGGTTGGCTCTCAATGTGAGCTTCTACCATTAAGAACCAGAAAATTCCTGACAAAGATAATGTCTTCCCAGCATGTAGCATGGTGTCCACCACCCTCCTGCTCTAAATCTTACTTTTCCCACTCAACTGGACAACCGTCATGAGATTCCAAGTCCAAATGAAATCATATTTTTAAAACCTAGCAATATCCTTCCAGTGCCCTAGGAGAAAGTCGAGACTTCTCTGTGTAACATACAAGGTCCTTCAGGGTCTTGCTCCTGCTTCATTTCTTACCATTCCCCTGCCCCTGCCCGTTTCCCATGGTGATCTACAACTAGGAAGAGAAAATGAATTTCTGTGCTCTCATATGCTCTCCCAACCCCACCACCATTTTATCTAAGCTCACCCCAGTTGCTCACAAGTAGTTTGCAGGATTGGTGTCTGCTTCGGCTCCTGCTACTACTCCCCTCTCCAGAGACAGAAGTTCAAGACCTCAGCACTCCCAAAAAAGGACTGCTCACCCGGCTGACTCCCAAACACTGTACCCCCAACATTTCTGTGCTTCAGCGACCTGATAT
Organism: Eumetopias jubatus; assembly: GCF_037043125.1. NCBI lineage: Eukaryota > Metazoa > Chordata > Mammalia > Carnivora > Otariidae > Eumetopias > Eumetopias jubatus. The sequence goes on along the minus strand of NW_028274819.1, from coordinate 64,418,384 downwards.
TTTGCTACCTAATTAAAATAACATATGAGAAAGTGCCCTGCACAGTGCCTAGAACATAGCAGTTGCTCAGCATGTGATATCATCCTTCCTTTTTTCCTCTCTTCATCTCCTGGGGTCCCTGTTATTGAAGTGCTATCGTCTTCATTCTGCCCCATATGAAAGCAACTCAGAAAAGACCCCCCACTTCATCTGCCCTGTGGCAGATCTGAGAACTATTATATTAGGCCTCCTGGCCAAGTCCTAGCATCTGACAAGAACGGTGCAAACCCTAATGCTTTAAGTCAGTGTGGGTGCTACTCTGGGGTCTGGGTCTGTGGCTGCGGGGGGGGTATCAGAGAGTCTGGCTTGGGAGAGGGAGCTGCAGAGGCCGACACCCCAGCAGACTTGATTGGGCCTGCCCACACGGCACCTCTCCCTGACCCGAGAGTCACTATTAAAAGAACAAGCTCAAAGCAAGCTGTTCTGGAAGTACCATTCCATCTTCATAGCAATTCTATTTGTGTCAGCTGAAGAAAGAGGGCTGGAGCATCCCATTCTGGCACAATTGGAACAATTACCTCTTAAATGTGATAATTACAGTTTGATCATTTTGTAGGCAAAGGCGAGATCGGTTCCAAGATTTTCTCCTCCTTGTTGGAACTTTCTGTAAAGAAACTGCTTATGTTCCGGGGCCACCAGCTTCAGATTTCAGATCCAGATGTGAATGTGCCAGCCTCTCCAAAAGGACATAACATCTGATATTTATCTTTTGCACTGTGCTGCTGTAGTGAAGTGTGAGCCAAGGCAAATATCTGGGTAATTTAAACCAGAAGAGCTAGACCCTTTGCATGTGCCCATCACCTTAAGAGCTGGCTGTCTTGTCAGAAATCATACTGACATCTTGGCATCCATTTGACCAAGGTGGCAACATAAATAGTGTTTTGATCAAGGCCTTGAATGCAGAAAAAAAACCTGTATTCAGATCACATTTTGTATCTGTAAACTACATAACTGGTCTGCCCATTCTGGACATCAGAATCCTATCTGCATGATACAAGGTTTGGAACCTGAATCATGGCCACAAAAAGTTGAGGATAAACAAACCTAACCCATCGAATAAAACATATAGAAATTACTATGCAGATTTTTAAAGCATAAGTATACATAGAACCAATTATATCCACCACACTGGGATGGGATGGTACCTTCAGAAATGGTGAAACCAACTGATCCTTAGCCAGGTAGGTCTAAAGAAATATTTCTGCCCTCTTCCTGTCCAGCAGGTCCAAGTCCTCATTTGTCATCCTGATTCTGCATTATGATCCTTTCCTAGGCCCACACAGCCCATGTTCCTCACAGACCTGCCTTCAATGGCCACCTGTTAGTGTTGAGGTTTTGAGAATTCTCAGTCTCTCTTTCTGTAGTAGTTCTAAGCTCTTGCCTTAAGTGCTGATAGAATCATTGTAACGGTATTTTTATGGTTCATTTATGGCCATAATTCCTAATATGGCAATGCAGATATCCATAAAATGCTCAAATTTAAAGAGGGTCACAATCCTGCTGGGCTTTCTGCAGCTGCCTGGAGCTGAGCAGTGTCACAAGCATCCCTTGGGCATGAGAAGAAGGAGTACCACCTCCAGGTGAGGTGCCCTCTTCAGGAGACTCCCACCCCCTGAGGCTTTTCACCCCAGGCTACTTTTCACACCTCACTTCACACACATCCCCTCCTGCCGAGCACTTTGGAGAATTACAGTTTCTCCACCGCATCACATCCTCTCATATTTAGCCACACCTGTTCTGTTCATCTGTAGATACAGCATTTCATCTCTGGGTCCTCCGAAAGCAGATGTCTATCCCTTTGACAAGGAATTCCCCATCCACTTCAAGAAGAAATGGGTCTTCCCTCAAAAAGCTGAACAGAATTACCATATGACTCTGCAGTTCCACTCTTAGGTCTATGCCAGAGGATTGAAACTACTCAAGCACGTGTACACACACGTTCATAGCAGCACTCTTCCTACAAGGTAGGAACAGCCCAAATGTCTGTCAGTGGATGAATAGATAATTGTGGTATGTACCTCCAAAAAATATTATCCAGCCATAAAAAGGAATGATGTACTGATCTGCTACAGCGTGGAGGAACCTCTGAAACATTATGCTAAATGAAAGAAGCCAAACACAAAAGGTTGCATATTATAAAATCCAATTGATTTTATAGGAAATACCCAAAACAGTTGAATCCACGGAGACAGACTGCAGACTGGCAGTAGCTAAGGGCTGGGGGAGCAAGCAGTGGGAGAGCCTGCTTACTGCATAATGGGTTTACATTTTGGAACTAGATAGGGTGGTGGTTGTAAAACATTGCAAATGTACTAAATGCTACTGAATTGTGCACTTTAAAATGCTTAATTTTATGCTATGTGACTCTCACCTCAAAAAATATTTTTTAAAGGAAAGAGGCTAAGTTACAGAAGAAGGAGCCACCAATAAAAGAAAGATCTTCTTGATGGTAAGAGCTGGAAACAGGGTAAGGATGATGGGGTAAAGTCAAGGGCCCCCAGTCTCCCCACGGTGGTGTAGATCAGCTCTGCGCAAAGGCTGTGTGGAGACCAGGGCTCCTCTCAGGAGCTGGCAGACCATCAGGTGAAGGCCTGAACCCGCATGTGGAGTCAGGGCTCCTGCACTCCACTGCTGGCTCCTCTCCCGTGGGTCTCCGCCTCCCTCAGCTGCAAACCCAGAGAACTACCTCCCAGGCCTGCTGTGAGGCTTTAAGCAAACAGCAAATAGGAAGCTACTCATGGCCCACCACAAAAATGCAAGGCTTGCCTTTTGGTTCAGGGTTCACATTCTAACTTACTCCTCACATGCCCCTGAATGAGTCACTGAACCTCTCTGAACCTTGTTCTTATCTCTCCCTACTTTGCAGGATTGTTGTGAGGCCTGGCAATAATATATGCCAGGTGCTTTGCACCCATTACCTGCTCCAAGAACAGTTCCTGCTTGGAAGGGGAGGAATAAGAGCAAGTGAGCACAATGGGTGTTGGGGGTAGAGGTGGGTGTTGTTGGAAATGTCACGACTGGTGCAGGATCTTGATGTACTAGAAACGGCATCCATGCAGCCCCTTCCCTCTCCTGCATCCATAGCAGACATCGCCAGTTGACAGTGGATATTCTTCCCTACAAGGCCAGCATGTGGCCTCAGAAAATGCTTTGTTCTGAGCAGTCAGTCCAAGGGAGTTGTTATGAACATGAAACCTGGTTGCCACCAGAGATTTCGTTTTCTTGAACAAAGATCAAAGATGCAGAATAGCCCCTTGGAGGAGGAGAGGTCATGTGTCCCTAATAGCAGCCATGATCTCACAATTTGTGCCCCATGCCCAATGGACACCAACGGTGGAGGGGTGAGTGACAGTGTGACTTCTCTGCACCGTATACAGTATGCTCTGTTCTGAGCTCCACCACTTACTTGCTCTGTGACCTGGGACACAGCTCACTTCACCCTTTTGAACCTCAGTTTTCCCATCTGTGAAATAGGAGCACCACTACCTCACTCATGGAGTTGCTAAGGAGCTCAAATGTACTGATGTATAGGAATGAGCTCACATGAAGAGATAAGCAACTCCCATGTATCAGGAGTTCTTTGGGGAAGAATGTCCCACTCTGTGGTTAGGGAGGGGAGGACACAGGCCACAGGAGGCTTTGACGAGATTTGCCAGCTCTCCTATACCCCAGGACAGACACTGGGCCCTGAAGACGAGGAGACCCCAAAATCCTATTTCCCAGGCAGATCTCTTTGAGATCCAAGGCAGCCAACTGTACTTCGAGGCAGGTTGCTCTGATCAGGCACCTTGAGGCTGGAGCTATGGACTCTGCCAGGAAAGAGGGGCTCTCAAAGATCCTCCAGGTCAGTATCTAGGACAGGAGACCTGGGTGAAATACATGTCCCGGACTCCTAAAGTCCAGACAAGGGGACTGAGCAAAGAACAGGCCAAGACTCTTTCTTTCTAATGCCACTCCCCAGGCTAACACCCTTCGGCAATTCCTCTTCACCCACAGATGGAGTCAAAGAGAACTTGAGGGCCAGCCCTACCTTTTCCAACCTCACCTTCAGAATTCCTCTGTCCTCAACCCATTGCTCCAGCCATCCTCTCAAATGAACCAGACTCTCTCACACATACTTCCTGACTTTTGCAAGCACTGTTGCCTTTTGCACACACCCTACCCCCATCCACCAAATCCACTTAACCAAATTACTTTTTTACTCATCCTTGCAAATGAAAGACTTTCCAGGGCTCCTGACTTTGGGTAGTATAAGCCTCTCTTACACCTTCCGTTGGTGTAAGGGACTTTTCTCCTTGGCACCTTTCTCCTTCATCATAGTATTGATTACAGTTAGACTGATAGCAATCTGAGGGCAGCATTGGGTCTTATGTCTGGATCCTCATGGCTTAGCAATGTGCCTGACACCATAAATAGTACTCAGTAAGGATTAGTTGAAGGAATAAATGAATAACCAGTGAGAGACACTGTCAGGTATGATGTCACATTGCAAAATATAATGTTTTAACAATTCTTTTGTTCTCTTTTTCTTTCCTTTTAATCTTTTTCTTGATTTACTATAATCAGCAAACTTTTCATTGGTTGTCATTGCCAGCTCCCTAGTACGTTCAGGAAAAGAAGGTCTCAGATCCGTGGGGGATAGGGGGCTTGTGGTCACTTTCAAGCCATGAAAAGTGTGATATTAACATAAAATAGCACAAGGGCCCCTGGGTGGCACAGTCGATTAAGTGTCATGATCAAGCCCTGCATCAAGCTCTGAGCTCAGTAAACAGTCTGCTAAAGTTTCTCTCTCCTTCTCCCTCTGCCCTTCCCTGCGCTCTCTCTCTCTCAAATAAACAAATAAACCTTAAAAAAAAAACCCCATAAACTAGCACAAAACTTTAGTGACAATGTGCTCCTCTGACTCAAAGATTACACAAAAACTATAAAATTAGTTGCAGAAATAAGGGCAAAAGATGGTCTTTTGTTCTGTCCACATACCCCCTCTAGTGTCAAAAACTCAAAGTAAACTAAGGAAGGAAAAGAATCCCATTGGGTCCCATCTGTCTCCCAAAGCCTCATTCACCTGCTTTAAAAAATACATTAGAGTTCCTTCATATCACCTATTCTGAGAGAAAAGGACCAATGTAGGGGGTGGTCCAGGCTGCATCTTCTCCCCTTGAAGTCACCAGAGTTACATTCACAGAGCTGGCAGGCCACTGGCCATCTCTTGCAATTATGTCCAACCTGGGTTCCCAGACCTCTAGGCCTCAGAAGAAAAAGTACTGGGGTCCTCATGAGGGACCTGGAATTTCACAATGCCTGAGGAAATTGTGCCAACACTGGAGATGAAAGAAAACCACCAAAGAAACTGGCAAGTGTTTTTGCCTTCAGGACATTATCCGCTTGGTGTTGGATCAGTACTGCATATCTCCCACTCGCTAAATGGTAGTTATCTATGTCTTAAAATACTCAAAAATAGGAAAATAAGTAATGGTTTCATATATGTGGTTGGTAAAGAGTGTGAAATATGTTTAAATTTGGGGCTCATAAGAGCAAAAATATAATAAAAGTGGCCCTTCACAATGAAAAAGCTAGGACCCACTTCCCTGCTAAGCTATTGGCCTCTAAGATGTGGATAAACCAGGCTGCTTTCAGAGAGACAGCACTTCTCATGGCCAGGCCACCTCATCAGACATTGGGAGGAGCAATGATTCACAAGCCTGTACTAGTGAATGGCAAATAGTGTTTCCTGGAAAGGTACTCAAACTGGCTTTTATCAGTTTGGGCTTAAAAACATTCAAAATCTCCTGAGAATTTATTGTACAAACCCAATTCCTTAGTCTTTTTATTCTTGTTTTCAGTATTATATCCCCCAATTCTGCCCAATCTTCCAAATGACTTTGGTGCCCCTATCAGGTCTCCTCACCAAACTATGACTATATTTTGAACATTTATTGATTCATTCAACACATATTTACCAAAGGCTCATTAGGGGCCAGGCATTATGCCAGGTGTTGGGAGAAAACAGTGACAGATGTGTCTCCACCATCATGGAGGATACAAATAAGAAATACAAGGGCAAGGGCAGGAACATGGATCCCTCAGGAGTTCCATGAAAGAGAATATGACTAGCCCTGCTTTGGTCATTTGACTAATCAACACTTTACTTCTGTTGCAGAGTTTTACACTGATGTAAATAATAACCAGTAAGTGTGAAGTCAGGTACACTTTTTTCCATAATCATTACTTAAGGTAATTAAAAATATCGTGGTCCCACTAACTGGTCTATATCTTCCAGTAGTCTGTGAGCTCCTCCAGAACAGTGATCATCATATCATTTGACAGAATTACAATCATACTGGATATACATACACATATGTATATATCATTACTTTAATATATGTGTATATGTAAATAATTTTTTAAAATGACTATATCATATTAATGATTATATAATATTCCATGATTGTATAATATTCCCATTTGAATAACAGTTCCAACTATATGATTGTATAGTATTCCAACTTGGGACATTTGTGCAAGTTGCTGAACCACATTGAATATTTAGATTATTTCTAATTTATTACTATTATAAATAATATTCCATGGGTTATAATTTTTAAAAATCTTAGCTACAGATATGACTACTTTTTCTCAGGATAGATTTTTAGGAGTGAACCTCTGGCTATTCACTTCTTATAATTTCATATATATTATTAAATTGCTTTCCAAATGTACTAATTTACACACCTGCCAGCAGTGTGAGTGACCCTATCTAATTGCATATTTGCTGGCATCGATTATTTTTTTTAACTTTAATAGGTAAAACTGGTATATCTTTATGTTTGCTCTTTTCATTTTCCTGGTGAATTTAAGCTGTTCCTTTTTTTCCTTCGGTTTTTTAATAGCCTTATATTTCCTTTCCATAAATTGCCTGTTAAAGCCCTTGCCCACAGGAATCAAGTGTTGTTCCTTTAATGGGCCTCAGTGCTTAGAAAGGTCTTGTTATGCAGCCGACGCTTACAAAGCTTTGAAAACAAATAGGAAAATCCAGGGGTAACTGTTTACATCCTTTATGCGAATAATTAAGCCTCTAAAACCTAACGACTGTGACCACTTTAGAATTTACGAAGAATATATTAGCATACTTGAACCCCACAACTACTGTGTACTGTTATTTTCAGCATTTTTACCGTGTGTTACAAAGTCTGAAGTAACAGGTCTCAGAGGGGTAAGTGGTGAAAATCAGGTCCACTCTGGAAACAGAAATTGTTTCCCTCCAGACAGGGACTAAACCAACTGAAGTTCGTCCTCCTGTACACAAGAGGGCGAAGCAGTAGGCCATGAAGCCGCACGAATAAGGGCCTCGTTGGACTACATTTCCCAGGTTTCTGCGCGATCCCCCGGAATGCTCAGCCGACGAGGATTTCAGGTCCCAGGTTGCCCGGCGGTAGGCTGCGACTCCGTCTCCCACCCAGGCGCGTAATGGCTCCTGGCTTTTCCGGGGAACCTCTGCTGTTGAGCTGTACCTCATTGCTAGGGAACGGGCACTGGAAGGTCTCAGACACGGTCCCGCTTTCTTAGGGCGGTAACGTCCTGCGCCGGTTGGGAAGGGAAGGTGGGAGGAGCGGAGCCGCTGTGAACCATGCTCGTGAGCTGTGGGTCCGTCTGTGAAGAAGCCCACCTTTGCCGGACGGCTGGAGTCTGCGCTGGCCCTGTCTTGTGTGGCAGGCGGAAAACTACACTTCCCAGCATCCTCGCGGTGCGAGAACTACCTTGCCCGAAAGTCTGAGCGTGATTCAGCCAGCCTTTCGCCTCCTCCCGCCAGCCCGAAAACAGGAAATGTGGGGTCGTTGTGTTTGGCGGCTGCTGCGATCTGAGGGCCGTGGGAGCCACCGGGTTTCGAGCCTCGGCGGGGATTTTTCGCCGGCCCTGCGAAGAGGTGAGACGAGGCAGCTTGTCACCGAAGCCTGAGTGTTATCTGGGGAGACTGCCTGTGGTTCTTGCCTGCTCGGTCGCGCGCGAGGCGACAGTGCCACGCCCCTTCCAGCCCCGCCTGGTGCAGGCGACCCCGCGGCTGGTCTCGCCAGGTTGTGCGGGGGCGAGGACCCAGTAGAGCACCGCCTTCTCCTCTGAGAGCCTGGGGTTCCCGCCTGGTTCCATCACTAGAGTGTGCCCCGCCCCGGCTTCTTTCTCAGGCCTTGTTTCCTTCTTACTGTCAAATGGGGCTGGCAGCCCTCGCCTTCTGGGAGGTATGTCAGGAGCAATCTTGTGTTCTGAGAGTTCTGGTTTCTCTCGTGGCCTGTTCACACCTAGGCTGTGTTATTTGAGTGCTGTCTTGAGCCCACGTTTTTGGTAGACCACAGCATACATGTCAGGCCAGCTTTATTTTCGCTGTAATTTCTAGTACTCTGCAATCACATAGTAGCCATTCAAAGCAAAACAAAACGTGAATGCTGGAACCTGCAAGTGTTGAACTTGGTGGCACCCCTGTTAGCATTGTGTCCTGAAGGACGTCAGACTTGATGCTGAAAGATGATTCTAGACTCCATCTCCTCTCACCCTTTTTAAAAAACTCTGTAAGGTTGTCTACACAATAGGCACTTCGTACTAACCTTATCATTCCATGTTCAACCTAAATCTTCAGTGCCATGTAAAATGAGCCACCCAGTGCCCACTGTACTTTGTGCCATTCTGCTAATTCATTTCACTCACACAGATTGCAGTTGTAGATCGCCCATCTGTAAGACTGCTGTTGAGCTCCCAGTGTCTGTCACAAGGTATTTGGTTACATATTTAGGTGTTGGGTATACTTTTATACATTATGATGGATTTTACAAAAAGGAGATAGCATTTTTTGAACCCTAGGAAATCACCCCATTTTCAATCTAATCGTTGTAAATTTTGAGAGATAATGTGTTTTTGTTTGAATATGTAAACAATATTAAACAATTTTGGAGAATGAACTTTGAAGTACTAGAAAATACTTAATAAATAAACAGTGTTGTCTTAACATATTTGTTTAGTTACCCTACTTGAATCTGACTTTCTTGGAGAAATCTTAAGTGGCCCCTTACAACTAATATGATTTGTGTCCCTCATCACTGAACAAATAGTAATTGAATGCTTACTGTGTAGTTTAAACTTGCCTAATAATGTCGGTAATGAAGGAACTTAAAAACCTTTACCTGGACCTATGGAAGGATCTCAGTTATTTAGTCCAATATCCTTTTTAAAGATAAATAATAGAAGGCATGGGAAGGTGATGCAATTTGTCTAAGTTTTAATAGTGCTGGATTCCTAGTTCATTACTGCTTCCCAAATTTAGCAGAATAGAAACCCTGGGGATACTTTCTAAAAATATGTAGTTTTAAGCCCTACTCCAGAACTACTGAGTCCGTCTTCAGGGGTGGAGACCAGGGATCTCTGTGTTACTTATTAATTCTGATAATTCTGATGTAGCTAGCAAAGCGCCTGCCAACAGACCAGCATATAGAAATATATATTAATAACCAGCTATGTCACTAAAGTATTGCAGCTCTAAAGTTAGCAGTAAGTTAATATAAAACTTGTAGCTTAGATTTAATGAGACAGCATTTTACATGTATTATCGAAAGTAAAATATGGCCTTTCCTGGCGAAGAGGCAGTTTGGTTCAAGGTAAGTCAGAGTGCTAATCCAAGATACACAGTTTAACAGCTTCGTGATGCTGGTTAAGTCTTTAAATGGAGTTTGTTTCTCACTTTAAGAAAACTACAAGATAGGTATGAAAGGAGCGGTTTGGGGTTTTGTACAATTGTGTAAGTCTGGGAACTTCTAAGGTATTAAGGATCTGTTATCCACCCTGAGCTAAGAACAGTGATTCTTGTTACTTCATCCTCTACCTATTAATATGCTTGCAAAGACTTATTCTTAAAAGTGCTTATGAGGAAAAAATAAAGTGCTTATGAGTTGAAGTCTTGTGAAGCCCTACTGTGGATATCAAAGCTTTTCCATTTCCTTATTCCCTCCAAAGAAGAGTGCTCTCTAAAGTTCTACTGCAAGGGAGGGTGTTAACACCTACTTCTTAGGATTGTGAGGACTTAGCCAAAGATTACATAACTATTTGAGTACACCTAAGGAATGAATGTTCCACAGATCTTTCTCTATTCTCGTTTCTTCTCATCCCCATAGTAAATAGAGTCCAAGGTAGAAATAGCAAAGGCAGCTCTTGCCTTTGTGAATTTTGCTCATCCTGTTCCTCCTGTCTGGCTTTAAAATTTACCGTAACCTAGTATCTTTTCCAAATAGCCATTTTTAGAAACTTTTATTTTATTTAAATTCAATTAATTAACATATGGTGTATTAGTAGTTCAGAGGTAGAGTTCAGTGATTCATCAGTTGCATATAACACCCAATGTTCATTATGTCATGTGTCCTCCTTAATGCCCATCACCCAGTTACCCCATCCCCCCACCCTCCTCCCCTCCAGAAACCCTCAGTTTGTTTCCTGAGAGTCTCTTATGGTTTGCCTCCCTCTCTGATTTCATCTTAATTTATTTTTTCTTCCCTTCCCCTATCATTCTCTGTTTTGTTTCTTAAATTCCATATGAGTGAAATCATATGATAATTGTCTTTCTCTAGAAAGATTGACTTATTTCACTTAGCATAATACCCTCTAGTTCCATCCACATTGCTGCAGAGGGTAAGATTTCATTCAGATAGCCATTTTTTAACCCTTTATTCTCATCGAGGACCAAATATTTCTCTTCTGTATTCCCTTATGGATATATCTTGATAGGACATGAGTTAAAACCACAGCCTTGATCTTCATTGTACCTACAATACCTAACACAGTTCCTGTCAATCAGCAAATGTCTGCTGAGCACCCAGAATTGTATTAGGCATGGGGGATTCCATGATGAGCAAGAACAGGTATGGTTCCTGCTCACAGGAATCTTACCATCTTATGCAGTGGTAGTCAGTTTTTCTGTAACCAGCCAGGTTATATTGTAGGCATTGTGAGCCATACAGTCACTTGATACTATTCTGGTCTTGGTAGCATGAAAGCACCCATAGGTGTAAAAAGGACTGGCTATTTCTTTTTTATCATTTGAACTTAGAGTCATATTTAGATACTGTTTTTTAAATTCTCATGTTTTTCATTCATAAGTGAATGAGCATGGCTGTGTTGCAATAAAGCTGTTTAGAAAAATAGGTGGTGATGGCCTGCAGGCTGTGGTTTGTTGACCTGACCCCTGGCCTGGTGGGAAAGGTAAGCAGTTAACAATCATATAAATGTGTAAATTGTGAGGTGCGGCAAAATAATGTTCTAGGATCCTGTGAAAAACCCTAACAAGAAAACACCTGACCTAAAGGAGTTTGGGCAGGCCTTCTGGTGGAGGAGACATTTGAACTGAACACTGAAGGATAAATATGAGCAGGCAAAGAAAAGGGGAACTTTCTTAAATTATTAAGAGAATTAAAGAATTAAGAATCCTTGAGAGCGGAGGGCCAAATTGAGCACAGTGGGACATGAGATTGCAGCTGCACCCGGCAGAGATTTACAGCAGTGGTAGGTATTTATTTGGTCTCTCTCCCATATCAGTGGGAAGCTTCCCTTTGTGAAAGGAAGAATTGTGCACTAACCTGCCTAGCTCTGAGACCATAAGATCTCAGGCAGTTACTTTGCATTTCTGAACCTGTTCTTCTCATCCATAACATGAGAATTTTAAGGATAAATAATAGGTGTGAAAGCAGTATCGTGTTATATAAATATTCCCCCCCCCCTTGCCCACGGTAAACCCCAAATAAAATACTAAACTTCTAATCAAGGATGGGTAACTGTGGGTACTAATCATTCCTAATGCAATTGTTATTGGAAATATTACTGAAATCTGCCCCTCTTTTTCCTCTAATATTTTCTTTTCTCTTCCTTAGGTCTAATATTGACACACAAAGGCACATTGCTTAACTCTTCTAGATGGCACTCAGAGCCAAAAAGATTGCTGACCACTGCGCTGTGTGTGTGTACGTGCACGCGCGTGTGTGCAAAATTGATCCATCTTTACATCTGATTCCTATTACCTGTAAACAGAATTTATCTGAGTATTTGAATGAATTGATATAAAGGACTGGCCATTGCTTTTTCATCATTGAATTTAGAGTTTATGTTTAGATACTGTTTTTAAACATCTCTTTCCTGCCTACTAGTCCACAAAGTCAGCGAAGACATCAGTTATGTCTGGTTTTGCACATCATCCCCCAGGCCTGGTGCTCAAGTATTTGTTGCTGAAAAGATACGTAGGAAAGAAATACATTTTCCCTACACTACCTAGCAGAAACATAATACCTGAGGTTGCAGCTATGTCTTTTAAGTACCTAGATAGCTTAAGCAATTTAGGATAAAAAAGAGACAGCATAGGGTGACAGAAAGAGCATGAGCTTTGGAGTCAGAAGACCTGAGTCTCAATTCTGATTCTGCCAATGACTCTGTAACTTTAGGTAAAATGCTTTATCTTTTCTAGGTTCAGTTTTCTTTTCTAAAAACGTAGATAATATCACCTTGCGTTCATAGTATGTAAAATATCTGGTATATGGGGTGCCTGGACGACTCAGTCTGTTAAGCATCTGCTTCAGCTCGGGTCATGATTCTGGGGTCCTGGGATCAAGCCCCGTGTCAGGCTCCCTCTTCAGTGGGGAGTCTGCTTCTCCCTCTGCTCCTCCCACTGCTCGTGTCACTTGTTCCCTCTCTTTCTCTTTCAAATAAATAAAATCTTCTATGAAAAATATCTAGGATAGTACCTAGTGTTCAGTTAATAGTTACACTAATTAGCTGTTATTTTACTTAGTACATGATAATAGTAATGAAGTTGTATATAGACAGAGTTCTGAAAAAGAATGAAATCTTTTAATGAAATTCATCAGTAATATATGGAAAAGGACCATACTGTGTCTAGGTTAAAAATTGGGAATTTATTAGCTTTGTGCAGTGGCAGTATCGTAGCCAGTGAGGTTTATCCGAGGTGTGATTATTGCTAATTGGAAAATTGGGAATTTATTGAAATGGGACAATTTATTGCAAAAATGAGAAATTTGCTAGAGCTTTTGTGTTGACAGTAGTAAATACCCCAGGATTTAAAATCAAATACATCGATTGATTCAACAGTAAAATATTGTGACCCAGTTAACTGCCAAGCACCTTTCTAGGTACTGAAAGTACAGTGAAGAAAAACCCAAAGTGCCATGGAGCTGACATTCTGGTTCAGAGAGACAAACCAGACGATTATAGATTAGAGCTGAGAACTATGATGGAAATAAAATGGATATGTAAGAGAGTGGGCATTCAAAAAGCTACTTCATATGGGGATGTAGGTATAAATAGCTCTATGAAAAACTTCTGAGCCCCTAGGAGAGTTGGGTGGTTTCCACTCTTCCAGTAATGAGAGACATGGCAGTGATATCCAAAGCTTTTGATGTATAGTACAACTTTTGACTGACTCTTAAATAAAATATATCCGAAAGAAGGAAAGGAAACATTCATTCAATGTTTGCCATGAATAGAATAGTGTTAGAAACTTCTCAGGTGAAAGAGTGGGCCGCTCAGAAGAATCCGTTTTCTTCCTTGAAATTATAGAATTCCTAGGAGCTGGAACTGTGTGGTAAATAATGCCTTAGAAGCTAAAGTGTCACACTTGTGTTGGTTACTACAAGGAAAAAACCTGTCTTCCTTTTTCAGACTTCTTCACCACCACAACCAAGGAAGGATATGATATGAGGCGAGTGGACATAACTCCTTTAGAACAAAGGAAATTAACTTTTGATACCCATGCACTGGTTCAGGATTTGGAAACTCATGGTGAGAAATGGGTACCTCTTGAAAGAAGAATATTAACAACAGTCACAGTAAATTACCTAGTGAAGTCAATATCATTATTATGAACAATTAAGAGTCACTTTAAATACAAGTGCCATCCATACAGTGGAATATTCTACAGTCATAAAAATGGTGTTGAGGAATATTTACTGATAACGAGAAATACTCAGATTAAGTGGAAAAAAACATATAAAATTACATGTGTAGTATGACTTCAATTATGTAGAAAAAAACTAGTTTCTAGGCTGATACTAAAGTTCACATGGAAGTGCAAGGATAAATTATTCTTAAATATCTTATTCTTAAATAAGAATAGCAAAACAGAAAAAGAACAAACAAAAGATTACCAGGTATCAAAACAGTAAGTTAAATTATGTGATAGTACAGGAATAGAAAAGTTGATTAATAGAATGGTATTCAGATAGATATTGACATTTTTAGTGAACAATAAAGAAGGTATTACAAATTAGGGAAAGGAAGGGCTATTTAATAAATTGATAGGATACATCACTAGCTGTTTGAAAAAATAGATACTCTCACTGAAAAATAAATTACAGATTGACTAAAAGTCAAATGTAAAAAAAAAAAAAGAGGGGCACCTGGGTGGCTCAGTTGTTAAGCGTCTGCCCTCAGCTCCGGTCATAATCCCAGGGTCCTGGGATTGACCCCGCACTGGGCTCCCTGCTCAGTGGGAAGCCTGCTTTTCCCTCTCCCCCACTTGTGTTCTCTCTCTCGCTTTGTCTCTCTCTGTCAAATAAAAAAAAAAAATGAGAGAAAAGCTATTAAAAATACTAGAATATAGAATATTTTAAGACTTAGATTGAGGAAGCAAGACCTAAAACTCAAAAGCAGAAGAGTAAAGACTGACAGATGGGACTACTGAAATACGTAAATATGTATATCAAAGGGTATCATTCACAAAGTTAAAAATGTTAGGAACGTACATGACAATGAACCTATTGCTTTAATATACAAAGAGTTCATATGAATCAATAAAAAAGATTTCAGTAATTTTAAAGAAAAATGGTCAAAGGCCAAAAATAGCTCACAGAAAAATAAAAATAGGCAATAAATATATGTAAAGTTACTTGACTGAAAAAGTGCAAATTTTAAGGATAAATAATGCAATGCTATTTCAGTTTCTAATGCCAATTATAAACTCAAAATCACTAGCAATATCCAGTGTTGATGTAGACATGGGGAAATGGATCAGTGGGAATTAAAATTGTAGAGTGCTTTTGGAGAATAACAATCTGAAAATTTTAATTGTAACTTTTTTTAAGTGAAAAATTTGATGAGGAAAGTTATTTTAGCTGTTTATGTTGATAAGGTTATACATTTTTAAAAAAACATAAATACATATTTGCTGTCTACAGGATTTGACAAAGCACAAGCAGAAACAATTGTATCAGCATTAACCACTTTATCAAATGTCAGCCTGGATAGTATCTACAAGGAGATGGTTACTCGAGCTCAACAGGTAATATTTTCATTATTATCAGTTCTGACAGTTTCATCAGTCTTTTTTATACTGCATGTCTTGACTACCCACCCACCTTCTAAACACACCTACATCTTCCTTATACTCTACAAGGGAACCAAAGAACAAAAAGCAAAACCCTTTAATAAAGTCACTATCTAAAGAGATCGAGGAGGGGACACCTGGGTGGCTCAGTCGTTAAGTGTCTGCCTTCGGCTCAGGTCATGATCCCAGGGTCCTGGGACCGAGCCCCATGTCAGGCTCCCTGCTCAGCGGGGATTCTGCTTCTCCCTCTCCTACTTGTGTGCCTGTTCTCATTATCTCTGTCAAATACATAAAATCTTAAAAAAAATAGAGATTGAGGAGTTAGAAGAGTCAATAAAATTATGGTAGCACAGAGAATAAAATTTTGTCAAATGTTTTGTTATGTGAGAAAATTATGTATTATTTGAAATATTTGAGGTGGTGGTGGTAGATGATTCGTGAAATAACTTTTTCCCCATAGAAAACCTACCACAGTAGAAAAGCTAACTTATAAGATAAAAACATTTTGGGGGTGCCTGGGTGGCTCAGTTGTTAAGTGTCTGCCTTCGGCTCAGGTCATGATCCCAGGGTCCTGGGATCAAGTCCCACTTCGGGCTTCCTGCTCCGCGGGAAGCCCGCTTCTCCCTCTCCCACTCCCCCTGCTTGTGTTACCTCTCTCGCTGTCCTCTCTGTCAAAAAATAAATAAAATATTAAAAAAAAAAGATAAAAACATTTTAGTGTAGTCATGTGTATGTTCTGGTTAACTTTCACGAACTTAGAAAGCTAGAAGGGACGTAAACATGGCTGGGAACAACTTCATTAGTATGCTTTTATTTGGATACACAAATCCTTAAGGTGAAATAATGCCATTTACTAAGAACTTAGGATGAGAGATGCACAGAGCTGTGGATTTCTCATGTATTATCTTATGTAATTCCTATAACAATCTTGAGAAGTAGGTAGAATTATTCTACTTTGCCACTGAAGAATGAATCGGGTTGAGTAATTTTTAAGAGCTGTCACTGTGGTGCTATGGAGAAAAAGCAATAATTTTATATAAAGCATAGAATAAGCTAAATGAGCTTAACTGTGGAATAATTCATAGAACTCATAATAATTCATGAATTAATTCACTGTGTTTAAGAATTTGTTTCCTTCCTATAATTTTATATATATATATAAAAGATATATTGATACATATCAGTTATATCTCCCTCCCCCCCCTTTGGAGTTGATAGATACTTTATTTTTACTTAGGAATTAAGATTTGTCTTTTTTATTCCTCCTTTCCCAAGTGATACACTGTTAAAAATGTGGTTTACAATTTGTAGAAACACTCTTTTTTAGCATTTATTATTGAAATATAATTGATATACAATGTTGTATTAGCTTCAAGTGTACAAAGTAGTGATTTGACAATTCTTTACATTACTTAGTGCTCCCCTATGATATATGTAGTCACTGTCTGTCACTATACAATGTTTTTACAATGAATGTTATTGACTATATTCCCTATGCTGTACTTTTTATCTCCAGGATTTATTTATTTTATAACTGGAAGTTTATACCTCTTAATTCTCTTTACCTATTTCACCCATTCCCCCACTTCCACCCCTCTGGCAACCACTAGTTCTTCTGTTTCTGCTTTTTTTTTTATTTGTTTTGTTTCTTAGATTCTACATATAAATGAAATTATATAGTGTTTGTCTTTCTCTATCCGATGTATTTCACTTAACATAATACCCTCTAGCTCCATCCATGTTGTAACAAATGGCCAGATCTCATTCTTTTTCATAATTGAGTATTACTCCATTGTATATATACCACTTCTTTATACATTCATCTCTCCATGGACACTTGGTTTCCTTCCATATCTTGGCTATTGTAAATAAGGCTGCAATAAACCTAGGAGTGCATATATCTTTTAAAAAATTAGTTTTCATTTTCTCTGGTAAATACCCAGTCATGGAATTACTGGATAATGGTATTTCTATTTTTAATTTTTTGAGGAATCTCTATACTGTTTTTCACAGTGATTGCGTCAGTTTACATTCTCACTAGTAGTTCACAAGGGTTCTCTTTCTTTCTACATTCTTATGAACACTTGTATTTCGTATTTTGATAGCCATTCTGACTGGTGTGAGATGATCTCTCACTGTGGTTTTGATTTGCATTTCCCTGAGAATTAGTGATGTTGAGCTTCTTCATATGTCTGTTGGCCATCTGTATGTCCTCTTTGGAAAAATGCTTATTCAGTTCCTCTACCCACTTTTTTTTTTTCATGAATAATTTGTGAATTAATTCACTGAATTTAAGAATCTGATTTATCTTTTTTTAATTTTTCAGATTTAGGTTTCCTTTCTCAGATAAATATTTAACAGCAGAGAAAAATTAGGATTTCTTTCTTACATAAAATTAGAACCTTTTGCATAAAATTTCAATGCTTAATTGACCAGTACAGTATAGTGATTGACCAATTCTATACAGTACTCAGTGCTCATCATAAGTGTACACCTATTTCATCATAAGTGTACACCTATTTCACCCTCTTGTAACCATTAGTTCTCCATAGTTAAGAGTCTGTTGCTTGGTTTATCTCTCTCTCTTTTTTGTTTTTAATCTTTGCTTATTTGTTTTGTTTCTTAAATTCCACATATGAGTGAAATCATATGGTATTTGTCTTTCTCTGACTGACATATTTCACTTAGCATTGTGCTCTACCTCCATGTTGCTGTAAATGGCAAGATTTCATTCTTTTTTATGGCCAAATAATATTCTATTGTATATATATATCTTTATATATCACCATATCTTCTTTATCCATTCATCAATTGATGGACACTTGGGCTGCTTCCATAATTTGGCTATTGTAGATCATACTGCGATAAACACAGGGCACATGTATCCCTTTGAATAAGTATTTTTGTATTTTGGGGGTTAAATACTCAGTAGTGCGATGACTGGTTCATAGGGTAGCTCTTTTTCATTTTTCGAGGACCCTCCATACTGTTTTCCACAGTGGCAACACCAGTCTGCATTCCTACCAGCAGTGCAGGAACGTTCCTTTTTTCTCCACATGCTCACCAACATTTGTTGTTTCTTGTTGAGTTTAGCCATGAGGTGTTATCTCATTGTAATTTTGATTTGCATTTCCCTCATGATAACTGATGTTGATTAGGCATCTTTTCATGTGCCTGTTGGCCATCTGTGTATCTTCCCTTGGAGAAATGTCTGTCATGTCTTCTGCCTATTTCTTAATTGGATTATTTGTTTTTTTGGGGTGTTCAAGTGTCTAAGTTCCATACATATTTTGGATACTAACCCTGTATTGAACATGTCATTTGCAAATATCTTCTCCCATTCAGTATGTTGCCTTTTAGTTTTGTTGAGTATTTCCTTTGCTGTGCAGAAGCTTTTTACTTTGACGTAATCCCAATAGTTTATTTTTGTTTCTATTTCCCTTGCCTTGGAAAACATATTTTAAAAAAATGTTGCTACTGCCAGTGTCAGAGAAGTTACTGCCTGTGCTTTCCTCTAGGACCATAGTTTTGGGTGTTACATCCATTTTGAGTTTATTTTTGGTATGGTGTAAGAAAGTGGTCCAGTTTCATTTTTTTGCATGTAGCTGTCCGGCTTTCCCAGCACCCTTTGTTGAAGAGGCTTTTTCCCATTGCATATTGTCTCCTGCTTTGTCAGAGATTAATTGACCATATAATTGTGGGTTTTTTCTGGGCTCTCTGTTCTGTTTTTATGCCACTACCATACTGCTTTAATTACTACAGCTTTGTAATATAACTTGAAGTCTGGAATTGTGTACCTCCAGTTTTGTTTTGGTTTGTTTTTCAAGATTGCTTTGACTATTCAAGGTCTTTTGTCATTCCGTGCTAATTTTAGGATTGTTTGTCCTAGTGCTGTGCAGAATGCTGTTGGTATTTTGATAGGGGTTGCATTAAATGTGTAGATTGCTTTGGGTAGTATAGACATTTTAACAATATTTATTCTTCCAATCCATGACTATGGAATATATATATATATTTTTTAAGATTTTATTTATTTACTTGAGAGAGAGCTGAGGAGAGAGCACCAGCTGGGGGGAGTGGCAGAGGGAGAGTGATAAGCAGACTCCCCCACTGGGCAGGGAGCCCAATGCAGGGCTCACTTCCAGGACCCTGGGATCATGACCTGAGCCAACACAGATGCTTAACCAACTGAGCTACCCAGGCACCCCCATCTTTGCATTTCTTAAATTTCTTTCGTCAGTGTTTTAGAGTTTTCAGAGTAGTCTTTCACCTCCTTGGTTAAGTTTACTCTTAGGTATTTTATTATATTTGGTGCAACTGTAAATGGGATTATTTTCTTCATTTCTCTTTCTGCTGTTTCATTATTAGTGTATAGAAATGCAACAGATTTCTGTACATTGATTTTGTATCCTACAACTACTGAATTCATTTATCAGTTCTAGTGGTTTTGGGTGGAGTCTTTCGGATTTTCCATATATACTATGTTATCTACAAATAGTGAAAGTTTTCATTTTTCCTTACCAGTTTGCATGCCTTTTATTCCTTTTTCTTGCCTGATTGCTGTGGCTAGGACTATATTGAATAGAAATGGTGAGAGTGGACATTCTTGTCTTTTCTTCGCCTTATGGAAAAAGCCCTCAGTTTTTCCCCACTGAGTATGATGTTGGCTGTGGGTTTTTCAAAAAGGTCTTTATTATGTTGAGGTATGTTCCCTCTACACCTGCTTTGTTGAAGGTTCTTATCATGAATGGGTGTTGGTACTTTGTCAAATGCTTTTTCTGTATTTATCAAAATGATAATATGATTTTTATCCTTTCTCTTATTGATGTGATGTATCACATTGATTGATTTGCAAATATTGAACCATCCTTGTGTCCCAGGAATAAATTCCACTTGATGGTGGTGAATGATTTTTTTAATGTATCGTTGGATTCAGTTTGCTAGTATTTTTGTTGAGGATTTTTGTATCTCCGTTCATCAGAGATACTGACCTGTAGTTGTCTTTATTTGTGGTGTCTTTGGTTTTAGTATCAGGGTAGTGCTGACCTCATAGAATGAAATTGGAAGTTTTCCTTCCTCTTCTATTTTTTGGAATAGTTTGAGAATAGTAAGTATCAACTCGCCTTCTGATATTTGGTAGAATTCACCTGTGAAGCCATCTGGTCCTAGACTTAATGTTTGTTATCTCTCTGTCAAATAAACAGATTTTTAAAAATCTTAAAAAAAAAAAGTCAGACGCTCAACCAAATGAGCCATGCAGGCTCCCCAGTGGTAGGTCCTTTTTAACTCAACAATGTAAATTCAAGGGAGTTGACCAATGAAATGTCATTCTGTTTGTGAAAAGTTAGGGACACAGATTTTTTTCTTAGCCCAAAATAAAAGAGGTTACCACCCCTTGAGCAACTGTACTAGGAGATACAGATGAAGGTATTATTTTTGCTGGCCAATACCAGAGTAAAAGAAAAGATGTCAGGTACTTACCTTCCTCATAAATTACATTTAGAGATCTCTAGCATCTTTTAATTTTGCAGCATTGTCAGTGGTCAGGAGCACTTGGTAAAGTCCCTGTCCACTAGCCTCGAAGGCTGTCTTCCTCTGATGATATTCTAGGATACCCTGTCACCAGGCTCTAGACTGTGACTGACATGTTCTTTTGAATTGGGATCCAGGAAGACTTCTCGAACCTGCTGATGATAGGCTTGACCGTAAGACGTTAGAGAGAGATATACAGTAGCTTGGTCATACCAGCATGAGACAACAGGGAATCAGCAGAAGGTTGTATACTAATAGAATTCCAAGAAGCTTGTAAGGTTTGTGCTGAGGCTCCTCTGATGTAACTCAACAAAGTGAGTGTCTTGATCACTGGAGGTAGTTGAAAAGTACACCCCAAGACCTGAGCCGAAATCAAGAGCCAGACGCTTAATGACTGAGCCATTCAGGAGCCCCAAAAATATCAAAAAAGATTTTAAAGCACTTGCCTAAATAAGATAACAGATCATTATGAAATTTATTATTTAGAAGAGAAAGGAACTTTTACAATCTTATCAAAAACAGACCAAAAGTCCAAGAAAATGTTGTTCCTTTAATAGAAAACTAAATTCTAATTTTGCAACCGCTTACTTTTTATATTGAAACTTTTTTTAATGAATTTATTTTAATCTTAACCAGTTTGTGACCACACATTAAAATTCCTTTTTAATGATTCCTTTTTCAACCCTCTGTAATTATTTTTTCTACATCCCAGTTCTGTGTTTAGTAATTAATGGTTTAGTATTTTCTCTTATTTGGAAATGATCTAGATATTTAATAAATTTAACTTAACAAAACTTTAAGGTTTTACACTACTAAAAAGATTTAGGGAGACTATTTAAAAAGATTACCTAAAATTTTTATTTACTTGTTCTTAACAATTATATTTAAATTACTTACAAAAACTTCATTAAATCTTTGAAAAAGTTAGTCATTATCCAAAGCTATTATTTTTTGTATGACACCTTCTTGAGGTGGCAAACAGTCTAACAGCCTCTAAATGCTCGACTTCTGTCCACCAATTTTTGTGGCTTTTTGGCCTCCTTGATACGTGCTCGCAAGAGCCTTTATTTACATAAAGCAAGATAAATGTGCACCTGAATATACTGGAAGTACTGTGTCCTGGCCACAGGGCCCTGTGTACACCATCAGCAATTCCCACAGAACCTTGCTGGGGTTTTCCACATGGAGAATTGTGGTCTGAAAGCCTTGGCTCCTGGAAGACCCTTCTGCCAGCTCAACTGGGCTCCAGCATAAACCATCTGCCATTTCAAGCTGACCTGCCTTATAAAGGAACGCCAATCAGGTCAAGAACTGAACTGAAAAACACCAAAACCAAAAGAGAGAGTCGAGCTCAGAAACAAGAGGAAATTACCACAGCCCTCAGAAACAAGAAAGACTGTGAACTCAAAGGGTTTGTGGGTACCATGTCTGTGTTTTTTGTTCTCCTTGAATGCTGCCAGAAGTTTGCTTCGGTTTCTCTGACTGCCACCATTCAACCCAGTAATTTTTTTTTTTAAGCTCTATGCCCAATATGAGGCCTGAACTCATGACCCCAAGACCAGGAGTTACATATTCTACCAACTATGCCAGCCAGGCACTCCTCAACCAAGTAGATTTAAAGATCTACTTGGCTTTATTAAATGATTCATAAATCAAACAATAGCTCATTTGGCAAGTACAGTGTGGCTCTGAGGAGTTGTACAAAATGGAAGGTTTTTATAGGAGGGTAGGGCAAGAAAGTTATTAGAAGAAAAGGATTGTCCCTTAGGGGAAAAGCAAAGGGTCTTATGCAGATAACCTCATCTTTCCTTAGGGGATGGAGTGTGCCCATGTGGCTGACTCATTGACACTGATCCAAAATTTCCTAACCAGATTGTCTTTTCTTCCATTGTATATTCTTGCCCTTCTTTGTTGTAGATTAATTTACCATATAAGCATGGGTTTATTTTGGGCTTTCTACTCTGTTCTTTTGATCTGTGTGTCTGTTTTTAATGCCAGTACCAGGCTGTTTTTATCACAATAGCTTAATAGCGTATCTTGAAATCTGGAATTGTGACACCTCCAGCTTCATTCTTTCTCAAGATTGCCACCGCTATATTTATTTGAAGTCCTTTGTCATTCTATACAATTTTAGGATTATTTGTTCCAGTTCTGTGAAAGATGGTATTTTGATAGGGATTGCATTGAATTTGTAGATTGCTTTGGGGAGTATGGACATTTTAACAATATGAATTTCCCCAGTCCATGAGCCTGGAATATCTTACCTTTTTTGTGTGCCATCTTCAGATTCTCTCATCAGTGTCTTAAAGATTTCAGAGTACAGTTTTTTCACCTCCTTGGTTTAGTCCTAGGTATTTTATTCTTTTTGATGTAATTGTAAATGGAATTATTTTTCTGCTACTTTGTTACTGGTGTATAGAAATGCAGCTGATTTCTGGGTATTAATTTTCTATCTTGCAACTTTACTGAATTCACTTATTACTCCTAATAGGGTTTTTTTGGTGCAGTTTAGGGCTTAAGGTTTTCTGTGTATAGTTTTAGGATTTTCTTTGTATAGTTTCAGGTCATCTGCAGATAGTGACAGTTGTACTTCCTCACCAATTCTATGCCTTTTCTTTTTGTTGTCTGATAGCTGTGGCTAGCGCTTCCAGTACTATGTTGAGTGAAACTGGTGAGTGGACATCTTCATCTTTTCCCTGATCTTAAAGGAAAAGCTCTCCATTATTCACTATTGAGTATGACGTTAGCTGTGGGTTTGTCATACATGGCTTTTATTATGTTGAGGTATGTTCCCTCTACACCCACATTGTTGAGTTTTTATCATGAATGGATGCTGTATTTTGTCATATGCTTTTCTTTGCATCTGTTAAGATGATCATATGGTTTTTATCCTTCCTCTTGTTAATGTGATGTACCACATTGATAGGTTTGTGAATACCAAACCATCCTTGCATACCAGGAATAAATCAAACTTGATCATGGTAAATGATCCTCTTAATGCATTGTTGAATTCAGTTTGCTAATATTTTTTAAGAATTTTGCATCTGTGCTTATCGTAGATATGGGCCTGTTTTCTTTTTTTTGTAGTGTTTTTGATGGGTGGTTTTGGTATCATGGTAATGCTGGCATCATAGAATGGATTTGGAAGTTTTCTATCCTATTTTTTGGAATATTTTGAGAACAGGTGTTAACTTTTGCTTAAATGTTTGGTAGAATTCACTGTGAATCTATCTGGTCCTGGACTTTTGTTTGTTGGGGGTTTTTTTATTATCAGTTCCATTTCATTACTAGTAATTGGTCTGTTCAGATTTTCCATTTCTTCCTGATTCAGTTTTGAAAGTTTATATATTTCTAGAAATTTATGTATTTCTTCTAGGTTGTCCACTTCGCTGGCATGTAATTTTGTAGTATTCTGTTCTAATTTTTTGTATTTCTGTGGTGTCAGTTGTTACTTACCCTCTTTCATTTTTAATTTTATTTGTGTCTTCCTCCTTTTTTACTTGATGAGTCTGGCTAAAAGTTTATCACTTTCGTTTATCTTTTCAAAGAACCGGCTCTTGGTTTCATTATTCTATTTCTATTGGTTTTTTAGTGTCTATTTCATTTATTTCTACTCTCATCTTTATTATTTTCTTCCTTCTACCAATTTTAGGTTTATTCTGTTCCTTTTTCTAGTTTCTTTACGTGTAGGGTTAGATTATTTATTCGAAATTTTGTTTGTTTCTTGAGGTAGGCTTGTTTCACTATGTATCTCCTTAGAACTGCTTTCACTGTGTCCCAAAGATTTTGAACCATTGTGTTTCATTTTCATTTGTCTCCATGTATTTTTTTGTTTCCTCTTTCTTTATTGACCCATTGGTTGTTTCATAGCATGTTGTTAACCTCCATGTGTTTGTTTCTTCCACTTTTATTCTTGCAATTTATTTCTAGTTTCATACTGTTGCAGTTGGAAAAGATTACTATGAATTCAGTTTTACTAAATTTAATGAGACTTGTTTTGTGGCCTCACATGTGACCTGTTCTGGAGAATGTTATGTGTTCCCTTGAAAAGAATGTATAATCTGTTGTTTGGGGGTATGTATCTTTTAAATCCATCTGGTCTAATATGTTGGTTGAAAGACCACTGTTTCCTTATTATTATTCTGTATGATCTATCCGTTGTTGTAAGTGGGGTATTAAAGTCTCTCAGGATCATATTACTGTCAGTTTCTTCCTTTATCTATTAATATTTGCTTTATGCATTATTAGGTGCTCCAGTGTTGGGTGCATAGATATTTATAATTGTTATATCCTCTTGTTGGATTGATCCCTTTATTATCATGTAATGCCCTTGTTTGTCTCTTGTTACAGTCTTTGTTTTAAAGTATATTTTTGTTGATTTAATTACTGCTACTCTGGCTTGCCCCCCCCATCGGTTTGCATAGGGTATCTTTTTCCATCCCTTCATTTTTAGTCTATATGTTTCTTTAGTACTAAGGTGAATCTCTCTTAAACTGCACGTAGATGGGTCTTTTTTTATCCAATCTGTGGCTGTCTTTTGATTGGAACACTTAGACCATTTCATTTAATTATTGATACATAGGTTCTTTTTGCCATTTTGTTGCTTTTGTAGTTCTTCTCCATTCCTTTCTTGGTCTCTTGCTCTCATTCCTTGTGATTGATGACTTTCTTTGGTGTTTTGCTTAGCTTTCTTTCTCTTTATTTTTTGTGTATCTCTTACAGGTTTTAGGTTTGTGGTTGCCATAAGGTTCATATATGACATCCTGAGTACTTACTTAGCTGTCTATAATAAGTTGATGGTTACTTAAGTTCAAACACATTCTAAAAGAAACTCATTCTTATCTATCCCCTCCACATTTTATGTATATGTTGTCATATTTTATATCTTTTTAGTTTGTGAGTCCCCTTAACTGATTTTTAAATATAATTGACTTTACTACTCCTATCTTTAATCTTCAAACTCACTTTTTAAGTGTTTGCTGTACTACCTTTACTTTGTTTGCTTTACTCATGAAAGTTTTTCATTTCATAATTTTCTTCTAATTTGACCTCTTCTTTTCCCCTCAAATCATTTTGTATTTTTTATAAGGCCTCTAAAGGTGATGAACTTTTTAAAATTTTGTCTGGAAAACTCAACAATTCCGAATGATAACCTTGCTGGGTAGAGGATTCAGGTTGTAGGTTTTTACAACTTTAAGCACTTTTAATATATCATACTGTTCCCTTCTGGCCTATATAGTTTCTGCAGGGAAGTGAGCTGATAGTCTTGGATTTCCTTTGTCTATAACTCATTGTTTCTCTCTTTCTGGTTTTAAACTTCTCCCTTTTATCTTTGACATTTTAATTACTATTTGTGGTGTGGACTTCCTTGGGTTCATCTTTAGTACTCCTCTGCACTTCTTGAACCTGAAGGTCTGTTTCCTTCCCTAGGTGAGCGAGGTTTTCATCTATCGTGTCTTCAAATAACTTATCTGCCCCCCCCTTCCTTTTCTTCTTTTGGGACCCCTATAATGCAAATGTTTTTTTGCTTGTTGTTGTCCAAGAGATCCCTTAAGCTATCCTTTTTTTTTTTTCTTTTTACTGTTCAGCTTGGGTTCTTTCCTTTGCCCTCTTTTCCATATTACTAATCTCTTCTTTTCTGTTCTCTAATCTGTTGATTCCCTTTAGTTCATCTTTCATTTCAGTTATTGTGTTCTTCAACTCTGATTGGTTCTTTTTAATTTTCTGTCTCTTTGTTCAAGTTCTTACTGAGTTTATCAACCCCAATGTCCAATCCAGTGGCATCTTTATGTCTATAATTTTGAACTATTTATCAAGCATATTTCTTATTTCCATTCTGTTTAGTCCTGTTTCCAAGGTTTTGGCTTTGTCTGAAGCAGACTCCTTTGTCTCCTCCTCTTGCTTTACTTTGTTTCTGTGAATTACACACAACAGCTGCTTTTCCAAAATAGAGTGGTATTGTGTAGTCATCCCCTGTGGAAGATGTGTGCCTGGTGACTTTGGCTGGCTTTCTGAATGCATGGGTGTTGGAGGCTTAGATCCTGGGGCACCTCGTGATAGGGCCATTTTGGTGGGATGTACAGAAACAAAGCAGGTACAGGCCAGGTATGGGCCTCGACAGTCTCACAGCTCTTCATGTAGATTGCACCCTGGCCAGAGAGCTGGTGCTGTAGTGGCTGTTGTCTGGAGGCAGTCCCAGGGTTCTCACCTGGTAAGACAGCTGAAGCTGAAGAGGTTTCATTCTAGGCAGCTTGGGGCTCTTCGTGGAGCTAGTGCCCTGGCAGGACAACTTAAGTTTAAGTGAGCCTGGGCCAGGGGTTCCCAAGACCCTTCGTGCAGGTGGCAGCCTGGTTGGTTGTGAGCTAATTTGGAAAGTCCTGGGATGCTCTTAACTGGGGGTATCCTGGCAAGTTATCTGGAGGTGAAGTGGTGGGGGCCTGGATTATTCTGGGGTGCTTTGCACCTGTGCCACCTTGGCAAGTCAGCTGTTGTGAACACTGACCGTGGGTGTTCTGGTGTGGTCTCCGCTGGGGCCACCTTCACAGACACTGTGTTGGTTTGAGCCAGGGGCCTAGGGCTTGCTGAGGTGGTAGGCTAGCTGTGGTGTCTGCTTGCGTCTGTGCTCTCAAGGTGGACGGGGAGGATAAACAGCGATGTTCACCACCCCCTCTGAAGCAGAAAATACCAGCAGCTCCTGCAGTGTTTGGCAGAGTTCTGGGGCAGGATCTTTTATATTCTAGTTACGCTTTGAAACCTCATTGTTTTTTCTGTATCCCAGGGCAGACAGATCTGCTCATGGTCATTCAGTACTATCATTCCCACCATGGCTCTCAGTGTCGGGATTGGGGGTTCCCTTCATGACTGTGTCTCTGTCTTGCCTTTTTGTATGTGATACATCTTTTGCTGTGCAGAAGCTGTTTGGTTGGCTCTGTGTTGTTCTTCAGGAGGAAGTGCTTTATAAATAAGGTGTAGATTTGGTGTGTCCATGGAGGAGGTGAGTTCACGGTCCTCCTGTGTGGCAACCTTGGACTGGAACCTCCTTTTCATTTTGATAAACGGTTTTCACAAGGCTTGGTTTTGTTTAGTTAGCCAAGAAACATTATACCTTGTGGCATAACAACAGATTATTTTACATTCCATGAAAACAATTCTGTATAAGGTGATGGCATTCTATATCACTAGGTTATTTTAATTTTGCTTTCCAGGAAATAACAGTACAACAACTAATGTCTCATTTGGACTCCATCAGGAAAGACATGGTCATCCTAGAAAAAAGTGAATTTGCAAATCTGAGAGCAGAGAATCAGGTGATACAAGTTTCGGTTTATTACTAATAAAATAACTGATTTCACATATTCCACTTGGTGATGAATAGGGCCAAATAATGATTTTATGTGGTCATTCAATAATTATCAAGGTTTTAGATCAAAGTATACTACATGTTTAACCATAACTAACGTTTCTATGTATAAATTATAGTTTCTTTAATTAATCCCAAAGATTAAGGGTTGTACCTTACACATGTAAAAGTCACATGGAAGGGAAAATCTTTGAGCTCTATATTTATTATATAAAAATTCTCATATAGCTCAATATAATGTTCTCAGAATTTAAAGTAATGTGACATTTTCCATTTTATATGATTCTGTGCTAACTTTTGTCAGTTAAAATTAGAAAACTTTCTGTACTTCAGTTGGAATTTTGATCGCTAGCTTAAATATTTTTAAATTTAGAATATCAGTCATGGTTTAAAAATAAAGTAAGTAGAACAAATTTTTACTGTTCATAAGAATTTTTTGAATATGATGAAATACTACTTTCCTTTTTTGTGTAGTTTTAGTTAATAGTTAATTAGAAATGTGTAGAGATCGTCCAGTTTTTGCTAATGCAGGGTTTCAGATTTGTTGAATAAATCATGCCGTGTTTGGTATAATGGCAATTGCATGTGATTTTTTTATACCTAGAAAATGAAAACTGAATTGGAACAAGTTAAGCAGCAACTGATAGTAAGTTTAAGTACTTTTCTCACTTTAGAATATTTTACTAATTTCAGAACAAACATTATGAGATTTCTTTTTTAATATTTTGATTTTCTTTAAAGAATGAAACCAGTCAAATCAGAGCAGATAATAAACTGGACATCAACCTAGAAAGAAGCAGAGTAACTGATATGGTAATGTGTTTCTAAATGTGTTTTCTTGGTAACTTAATTCCTTTATTATTCCGTCTAGTCTTTTTTTTTTTTTAACCTCCTGATTCATCATATCCTTTAGTTTACAGATCAAGAAAAGAAACTTATGGAAGCAACCACAGAATTTACCAGCAAGGTAAACTAGTATGTAAAAATGTCTTTTATAACTGTTCTTATGCCTGTACCTGAACTGTGACTTCTGTCAGAATCCAGGTAACATATTTTGTAACTAAATTATTTGTATATACAAAGGAACTATTTTTTGAAAGTAAGGATTCACAATTAGCATTTAAATGAAGGCAGAGACTAACAGTAAATATTTATTGAATGCTTATTATGTATCAGATACTGTTTTACTTGCTTTACTTCTGTCCTCCTTATCAGCCTCTGAAGTAGGCCCTCTTTATTCCCATTTTACCAATTTGGAAAATGAGGCACAGGGGAAGTTAAAGTTACATAGCTAATAAGTGGTTGAGCCAGAATGTGACCCTGGATTCTGAAATCCATACTCTACAACTGTTTACCTTCTCCTAATCCTAAACTGTAATCCATGTTTAATCTCTATAGCTTGAGTAAAACCCAGCTTTTTGACTCAGCCTACAAGTTAAAAGCCATTTGGTCTATGTTCTAACAGAAGAGACATCACTCTTTTTTGCTGTTGTTTTTATTTTAGAAAGAACATGAGGAGAGGGAGGGAGGGAGTCTTAAGCAGACTCTGTGCTGAGCTCAGAGCCACAGGCAGGGCTCAGTTTCATGACCCTGAGATCACAACCTGAGCCAAAACCAAGAGTCGGCAGTTTGTGCCACCCAGGTGCCCCGAGACATCACTCTTTCTTAATTATAATTAAATAGAAGGGAAGGTCTCATTTGTCTTTCCAGGTATTCTATTCTGTTCTTTTCTTGGCCAGACAAAAGAGATAAACAAGGAAATCAAATTCTCCAGAGCTTATTTCTAAGCTCCATATGCTATCTTATCTCCCTGGTGTTACACAACAAAAGCATTTCTGCCATTCCCTTTATTACTGCTGCCAGTTCACATTATAAATCTGGGTGAGTTTTTTCTTTAAATCGTGCAGAAGTTTTAACTGTGATGTCCTGAGGATTTTATACACATAAAATGTTTATAGTTCTAGGACTAAAACTTTTCCTTTCCTTCTTAGTTTACCATCTTAGTTTATTATCATATATTTTAGGTCTCAAATTTTTTACTATGAGGCTTTTAGTAGAATGTACCCAAAATAAGATAATCCAAAGAAATTAATAATAATCTCCAAATATCAAAAATTGAATATTATTTTTGTCCATTTATAATGTTCATGTTTTTTCTGTCACTGTGCTTTTACTGTTTCCCCAATTAAGACCTTTGCAATACAAAGTTAGCCCATAAGTGAGGGTTTCTAATGTAAATGTTTTGTCCATAAAACATAGGGACAGAATTTGTCTCATTCTTATTTACTGCAGGATACCAAAACCAGAAGTATTATTTCTGAGACCAGTAATAAAATTGACACTGAAATTGCTTCTTTGAAAACACTGATGGAGTCTAACAAGCTTGAGACAATTCGTTACCTTGCAGGTAAGGTAATTCGCTGTCTTGTTAAAAAAACAAAATTCAGTGTAGTAAAGCTGAAGATCTAATTGGCCTTTTTAAACAATTTGGGCAGCCTCTTATCTAGCAAGTAGAGGGAATGGAAGCTCAATGCATTGTACATTATGGGAAGGAATGTGGGGCAAGGAAGTTACTAGCAAAAGAACAGGATTGTTGCAGGCAAGGTCACTTTCCCATGAGGATAAAAACAAGGGGTCTTTTACCCTCTGGGAGAAGGGAGAGGGCCCATGTGGCAGACCCATTATCACTAATCGGAAGATTCCCTGTTTGTTCAGTTAAGACTACATTTCTGGGAAAGTTTGAAACTGCGGTTAATGTAGATATTAAGCCCTGGTTTGCAGAATAAGCCTGAGTGATGCCATTTGGGGCCTGTGGTTTAACAAGTCACCCATTTGATCAGTCTCAGCTTAACTGAAAAATGTGATCAAAATTTAAGGTATTAGTGCTGCTCTCAGTTACCACTATTTTGTTGTTCTTTTCTCTGGTATTATTAGGGAGGCAGAATGTCCTTTGTCCTTCTAGCTGGTCTAAGAAATTGACATGAGACAGATTAACAAGAGAAAACAGACATGAAATTCCAAAGACATTCAGGCAATGTGAGGCTTATATGACATCCTGAGCAAAGGATTGGGGGGGGTAGGGGGTCGGGATATATAGGGAAGGACAGCCAGGCAGGAAGGTGAGAGGAGATGTTTGGAAAAATAAAGGTTGCTGTTACACAAATAAGCGTCTTAGGTAAAGAGGAATCTCAGTTAGTAGCTCTGTATAGGCTGTCCTTTCTGTAAATGTAAACTTAGGCAGTTTGATGGGGAGGTAAGGAGCTTTTCGTAAATCTGCTGGGTTTTGACTGCTTTTAAGTCAAAGTAACATTCATGGGCAAAATGGCCTATCTTAGGGCAGCCTGCCCTTGGCACTTGAAGTTCCCTCTGAAACTACCCTGAAGTTTCACACATTTAAAGTTGAGCCCTGGTAGATTGTTCCATCTTGTTGAACCAGTCTTTTAGTACTGGCAATAGATCAGCTCAGTTATAATCTCATTTCAGGAGGTCATGATGCAGGTGTATTCTCAAAGTTAGGCCTGTGATTTAATTAAATAACTGATCAGGTGTTCTGTTTCGTTAATTTTTCTGAGTTCTGAGGGTAGCCAGCCATGACTTGTAGATGTCAGGCTGGACGCATCTTCAGCTGGAGTGGGAGCAGGCAATGACAGTCTGACAGATTTTCCTGGTTTATAGTCCACATGTCTCTGATCTTTCAAGTACCCCTAGAACAATAGGCATACAGGTTGTCTAGATGTGAGGTAGTGTGATTTTTCTGAAGGTTACCTCAAGTTGTTTTTATTTGGTTTGCAGGGCTTCAGGGAAAAGGGCAGTTTTAGTTCTCAAATGATTCCAAGTCAGAAAGGTAGGAGAAAAATTGAAAATACGAGTTTAAAGAGTTGTAGCTAGTCATTGGAGAAAACTAGAGGTAATCTGGATCTAGTCTAGTTTTTGATGAGCAGTATTAAAATCTAATACACAGGGGTGTGTTTTTCTTTTCTGTAATCACCATTTCCACCAAAGATAACCAAATTGATGCTAATTAGTTTGCAAAATAAGTTTGGTTTTAAAAAAACTTGGCCTTATTAATTTACATAAGTGTAGCAAGAATAGCAGTTGATCGTATAGGCTCTTTAAACCTGCTTTGCTGGAACTATTCATAAGAAATCTCCAGATTAAATTTTCAGTAGCCTCTCAACTACTTGCCATCAGACTTCACCTGCAATACCTATAGATTTGGGTGAATTCTTCTTTTCTCTAGGTTCCTGCATTGGCCAGGAAATGATCTTCTTTACTCACCTGGTAAAGCTGCTGGGAACTCTGTAAGCGATAGTTATTTCCAAGGAAGCTTTATAGGCTCCATAAAGTCCTTAAAGCTGTCTGGTCATATCTGAGTCTGTGTAAATCTATGTCTAAAATAGGACATTCCAGTCAAAGCCTTGATCATATAACCAATTTCCCCATTGTGTCCTGTTACAAGGAGAATAGATTCTTATTTAAATTAAGCAAACTTCCATGAAAATAGAATACTCACTGGGTTTCTGAATGCTGGAGGGATCAGATAGGGAGAAAAAGATAAATGTTTCAAATTGCTGTGAATCAGCTTAAGAAAAAAAGTTTCCTTCAATCTGGAAAAACAAAACATTTTAAAAAGTCAGCAGTGCTTCAAAGTCATAAAAATAATTCTCAGTTCATTCAGTCCGATTTATTCTTGTTCTGCCTAAATCTGGTTTTTTTACTAGTAAGTTCAGAAATTCTTACCTGGTCCAGTTTTATGATCTTAAGATTACTGGAAACTTGTACTCAGAGTTCTTTACATGAGTCTCATTGAAGACATTTGCATTAGCATCAGAGTAAAACAGTAACTTAAAGATGACTGTGGTTATAGATGTGATTGGAATTCATTACAATGCAGTTGATAATTCAGTTTTTTCTGTATTATACAACACTTCAAGGTAACATACCAAGATACCAGATTTTTAGGAGTTTCACTTATTTTATTAACATGTCTATAGGAGGGTTTAGTGTCACTTTGACAGTGCTTCCGCTACAATTTACTATACCAAATTTTCACAAAATTTTAAATGTTAGATTATGATCCAAAAATTTTAGGGTTTGGTTTTTGGAAGTATATTAAAAAAATATTTGAAAGGTTTGAACATCTGATTAATTATTATGAAATAGCATTTAATTATTTAACCAAAGTGACAATAAAAGATTTCAAAGGCAAATAGAAATGGTTACATTCTTGTGAGCAAAATTTAGCTCTTTTAATGTTAAGACTCAGTTTTCTTAAGTCCTCAAATATAGCCAAAGAATCCTTGTTTTCTCGGCAGATGACTTTATAAAAGTAAAGAAAAGCTTTGTTTACAATTTATTAAGAGCAAACCAGTAGTTCAAGAAAATTATTTACTTAAATTCATTCTATTCTTTTCTAAAATTATTGTTCATAAACCTTCTACAGCTTTATTTATTACATTCAGGCTTTGTCCTAAGTTTTCTCTCTTTAAATAACCACTCTCACTTTAGGACAAAATTATTATCTTTTTGTTCAGCAAAACTGTATTTTGTCAACTCAAAAAAAAACCAACCTCAAAGTAGGTTAGTAAATGCTTTTTTTTGTCTTACCAAGGACTAAAGCCTGGGAGACAGTCTTTCATACTGCTCTGAAGAACTGCTCAGAACTGCTCACAAGCACATATAGCCCCTCCCTTTCGTAACTACAAAGACCCTTAGGTCATCTTAATACATTATGTTTCTCTCATATCTGATTATTTGAAAATATTGCTTGCATGCCTCTGCTTAACTGATTTTCTGTTTCTACCTGTTTGATTTCTCCTTGAGGTCACTTGAGACCTCAAGTCAGAGAAGGCCAACATTGGTTGCATCCTGCAGTTTTAGTACACAGTTTGTATTCCTCATACTTTCCCTGCATACAGTGTTGTTTCCCTTATTTCTAGTCGTAATTACGTTTATTAGAATCCTTAACTCTTAGAAACTAGTTTCTAGTGAAAACTATGTAGTAAACAATTGTGAACTGTTCATAATTTTTAGAAACGTGCTTCATAGCAAAGCACAAAACATTTTCTAACATCCAAATTTATCTTTAATTTATCTATAAGACAAAAATAGATAATTTAATGAATTTATCTTAATGCGATATTTAACTTAGAAAAACATTAAAGTTTCAGGTTACCAAAGATCTTGGAAGAAATATAAAAGTTTACATACAAACATTTTTTTATGTTTATTGTTCTTAAGAATTATGTTCAGA
Organism: Eumetopias jubatus; assembly: GCF_037043125.1. NCBI lineage: Eukaryota > Metazoa > Chordata > Mammalia > Carnivora > Otariidae > Eumetopias > Eumetopias jubatus. The sequence goes on along the minus strand of NW_028274819.1, from coordinate 64,383,839 downwards.
CTACCCATAAAACTTCATGAGGCAATAAAGTCAACTGCTGTCCTAAGTTTATTTTCTGGTAAGTTTTGCAAAAGAGATAACATGAACATATTTAACTCTTAGTAAACACATGCATAGTAGACATGTCTTTAACCAACAATACTAAAGTTAGTCTCTAGCTTTCTGAGTTTTGGACCACCCAATCCTTACAAGCACTTGTCTTTATAACTTTTGTTTTTATTCATACTTGTCTAGAGGACATTAAAGGCTTGATTTCCAAATACTCCTCCCCACCCCTCCGTGAAAAACTTCTCCCTAACATTGGTATTTCAAACAATGGCTCTTTAATCCTAGAGATGATGGGGATAGAAAATTTACATCCCAAAGGTATGGAGAGATTATCCAAGTTTTCCGTAAGGTGGAGATAGAACATATCTGCTTGTTATCAAAGGTGCTGGAGTCTGGGCACAAGAACCCTTTTAGAAGTTTGCCTTTTTAATTTTCAGTCACAGGCAATTGTGGGCTATGTTTACATTTTAAAGACCTAAGAATTTCAAGGGACAGTGAAAGAATGCAAAACAAACTTTTTTCCTTCAGAGTTTCAGATTGCTATTTAAGATTTGGCATTTTTTCTTAAGTGCAGGACAATTTTGTACCAATATCCTGATCTTTTTTTTTTTTAAAGATTTTATTTATTTGAGAGAGCGAGAAAGAGAGAGAGAGCGCGCACATGAGAGGGGGGAGGGTCAGAGGGAGAAGCAGACTGAGTCTGCTGAGCAGGGAGTCTGCTTCTCCCTCTGACCTTCTTCCCTCTTGTGCTTTCTATCTCTCATTCTCTCTCTCTCTCTCAAATAAATAAATAAAATCTTTAAAAAAAAAAATATGTGGGTGCCTGGGTGGCTCAGTTGGTTAAGCAACTGCCTTCGGCTCAGGTCATGATCCCAGAGTCCCGGGATCGAGTCCCACATCGGGCTCCCTGCTCAGCAGGGAGTCTGCTTCTCCCTCTGACCCTCTTCCCTCTCATGCTCTCTGTCTCTCATTCTCTCTCTCAAATAAATAAATAAATAAAATATTAAAAATAAAAATAAAAAAAAATATGTATAGATATTGTGAGAGGCATAGGTGGGCTTTCATTTTTTTTCTAGGGTTGCATTTCTGGTTTTATAGAGATTTGTAAGACAAAGACAGTTGTTACTAATTCGCACAAAATTGGATTATGGCCTGAATATCGGGCTTGGCCTGTTTTTTTAACTAAATTTGCTTTATATCAATCAGATTTTTAACTAAAATTTTAATCAGAAACTTTATGCCTTTGCAAAATCTTTCTGAAGCACTTTAACAAAAGCCTGTTACTGGGTATACAGTTCACCCTTGGCTTTTCTGTTGGCCCCTGAGTATTGGCATTTCACAAACCATTTGTAGGAGGGTCTAGGAGCAATTTTGGTCATTGTTCCTCTCCGAATGGGGGCTGTGAATAGTCTAAATTTGGTAGGATTGTCTGAAAGTAGAGGTAAAAGGCCTTTACACTTTAAAAGATTTTCTGCTATCCAGGGAACACAATTTCTTTTGTGGCAGGTGGTCTAGGATTTACTTCTGAAGGACATTGCATAGGAATGCCTAAAGCTGGCAGAGCCTGATTCCAGAGCCCTGGAAGATAGGAGCAAAGAGAGCCTACTGCCAGTCTTGGGTGCTTTGGTTAACATTTCTTCTCTGGCTTTCAGCATTTATATGAGCAACCTGTATACTTTTAACCTAGAGATTAGGCCAGAGTTCTCTGTGAATCCTGAAGGTAAATGGAAATGAAAACAGATGAGGCTGGATTTTAAGAAGGGGCATTTATGTTGGATATGGACATTGATTTTTGTCTGAAGTCTGATTTCTCTTCATCTTGTCAGGGGAGTCCCTAAGGCTAGCCATTATACTAATACAATTGAGAGCTGTCTATAAAATAGATATTTTTAAACCTGTACCTCTGAAACAAATAATACATTATATGTTAAAAAAAGAAGATAGTAGAAAGGGAAAAATGAAAGGAGGGGAAATTGGAGGGGGAGACAAACCATGAAGGACTATGGACTCTCTCAAGAAGCAAACTGAGGGTTCTAGAGGGGAGGGAGTGGGGGGATGGGTTAGCCTGGTGATGGGTATTAAGGAGGGCACGTAGTGAATGGAGCACTGGGTGTTTTATGCAAACAATGAATCATGGAACACTACATCAAAAACTAATGATGTATGGTGATTAACATAATAAGATTAAAAAATATATATAGCCAATTTAAAGGATCCATTGTCTAGGCAATGACAAATAAGATCTATCAGTAGTAACTCAAATCAATAAGCCTTTAATGGCTTAACCAAAGCCACAAGAGGCATCCAGAGAAGGGTGGAGATAATGTAGCTCCTGTGAGCCGAAAGTTTACTCCCAAAATTAATCTAAGGAAACAAAGGCCTTCATTGCACAGGTATTAAGGATAATGCAATGAAAACCGTGTCTCTGATCTCCCACATAAATGTGAGACTCCTGTCACAAAACCACTAATCTTTGACACCAGGCAGGTGCTACTTAGGAATGGGACTTTCCAGCACTAACAACAAAGTTCCCTATGGCCTGGGACCTCTCATAAGAAACTCTGCTGAGAGGGGCATAGCTAGACAGGGTCAGAACCCATCTATTCAACTGGCCATCAAGGTGTATCCTCTGGAGAGTGGAGACCAAAAAGAATATTCTCAATGGTCACAAAGCCAAGCTCTGAAGACCTAGAATAAGACAAAAGGAAAAAAACCATCCAGTTTTTCTTGTAGCTAAGCCTTGGGGTCTCTTGGAGCTACACTAATACCTGGGAGGCTTATACTATGGATTGTGTGTTTTACAGTCTACCTTGTTGCACAGAAGTTTTCTGGAACTTGGCAAGTGACCTGTGTCAATCTAAGCTGTCCAGGACCAACTTATCTTAGCATGGGAGTCTTTGAGCTAGGTGCCAAGCACTCTACTGGCTTTTAAGTGCCAAACCTGTGCCCACCAATTTTGTGGCTTTGGCCTCCAAGATGTCCCTTAGCAACAGCCTTTACCTCACATATGACAAATGACATAAAAGACACAGGAAAACAAAGTCCCTGGGATGAATTGGATCCATAACCAAGGAGTACTCTACTAAATTTACCAACAGTCATTAAGCCCAAGGAACTAGTTCCACAAATATTTTTTCCTGCTCATCTTCATTTAGAAAAAGGGTTCTCACCACTCTTGTTCTTGACTCAGATTCCACAGAGATTTCTAGGAGATACACGTGATAAGAAATCTTACCCTCTGCTGGCTATATGTCAGATTTCCCAAGGATCTCTCTGCTGCAGCAATGCTGGGGGAGAGTGGTATCCAGTGAGTTTAAAGCATCCTGCTGTTCATACCAACTGTCAGGAAGAAAGAATGTCCTCTGCCCTTCAAGGTTCTTCTAGCTGGATCAAGAATCAAATTGACATGACACATTAACAGGAGAAAATCAAACTTAGTTTCATATGGACATGGGGAATCCACAGACATGAAATCCCAACAACAGGCAACATGAAGCTTACATGACATCCTGAGCTAAGGAGAGGGGTTACAGATCCTGGGGATAGAGAGGGGAGGAAGGTCCATTAGCACCAGTCAAATTCAAACAAGTCAGAGACTGGAGGGAATCATCTTTTTAAGCCAAGCAAGCTGTTTTTTCATCTTTCGTAACTGAGTTTCAGCTTGCCCAGAAGAGTTGCTCTAGGCATAGTAGGTGGTCACCAGAGCATAGACACCACTTTGCTCAGCTAAAAAATAATCGAGAGCTATTCTATTATCAAGGACAACTTTGGCTACAGAATCTAAGGATCTTTGTTGGGCTGCTATTTTTTTTAGCAGCAAATTTTATAATTAAGAATTAAGGAGAAGTTCTTAATCATAGTCTCATTTATAAATATATCCCTAAACAGGGAAATAGGGATTTGCCAAAAGGAGTGAATCCTGAATCAGAAAAGCATCCTGGTATAAATCCTTTAAACTTAGGGGAGTCGAAACAATGCAGTGTCTTATTTTGCTGGTGAAAAGTTAAAGGCCTTTATTTACACAAAACAAGACAAACATGTACCTCAACACACCAGCAGTAACGAAAATATGTCACTGCAGACTGTCCAAGAGAAGGCCATGCACACCACCAGCAGTTCCCAAACTGGACTCAAGCAGACTTCCTTCAGGGACTATGGACTAGAAATGAGGAAAGGACTAAACCAGTAAACCCCAGTAACAGGGGGAAGGATTCCAATGTGGAATTGTATACTGAACCAAGGGCTAAGTCCATTAGAGCCTTGTTAGTCTAGACTGATTCATTAACCCTGGACTGGAAAGCCAGTTAGATGGGTGGCTTGAACCCAAAAAGCAGAGCTGAAACTGAGAGACTTACCAAGGGCCCTCAAATGACAAGAAAGTGAACTCTCAGCATTTGCGGGGTGCCATACCTGTGTTTCTCATTGTCCCCAAAAGCCAATAGATGTTTGCTTCAGATCTCACCACTGCCACCAAATCGGTTAAAAAAACAAACCTAGTAAATTTGAAGATCTAATTGGCTTTATTAAATCATTCATGAACTGGGCAGTGTCTCATTTAGCCAGTAGAGGGGAGCTCCCAGGAGTTGTACAAAATGTAAGGTTTTGGGGCACCTGGCTGGCTGGCTCAGTTGAGAGAGCATGTGACTCTTGATCTTGGGGTCATGAGTTTGAGCCTCATATTGGGTATAGAGATTACTTAAATAAAACTTAAAAAAATGGAAGGTGAAAAGGAGAGTTGGGCAAGTAGGTTATTAGCAAAAGGATTGTTCCAAGCAGTCACTTTCCCTTAGTGGAAGAGCAGGAAGTTTTATGCAGATCACTTCATCTTGTGGGGGATGGAGAGGACTCATGTGGCAGACTCCTCGCTGATCCACAAAATTCCTGACTGACTGGTTAAAACCACACTAAGGTTTAAACTACAATCAGATATTAAGCCCCAATTTGGGGGCTTGGCCTAATGGGGCCTGTGGTTTTAACATTGTGTTTGTCAGAGAAAGTAATTGCTGTCATTTGATATTGAGACCTGTTAGCTCCTATCTCCCAGGGTAACCATGGAGCACAAAAGAAAAAGAGCTAAAACAAACACATTTCCTTTATCATTTGGCAGTGCTGGAAGAATAGAAGTTTAACAGGCAGTAAGTTTAAGATAGAAGTTTAACTGGTGACTCTGCAACCTACTAATAGGAAAACGCATATGGATATCAAAGAAATACATAAAAACAAGTACAAAGTGATGCAAAGATAAATTGGTTATTCCACAATGGAATAAAAGAAATGAAAATTTTACTTTTATTCCTATGTTTTTCCATAAGGACTTACAGAAAAAGATCACTAAAACAGAGGCAAAAACCATAGCAAGCATAGGGGGAAAATTACCCTTTACTTTGAATCCGGTTGAGTACAATTAGAGACCCCAAAATTAGATTGTCACATACTGAGCTCTTCAAGTACCATGTGACTGACAGTTACAGGGCCCGAAGGAGTGAGAAGAGTGCGCTACTTTTGTAGTACTTTTCTCTTTCTTTTTATAAAAAGTAATGTGTTTTACTATTAGAGTATATCTCTTTTTAGGCCTTTTCTTCTGTATATAAATATTGCAGATTATTAAAAATAACTAGATTGTATTGTACAGACTACAGCTTTTTCAAATTTAACCAAATGTTTTAAGTATCTTTGCATATCAATGTATATGTATGTTTTTACTAGAAAGTATTCCATTATATGAAAATGCCATAATTTATTTCTCCAAACCTGTTAGCAAACATTCTCCCAATTTCTCATTATAAACGATATTGTACCCAACAGCCATGTGTGTGACACGCACATGTGCGAGCACACACACACATATCTTTTTGCCCTTATGCTAGTAGTTCTATATAATTGTTTAGGACCATCTAAAATTGGGGGTCCAAAAGATACGCACATTTAAGATGGTTTATGTTACTGGATTGTTGTCCAAAATAAAACTGCTGATTTATACCCTCAGTGGTTTTCTGGGCAGCCTCTGTGAGTGAAGGTGGAGCCCCCAGCCCTTAGCTGATACATACCTCCTTTACTTTCTTCACCTTGAATCTTTTAAAATATTTTCTCTTTTTAAAATAGCTTCTGTTGAAGATTGATTTGAAAAAGAGTTCTAAGGCTAAAGTAAGTTTTGAAAACCACTATTCTAGCAAAGTCTCTAACTAGAGATCTTCAGTTCACTGCTGATGCTCAGGGGAAATTACAAAATAGCCCAGTTTGCAGTGTTCATTCTCACTTTCAAAATAGATCTCAGAGCAACCTAGGTTAGGAGTAGCTTCCGATTCTACTCAGCTTCCTCTAAGAGTGTTTACCTAGATCGGTATCTTAGTTAAAGTCCCTTTATCCTCGGTTTGAAGATGGTGGTGATCTCCAAAAAGCTTTCTTTCAGTAGTGGCTGAATGTAAGGCAGACTTGAATAGACTTAGTGGAAGTGACAAAAGAAATTAACATGTCATTGTTTACAAAAATACTTTTTCTGAGTTACCTTCCTTTCCTTTTTTCACTGAGGATTTGCAACCAGCCATTCTGAAGGCGTTTTCTTTTTTCGACCTTATCCTTCAAATCTGTTACTGCTGCTGTTGTTGTTAAGCCTTTTAGGATATTAAAATTCCGTAATCTTTGTGGAAAGGTAACGTCATGAGTGGATCCACTGAGTGTAGAATACCTGAGATGTTGCCAATAAAACAATAATATTTCACTTATTCACATACCTAATTTAATCAAGAGCAGAGGGGGAAAAATGAAAAAAGATACTAATAAAGCCCGAGCATTCAAGATCTTGGATTTCCTTAGAGAAGAAACCCTTACAAAATTATAAATTGTAATCAGTTTGGTTATTTGGTTTCCCAGCATTATCATACATAGAAGACTCTTACTTTCAGTGATCATACATCCAACTTGAACTAGCTTAGGCATAAAAAGAAAATATATTAGTTTACATATTGAATTATGGAAGGGCACAGGTATAGCTTGACCTCAGGGATAATTGGAATCACAGTTTACTCTGTATCTTGTCTCTGAATATCTGCCTCATTCTCTTATGCCATCTTTCTCCAATCCATTGGAAACATGGCTACTAGTAGTGTCCAGATTCCTATCATTCGAGTTTCGCCAACCAAGAAAAATTACCCCTTTCCTTATTTCCAATTCAGAACAGCCCTGGGAAGGCGTCTGAATGGCCCATTTTTGAGTCAAACACCACCCTTTGACCCAGATCACTGTTGCCAAGGAGAGAAGCGCTCTAAGATAATGGCCGTTCCAGGTGATCGATATAGTTAATGTGGCAGATTCTGTTCTAAACAGACAAGAAGGCAAGCTAACATTACAGAGTACTTAAGAGGTACCAGATACACGCTCACCTGAGCATCCTATGTAGGGATGTGTCCTTCACAGGCCACGGAAGATAAACAACAAAGGTGAAAGCAATTTGGGTAGCAAAATAACACCAGTGAGACATAGTAACCACTCAGAACAGAAACTTCAATACAATAACCATTGTGTTGTACATTCTAAAAAGGAATGAAATGCCTCCTTCCTCACAACAAATTAAGTGTTCATTTGGTAGTCTAAGAAAATTTATCAGCTGTTTGGGTTAGCAGAGAATATATTCGCCTACACAGCACTGTATGGCTTCAAGAAATGACAAATCAGATTGAATCCTTCAAGTGGCGAGAGGTAAGATGAACAGAATGGTTTTTAAACAGTAACTCTGGACTCAGGTACACATAATGTTGAGTCCCTGTTCCACCACTTGCCAGCAATTTATAACTTTGGGCTGGTTGCCTTATCTCTGCAATGGGATAATATCACCAATCTTATATGGTTTTAATTGCGGTTAAATAAGGTAATGTATATAATTGCTCAGCACACTGCTGTGGAACATGGTAAAGAGTATAGGATCCAATGGATGAATGTATAATTGACCAGAATGTATAACTGACAAGAAACTTAAGTGTTACTCTTTTTCCTCAAATATCCAGCCTCCCTGTGTGTCTTAGGCCTAATCCCATTTCTTAAAATTAAGGAAATGAAAAAAAAGAAATGACCTTGTTATTAACCAAATTTCAGTTAGTTATTAGGATCAAATGGGATAATGTGTAGAGTTATATGTTTAAATTACAGTAGCTTTACTATGAAAGGCTGTTTCTTGGATCTTTAGTCATAAAAGTTTGCCATTCATCTCTGGGCCTCTATTTTAAAAGTCAAGGCTATTTAAACTAGAAACTAGGGAGTCCCTGAAAGCCTCACCCAGATTTAATTTCTTAAAGGAGAACAAAAAGGTTTTCTGTCCAGAATCTAGCAAAGAGTAGGTGGCACATTAACTACTTTAAAAGCCTTTTCTTCTACCTGCAATTTTTTAGAAGATCTTCATTAAAATTCCATGTACAAATTTTTTATAATCATGAAATTGTTTTTAAATGTACTGAAAAGGCAATTAAAGTTTTCTTCTCATGGATGATATGGCTGTCCATTTTATTACATCATTTTTTAATTCCGGTAAGATGGTTTTCCCACTTAATAAGATCTAAAATTAGATTGCATAATTATTTAGTAGTCATTGTTAATACTAATGTTAATGACTTGAAGCACTGTTTATAGATTCTAACTGACATAATTTGTAAACTATCCTTGTTCTGGTTTAAAATATAGGAAGCTTTTAAGAATTGGTATTTATCCTACCCTAAAGGATATATTTTATCCTTAGCGTAATTTTCTGGGAATAAAAAACCTAAGGTAGAAAACTGGTTGGACTTCCTTTGTTTTTTGCTCTTCGTTTAATTTGAAGATGACATTATTGTGTCTGTCTCTGCAAAATAATATCAAATGTGAAACCCATAAAATGGTATCTTCTTTTCACAGCCTCAGTGTTTACTTGCCTGGCAATAGCATTGGGATTTTACAGAATCTGGAAATAGTAGAGCTACCATATTATGCTGCTGTGGACTTAGAACACTACACCAGGATGCATTTATTCTGAACATGGAAGTTGTGGCAGATACTCAATACAAGGTTATTCAGAGTACATATGGACTAAAAAATACTTTAAGATGGGAAGATGTGCTTTGAGTTTGTGTTTTGTATGTGTCTTTATTATGTTGAAAAGCTGTCATTCAAAACCTGATTGATTTGAGATAGAGGCTTTTTGTCTTTATCCTTTTCATAGTTCATAGAAACTGATCCAGAGTTTTCTTGTGTTTGCTTGAATAATGTATTTCGTAATGTCTGCTGCAAATTTAAAAACTATTCCCAAGCCTACATACTTGTAATTGTATTCAGCTTCCCTGGTAACTACTGCACAGTTACCTTTTCATAGAAAATAAAATCTTGTTTTAACAAAGTTGTTTGGATTTTAAAGGCAACTTACCATATATGGAGATTGGGTTTCTTAGTAGTGAATTAAAACATTGAACTTTAAAATAATGTGTGCCCTAGTTCAACTGTAGGACATTTGGTATGAAATCTTCGAGTTGCTATGTCTTGAGCTCTGATTATTACATACACTTCATTTTTTTGATTCACAAAAACCAGTTTATCCGTGCTTCTTAGGAACCCATCTTAAATTTACATAAAATGAAGAGGGTTTTTTGGGTTTTTGTTTGTTTTTTATGAGTCACTTAAATTCAGTAAACTTCTATTTGGTGACTAAGTAGACCAAGCAGGGTTATATAAGGACTAGTCAAGAGTCAGTAAAAACCCTTCACCATATTTGAAAAACAAAGTTTATAATTCCCATTTCGTCAATCTTTAAGAATTCTGATACATGAATATTTAAAAGTATGCAGTATTTTTTTAATATGAAGAAAAAAAATGAGGCAATGGAAACAGCAATGGTCACCAACGCTGAACTTACTGATTGTTGTTTTGTTGAATAATAGCTACCACTGCCTATACAAGGGGGACTGTGCTAAATAATATATAGCAACTCACCTTTTTTTTTTTCCAAAGCGGTGGTATTATCCTTATTTTACAGCTGAAAAAACAAGCTAAATGAAGTTAAGGTCACACAGTTGTAACTCACACAACTGAGGTTGCCAAGGCTATACAGCAGACAAGCCACACAGTCTTTAAATTCCAGTCTTTAAATTCTTTCTTACTCGGTATTCTAGTCATCTACAAGTTGAGCCTCTATCTTGATAGATGGACAAATAATCTAAGGCATGGGAAAAAAACATTTCTACTTACATCTCTCTAACGTCTTTTTCACTTCTGTTTTTGTGTTTCACTAACATAATGTGGCATAATGTGTATATATATATATTTGGTCTTTGTCCCCAATTCCTGTTCTCCTAAAACCCTTGTACTTTCTTGATAGGGGTAATTACAAGCTTCTGTTTTCTTGGCACAAAGCTCCTAAAATCCTCCAGATCTCCTGAATGGTAAGAGTGTATTCTGCATGCTGAGGGGATAGGTGGCTGGGAGCCCTTCTGTAACTTCAGAATGGGGACTGGTTGCCAAATAGACCAAGGCACGATTATAGATTGGAACTTTTCAGCCTCCCTGATCTCCCAACTCAACCTCTGGGAAAGGGCGAAGACAGGAGAGGAGCTGAAGGTTGAGTTCAGTTCCCACTGGTCAATGCACTGAATACATTGGTGCTAGGAGGGCGGCACACAGAAGGAAGTCATGGGAGCCCCATGCACCTCTCACTCCACACCTCGTCTTACGCGTCTCCAGTGGGCTGTTGCTGAGATGTATCCTTTCTATTAAACTGGTGACACTCAAGTGTTTTTCTTCTGAGCTCTGTCAGTCATTCCAACCAACTGTGGAATCTGAGGAGGGGGTTCAGGAAACCCCCAGATGTATCACTGATTAGTCAGAAGTACCAGTGACAACCTGGGACTTGAAAAAGGGTGTCTGAAATGGTGACATTCTTGTGGGACTGAGCTTTTAACCTGTGGTCTGACACGAACTCTGGGAAGTTAGTATCAGAAATGAATTGTTGAACACCCAGACGGTGTCCAGAAAATCCAAGAATTGGTTGTGTTGGAAAACACCACGCATAACAGAATACATATATGTGATTTATGATTAAATACATATAATTTCAGGATTGTATTAACAATTTTGATTCAGCAGCTATAATACCCAAAATAATAATGGTTTAAAGAACAAAGAGGTTTAAGTTCTCTCTTACCTACAGTCTAGGTATAAGCTTTCCCAGGCTAGTATGTCGGCTCCATGGTATCCAGGCACAGGATCCTTTTTATCTTACTGTTCTACCATCCCTGGTGTTGCCCTCATTCACAAGGTCCCATGACTCACCACCATATCCACATCCCACAAGCAGAAAGGGGCAAGATGTGGGCAAGCCCCTTCCCTTTAAGGTCATGACCCTGAGGTTATATACACACCATTTTTTGTCCATACTCTATTGGCCACAACTTGGTGTTTTAGCTGCAAAGGAGATTGGGAAGTTAGCCTTTATCCTGAGCAGCCACAAGCCCAGGCAAATCCTAACACTGCGGAAAAAAGGGAGAACAGGTACTGGGGGACAACCAGGGAACCTCTTCCTTCAAGGGTGCACGCTTCTATGACAACACTCTTCTAGTTATTTCCTACCTCAGTGGTACAGAGAGAGACTGGAGATGTGGCCTTGAGAAAACTGGAGCAAGAATAACAAACTATGTACAGAGTAGGGATTCACCTTAGGGTCACCAGCCTGGAAGGAAGGCTGTGTCTAGTCCCAGAAGGTGAGAAACTGGGTTCGGGTATTCCTGTAGTGGTTAAGAATGCAGACTCTGAACTTTCCCCACTGAGGTGAGAATCCTGGCTTCACAGGGCTATGTGATTCTGGGCAAATTACTTAATTCCCATCTGTAAAATACACCTATCTCCTACTGCTGTGGTGAGAATTAAAAGATAGTATGTGGAAAGGACTCGGCACAGGTCTCACACATAGTACGTACCAAATAAATGTTTTATTATAGATCGAAGGCCTTTTGCAAACCATAGAGAAACCAACAATGATCAAAAGGATAGGTGAGGCATTTTTTAAAACTGGCTTACAGACCCCCGACCAGCCTGAACTGGTCTCCCATGCAAATACGCTCATGTTAGGGCAAACTGGTCCCGATGATACTGTGTCAGAATGGCCTTTAAGCATCCACGGAAAGTACGTGCCAGGGTCCAGAGGGTGGGCAGTCGGGGGTGTGGTGAGAAGGCTGTGGCCAGCAAGGCCCAAAGCCAACAATCAGATCTTCAGGGTGCGGCAGATCTAGGCAACTGCCCCAAGACAGTAACAAATTGGCTACACGGAGGAGGAAGTGGGTAGAGTTAGAAAGGAGGGCATGAAGTCAGAATTGAAATGAAATGCTGTGGTGGTTTTTTTGGTCAGCAACATCAGGAGGCAGGGGAGGGAAGAGAGAATAACAAAGCCATGTATTTATTATCCTGTCCAGTCAGCCTCATTTTTATATTGCTTTCTTATAAAGCTTGCAAGACAGAACAATGGTTGAATTCTAAAACATTATTTAAATCAGTATTTTTAGCAAACATATTATGAGGTTTTTTTTACAAGAGATGTTTATTTTATATAAAACTTAGTCCTGAGATATTTGGTTGCCGTTTTCTAAAATTTACTCGTCTTATTTGCATTATCTCCTGAGTCCAGATGCCTTTTTAAAAGTCATTTGAAAAGTTTAAAAATGATACTCTCTAATAAGTAAAAGATAATTTTTAATGTCTACATTTCTTTTGATTACTAGACTGTACCACCTTATAAAGTTTGTGTGAATACTTGCAAAATCAATTACTCATAAATATATAAAAAGTATTTGGGGAGGGGGAGTCCAGCTGAGTACATGTAATTTTAGCAATCCCTTTGATATTATATAACATATTTCTGCCTTCAGAAATGAAATACTATATAAGATTAACTCTGAGGAGAATTTATATAGATTTACATTTCTATCAATTTAAAAATAAAAGAGAAAAATCAAGCAAGTTTATTTAAAGTTATTTCACTGATCAGTACCTTCTCACAAAAACTCCCCCAGAAGACACCTTTTTCTTAATTCGCCTCTTCTCTTTGCTTGACTCACAAGAAGAGTCATCTTCCTACAAACAGGAAAAGAGGGCCAAATGAGAAAGCTACACTAGACACAATTTCATCTTTCTACATTATCTGTTCCACAAGAAAAAGTTTAACCATACTAATATTTTCAACTCTGGATTAAATTTCTTTTGGGATTTTGTGTAAGTAAATTTTCCAATCTGAAGTACCAGTACATCATATTCTGTGCTGACTCACAGACTAGGGGACACCTAGAGAAATCAACCAGTCCTGTCTCTACCCGAATACATCCCCAAAAGAGAATGCCTAGTTATTTCTGCTTTTATCTTACCCTAGCACTTCTCAATATACTGCTAACTGACATACGCAGTGTTAGAAAGGCCTCCTCTGGATTCGTTGCAAGCCCTGTAGTGCTAGGAATCACATTTCTTGGTTCCTCCATTCCCTCCTCTGTGTTCACACAGCCTTCTACTGCCCACTGTGCCTGCCACCACTGTTCCCAAATATTTCTCATCCAGCATGGTATTCTCAGGACCCCGCACAGAAGATTCACTTAATGAATGCCATGGAAAGGAGCAAGAGAGGGCTAGAAATACAGTGGATGTTCAGTGGATGTTAGTCATCTATGAATAATTCTCCCTGCACCCAGCTGGTCAGGACAGAGCTGAATGCAAGGGCTCCAAGAATAGCACAAGGCACAGGGCCATGGGCAGAGCCCACCCCTGGACTGAGTATTCCCCAAGCTGTTCCTGCCCACACCCTTGGGCTATAAAAAGTTACTGTTATCAAAACAGTAATAGTTATTATTATCAAAAACTAGTTAAGTGCATTACATATGTCAAACTACCCTAAGAAACTACCCTGAGAAATTTTTTCCTGGAGAGAAATTATACTATTACAGATTGTTATTTAGAGGGGGGGAAAAGTCTTAAAGGTACAGCTGAATGTAACCATAGGTCCTGACCAGAAGGTGGCAGGAGATTGAGGCAGAATTTCTTGAAGAATCAATGAGCACTGAATGGAAAGTTCATTTCATTTCTACTTTATATATTTACAGTCCCAAATAAACAAATTCCTCTACTTGGAGAAACACTGGGCTCTATACATTTACCTACTGACAATGTTTATTAAACTCGAATACAGAAAAATGAAAGGAAGGAAAAAGAAAAGATTATGTAGAAGGGGGAATATACTACCATGAATACTATTGGTAGAAAATACCTCAGTATTTCCACGCAGTATTTCATTTAACATCAATACAATCTCGTGAGATAGGTTTTCCCCTTTTTAAAGATGAAATTGAGACTCAGAAGCTTTTGCAGAAAAGCAGTGCCAGGCCTGCAGCACCATTAGAGGTCGGTGACATTTGCTCATTTACAAAAATTTGATTAACCTAAAGCAGGACTGCAAAAAAAAAAAAAAAAAAAAGGGCCCAGACGACAGGGCCCTCGAGTCAGCTCTCCTGAAAACCTACACATTGTTGGTAGAGAGCAAAGTTTTGAGGGAGGATGTGCTGGAGAGCATGGAATCGAACTTGACGCTGAGAACACACTTCGGGGTAAGAAAATATTTTAAACAGCCATCAAAAAAACCAAAGTTTTCGGGCGCCTGGGTGGCTCAGTTGGTTAAGCGACTGCCTTCGGCTCAGGTCATGATCCTGGAGTCCCGGGATCAAGTCCCACATCGGGCTCCCTGCTCAGCGGGGAGTCTGCTTCTCCCTCTGACTCTCTTCCCTCTCGTGCTTTCTATCTCTCATTCTCTCTCTCTCTCAAATAAATAAATAAAATCTTTAAAAAAAAAAAAAAAAACCAAAGTTTTCTAGGCAGACAAATCAATTTGCAATGACTCAAAAGAAGGTGAGGCTTGGGTAATCTCTTTAAGACCTAGGAGCGGGACAAAGCAACACACGCTCCCGTCACGGTGGCGGGGTCAGCGAAGTGCCTGCCCCCGGGTGACAAGGCAACAACAGGGCTGGGACTGCCCGCGGTCGTTAACGGAAGGTAAGTGTCCGCTAGTCCTCTAGCCCACAGCCTGTGACTGTGAGGGCTGGCCTCGCTGTACCAAAGTCCCCCCGGGGGCTGAGAGCGGTACAAGGTGAGCACTGCAAAAATGAAGAGAATGGGTTGTTATAATTAATTACGTCTCTTGGAAAATTAAGGACTGGTGAGATACCAAAACTCCGCGAAAGCATCTGAATTTGTACATGCAGAGAAATACACATACGTGTTTGTAAATGCATCGCACAGTGTGTAACAGGCATACCAAACCGTTGCCAGTAGCCTCCTCCGGAGACTGGGACTTGGTGCGGGAAGGAACAACTGCCCTGTTTTTAACATTTTACAACAAGCACATAGACTATTTTAATATTTTTAAAGTGGCTATTAAAGAGACTAATGATAAGTCTGTGCAAACTATAAGGAGCCAGGAAGGTTTTTTTTTTTATCAATCAGGTTCGAGGTGATACAGGTCTGGGGCAGAATTAAATCACCCGTGATGACTGAAGAAAACATCTCCGCCCAGAAGGAAAATACGAAGCGAACCTCAATCCCTATGCCGTGCTACAAGAACTTGCCCAAAGGCCACATCATGGCCGTCTTCACTCACAGAAGAGAGTGAGGGTCACAGAGTGTCCCCAGAGTGCTCTCTGCCTGTCCACTCTGAGACGAGGTGGCCCGAATTTCTTGCTGTTTTCATTCTATTCTCTATATTCTACCTGCTTTTCTGTATTTGTTCTTTCTATGTTTCTCATATTCATTTTTCAGCTTCCTTCTACATAGTTGTCCTTCCTGTCACTCTAAAGCATCTTTCTATATTTTAGGGCTGTATTCTGAATTCCAAATTCATAATTCTAGCTAGAAATTATGAAAAGAGCTAAGGCTATGGGGTCAAAAGCTGGAAACTGAATACTGGTCCCACCATTACTAGCTGTGTGAATTTAGACAAGTCACTTAACCTCTCTGAGCCTCGGTTTCCTCACATATTAAATGAGGGCAAATCAAATGACATATGAAAACACAAAAACTTTGTAAAGGTGAAGTGTTACAAGTGTTAGCTTTCATTACTCTGTAATCTGAACAAAGGACGCTATGACAACTCCCACTCTGGCTCCTTTCTACTCTTCAAACTTCTCTTGAGGATGGCAGCACATATACTAAAAACTTCTTTTGATGAGCTGAAGCTTTCTTACATGGACTCCATTCCAGTTTATTTTGGCTATTTAGAATATTAAAATACACATACTCTAGGTACCTGAAAATTCTTATCACTCTGCTTATAAAAAATATTTTTTCTTATATGTCTCAATAATACTTACACACACTTACGAATGAGGATGCTGTTCTAACCAGTACATATATGGATATATATGTATGCATGTGTGTATACATATAAAGTTTTATATAGTTATATATAAAAAGACATAGCTATGTAGAGAGATATATTCCTTTAGTCTTTATAACACTTTACAAAGTATAAATTATTATCTCCAGTTTAAAAATAAGGCAGAGAGGTTAAATGACTTGTCCAAACTAAAAAAGGTTGTGGCCAAGAATCAAACCCAAAGAGTCCCAGTCCAAAGCTTATGCTCTTAGCTACTCTTATCTACTACTTGTTGAGAGAGATAAATGTGTTAAGAAGGACACCAACCACAGCAAAGTTGGGGACCTGAATCCTTTCCAGTGTCTCCCTGAGTTGATCCACCTCTGCACGATACTCATCCAGCTGACCTTCTAATTTTTCTCTACGAAGCCGTTCATACTCCAGCTGGCCCTGCAGCTCCTTGATAGTCCTATCAAAAAAAATTTTCTCAATCAATCTCCAGTATCAACTAATAATTATTTTTGGCCAGAGTAAAAAGCATCCATGCATTGCATTTAAGGCAAATAAAACAAAGAAATAATTTATTTGACAAATATGAATCGGGAGTCTACTATGAGCTAGCACTGATCTAGACAGCAGGGATACAGCAAGGAAAAAACAGGCCAAATGTGCCCTCCTGGGGCTTACCTTAGCACTGGAGGGAGAAAAACAACAAAGAAACAAGTAAATACATGGTATGGGGAAGGTGAAAAATGCTAAGGGCGAAAAAAATAAAGCAAGAAAGAGTAATATCAAATGTTGTCAAGGAGGGGATTAACACTTCGTACACAGTGGCCAGGGAAGGCCTTACTGAGAACGGATCTTCTGAACAGAGTACTAAAGGAAATAAGAGAGGTAAGCAAGTAGACATCTGGGGGAAGAGCATTCCAGACAGAGGCAGAAGTATGCCTGGTGAACTGGAAGAAAAGCAGAAGCCAATGTGGTGTAGTAGTTTAAAGGACAAGTAGCAGGTCGGAGAGGCAAAAGGGAGCCAGAACAGGCAGCGCCTTGGAAGTCATAGCAAGGACCTAGACTCTCACTCTGAGCAAAGTGGGAAGCCACTGGAGAGTCTGAGCAGAGAAATGGCATGATCTCACTGAGATTTTTCTTTTGCTTTTGTATTTTTTTAATGATCTACAAGTTACTATGAGTAAAATACACAAAAAGCAACTGAACAATTCATTGAGTTTTGATTAATGGGTAAACCCTGTAATCACCACCATGACCAAGATATAGATTTCCATTGCCTCAGAAAGTTCCCCCATGCCCCTCCCAGGCAACCTTCATTTCCCATAGGAACCACATTCTGAATATCTATCATGTTAGATTAGTTTTGCCTATGCTTATAAATGAAACTGCATATTATATACTCTTATGTGCCTAGCTTCTTTTAGTCAAAAGTATGTGAGACTTACTGTACCTAGGTTTTAACATGATTACTCTGGACACTGTGTTGAGAACAGACTGCAGGGTATGGGGACTGGGAATTAGGGGGCAGGGACAGGAAGCTGGGAGACATATCAGGAAGATGTTAAAATAAATCCAGACAAGAGTTGATGTGACTTGAACCAGGGTATTTTTCTGTCTTATTGCTGGATGGTGGGGGGAAGAGAATTCCCAAAGCAGCCTGGGTAGGATGTCAGGTTCCCAGGAGGGTGATCTAAGAGCATTCAGTAGTACCTCTGGTATGGAAGTGTGTGGGGTTAAGACTGGTAGGAAGCCTAGAATTGAGCGAATAAGAAGGGAAAATCATTCCCAGGACATGGTAATACAACCATGCTTTGTTGTATTTTGACTCAGATCTAACAGATCACAACAAAATTAAGAGGACATCCCTCAAACCAATACTTACCCAGTTTTTCTTGACAATTAGACCTAAAAGCAGGAGTTTGTACCTAAAGAATAAATGTCTTCAGATGTACTCAACACCAAGTGGAGAACCAATGCTAGAGAAGTATTAAAGCTCACTCAGAAGACACACTTCATTCTCAGCTGACATGAAAGTACATTCTGGCTCAAAGGCAAAGCAATCTTGAAAAAAAAAATCTGTTCAAAATCACATTAATAGTATAACCATTTCACAGAAATGCTATTATTAGAGCTAGAAGTTCCAAATCATAATCCTTTTAAATAACAGGTTTGCAGTCCAACAGACTCAGGCTCAAATTCTGGCTCCACGTACCACTCTTCCAGTCCAATTGGATAGGAATGGTTAGAGATGGTTGGTTGAAAAGCTCAAAGTAGCTGTGGTCTCAAAAAAAAGTCTTGGGGTGCCTGGGTGGCTCAGTCAGTTGAGCATCCAACTCTTGATTTCAGCTCAGATCATGATCTCGGGGTCCTGGGATCAAGCCCCATGTCGGGCTCCATGCTTAGCAGGGCATCTGCTTGTGATTCTCCCTCTCCCTCTCCCTCTCCCCTTGCTTAAGCTCTCATTCTCTCTCTAAAATAAATAAAGTTTTTTTAAAGTCTTTATAGAGTTTCAGTTTTACAAGATGAAAAGCATTCAGGAGATTAGTTGTACAAAAGTGTAGAAGTACTTAATACTACTGAATTGCACACTTAAAAATGGTTAAAATGATACATTTCATGTTATGTGTATTTTACCTTAACTAAAAATAATCTTAACACCTTCTCCATCTGGGGCCTTAAGAGAAAAACTGGATAGAACCTTACATTCTTTGCTAAGGATGGAAAAACAAGTTGTTCATCAACAAACCTTCACATAGCATTTAGAAAGGTAACTAAAACAAACCATTAGAGTTTTGAGGACATTACTTTTCAGACTCAAGCTGTTCTTTCTTCTGCTCTAGATCTTCTTCTGTTATCCCTCCCAGGTGTTTATAGTTGCTCTCAGCAATTTCCAGCATGTGTCTCAATTCAACAATTTTCTTATAAGCTCTCACTGCAAGACAAAGTTGAAGACGGACCTAGTTTAGACATACAACAGCTCATGGGCTCACAGGATGCTGCTCCTGAAATACATGCTTCTTCTAGAGCCAGTACCTGAGTGCTCGGGGCGGAGGGGGGCGGTGTGTGTGTGTGTGTGTGTGGAAGGAAGGTGGCATATACATAGAAGGGTAAATATCAGTAACAAAAGAGCAGGATAAAAAATCATTGAAAGACCTAAATGGAGGATTCTTTTTCTGCTATTGGAGGATGTATCAAATTGATATGGCTATTAATACTATACACAGGGAGGTTTAAAGAAGACCACAGTTGCTTAGGATTAATGGTGTATTACAAGACCATGCATAATCTACTATATATAAGAAAATTAGAAAAACTGAAATACGGTTGATATATTTAAACCAGATCTAACCCAGCCCCCCAATTTTATGCTAGTCACTTGTAATATCTATTTATGCAAGAGAACACTGAAAGAAATATTGAGGGCTGCTTTTAGCTATTATCCACTACCAAAACTAGGATTTTTCTATTCTTTTTGGCAGTGGCTCTTAACTTGGGGTGATTTTCTCCCCCAAAGGACATGTGGCAACATCTGGAGACATTTTTGCTTGTCACACTTGGGGGATGGACAGGAATAGACGATTGGCATCTAGAGGCTTGGAATGCTATTAAAATCTTAAAATACAAAGGAGAATCCCCCTCAACAAATAAGCATGGCCCAAAATATCAATGGTGCAGAAGTTGAGAAACCCTGCTTTATGGGACCAAGTTAGCAGTCACAGCCTCTTCTCCCTAACACTTAACACTGTGATTTATCTCTCAGTAGGTTATAGAGCTACAGGTTCCAAACTGCATACATCAGAATCAACTGAGGTGCTCTTTAAAAATGTACATTTGTGTCCTGTACCAGACCTACAAGCTCAGGTATTATTGGTATTTAGTAAAAGTCCCTCAGACAATTTTGATGTGCAGACAGGTTTGGGAACCACTATAACTGCTAACAAGCAAGTAGAAACAATTAAAAAAAAGAAGTTACAGAAGAAAAGATCAAAAGAACTGTGGCTATTTAGCTTATTTAATAATTCTTTAATATTTGAGGGCTATGTTTTGAAAGAGCTGCTCTATGGGGTCATAAGAGGTAAGAGGTAGGATTAAATGAGATTACTCCAGGAAGAGAGATTTTAACTCAACAAAGCAGAAACTTTTCAACAGAAACAATAAGAGCTTTCATGCATTTTTGGACACTATACTAACTTCCTTATACATTTTAATCCTCACAAGAACACTGTCAGATGAAAATGGGACCTCTGAGAAATAATGAGTATCTTGTCACTGAAGGTGACTAAAGTGGATGCTGGATGACATGTGACAGGAGTGTTCAGCCAAGAGTCAAACTGCAAATGGGCATAGGGCTCTACAATGCCATAGCCTTAAGTATAATTTACTAAAGAATGCTTTGAATTAAGGCTCAGTTCCAGCAATTCTGGGATGACAAGAAATCCAATCAGTCCCCTGTAAGTTCTCTGGCAAAACCTAGTGTCCCAAGAAGAGGCCGTCTTGTCCTTTGGGTTTTGCTCTGGAATAAAATTAAATAGGGACAAGAAAACAGCACATGATTTCATACCTTCACCACCTGCAAACACACTAGGTAGGTATCAGTGAGCTTCACTGTATGGCAAGGGGTTAAGAATACATTTGTATCAAACACATCACAATAGGAAACTGTTCTAGTCACATTGTTGCTCTTTTCTAAAACATCTTTTCAAAATTTTGTGATTCACTGACAATGATCCCCTTAAAACATCTCTTACTCAAATAATTTCAGAAGTAAACTGTAAGTCTACAAATCAACTACTCATTTTATGAGGTCCTACATCCTTGCTCATTCTCAATAGAATTACCAAGAGTAACTTAAGCACAAATAAGAAAATAAAAAGTAGATAAACCAAACTTCATCAAAATTAAAAACTTTTGCAAGATTCCAGTCCAAGATGGCGATGAAAGACTCTAAACTCACCTCCTACACAAACACACTAACTCTTCACCTATTTATAGAGCAGTTGCTCTATATGAATAAGTTATCTACTATATATAAGAAATAAGTGAATAAGTTCTTATTCACTATATGAATAAGAACTGAGGGCTGACTGAACAGCTTCTGCACAACAAAAGATGGAGAGACCACATAGAGAACAGCAAGAGAGACAGAGACATGGTAATGAAGGGAATCCCCATTCCTGATGTTATGAACTACAGTGGGAAGGGACTAACTACTGAGGAACCATGAGCAGATTCATCTGCCCAGAGGCACAGAAAAAAAGCCAAAGCTTAAAGAGGCAAAGAGAATATAAAGGAACCACCATTTGAATCCTGTCAACCAGTGGAGCAGCTGTTGGAACTCTCTCTGAATCAGAAGGGCTGTCAAGCTGCACAGCTCACATCCCCACTCCACCTCAACAGCACAGATGGAATCAGGGTCTGATGGCCATAGCCAGCCTATCCCCTCGGTAAGCCTGGGGCCCCTAGCCCACACCAGCCCCACCAAGATGGGCCCCAGTGTGGTGCACACTAGGACACTCTAGTCCACACACACTACAGCTCCAGCCACCTCGCCAACATGACATAGGCTCAAAGTGCTCTAGAACATCAAGGCCCATACTACACTGGCTCAGGATGACTTGCCAGGGGATCCCCAGCACAGTGCAAGGAACCCCCAGGCCTGCATCCACCTCAGCTTCAGCCACTCAACCAGGGAACCCCCTGAACAGAGTACCTTGGGGCATCCTGATCTGCACTCACTTTGGTTTCAGGCCTCCTGCCAGGGCACACTCTGTGCAGAGAGCAGTGGGACACCCTGCCTTCCACCCACTTAAGCTCTACCTGTCCTGCCAAGGTGCCCTCAATGCAAAGAGCCCTGAGCCACATCCACTTCAGCTTCAGCTGTCCACCCAGCATGCCCTCTGCAACCAGAGCCCCAGGAATATCCTGCCCTGCACCAACCTCTGCTCTGGCCATGCCACAAGGGCAGCCCCAGCATAGTGCTCCAGGACCTCCATCCAGCAAAAGATCCAGCGAGCCAGCCAAAGTCACCAGGCATACAGACAATACAGGGGACATCCCTACATAAGGCCATTCCTTCAAGTTTAAGAGAAGTAGCTGTTCTGCCTAATTCATAGAAACAAACATAGAAAGCCAAGTAAAATGAGGAGATGGAAGAATATGCATCAAATTAAAGAACAAGATAAAACTATAGAAAAAAAACCTAAAGGAAACAAGGATAAATAATCTGCCTGATAAATTGTTCAAAATACTGACATAAAGATGCCCATCAGACGGAAGAGTGGATGAACTCAGTGACACCTTCAACAAAGAGATAGAAAATATAAAAAAGAACCAAACAGAGTTGAAGAATATAATAAATGAGATGAAAAAACACTAGAGAAAATCAACATTGGATCAGAGAATACAGAACAGATCAACAATCTGGGAGACAGGATAATGGAGAGCACCCATTGAAGAGCAAAAAGAAGAAAAGAACTTTAAAAAATGAGGATAGGTTAAAGGATCTCTGGGACAACATATATTTGTAATATAGGGTCCTGGAAGGAGAAGAGATAAAAAGACAGAAAACTTATTTGAAGAAGTAATAGCTAAAAACATCCATAACGTGGGGATGGAAACAAACATCCAGGTTAGGGAGCTCAGAGAGTTCTTAAAAAGATGAACCCAAAGACATCCACACCATGACACATAATAATTAAAATATCAAAGATTAGAAAGGAAGTTGGGAAGATGGTGAAGTAAGAGGACCCTAAGCTCACCTCATCCCATAGATACAACTAGATAACACATCAGCATAAATAACCCAGAAAAAGAACCAAAGAATGCAGAACAGACTCCACAACTGAAGGTAAAGAATAGGGCACACCAAAGAGGGTAGGAAGGGAGGAGACACAGTGGAGAGCAAAATGGACCACAACCATCCACAGTCAGGAGGGAGACACCGGTCCAGAGAAGGGCAAGAAAGACTATCACACTGGGGAGTCTACATAAGGAAGACGAAACCCCACAACATTTGGCACTGAAAGCCAGAGGGGCTGAATTTTATGAGTTCTAAAAACCAGAGAGACTTAAAGCATGGAATTTTAAAACTGCATGCTCAGTTCTGGGAGAAACCAGAGAGTGATAGGAAGCTGAGTCCTCTCCCTTAAAGAGACAGCAGGACAAACAGCCTGCAGATATATAACCCAGAAGCAGCAGTTTAAAAAACCCCAGGGGCACATGGGAGGGACAGTTATTTACTCCTGTCAGAAAGTGTCCTGGAGGGGTAGGGCTCACAGGAAGACCTCTCCAGAAACAAAGGAGCTGGCAGGCATATTCTCCCTCCCTTGACCCCCAGCATAAAAAGGACACCTGCAGGAGCCTGCAGGAGCCAGCACAAAGCCAGTATTCAGCACCTAACTTGCTTACACCAAGCCCGACCCACCTGTGTATCAGCAGATCTGCCCTTCTCAGTTACTTTTTGCCTCAGTCCCCTCTCCCAAAAGACCTGCAAAAATCTTGCCAACACCATATCATCCAACCGGTGAATTTTGTGGGTACTTGATCCTCACAGCAGAAGCAGGTCTCGTTTTGCAAGCAGACCTGAGCTCACCTTGTTAAAACTGTGCACCTCATCCTGGCTGGGGACCAAATGATGTCCACAACAGGCAAAGTGAACCTCTGCAGATGAATGAACTGAAGGAAAAAGCAGCGAGGACACAACAGCAGGGTGCATGCAATACACAAAGGAGATCCTCTGAAGTGCCAGGGAACAGGGGTTGCTGCACTGTAAGGCACTATAGGACCTATCCTTCTTAAAGCCATTGCTTTCAAGAGCAGGAAACATTGCTGACTTTCCTAATACACAAAAACAGACACAGAGAGGTAGACAAAATGAGAAGACAGAGAACTATATCCCAAATGAAAAAAACAGGAAAAAAATACAACAAGAGACCTAAACAAAATGGATATAAGAAATATGCCTGATAGAGAACTTAAAGTAATGATCAAAAAGATACTCACTGGACTTGAGGACAGTGGAGAACATCAGTGAGACCCTTAACAAAGAGATAGAAAACATAAGAAAAGAACCAATCAGAGATGAAGAGATCAATAAATGAAATTAAAAATACAGTAAATGGAATAAGCAGAAAAATGGATCAGTAACCTGGAGGACATAGTAATAAAAAGCAAGCAAGCTGAACAGGTGAGAGAAAAAAATAATACAAAATGAGAACAGACTTAAGGAACTCAGTGACAACATCAAGCATAATAACATTCGCATTGTACAAATCACAAAAGAAGAGAGAGAGAGAAGGGGGTGGAAAATTTATTTGAAGAGATAATACCTGAAAAATTCCTGAGTCTGGGGAAGGAAAAAGAAATCCAGATCCACGAGGCATGGAGAGCCCCCAACAAATTCAACCCAAGGAGGTCCACACCAAGACACACAGTAATTAAAATGGCAAAAGCTAGTGACAAAGAGAGAATTTTAAAAGCAGCAAGAAAAAAGAAGACAGTTATATACAAGGGAAACCCCATAATGCTATCAGTGGCTTTTTCAGCAGAAATTTGGCAAGCCAGAAGAGAATGGCATGTATATACATACATACATACACACACGCGTGCGCGCGCTGAAAGGAGAAAGTGCTCTATATAGAGAGCAAAGTAAGAGTACCCTAGGCTTGCCTTATCCCACAAATACAATGAGGTAACTGTCAAATCATCCACTTAAGTCATCCAGAAAAATCTGAAGACTGGCAAAACAAACTCCACAACTAAAGGTACGGAAGAGTTCACACTGAAGTAGGTAGGAAGTGCAGAGATGTGCTTTAGTGGGGAAACAAATGCTGGCTGCTGTGGAGGGGAGGGAGCCGTGGTCACAGATAAAGGTAAAAGAGAGAGGAACACAAAGAGGAATGCACACTTAGAACATTTCCCATAGCCTTGGCTTGGAATGTGAGAGGGGCTGAATTTTGTGAATTCTTGCAACCAGAGGGGATTAAAGCCTAGAGTTTTAAGTGTCAGTGGGCTGGGATTTGGAAGCATCCAGAAGCATAGGGGCTGCTCTTAGAAAGAAGGCAGGCAAACAACCCAGGGGCACACTGCCTGTGAACAGTGATCTGAAGAACACCTAGGGCACACGGTGGGGAAATTATTTGCTCTTCTTGGAGTATCCCTGAGAGGAAGCATTCACAGAGATATCACCCCAGGAACAAAGGAGCCATTTCCCTCCCCTGCCCCTCAGCATAAACACAGAGACACATGCAAGAAAGCACCACAGCAGGACACTGGCTGCCTAACTTGCTTACACTAACCCCACCTCCTTGTGTTCTGGGGCAACTGCCCTTCTCAGTCAGGCATTCCTCAGTCCCAACAGGCCCCTCCCCTAGAAGACCAGCACAAACTCCTGCCCATACCCCGTCTCCCAACCAGACAGTTTTGCTAGACTTCAGTTCCAGTGGTGGTGGTGACAGGTCTCACTTCACTAGCAGACCAAAGCACACCTAGTTAAAACTTCTACATTCAGGCCAGGGACCAAACACTGCCCCCAGCAGGCAAGGAGAGCCTTTGCAGACTACTGGCCTGAAGGACAGAGCAGCCAAAACACAACAGCACACTGCACACAGCACATACCAGAGACACTTCCTAAAGCACCAGGGCTTGGGCACTACATGACTTCTTCTTCACAAGGCCATTATTTCCAGGAACAGGAGAAACAACCAGCTTTTCTAACAGAGAGAAGCAGGCAGAGACTAGACAAAATGAGAAGACAGGAATTTATCCAAAATCAAAGAACAAGATAAGGCCATTGCCAGAGAGCTAAGTGAAACATATGTAATTAACATGCCTGAGGAACATGTTAAAGCAATAATCATAGGAACACTCACTGGACTTGAGAAAAGAATGGAAAACATCAGTGAGACACTTACCACAGAGATAAAAGAGTTAAAAAAGAATCATTTAGAGATGAAGAATGCAATAAATGGGATTAGAAACACACTTGATACAATGAACAGAAGGCTGGAAGAAGCAGAGGAATAAATTAATGACCTAGTAATAGAAAGTAATGAAGCTCAACAAAAGAGAGAAAGAAGCAGCAGAAAAAGAAATTAAGAAAACAATCCCATTTATAATTGCACCAAAAAGAGTAAGATACTGAGGAATAAATCTAAGCAAAGAAATGAAAGACCTGTACTCTGAAAACTATGAAACACTGATGAAAGAAATTCAAGATGACATAAAGAAATGGAAAGACATTCCATGCTCATGGATTGGAAAAACAAATATTGTTAAAATATCTGTACTACCCAAAGCAATCTACACATCTAATGCAATCTCTATCAAAATACCAACAGCATTTTTCACAGAACTAGAACAAGCAATCCTAAAATTTGTATGGAACCACAAAAGACCCCATATAGCCAAAGCAACCTTGAAAAAGAAAAGCAAAGCTGGAGACATCACAATTCTGGACTTCAAATTGTATTACAGAGCTGTAGTGATCAAAACAGTATGGCACTGCCACAAAAATAGACCCAGAGATCAATGGAACAGAATAGGAAACCCAGAAATGAACCTATAACCTATAAGGCCAATTAATCTTCAACAAAGTAAGAAAGAATATCCAATGAGAAAAAGAATGTCTCTTCAACAATGGTGTTCGGGAAACAGGACAGCAACATCCAAAAGAATAAAACAGGCCACTTTCTAACACCATGCACAAAAATAAATTCAAAATGGATTAAAGACCTAAATGTGAGACATGAAACCCTAAAAATTCTAGAACTCAGGCAGTAACTTCTTTGACACTGGCCATAACAACTTCTTTCTAGATATGTGTCCTAAGGCAAGAGAAACAAAAGCAAAAATAAACTATTGGGACTATATCAAAACAAAGAGCTTCTGTACAGCCAAGGAAATAATCAACAAAACTAAGAGGCAACCTAGGGAATGGGAGAAGATATTTGCACATGATATATCTGATAAAGGGTTAGTATTCAAAATATGTAAAGAATTTATAAAACTCAATACCCGAAAAACCAAAAATCTAATTTAAAGATGGGGAGAAGACATGAAAAGACATTTTTCCAAAGAAGACATACAGATGGCCAACAGACATATGAAAAGATGCTCAATATCACTTATCATCAGGAAAATGCAATTCAAAAGCACAATGAGGTATCACCTCACACCTGTCAGAATGGCTAAAATCAAAAACCCAAGAAACGTCAGGTGTTGGTGAGGATGTGGAGAAAGGGAACCCTCTTGCACTGTTGGTGGGAATGCACACTGGCAATGCCACAGTGGAAAACAGTATGGAGGTTCCTCAGAAAGTTAAAAATAGAACTACCCCACAATCCAGCAATCACACTACTGGGTATTTACCGAAAGAATGCAAAAATACTAATTCAAAGGGATACATGCACCCCTGTGTTTATAGCAGCATTATGGACAATAGCCAAATTACGGAAATAGCCCAAATGTCCCCACTGACTGATGAATGGATAAAGAAGATGTGGTATAGAGGCACTTAAGTCACTTAAGTGTCTGCTCTTGGTTTTGGCTCAGGTCATGATCTCAGGGTCGTGAGACTGAGCCCCAAGTCGGGCTCTGTGCTCAGCTAAGTCTGCTTGAGATTCTCTCTCTCTCTCCCTCTGCCCCTCCCCCTATTTGTGCTCTCTCTCTCTCAAATAAAATCTTAAAAAAAAAAAAGTAATTACTTTGTAAATGGACTAAATGCTACAACCAAAATACATAGGGTGACAGAATGGATAAAAAAACAAGACCTATCTATATGCTGCCCACAAGCGACTCACTTAAGACCTAACGACACATACAGACTGAAAGGAGAAGGACAGAAAAAGATATTCTATGCAAATGGAAGCAAAGGAAGGAAGGAAGGAAAAAAGGGAAGGGAAGGGAAAACAGAAGAGAAAAGAAAAGAAAAAGAAAAGAAAGCCGAGGTAGCAATACTTATTTCAGGTAAAATAGACTTTAAAACAAAACAAAAACTGTAAACTCACTTCAGACCTGAAGACACATAAAGACTGAAAGTGCAAGGACAGCAAAAGATATTCTATGCAAAGGAAGCGGAAAGAAGAGGGAGAGGGAAAAGAAAGGAAAGAAAGCTAGGGTAGCAATATTTCTTTTAGGTAAAATAGACTTGAAAACAAAAACTATAAACTCACTTCAGACCTAAAGACACATACAGAATAAAAGTGAAAGGATGGAAAAAGATATTCCACAAAGTGGAATTGGAAAAAAAAAAAAAGCTGAGGTAGAAATATTTATATCAGACAAAATAGACTTTAAAACAAAGACTGTAACAAGAGACCAACCAAGGGCATTACATAATGACCAACAGGTCAATACAATAAGAGGATATAACAACTCTAAATATCTGTGCCCCAACATCGGAACAGCTAAATACATAAAGCAAATATTAACAGATATGAGGGATAAATGTAATATAGTAAGAGTAGAGGATTTTAAAACCTCACTTACATCAATGGATAGGTCATCCAGGATGAAAATCAGTAAGGAAACAGTGCCTTTCAATGACACATTAGACCAAATGAACTTAACAGGTATATACAGAACATTCTTTCCAAAAACAACAGAATACACATTATTTTCAAGCGCACATGGAACATTCTGCAGGATAGAGCAAGTTAGGCCACAAAACAAGTCTCAATACATTTAAGAATACTGAAATTACATCATATTTTTCAACTACATTATGAAACTAGAAATAAATCCCAAGGAAAAAAAAGTGGAAAAAAGTACAAACACATGAAGGCTTTAAACAACATTCTACAAAACCACCAATGGGTCAAGAAAGAAATCAAGGAGGAAATTAAAAAAAAAAAAAATGGAGGCAAATGGAAATGAAAACACAACAGTCCTAAATCTTTGGGAATGTAGCAAAAGCAATTTTAAGAGGGAGATTTATAGTAGAACAAGCCTACCTCAAGAAACAAGAAAAATGTTAAATAATCTAACCATATATCTAAAGGAACTATAAAAAGAACAAGGCCCAAAGTTAGTAGAAGGAAGGAAATAATAAAGATTAGTGCAGAAATAAATGAAATAGGACTAAAAAAAAAAAACACACACACACACACACAAACACACAATAGAAAAGATCAATGAAACCAAGTGCTGGTTCTGTGAAAAGGTAAAACTGATAAACCTTTAGCCACATTGAACACCACATCAAAAACTAATGATGTACTCTATAGTGGCTAAATGAACATAATTAAAAAAAAAAAAAAACTTTAGCCAGATTCACCAAAAAAAAAAAAAAAAAAAGAGAGAGGACACAAGTAAAATCCAAAATGAAAGAGAAGTAACAACCAACACCACAGAAATACAAAGGGCTATAACAGAATACCACAAAAAATTACATGCCAACAAAGTGCCTAGAAGAAATTCGTAGAAACATATACACTTTCAAAACTAAATCAGGAAGAAGTAGAAAATCTGAACAGACCAGTACCAGTAATGAAACTTAATCAGTAATCAAAAAACTCCCAACAAAAAGAAGTCCAGGACCAGATGTATTCACAGGTGAATTCCACCAAACATTTAAACAAGAGTTAATACCTATTCTCCTCCAACTATTCCCAAAAATAGAGGGAAGGAAAACTTCCACATTCAACAAAGCTAGCATTACCCTAATACCAAAACCAGAGACACTACAAAACAAAACCAACCAAAAAAAAAAAAAAAAAAAAACCTCACAGGCCCATATCTCTGATAAACATAGATGCAAAAATTCTCAAAGGAATATTAGCAAGCCACATTGAACAATACATTAAAAGGATCATTCACCATAATCAAGTGGGATTTATTCTGGGATGCAAGGGTGGTTCAATATTTGCAAATCAACATAATACATACACCACATCAACAAAATAAAGGATAAAAACCATATGAACAGCTCATAAAATGCAGAAAAATGAATTTGACAAAATGCAGTATCCGTTCATGATAAAAAAAAAAAACCTCTCAATAAAATGGATTTAGATGGGACATACCTGAATATAATAAAAGCCATATATGACAAACCTGCCACCCAGAAAACACTCAATGCTGAAAAACTGAGAGCTTTCCCTCTAAGATTAGAAACAAGATGAGGATGTCCGCTATCACCACTTTAATTCAACATAGTACTGGAAGTCCTAGCCACAGCATTCAAACAATAACAAAAATCTTTAAAGACATCCAAATTGGTAAGGAAGAAGTTAAATAGTCACTATTTACAAATGACATGATACTATATATAGAAAGTCCTAAAGACTCCACCACAAGTAATAAATGACATCAGTAAAGTTGCACAATACAAAATTAATCCCCAGAAATCAGTTGCATCTCTATATACTAAGGTAGCAGAAAGAGAAATTAAGAAAACAATTCCATTTACAATTACACCAAAAAGAATAAGATATCCAGGAATAAATTTAACCAAGGAGGTGAAAGACAAAACTGGGGGCATCACATTGCCGGATTTCAAGCTGTATTACAAAGCAGTGATCACCAAGACAGCAAGGTACTGGCACAAAAACAGACATATAGACCAATGGAACAGAATAGAGAGCCCAGATATGGACCCTCAACTCTATGGTCAAATAATCTTCAACAAAACAGGAAAAGATATACAATGGAAAAAAGTCTCTTCAATAAATGGTGCTGGGAAAATTGGACAGCCACATGCAGAAGAATGAAATTTGACCATTCTCTAACACCATACACAAAGATAAACTCAAAATGGATGAAAGACCTCAATGTGAGACAGGAATCCATCAAAATCCTAGTGGAGAACATAGGCAGTGACCTCTTTGACATCGGCCACAGCAACTTCTTTCAAGATACATCTCCAAAGGCTAGTGAAACAAAAGCAAAAATGAACTTTTGGGACTTCGTCAAGATAAAAAGCTTCTGCACAGCAAAGGAAACAGTCAACAAAACAAAGAGGCAACCCACAGAATGGGAGGAGATATTTGCAAATGACACTACAGATAACGGGCTGGTATCCAAGATCTATAAAGAACTTCTCAAACTCAACACCCAAAAAAACAAATAATCAAGTCCAAAAATGGGCAGAAGACATGAACAGACACTTCTCCAAAGAAGACATACAAATGGCTAAGACACATGAAAAAAATGTTCATCATCATTAGCCATCAGGGAAATTCAAATCAAAACCACATTGAGATACCACCTTACACCACTTAGAATGGCTAAAATTGACAAGGCAAGGAACAACAAATGTTGGAGAGGTTGTGGAGAAAGGGGAACCCTCTTACACTGTTGGTGGGAATCCAAGTTGGTACAGCCACTTTGGAAAACAGTGTGAAGGCTCCTCAAAAAATTTAAAATAGAGCTACCCTATGACCCAGCAATTGCACTCCTGGGTATGTACCCTAAAGACACAGATGTAGTGAAAAGAAGGGCCATATGTACCCCAATGTTCATAGCAGCAATGTCCGCAATAGCCAAACTGTGGAAAGAGCCGAGATGCCCTTCAACAGATGAATGGATAAAGAAGATGTGGCCCATATATACAATGGAATATTATTCAGCCATCAGAAAGAATGAATACCCAACTTTTACATCAACATGGATGGGACTGGAGGAGATTATGCTAAGTGAAATAAGTCAAGCAGAGAAAGTCAATTACCATATGGTTTCACTTATTTGTGGAACATAAGGAATAGCATGGAGGACATTAGGAGAAGGAAGGGAAAAATGAAGGGGGAGGAATCGGAGGGAGAGATGAGCCATGAGAGACTGTGGACTCTGAGAAACAAACTGAGGGTTCTAGAGGGGAGGCGGGTGGGGGGATGGGTTAGCCTGATGATGGGTATTAAGGAGGGCACGTACTGCATGGAACACTGTGTGTTATATGAAAACAATGAATCGTGGATCACCACATCAAAAACTAATGACATATGGTGACTAATGTAACATAATAAAATAAAATTAAAAAAAAAAGACTGATACTATGAAAAGTATAAAACGCTGATGAAAGAAATTGAGACGACATAAACAAATGTTAAGACATATCTTGCTCAGGGTTATAATGCCCATACTACCCAAAGCAATCCAAGATTGCAATCCTATCAAATGCAATCCCTATCAAAACACCAATATTATTTTTCACAGAACTAGAACAAATAACCCTAAAACTTATATGTTAAGTACATAAGATCCTGAGTAGCCAAAGCAACCTTAAGACAATGGAGGTATCAGAATCCCAGATTTCAAGATATACCACAAAGCTCTTTAAAATAAAGTTTCTGGAAATACTGAAAGGATCATTAACTCTGAGCCTCACTACAGGGTGATCTCGGTGGGCTGTGTGTCGGGAGCCCCTGATAGCAGCATCTTCAGGTCTTCCCTTGGTCACATTCACTGGGGAAGAGGCTTTCACCATCCCCTGGAGAGTAGCGATCTGCCTGACAAGGTTCTGGGAGCTCTTACAAATTTTATTTCTTTGTTCATCTGTTTTGTTTATTTATATTCCATATACAAGTAAAATCATATGGTATTTGTCTTACTCTGTCTGGCTTGTTTCACTTAGCATAATACCCTCCAAGTATATCCATGTTGTCACAAACTGCAAACAAACAACAACAAAGAGAGAAACAGACTCATAAATATGGAGAACTGGGGGCTGTCAAAGAGGAGCAGGGTAGGGAGATGGGTGAAATGGGTGAAGAGGATTAACACAAATGTCCAGTTATAAAGTAAATAAGTCACCAGGATGAAAATAGAGAATACAGTCAATAATAGTGTAATACACATCATGGTGAACATTCACAATGTACACAATTACTGAATTACTATGTTGTACACCTGAAATTAATTTAATATTATACATCAATTATACTTCAATTAGAATCTTCTTAATTTTAAATTTTTAAAAATCTAGACATGAATTAGAAATTTTCCTTATAGAACACAGTTCTGTGTTGGTCCATAGAACTGGTCCATAGTTCATAGTTGGTCCAACTAGTTCTTCCTGCCTGAAAAACCAAAAATATTTTCCACAGATCAAGAGGAAGGGAACGGACATTTACTGAGCCTCTATTAGGGGTTAGGTACTTCCCATTTGCTAATGTATTAATTTAATCTTTATAATTCTGTGGGAATGACATTATAATATTCTCATTTTTATAGATGAGGAAACTGAGGCTCAGAAATTAACAAAGCTAGAAAGCCGTGAAGCTCTGATGTCTGAATCCAACGCCCAAGCTCCACTTATAGAGCTGCCTTTGTTTTGATTAGCCTCAGTTCAAATAGATACTTCTCGCCTTTCTTCTATGAAAGAGCTCCACTGAAACAGTTCTTCTCATTCATTCATATGAACCACGGCTCTCTAACCAAATACCGTAAGAAGTAAATAGAGTTATGTGGCATGAAAATACTCCTGTCAGGAGGCTATCTGTGTTGTGACAAGAGCACTATATAGAAAAATCCGAAAGCCTTACTTCCAGCCACTGGGTGACTCTGGACAAGTAATTTAGCTTTTTTGAACTTCAATTTCTTTAGGGGCACCTGGCTGGTTCAGTCAGAAAAGCATGTGACTCTTGATCTCAGGGTCATGAGTTCAAGACCCACAATGGGTGTAGAGATTACTTAAATAAACTGAATTTATCTATCAAATATGAATATTACACTAAATGAGCTTTTCTTGAGATAGAAAACAGAGATATTGCCTATGTCATAGGCTTACTGTGAATGATGTATGTAGAAGTATTCTATGAGTGTAAAACACTAGGGAAATGTAAATAATTACCATTAGGATTTTGGAAAATGAAAGTTCTGACACAAGAGTTCTATGCCATACCACCAGTAGAAATGTTAGAGGAATTAAAATTTGCTCCAATCAAATGAAATCCAGTATGTTCAATAATATAAAATAAAATAAGCCACAGTCCTGCTCATTCTTGAATATTCATTTGCATCAACCTAGTAACATGTCTCCTTAAGAGAAACACATCCGTTACTCACTAATTTGGAGTGCTTTAATGTTTAATCCTTTGTTATGGAGTCAATGTTTATGTCTCCTCTAAGTTCATATGTTGAAGTCCTAATTCTTAACGTGATAGTATTTGGAGATGGGGCCTTTGGGAGGTAATTAGTTAGATGAGGTCATGAAGGTGGGGCCCTGGTCCAATGGGATTAGTATCCTTATAAGAAGACACACCAAAGTTTTCTTAGTGTCTACCATGCGAGGACACAGAAAGAAGGTGACTGTCTCCAAGCCAGAAAGAGAGACCTCACCAGAAACAGATTCTGCCAGACTCTGATCTGGGACCTCCGACCTCCAAAACTGTGAGAAAATAAATTTCTAAGCCACTCAATCAATGGTATATTGTTATGGCAATCCAAGCACAATAGGACATCATTTAATGAAGTAAGATTGTCCTTCATTGCTAATTACAAAAATTAAAACTTTGGTATATATGTCTCCATAATGCAATTCATACGAAAGAAAAAATAAAATGTATTTTTTATATAGTTATAAATTTTTATTTCATAATAAAATGACAACACTATTTTAGGAAATCCCACCAACAAATATGTTATTAATTGTGGGAATCAAAGAGCAGATATCAAGACTTTTAGAGCTTGAAAAAGTAAAAAAAATCAAGCCAGTTTAAGAAATAAACAAATATGGGAGTGCCTGGCTGGCTCAGTCAGTAAAGTATGTGACTCTTGATCTTGGGGTTGTGGGTTTGAGCCCCACATTGGCTGTAGAGATTACTTAAAAAAATAAATAAAATCTTTAAAAAAAAGAATTATACAAATATGGAAAAATTATCTCTCTTTTCACCAATGTAAACCTAACACCTAGAACAGTGTAACAGGTATTCAATAAACCTATGTTGAATAATGGGAAAGAAAAAAAGAATTAATAAAGCACAATTTCAGTCACTTATTTTAATACTACATTGAGCAGGTTCAGAATGTTTTCTGAATTCCAGAAAGCAGGAATTTTTCTGATGTCCTGCTCTAGTCCCTTAGCCTAGAGCTAAGGGATATATATTCCAATATATACTGCACACAGTATATATTGGAATATAAGTTGGATAAATAGAATGCTTTTTTTATTTTTTTGTCTATCTAAATTCTGGCCACCCTTCAGGGCAACTGGGTGGCTCAGTCGGTTAAGTGTCTGCCTTCGGCTCAGGTCATAATCTCAGTGTCCTAGGATTGAGCCCTTCGCTGGGCTCCCTGTTCACTGGGCAGTCGGCTTCTCCCTCTCCCTCTGCCCCTTCCCTCTACTTATACTCTCTTTATCACATGCATGCACTCTCTAATAAATTTAATTAATTAACAATTAATTAATTAATTAATTCTGGCCACCCTTCAAGGAAAAGTCCAAATTCCACTTCTGAAAAGCCTCCCCTGCTACTCTACCCTGAAAGAAGTCTTTTTAAACTCACAACCTAGTAGCCCAGGCCAAGAATCTAAGAGTCAACCTTGATTATTCTCATTCTGTAACACCTCAGATCTAAATCTATGAGCGAATCCTATCAGTTTTCTTTTTTTTTTTTTAAGATTTTACTAATTTATTTCTGAGAGAGAGAGCGAGAAAGCACAACCAGGGGGAGCAGGAGACAAAGGAAGAAGCAGGCCCCCTGCTGAGCAAGGAGCCCGATGTGGGACTCGATCCCAGGACCCTGGGATCATGACTTGAGCTGAAGGCAGATGCTTAACCAACTGAGCCACCCAGTTATCCCCCCTTTTTTTTTTAAGATTTTTTTTTTTTTTTTTTGAGAGACAGAGAGAGAGAAAACGTGTAAGCTCATGTGCCTGGGGTGGGGAGGGCAGAGGGAGAGGGAGAGATAGAATCTCAAGCACACTCACTGCTCAGCGCGAAGCCAAGATGGGGCTCGATCCCACAACACTGAGATCATGCATACAGTACTGTCTGGCACACAGTAGATATTCAATAGATATTTGCTATTATTATCTGTAAAAATCATTTGCCAACTAACCATGGAAATACTTGAGATGTTTATTTCCCTGTTTCCTATGATCCACTTAAGTAATTTTTCCTCCTATGTAACTTTTTCCTCCTTGGGGGACAGAGATCATGTCTTACACTCTTTATGTGTTCAAAAACCCCTAGTACAAATATTTGTACTAGGTCTGGTTCCCCCCAAAAAATATCAAAGTATTTTACTTTGCAGATGGTAAATGTCTTTAGAATAATTTCTAGATTTGTAGTAAAAACTGGCTATGGTATTTCTTAAACAATAAATCACAACAGAGTTGGCACACTTACTTCTGGCATCTGTCTTATCTGACTCACTGAGACATAAATCATCCTTGGCATCAGTGCTTCCCTCAACACCATGTCTTGAAAAAAACTTTATATCATTTTCATCAATTTCATTCTCATCATCTATGTCATATTTCTGTAGCCCCTCTAGTAGCTTTACAGCTGCTAAATGGGCAAACCTGTAGGAAAGAATCAGTAATTAACAAGATTCACAATGTTCTTCAAATTGAAACTGCAGTTTGCACTTAATTTAGTGAATTACACTCTGTACATTATGTCACCAACCGCACCAGTAAAGGAGCAAAACTGCACCTGAAGGTCAGTGACAATTCAACATATATCCAGCTCAAAGAGTTACTGGACACTGAGGACAAATAGTCATGTAAAGGCTATTCCATAACTTTTATTGGCAAAAATCCAACTGGGAGAGGACACCCAATATCAGAAGAATATGTGGGGTGCCCCCAGACAGAACTGCTCAACTGAATAGAAAGCCCAGAACCACCCTACTTGTTACCTATACTTACTACCTTTTTGGATGGCCAAATTTAGATTTCAGAAATAGTTCTGGTTCCAGTTTCAGGGCTAACTATAGCTCTAGGCCCCTTAATTTTCAACCTTCCTCAACCCAAAAAGTTGGCATGGCTTTGAAATTTAATGAAAAAATAGTGACTTTTCCATCCACGTTTTCTATTTTCTTTGATCTTTCCCACATCTCTATGAAGCTGTTGTGATTGCATGTAATCTGAATAGTTTTCTCACAGTCTTGCTATTTGAAATGTTTAATGTTTTCTCATATGACGTGGAGAACTACTCAAACACAAAATCTCAAATCCTATTTTTTTCACATACTTATATAACCACATGCACACAAATATCCTTACCTTTCACCAGGTACCACACATAATTAAAGATATAGTAACAAACATTTTAGGAAGATGTAAGGTTAATAGAATTCATTATCTCTACTACTAGGTTATAATTAACAGCAATTATTTACTGAGTACTTGTTTTATACCAGATTCATAGTGTTTCTATAACACTACACAAACATCTGGCATTTTGGTGCATGAATTACAAAAATTCTAATAGATATATTGTGGAATCTCATTGTGAAAATTTTAATTTGCATTTTCCTAATGAAAGTGATTTTGAGCATTTTTTTCATATACATATTTGCCATTTGTATATTTTCCTTTGGTGAATGAACAATATCAAATACTGGCAAGATAAGAAACAAAAGAAACTCTCATCCACTGCTGGTGAGAATACAAATTGGCATGGTCGCTTTCAAAGGCATAACTATGGCAATTTCTTATAAAGTTAAACATACTCTTAGCATATGACCCAGCAATCCTACTCCTAAGTATTTACCCAAGTGAAGTGAAAACACTGATGTTCACACAAAAAACTGTAATGACTGTTTAGAGCAGCTTTATGCATAATCACCAAAAAATGGATATAATCAAGATGTCCTCTGACAGGTTACTAGATTATCAAACTATGGAATACTATGGAATTCTACAGCCAATGGAACACTGCTCAGCTATAAGAAAGAAATGAACTACCAATACACATGAAAGAATCTCATATAATTATGCTTAGTGAAAGAAGCCAGATATATAAGCGTACTACGTACTGTACGATTCCATTTTATATAAAACTCTAGGAAATACAAACTAATCTATAGTGACAGCAGATCAGCATTTGCTTGGGGAAGGAGAAGTGGGGAACAGTGGGAGGGAGAGAGATTACAAAGGGGGCACAAGGAGACTTTTGAGGATGATGGGTATGTTCACTATCTTGAGGGCAGTAATGGTTCCATGGGTAGGTACATATGTCAGAATTCATCAGTCTGTACTGTACAAATATGTGTACTTTGTCATATGCCAATTAAACCTTGATAAAGCTGTTTTCCAAAATAAAAATAAAGTGGGCCTAAGTTGATAATGATCCTAGGTATGTGGTACCACAAAACCATGCTGTAAGGAACATGAACTCTTAAAAATTGCAGAGCAATCACTGCATGATTAGCATTGAATGATTAGCATCCTGTTGGGCCTCATTTGCAACTTTTAGCCCACATTCCTACTTTAGATTCAGGCAGTTCTGGACCACAGGAAGTTCCTCAAACACACAAGGTACTATCTTACAAGTCTTCCTCCCTCAAGCATCAGCATAAATGTTGCTTCCTCCAAAAAGAAAAAATTTCCCTGACCTCTATATAAATTCTGTTTCCCTCCAATTTCCTTCCTAACTCCCCCAAAACTTTAAAATAGGAAGACCTGGGCACTTTTTCTCCTATGTTCTTATTGTATCTTATACATAACATGTAATATGTTATGATGATTATAATTAGTAATAATTATGTATGTACAGTGTCTCTTTACAAGATTGTAGACTTGAGGACAAGGACTGTGTTTTTTCATCTTTGTAATCCTAATACTAACAATAGCAGTAGGGACATGCAAAGTATATAGGAACTTGAATGAAAAACAACCAAATGAACAAATGGAGGGACTAAATTTTCCTTGAGGACTTGACCTGAATGAGCAGGAGATGCTCAATAACAGGTGTTATATTTAATTCAAAAGTAAATATTAAAATTTGTTTCAAAACCTGTGTGACCCCTTTTGATTATTCCTTTTAATCACACAGTATTTCTCAACAGCTATGGGCATTTGGGTGACACAATTTCTCATTCTGTACCACTGTTCTAAGCACTGTAGAATGTTTAGCATTCCTGGACCTGACCTCGCTATATATCAGTGATGGTCTCTAGTCATTGTGACACTCCTCCACACATTTCCAAATCCCCCCTCCCCACCAGGAAAGGGGACAATACTACTTCTCAGTTGAAAATCATTACTTTACTTAGAAGTCAAGCAGAGAAAGTCAATTATCACTTATTTGTGGAACATAAGGAATAGCACAGGGGACATTAGGAGAAGGAAGGGAAAAATGAAGGGGGAGAAATCGGAGGGGGAGATGAACCATGAGAGACTATGGACTTTGAGAAACAAACTGAGGGTTCTAGAGGGGAGGGGGGTGGGGGATGGGTTAGCCTGGTGATGGGTATTAAAGAGGGCATGTATTGCATGGAGCACTGGGTGTTATACGCAAACAGTGAATCATGGAACACTACATCAAAAACTAATGGTGTACTGTATGGTGACTAATATAACATAATAAAATTAAATTAAATTAAAAAAAAGAAAATCATTAGTGAGAAGAACTGATTTATCATCAAATGTCAATTCAGCTTAAAAATTGTCATTCCATCACCCTTAGATGGAGTCTTATAATTCCATTAAATCCTAAGAGTTTTCTGAGTAAGAGAGTATATTCAAAACCATAAAAACAAAAGAAAGTAGTAAAGCAGACAGGGATACCTCTTAGCCACATCGCTGGGTTTCTCCCCTGCTTTGTTGGTAATATTACTGTCTGCTCCCATTTTAATTATCCACTGCAAACACTCTATGTGGCCTTGCCCAGCAGCTGTTCAAAAAACAAACAAAAAAACAGAAAATACACACAAAAAGTTATTGTCATTAGTAACAATTGTCTGATATCTCGGACAATAACATTAGAGAGTATTCATAAATACTGATCCTTGTAATAACCAACAAAAGTTGGGCAGATGTTATTCTCTGTTCACTTATGTATGTATTATTCATTAGACAAACAATCAAAAATCTACTGTACTCAGCCCCTATACAGAGGACTTTACATACAGATATAAAAGTGGAAGCTCAAAGAGGTTATTTATTTAACATCACGCAGCATGCAAGTAATGGGTTTGAAACTATAATCTAAGTTTTCCCAATCCTTATCCAATGTTCATGTACTGCTATCTATAGCTTCTGACGAATCTTGCACCTGACCAGAATATGAGCACAAGCCAGCCGCAGGGACCCACACTGACTTCGAAAATCTTGTGTCATCTTATGTAAACAGGTTATTCTTCTGACTCTCACAACTCAAAATTTACAGGCCCCTCAGTAATTACCTGAACTGTTTACCACCTTTTTCTAAATCTTGTCCTTAACACATGTACTCAGGATTACTTTTCACCTCCACAACTCTGTTTATGTGTCTTCTTGCCTAGTGCCCAGCACTCAGTTAATATGTTCATCTAACTTCTATCCACCCTTCTAGATCCATCTGAAGATTCAGGGAAACTGGGGGGAAAAACAATAGATTTAACTGACTTTAGGTCTACTAAACAGTGAGACTGGAGGACAGGACAGAACTTAGCAAGTGGCTGGCATATAGAGACCCTCAATAAATATCCATAAAGTTGATGAATGAATAAGTGAATGAGAATATTAAGAAAATGTCAGCTTTGCTCTTACCAGATATGTAAGCTCAGTCAAGAAAACGGATCCCTCTGGACCTCAATTTCCTCATCTTTTACAGAGATGATTTCATATTTAGAAGGAGGGTTCATAAAATTACAATAAGTACCATACAAACATAAGGTATTATTTCTGAATTCCCACAAACACTTCTCTAATAATTTAACCCTTACCAACTTCTGTTCCTCAGTTTCTACTCCTGAATTCCTACTGCATGTATTTTAAGAACCAAATGCTTTCTGCCATTAATTATATCCTGACTTCTACAAATCTCTAGTTGTTCATTATTTAAGTATGTAGCTCCTTAACAGTAAGGTCTAGATTTCGTAATGTCTACGTGGTGCAGACATATGACTGGTGCTGACTCTAAGTGCCTCTGTAAAATGAATCAAAGACTAAGAACTTTGGGGGAGGGGGTGGGGGGAGGGGTTAGCCTGGTGTGGGTATTAAAGAGGGCACGTATTGAATGGAGCACTGGGTGTTATACGCAAACAGTGAATCATGGAACACTACATCAAAAACTAATGATGTAATGTATGGAGATTAACATAATAAAATAAAATAAAATAAAAAGACTAGGAACTTTTGGTATAGCTCTAGTGCCTCAAAATGTGAATCCACCTCCAATACTGGCAACAGAGAAAAGAGGACACAAAGATACAGTGACAAAGTAAGAACTCTTCTGCCCTTCTCTAGTTCACTCAGAGCCATCAGAGTTGGCCCCTGAAAATCCTGGGCTTTCTTGCTCTCCTCTAGAGCAAATCCAAAACCAGTTAAAAACAGTACAAGAGGGGCGCCTGGGTGGCTCAGTCATTAGACGTCTCTGCTTTCCGCTCAGGTCATGATCCCGGGGTCCTTGGATCGAGCCCCACATCGGGCTCCCTGCTCGGTGGGAAGCCTGCTTCTCCCTCTCCCACTCCCCCTGCTTGTGCTCCCTCTCTCACTGTGTCTCTCTCTGTCAAATAAATAAATAAAATCTTTAAAAAAAAAAAAAGTACACAATTTCCCAGACCTCTAGAAATAACCTCACTTTAGACAAAAACAGCAACAAACTCCATCTTTAAGAGTTACAAAATGGTATTTACGAATCATGGATAATTGTTTTATGTAAGATAGAATGAGTTTAACCCAACATTTCCATTTTATTACACAGGTAATGTTTACAAAGAGGGGGAAGGGAGGCTAAGTAATTTCTCTAACATGAAATGCAATAAAAGGATTTTTACCCAAGATCCTTATTGTATATTGGTTAGGATATGTTGATTAATTTTATCAGTGTTTTATAAGAGAACAGATAAAATTATGCTGTGGCTAGAAATTTTTAAGAAATCATTTGAAATACTTATTGTTTAGCAAAGGAAAGAAAGGAGCAGTCACAGTGGATTTAACAATCATTAAATGACTAAGAAGAATGCCTCAATAATAAACACCACAACTTATTTACTGAATCAAAATTAAAATTAAAGAAAAAGAAGCAGAGAGATTAATAAATGTGGAAAATGTGAGTTAAGTTATAAAGTGACATCAACTTTTATTTACCCAATTTGGATATAATCTAAACATAGAGATGTTCACCAGGAAAGGCAAATGCACACAAAACACCCCTTCCCCTACTTGTTGCCACTTATCACCCCCCATCACACCCCCTGATCCACCCCTGGCCCTAGGAATCCTCAATGGACAGACTGACAAGACAAGGGGTGAAGGGCAAACACTTTTGGTTCCTCAATTCACCCTTGCATCTTCTCACAATGGCTGCATCCCAAACACCCTATTGTTATATATCAAGTCCTTTAGAACCTACTTCCAGATCCCTCATTTCAATCTTAGTTCCAGTGGCGAAGAAATGACTAAGAAAGTCTGAAAATCAGCCATCAATGAAATTTAATTCTTCCTGTGAAGATGCAATATAAGCACCATGATCACACTTATCTTTTGCTACAGTGTCTGAATGATACCCAATATATACATTAGTAATAAAAAGTGGTTATATCTAGGATATGAAATGGGGGCTTCGGTCCAGGGCACCACATTTTAAAATATATATATACATACACATAGCACATATTTTAAGTTTCCTCCCCATTCACAAATACCATGGTGAAGAGTTAAACCCCTAGACAGCCAGCTAAGATGGAGGAGCGAGATTTTCCAAGTCTAGGATAGAGTGTTTGCCAAAATAGGAACCTCTCTGTGTGTAGGAGAAAACCCCTTTGCATTCCCCTTCTTCTTATTTCACCTAACCTCTCTTATAAAACTATTGGTACACATGATGTTTAGATTCTATACTGGAGATTCATTATGAGGTAAACCAACTTTACCAATTAAACTAAGAACCTAACCAACAGGAACATAATCTGTGATTGGGACCATCAGAAGTTATTTATAAAATAAAATCTAATTTGAACACATGACTGCATTAACTACGATAACTGTCTTTTTACTCTAACCTTTTTTTTTAAAGGTTAAGTAATCTCTATGCCCAACGTGGGGCTAGAACTCATGACCCCAACTTCAAGGGTCACATGCTCTATTGACTGAGCTGGCCAGGTGACCCTTTAATGTTTTTACAAGAATTACCTGTCATTACATTATGAAATGACTTATAATATCACAAATGAAGCAGAATAGAAATTTCATATGCATTAAGTTAAAGATTTGGTTTTTGATTTTATAAATAAAAGGAAGACTGGCAAGAATAAATCCTAGAGTATGAACTCCCAAATAAGGAGTTGACAATTTGACAAAGTCTGATTAATTAATATTTTAGAATTCCACAGTGAAGGAAGGAGAGAATGCAGACAAAAGTGGCGGACATCTTGAAAATGTGTTTAAATCTAAAGTTCATTGGTATTTCTGTAAAAGTAAAAACATTTTTGCAGAGTACAAGAAGAAAATTCTGTTATACCTTTTTTCAAATTCTACTATACCTTTTTCATGCTTTAGCAAGAATTAATAGATCACTTTTAGTCCAAAGAAAATATTAGTCCCAAGAAACTTCTCCAGCAGTGAATTTCATATCTTATCATGTCAATGTCTTAAGAGATATTCCACTGGAATTACCCTAAATGTGATAGTGAATTTCTAGCATCATAAAAGGAGTATCACAATTGAATTGAAAATTAAGTACTCTGTGTACCATATAAGGTAGACTGATATCCCTTAGGGTATTAGGAAAAGTTTTACATT
Source organism: Eumetopias jubatus (assembly GCF_037043125.1). NCBI lineage: Eukaryota > Metazoa > Chordata > Mammalia > Carnivora > Otariidae > Eumetopias > Eumetopias jubatus. Next base: position 64,339,603 of record NW_028274819.1, on the reverse strand, counting down.
TTAAAAGGTAAATAACTTCAACAGTAATTATGTCAGAACTGAAAATGAAGCAGGAATCATAACTCACCTTTATGCATAGGAGTTGATCCATTATTATCCCGTTCATTAATATTGATTACTCCATCTTCTATTAATTTCTTAAGCATTTCCAAATCACCCTTAAAGGCAGCCACATGACCTGGGAATGCTAAGGCTATGAATAAAAATTCAGCATTTCAGTAAATACATGCGTTCATTCTTCTTCCCTGCCTTAAGCAGTCACACATTTCAGATTTCAATATTAAGTATGACAATGTTATACTGGTATTAGTTTAACTGATGCAATGACAAGTAATAAAAAGAGAATCATAAGATAAGATTATTATTAATTGTGTAGCCATTTCTCCCCACAGGACTTCAAACATGCCAAGAGTATACTATACCAGAACTATTCTTAGCCATATTCCATTCTTTCCTCAGACCAACACAAAACACAAGAAGATGGCCATTTTCAACCCTTTGTATAAAGACATACTTTGTCTAAAGTCCTACATTTGCACAGACCACTCCCTCTCTGTTTGCAAGGAAGTGAAGAAAGCAAAATAAACTGGAAGCAGATAAAGTATATGTATATATACAAACACATATACATATACATATGCTTCTGTAAATGTATCTGACCTAGTGCCTAACCATAAATACTTGAGAAAATGTTTTTAATATAACAACCACATATATTGAGTCCTTACTGAATGCCAGACAAGGATGGTAGTAAGTCTTTGTAGGGAATGCCTCATTATAACCCTCTTAACAACTTTGAGATATACTTATAATCATTTTTATTTTATTTGTTTTTAATTTTTTATTATTATGTTAATCACCATACATTACATCATTAGTTTTTTATGTAGTGTTCCATGATTCATTCTTTGTGCATAACACCCAGTGCTCCATGCAGAACGTGCCCTCTTTAATACCCATCACCAGGCTAACCCATCCCACCATCACCCTCCCCTCTAGAACCCTCAGTTTGTTTTTCAGAGTCCATCGTCTCTCATGGTTCCTCTCCCCCTCCGATTTACTCCCCTTCATTCTTCCCCTCCTGCTATCTTCTTTTTTTTTTCTTAATTTATATTGCATTATTTGTTTCAGAGGTACAGATCTATGATTCAACAGTCTTGCACAATTCCCAGCGTTCACCATAGCACATAACCTCCCCAATGTCTATCACCCAGCCACCCCATCCCTACCACGCCCCCACCACTCCAGCAACCCGCAGTTTGTTTCCTGAGATTAAGAATTTCTCATATCAGTGAGGTCATATGATACATGTCTTTCTCTGATTGACTTATTTCACTCAGCATAACACCCTCCAGTTCCATCCACGTCGTTGCAAATGGCAAGATCTCATTCCTTTTGATGGCTGCATAATATTCCATTGTGTATATATACCACCTCTTCTTTATCCATTCATCTGTTGATGGACATCTTGGCTCTTTCCACAGTTTGACTATTGTGGACATTGCTGCTATGAACTTTGGGGTGCACGTACCCCTTCGGATCCCTACATTTGTATCTTTGTGGTAAATACCCAGTAGTGCAATTGCTGGATCGTAGGGTAGCTCTATTTTCAACTGTTTGAGGAACCGCCATACTGTTTTCCAGAGTGCCTGCACCAGCTTGCATTCCCACCAACAGTGTAAGAGGGTTCCCCTTTCTCTGCGTCCCCGCCAACATCTGTCGTTTCCTGACTTGTTAATTTTAGCATTTCTGACTGGTGTGAGGTGGTATCTCATTGAAGTTTTCATTTGGATTTCCCTGATGCTGAGCGATGTTGAGCACTTTTTCATGGGTCTGTTGGCCATTTGGATGTCTTCTTTGGAAAAAAGTCTGTTCGTGTCTTCTGCCCATTTCTTGATTGGACCATTTGTACTTTGGGTGTTGAGTTTGATAAGTTCTTTATAGATTTTGGATGCTAGCCCTTTATCTGATATGTCATTTGCAAATATTTTCTCCCATTCTGTCGGTTGTCTTTTGGTTTTGTGCACTGTTTCTTTTGCTGTGCAAAAGCTTTTTATCTTGATGAAATCCCAATAGTTCATTTTTGCCCTTGCTTCCCTTGCCTTTGGCGATGTTTCTGGAAGAAGTTGCTGCGGCTGAGGTCGAAGAGGTTGCTACCTGTGTTCTCCTTTAGGATATTGATGGACTCCTGTCTCACGTTTACGTCTTTCAACCATTTGGAGTCTATTTTTGTGTGTGGTGTAAGGAAATGGTCCAGTTTCATTCTTCTGCATGTGGCTGTCCAATTTTCCCACCACCATTTGTTGAAGAGACTGTCTTTTTTCCACTGGACATTCTTTCCTGCTTTGTCAAAGATGAGTTGACCATAGAGTTGAGAGTCCATTTCTGGGCTCTCTATTCTGTTCCATTGATCTATGTATCTGTTTTTGTGCCAGTACCATACTGTCCTGATGATGACAGCTTTGTAATAGAGCTGGAAGTCCGGAATTGTGATACTTCAAGCTTTGCTTTTCTTTTTCAACATTCCTCTGGCTATTCGGAGTCTCTTCTGGTTCCATACAAAAATTAAGATTATTTGTTCCATTTTCTTGAAAAAAGTGGATGGTATTTTGATGGGGATTGCATTGAATGTGTAGATCGCTCTAGGTAGCATTGACACCTTCACAATGTTCCTCCAATCCATGAGCATGGAATGCTTTTCCATTTCTTTGTGTCTTCTTCAATTTCTTTCATGAGTATTTTATAGCTTTCTGAGTACAGATCCTTTGCCACTTTGGTTAAATTTATTCCTAGGTATCTTATGGTTTTGGATGCAATTGTAAATGGGATTGTCTCCTTAATTTGTCTCTCTTCTGTCTTGTTGTTGGTGTATAGGAATGCCATGATTTCTGTGCACTGATTTTATATCCTGCCACTTTACTGAATTCCTGTATGAGTTCTAGCAGTTTTGGGGTGGAGTCTTTTGGGATTTCCACATACAGTATCATATCATCTGCAAAGAGTGAGAGTTTGACTTCCTCTTTGCCGATTTGGATGCCATTAATTTCTTTTTGTTGTCTGATTGCAGTGGCTAGGACTTCTAATATTATGTTGAATAGCAGTGGTAATAGTGGACATCCCTGCCATGTTCCTGATTTAGGGGGAAAGCTCTCAGCTTTTCCCCATTGAGAATGATATTCGCTGTTCGTTTTTCATAGATGGCTTTTATGATATTGAGGTATGTACCCTCTATCCCTATACTCTGAAGAGTTTTGATCACGAAAGGATGCTGTACTTTGTCAAATGCTTTTTCTGCATCTATTGAGAGGATCATAAGGTTCTTGTTCTTTCTTTTGTTAATGTATTGTATCAGGTTGATTGATTTGCAGATGTTGAAACAGGCTTGCAGCCCAGGGATTAAATCCCACTTGGTCGTGGTGAATATCCTTTTAATGTACTATTGTATCCTATTGGCTAGTATTTTAGTGAGAATTTTTGCATCCATGTTCATCAAGGATATTGGCCTGTCATTCTCCTTTTTGATGGGGTCTTTGTCTGGTTTGGGGATCAAGGTAATAGGGGCCTCATAAAATGAGTTCTGAAGTTTTCCTTCTATTTCTATTTTTTGGAACAGTTTCAGGAGAATAGGTGTTAATTCTTCTTTAAATGTTTGGTAGAATTCCCCTGGGAAGCCATCTGGCCCTGGGCTCTTGTTTGTTGGGAGATTTTTGATGACTGCTTCAATTTCCTTAGTGGTTATAGGTCTGTTCAGGTTTTCTATTGCTTCCTGGTTCAGTTTTGGTAGTTGATACATCTCTAGGAATGCATCCATTTCTTCCAGGTAATCTAATTTGCTGGCATAGAGTTGCTCATAATATGTTCCTATAATTGTTTGTATTTCTTTGGTGTTTGTTGTGATCTCTCCTCTTTCATTCATGATTTTGTTGATTTGGGTCATTTCTTTTCTTTTGGATAAGTCTGGCCAGGGGTTTATCAATCTTGTTAATTCTTTCAAAGAACCAGCTCCTAGTTTTGCTGACCTGTTCTACTGTTCTTTTGCTTTCTCTTTCATTGATTTCTGCTCTGATATTTATTATTTCTCTTCTCCTGCTGGGTTCAGGCTTTATTTGCTGTTTTTTCTCTAACTCCTTTAGGTGTAGGGTTAGGTTGTGTATTTGAGACCTTTCTTCTTTCTTGAGAAAAGCTTGTATTCCTATATACTTTCCTCTTAGGACTGCCTTTACTGTATCCGAAAGATTTTGAACAGTTGTGTTTTCATTTTCATTGGTTTCCATGAATTTTTTAAATTCTTCTTTAATTTCCTGGTTGACCCATTCATTCTTTAATAGGAAGCTCTTTAGCCTCCATGTATTTGAGTTCTTTCCGACTTTCCTCTTGTGATTGAGTTCCAGTTTCAAGGCACTGTGGTTTGAAAATATGTAGGGAATAATCCCAATCTTTTGGTACCGGTTGAGACCTGATTTGTGAACTAGGATGTGATCTATTCTGGAGAATGTTCCATGGGCACCAGAGAAGAATGTGTATTCCGTTGTTTTGGGATGGACTGTTCTGAATATGCCTGTGAAGTCCATTTGGCCCAGTGTGTCATTTAAAGTCTTTATTTCCTTGTTGACCTTTTGCTTAGATGATCTGTCCATTTCAGTCAGGGGGGTGTTAAAGTCCCCACTATTATTGTATCGTTGTTGATGGGTTTCTTTGCTTTTGTTATTAATTGCCTTACATAATCGGCTGCTCCCATGTTAGGGGCATATATGTTTACAATTGTTAGATCTTCTTGTTGGATAGTCCCTTTAAGTAGGATATAGTGTCCTTCCTCATCTCTTATTACAGTCTTTGTTTTAAAATCTAATTTGTCCGATATGAGGATTGCCACCCGGCTTCCTTTAGGTGTCCATTAGCATGGTAAATGGTTTTCCACCCCCTCACTTTCAATCTGGGGGTGTCTTTGGGTCTAAAATGAGTATCCTGCGGACAGCATTTTGATGGGTCTTGTTTTTTAATCCAATCTGATAGCCTGTGTCTTTTGATTGGGGCATTGAGCCCATTTACATTCAGGGTAACTATTGAAAGGTATGAATTTAGTGCCATTGTATTGCCTGTAAGGTGACTGTTACTGTATATTGTCTGTGTTCCTTTCTGGTCTATGCTGCTTTTAGGCTCTCTCTTTGCTTAGAGGGCCCCTTTCAATATTTCTTGGAGGGCTGGTTTCGTGTTTGCAAATTCCTTTAGTTTTTGTTTGTCCTGGAAGCTTTTTATCTCTCCTTCAATTTTCAATGAGAGCCTAGCTGGATATACTATTCTTGGCTGCATATTTTTCTCGTTTAGTGCTCTGAAGATATCATGCCAGTCCTTTCTGGCCTGCCAGGTCTCTGTGGATAAGTCTGTTGCCAACCTAATGTTTCTACCATTATAGGTTACGTATCTCTTCTCCTGAGCTGCTTTCAAGATTTTCTCTTTGCCTCTGAGACTTGCAAATTTTACTATTAGATGTCGGGGTGTTGACCTATTTTTATTGATTTTGAGAGGGGTTCTCTGTGCCTCCTGGATTTTGATGCCTGTTTCCTTTCCCACATTAGGGAAGTTCTCTGCTATAATTTGCTCCAATATACCTTCTGCCCCCCTCTCTCTTTCTTCTTCTTCTGGGATCCCAATTATTCTAATGTTGTTTCATCTTATGGTATCACTTATCTCTTGAATCCTACCCTCGTGATCCAGTAGTTGCTTATCTTTTTCTCAGCTTCTTTATTTTCCATCATCTGGTCTTCTGTATTGCTAATTCTCTCATCTGCCTCATTTATCCTAGCAGATAATGGCCCCATTTATGATTGCACCTCATTAAGAGCCTTTTTGATTTAGATTTGGTTAGATTTCAGTTCTTTTATTTCTCCATGAAGGGTGTCTCTAATAACTTCCATGCTTTTTTCAAGCCCAGCTAGCATCTTTAAAATCATGATTCTGAACTCTAGGTCTGACATCGTACTAATGTCCATACTGAGTAGGTCCCTGGCATTCGGTACTACCTCTTGTTCTTTTTGCTGAGGTGATTTTTTTCGTCTTGTCATTTTGTCTAGAGGAGAATAGATGAATGAGAGAACAAAATGCTAACAGGTTAACCATGTCCCCAGCAAATATACTCTAAGCAAATCAGAAAAGACCTGAAACCAGGGGGAAACAAAGGGAAAGAAAGAAAAAAGAAAGAGGAAAAAAAGAAAAAGAAAAAGATAAACACAAACAAAACAGAACAAAACAAACAAAAAAACAGAATATGATCAAATATGAATAGGCTGGTGCATAGATCAGTGCCACACACTAGATTTTGGGTGTATTTTGGTCTGTGAGAACAAAGTGCCTCCTAAAATTTTAAGGAAAGAAAGACTTATATATGTACAAAATAAGTGTTGATACAATGAAGGGATGGAAGATGACTGTAAAGGTGAAAATTATAAAAGATTTTATAAACGGAATTGATAAGAAGTTGTTTGAAAAAAGAAAGAAGATTTTAAAAAAGAAAAAAAAAAGGGAGAGAATGTGATCAGGCAGGAGACTAGAACAAAGCCATACACTAGTGATTTAGGGTATATTTTGATCGGTTAGAAGAAACTGTATCTCAAAATTTTAAAGAGAGAACAACTTATATATATGTGCTAAAAATAAGGATAACTACTATGAAGGGATAGGATATGACCAAAAATGAAAAATAAAATTTTTTTAAAAGGGATTGATAAATGTTGTTTGAAAAAGGGAAAAAGAAAAATTAAAAAAAAAACAGTTAAAAAAATTAACTTTGATCAATCAGAGAAAGACATGTATCATATGACCTCACTGATATGAGGAATTCTTAATCTCAGGAAACAAACTGAGTGTTACTGGAGTGGTTGGGGTGGGAGGGATGGGGTGGCTGGGTGATAGACATTGGGGAGGGTATATGCTACGGTGAGCGCTGTGAATTATGCAAGACTGTTGAATCACAGATCTCTACTTCTGAAACAACACAACATATTTTAAGAAAAAAGAAAAAGAAGAAGATAGCAGGAGAGGAAGAATGAAGGGGAGTAAGTCAGAGGGGGAGATGAACCATGAGAGATGATGGACTCTGAAAAACAAACTGAGGGTTCTGGAGGGGAGGAGGGGAGGGGGATGGGTTAGCCTGGTGATGGGTATTAAAGAGGGCACATTCTGCATGGAGCACTGGGTGTTATGAACAAACAATGAATCGTGGAACACTACATCAAAAACTAATGATGTAATATATGGTGATTAACATAACAATAAAAAAATTTAAAAAAAAATTAACTTTGAGAAACTAAAGAATCATGGTAAAAAAGCCATGAATTCTATGTGCAGTATTCCCCTAGCGCTGGAGTTCCGCCGTTCTCATTGATTGGTAAACTTGGTCTTGGCTGGTGGTTCTTGCTGATCTTCTGGGGGAGGGGCCTGTTGCCGTGGTTCCCAAACGTCTTTGCCGGAGGCGGAATTGCCCCACCCTTGTCGGTCTGGGCTAAGCAATCTGCTCGGGTTTGCTCTCGGGAGCTTTTGTTCCCTGCACGCTCTCGGTACAGCTTTGGAGGACAAGAGTGAAAATGGCAGCCTCCCAATCTCCGCCTGAAGAAGCCGAGAACTCAGGGCCCCGCTCCTCCGTGCGCCCCCAGAGAAAAGCAGTCAGTCATTCCCGTCTCCCTGGTCTCTGGCCACACTCCGTGCTCACCCAGCCTGTGACCGAGTGTTTCTATCTCTGACACCCAACTCGGTGTGGAGTCTCCAAAACCAGCAGATCCCTGAGGTGTGCTCCCACACGGCTCCTCCCAGGGGAGGAAGGGGGAGTCTCCCCGGATCTGCCGCTTGTTGGGTCCCTGCTGGAGGAACAGTGGCCCGACTGTGCCAAGAATCACAGTTTATGGCAACCCCAAGCTGAGAGCCCGTGCCTCGGCTCTGTCTCTGCAGCTGGCTTCCCCCGCTCCGATACCTGGGAGCTCTGCCACACTCAGGCACCCCTGGTCTTTCTGTGACCCCAAGGGTCCTGAGACCACACTGTCCCACGAGGGTTCCACCCCCAGCTTAGCCACTGGAGTGGCGTCCCTCAGCGGAGCCGACTTCTAAAACTTCCGATTTTGTGCTCCACAGCTCTATCACTTGCCCGAAGCGGCCGATGGAGGCCCCCTCCCCCACCGTCTATCCTCCCGAATATTGCCTCGGATTCACTTCTCTGCAAGTCCTACCTTCCAGAAAGTGGTCGCTTTTCTGTTCAGAGTGCTGTTGCTATTCTTATCTTTGATCTCCTATTGAGTTCATAGGTGTTCAGAATGGTTTGATCCCTATTCAGCTGAATTCCTGAGACCAGACAAAATGCAGGTCTCCTACTCCTCTGCCATCTTGCTCCACTGTAGTTATTCTCATTTTTAAATACAGAAACAGAATAGCCAGAGTATTTTTAAAGATTTACTTATTTATTTATTATTTATTTATTTTTTGAGAGAAACAGAGAACACAGTGAGGAGAGGCAGAGAGAGAGAGTCCCAAGCAGACTCTGTGCTGAGCATAGAGCCCAACACAGGGCTTGATCTCATGACCACAAGATCATGATATGAGCTGAAGCCAAGAGTTGGACACTTAACCAACTATACCACTGAGGTACCCCTCCAAAGAGTATTTTTTAAATAACAAAGCTGGAAAAAAAAATAAAAGAAAAATAAATAAAATAAAATAACAAAGTTGGAGACTTACACTACCTGATTCTAAGTCTTACTATAAAGCTATAGTAACCAAGACAGTTGTAGTATTGGCAAATAAACAGATATATCAGTAAGACAGAACGCAGAGGCCAGAAATACACCCATACGTATACAGGCAACTGATTTTTTACAAAGCTGACAAAATATTTCAATGGGGAAAGGGAAGTCTTTCCAAAAATATGGTGCTATGACAAGTAGCTATATGTGGGGGGGGGACAAAAAATTTTAAATAAACACTTTATTTCCCCCAAAATTCCACATAAAATTTAACTTGATGTAGATTAAAGATCTGAATTAAAAAAATAAAACTGATAAACTTCTAGAAAACTATAGAAGAACATCTTGCTAACTTTGAGGTGGACAAATATTTCATAGATAGGACACACAGAAAGTGACGTGTAGAAAAGATTGATAAATTCTACTTTATCAAAATTTAAAACTTTTGTTCTTTGAAAGACACTCCACGGGGCACCCGGGTGGAGTGCCAGTTAAACGTCCAACTCTTGATTTATTTCAGCTCAGGTCATGATCTCAGGGTCGTGAGATCAAGCAATGTGTCAGGCTCCATACTGAGTGTGGAGCCTAAGATTCACTCTCCCTTCTCTCCCTGCCCCTCTCCTGTTACTCATGTGCACTCTCTTTCTCTCTAAAATAAAATTTTAAAATATATATATATATAGCCAAGAAACCAGGCAAGCTTCAGAATGGGAGAAAATATAGGCCATAACATATATCTGAGAAAACATAAAGAACTGTTAAAAGTCAATAATTAGTAGACAAACAACCCAATTAAAAAATGGGCAAAAGAATTAAACAGATACTTCATAAAAGATATACGAATGCCCATTTGAAAAGATGCTCAATATCATTACTTTTCAGGAAAATGCAGATTAAAACCACAGTAAGATAACACTACACATCCATTAGAACAGCTAATAAAACAGACTGACCATACCAAGTGCTAGCAATTCCATGGAACAAATGGAATTCTCATACATTATCTGGTGGAGATGTAAAGCAATACAACTATTTTAGAAAATAACAACTTTTTTTGTTGTTGTTGTTAAGTAGGCTTCACGCCCAGCATGGAGCCCACAGTGGGGCCTGAACTCATGACCCTAAGATCAAGACCTGATCTGAGGTCAAGAGTCAGACTCAACCAACTGAGCCACTCAGGTGCCCCAGTTACACAACTTCTTAAAGTTAAACATACACCCACCATACACCATTCGCCATACACCCCACTCCTCTGTATTTACCAAGAGAACTGCAAACATATGTCTATGTAAATGTTCAGAGCAGCTTTATTAATAATAGCCCAAAAGTGGGAACAACCCAAATGTTCATCATCAGGTGAACTGTTAAAAAAAAATATATGGTATATCCATATAATGAAATGCTATTCAGCAATAAAAAGGAATGCACTATTATTAATATACATAACAAGGATGAATCTCAAAATGGTTCCATTAGAAAATTCAAATCTACAGGGACAGAAAGCAAGAAAGTTGTTGTGTGGGGCCAGGGTGAAAGTAAGGGTAAACTTTGAGAGGATATAAAAAAAACTCCAGAGGTGATAGAAATGTTTTATATCTGATTGTGATGCTTTCATGAGTGAAAACATACTTCAAAACTCACTGCACACTAAATGAATACAGTTTATTCTACACAAATCATAATTTAATGAAGTTGATTTTAGGGGTGCCTGGGTGGCTCAGTTGGTTCAGTGTCAGACTCTTAACTTAGATCAGGACATGATCTCAGGGTCCTGGGATTGAGCCCCAGGTGAGGCTCCATGCTCAGCCTGGAGTCGGCCTGAGGATTCTCTCCCTCTCCCTCTGTCCCTCCCCCCATTTGTGCACACTCTCTCTACAATAAATACAACTTAAAAAAAAAAAAAACTTAAAGTTGATTTTTTTAAAGAGGATATCCTAATCAGAGTGAAAAAACAAACCACAGTGTGAGAGAAAAATCTATATGAGAATTAATAAAGGACTGGAATCAAGACAATACAAAGAACCCAAATTATTTAGAAAAGGACAAAGAACATGATTATTAAAAAGGGAGTATAGGGAGCAAGATGGCAGAGGAATAGGAGACCTGGATTTCGTCTGGTCCCAGGAATTCAGCTGATATGGATCAAACCACTCTAAACACCTACGAATTCAACAGGAGATTGAAGAAAAGAATAGCAACAACACTCTGAACAGAAAAGCGACCACTTTCTGGAAGGTAGGATGTGCAGAGAAGTGAACCCGAGGCAATAATCGGGAGGAGAGACGACGGGGTAGGGGACCTCTGTCAGCCAATACCGGCAAGTGATAGAGCAGCGGAGCACAAAATCGGAAGTTTTAGAAGTCGGCTCCACTGAGGGACCTCGCTCCAGTGGCTAAGGAGGGGGTGGAACCCTTGCTGGGACAGAATGGTCTCAGGACCCTTGGGGTCACAGAAAGACTGGGGGTGCCTGAGTGTGGCAGAACTCCCAGGTATCGGAGTGGGGAAGCCAGCTGCAGAGATGGAGCCAAGGAGTGGGCTCTCAGCTTGGGGTTGCCGTAAACCATGATCCACAGCACACTCAGGCCACTGCTTTTCCAGCAGGGACCCAACAAGCAGCAGATCTGGGGAGACTCCCCTTCCTCCCCCGGGAGGAGCGGAACGGGAGCACACCGCAGAGATCTGCTGGGTTAGGAGACTCCACACGGGGTTGGGTGCCAGAGACAGAAACGCTCGGTCACAGGCCGGGTGAGCACGGAGTGCGGCTGGAGACCAGGGATAGGGGAGTGACTGACTGCTTTTCTCTGGGGACTCACTGAGGAGGGGGGCCCCTAGTTCTTGGCTCCTCTGGGGTGAAGATTGGGAGGCCGCCATTTTCCCTCTTGTCCTCCAAAGCCATAGGAAAGCTTGCAGGGAACAAAAGCTCCCGAGACCAAACCAGAGCAGATTACTTAACTCAGAGCTGGCAAGGGCAGGCAATTCCACCACCAGCAAAGACATTTGAGAACCATGGCAACAGGACCCTCCCCTAGAAGATCAGCAAGAACCGCCAGCCAAGACCAAGTTTACCGATCAATGAGAATGGCAGAACTTCAGCGCTAGGGGAATACTACACATAGAATTCATGGCTTTTTTACCATGATTCTTTAGTATTTCAAAGTTAATTTTTTTAACTTTTTAAAAAAATTTTTCGTTTTCCCTTTTTCAACCAACATTTATCAATCCGTTTTTTAAAAAATCTTTTTTATTTTTCATTTTTAGAGTCATATTCTATTCCTTCATAGGAGTTAACATTATTTTTCATATATATATATAAGTTGTTCTCTCTTAAAAATTTTGGGATACAGTTTCTTCTAACAGATCAAAATATACCCTAAATCTCTAGTGTACGGCTTTGTTCTAGTCTCCTGCCTTATCATATGCTCTCACTTTTTATTTTTTTTAATCTTCTTCTTACTTTTTTCAACCAACTTCTTATCAATTCCTTTTATAAAATCTTTTATAATTTTCATCTTTACACTCATATTCCATCCCTTCATCGTATTAACCCTTATTTTTCTACATATATAAGTTTTTCTTTCTTTAAAATTTTGGGAGGCCATTTTTTCGTACAGACCAAAATACACCCAAAATCTAGTGTGTGGCACTGATCTATGCACCAGCCTGATCATATTTGATCATATTCTGTTTTTTTTCTTTTATTTTGTTTGTTTTTATCTTTCACTTTTTCTTTTTTTTTCTTTTTTCTTTCTTTCCCTTTCTTTCCCCCCAGTTTCATGTCTATACTGATTTGTTCAGTGTGTATTTTCTGAGGATGTTGTTACCCTGTTAGCATTTTGTTCCCTCATTCATCTATTCTCCTCTGGACAAAATGACAAGACGAAAAAAATCACCTCAAAAAAAAGATCAAGAGGCAGTACCAACTGCCAGGGACCTAATCAATATGGACATTAGTAAGATGACAGAACTAGAGTTCAGAATGACGGTTTTAAAGATACTAGCTGGGCTTGATAAAATCATGGAACTTATTAGAGAAACCCTTTCTGGAGAAATAAAAGAACTAAAATCTAACCAAGTCGAAATCAAAAAGGCTATTAATGAGGTGCAATCAAAAATGGAGGCTCTAACTGCTAAGATAAATGAGGCAAAGAGAGAATTAGTGATATACAAGACCAAATAATGGAAAATAAAGAAGCTGAGAAAAAGAGAGATAAACAACTACTGGATCATGAGGGCGGAAATCAAGAGATAAGCAATACCATAAGATGAAACAACATTAGAATAATTGGGATCCCAGAAAAAGAAGAAAGAGAGAGGGAGGCAGAAGGTATTTTGGAGTAAATTATAGCAGAGAACTTCCCCAATATGCAGAAGGAAACGGGCATCAAAATCCAGGAGGCACAGAGAACCCCTCTCAAAATCAATAAAAATAGGTCAACACCCTGACATCTAATAGTAAAATTTACGAGTCTCAGAGACAAAGAGAAAATCCTGAAAGCAGCTAGGGAGAAGAGATCTGTAACCTACAATGGTAGAAACATTAGACTGCCAAGAGACCCATCCAGAGAGACCTGGCAGGCCAGAAAGGACTGGCATGATATATTCAGAGAAGTATTCAGAAAGATATGCAGCCAACAATACTATATCCAGCTCGGTTGTCACTGAAAATAGAAGGAGAGATAAAGACTTCCAGGACAAACAAAAATTAAAGGAATTTGCAAACACGAAACCAGCCCTCCAAGAAATATTGAAAGGGGTCCTCTAAGCAAAGATAGAGCCTAAAAGTAGCATAGAACAGAAAGGAACAAAGACAAAATACAGTAACAGTCACCTTACAGGCAATACAATGGTACTAAATTCATGTCTTTCAATAGTTACCCTGAATGTAAATGCGCTAAATGCCCCAATCAAAAGACACAGGCTATCAGATTGGATAAAAAAACAAGACCCATCAATATGCTGTCTGCAAGAGACTCATTTTAGACCCAAAGACACCCCCACATTGAGAGTGAGGGGGTGGAAAACCATTTACCATGCTAACGGACACCAAAAGAAAGCTGGGGTGGCAATCCTTATATCAGACAAATTACACTTTAAACCCAAGACTGTAATAAGAGATGAGGAAGGACACTATATCCTAATTAAAGGGTCTATCCAACAAGAAGATCTAACAATTGTAAATATCTAGGCCCCTAACATGGGAGCAGCCAATTATATAAGGCAATTAATAACAAAAGCAAAGAAACCCAAAGACAACAATACAATAATAGTGGGGGACTTTAACACCCTCCTCACTGAAATGGACAGATCATCTAAGCAAAAGATCAACAAGGAAATAAAGACTTTAAATGACACACTGGACCAAATGGACTTCACAGGCATATTTAGAACATTCCATCCCAAGCAACAGAATACACATTCTTCTCTAGTGCCCATAGAACATTCTCCAAAATAGATGACATCCTAGGTCACAAATCAGGTCTCAACCGGTACCAAAAGATTGGAATCATTCCCTGCATATTTTCAGACCACGACGCTTTGAAACTAGAACTCAATCACAAGAGGAAAATCACAAAGAACTCAAATACACGGAGGCTAAAGAGCATCCTACTAAAGAATGAATGGTTCAGGGGGGCGGAGCAAGATGACGGAGGAGTAGGAGCCCTGGATTTCGTCTGGTCTCAGGAATTCAGCTGAATAGGGATCAAACCATTCTGAACACCTACGAACTCAACAGGAGATCGAAGATAAGAGTAACAACACTCTGAACAGAAAAGCGACAACTTTCTGGAAGGTAGGACGTGAGGAGAAGTGAATCCGAGGCGCTATTCGGGAGGATAGACGGCGGGGGAGGGGGCCTCCGTCGGCCGCTTCTGGCAAGTGATAGAGCCGCAGAGCACAAAATCAGAACTTTTAGAAGTCGGCTCCGCTGAGGGATGTCGCTCCAGGGGCTAAGCTGGGGGTAGAAACCTCGCGGGACGGTGTAGTCTCAGGACCCACAGGGTCACAGAAAGACCGGGGGTGCCTGAGTGCAGCACAGCTCCCAGGTATCGGAGCGGGGAAGCCGGCTGCAGAGACAGAGCCGAGGCGCTGGCTCTCAGCTTGGGGTTGCCATAAACTGTGATCCGTGGCCCAGTTGGGAGCAGTGGGAGGAGCAGTGGCTCCTCCAGCAGGGACCCAACAAGCAGCAGAGCCGGGGAGACTCCCCTTCCTCCCCCGGGAGGAGCAGCGCAGAAGCGCACCACAGGGATCTGCTGGGTTTGGAGACTCCACACGGGGTCGGGTGCCAGAGATAGAAACGGTCGGTCACAGGCCGGGTGAGCACGGAGTGCGGCCGGAGACCGGGGACATGGAAGTGACTGCTTTTCTCAGGGGGCACACTGAGGAGCGGGGCCCCAAGTTTTCAGCTCCTCCGGGCGGAGATTGGGAGGCCACCATTTTCACCCTCATCCTCCAAAGCTGTACCGAGAGCTTGGCAGGGAACAAAAGCTCCTGAGAGCAAACCGGGCAGCTTGCTTAGCCCGGACTCATAAGGGCGGGGCAATTCCGCCTCCAGGAAAGACATTTGGGAACCATGGCAACAGGCCCCTCCCCCAGGAGATCAGCAGGAACAGCCAGCAAGCAAAGACCAAGTTTACCGATCAAGGAGAACAGGAGAACTCCAGCGCTAGGGGAATACTGCACATAGAATTTATGGCTTTTTTACCATAATTCATTAGTTTTTCAAAGTTAATTTTTTTAACTGTTTTTTTTTATTTTTCTTTTTCCCTTTTTCAAACATCTTATCAATCCCTTTTTTAAAAAAAAACATTTTTTATTTTTCATTTTTAGAGTCATATTTTTATACCTTCATAGTAGTTACCCTTATTTTTGGCATATATATATATAAGTTGTTCTCTCTTTAAAATTTTGAGATACAATTCCTTCTAAGATCAAAATATACCCTAAATCACTAGTGTATGGCTTTGTTCTATTCTCCTGCCTGATCACATTCTCTCCCTTTTTTCTTCCTTTTTTTTCTTTTTTCTTTTTCTTTTTAAATCTTCTTTCTTTTTAAAAACTACTTCTTATCAACTCCTTTTATAAAATATTTTATAATTTTCATCTTTACGTTCATCTGCCATACCTTCATTGTATCAACTCTTATTTTGTACATATATAAGTCTTTCTTCCTTTAAAATTTTAGCAGGCACTTTCTTCTACCACACCAAAATATGCCCAAAAGCTAGTGTGTGGCACTGATCTATGCACTAGCCTGATCATATTTGATCATATTGTTTTTTTTCTGTTCTGTTCTGTTGTGTTTGTTTTTATCTTTTTCTTTTTCCTTTTTTTTTCTCTTCTTTCTTACCCTTCCTTGTCCCCTGGTTTCAGGTCTTTTCTGATTTGTATAGAGTATATTTGCTGGAGACGTTGTTAACCTGTTAGCATTCTGTTCTCTCATTCATCTGTTCTCCTCTGGACAAAATGACAAGACGAAAAAAATCACCTCAGCAAAAAGAACAAGAGGTAGTACCGTCTGCCAGGGACCTACTCAATACTGACCTTAGTACGATGTTGGACCTAGAGTTCAGAATCATGACTTTAAAGATACTAGCTGGGTTTGAAAAAAGTGTGGAAGTTATTAAGAAACCCTTTCTGGAGAAAAAAAAGAACTAAAATCTAACCAAGTCGAAATCAAAAAGGCTATTAATGAGGTGCAATCAAAAATGGGGGCACTAAATGCTAGCATAAATGAGGCAGAAGAAAGAATCAGCGAAATGATGATTCTTTCATCATTGAATGAAGACCATCAATGAAGACCAAATGATGGAAAATAAAGAGGCCGAGAAAAAGAGAGTTAAACAACTACAGGATCACAAGGGCAGAATTCTAGACATAAGCGATACGATAACGAAACAACATTAGAATAATTGGGACCCCAGAAGAAGAAGAAAGAGAGAGAGGGCCAGAAGGTATATTGGAACAAATTATAGCAGAGAACTTCCCTAATGTGGGAAAGGAAACAGGCATCAAAATCCAGGAGGCACAGAGAACTCCTCTCAAAATCAATAAAAATAGGTCAACACCCCGACATCTAATAGTAAAACTTATGAGTCTCAGAGACAAAAAGAAAATCCTGAAAGCAGCTCGGGAGAAGAGATATGTAACCTACAATGGTAGAAACATTAGATTGGCAACAGACCTATCCACAGAGACCTGGCAGGCCAGAAAGGACTGGCATGAGATCTTCAGAGCACTAAACGAGAAAAATATGCAGCCAAGAATACTATATCCAACCAGGCTATCACTGAAAATAGAAGGAGAGATAAAAAGCTTCCAGGACAAACAAAAACTAAAGGAATTTGCAAACACAAAACCAGCCCTACAAGAAATATTGAAAGAGGTCCTCTAAGCAAAAAGAGAGCCTAAAAGCAGCATAGATCAGAAAGGAACACAGACAATATACAGTAACAGTCACCTTACAGGCAATACAATGGCACTAAATTCATACCTTTCAATAGTTACCCTGAATGTAAATGGGCTCAATGCCCCAATCAAAAGACACAGGCTATCAGATTGGATTAAAAAACAAGACCCATCAAAATGCTGTCTGCAAGAGACTCATTTTAGACCCAAGACACCCCCACATTGAAAGTGAGGGGGTGGAAAACCATTTACCATGCTAATGGACACCAAAAGAAAGCTGGGGTGGCAATCCTTATATCAGACAAATTAGATTTTAAACCAAAGACTGTAATAAGAGATGAGTAAGGACACTATATCCTACTTAAAGGGTCTATCCAACAAGAAGATCTAACAATTGTAAATATCTATGCTCCTAACATGGGAGCAGCGAATTATATAAGGCAATTAATAACAAAAGCAAGGAAACACATCGACAACAATACAATAATAGTGGGGGACTTTAACACCCTCCTCACTGAAATGGACAGATCATCTAAGCAAAAGATCAACAAGGAAATAAAGACTTTAAATGGAACACTGGACCAAATGGACTTTACAGACATATTCAGAATATTCCATCCCAAAGCAACAGAATACACATTCTTCTCTAGTGCCCATGGAACATTCTCCAGAAGTGATCACATCCTAGGTCACAAATCAGGTCTCAACCGGTACCAAAAGTTTGGGATTATTCCCTACATATTTTCAGACCACAATGCTTTGAAACTAGAACTCAATCACAAGAGGAAAGTCGGAAAGAACTCAAATACATGGAGGCTAAAGAGCATCCTACTAAAGAATGAATGGGTCAACCAGGAAATTAAAGAAGAATTTAAAAAATTCATGGAAACCAATGAAAATGAAAACACAACTGTTCAAAATCTTTCGGATACAGTAAAGGCAGTCCTGAGAGGAAAGTATATGGCAATACAAGCCTTTCTCAAGACACAAGAAAGGTCTCAAATACACAACCTAACCCTACACCTAAAGGAGCTGGAGAAAAAAACAGCAAATAAAGCCTAAACCCAGCAGGAGAAGAGAAATAATAAAGATCAGAGCAGAAATCAATGAAATAGAAACCAAAAGAACAGTAGAACAGATCAACAAAACTAGGAGCTGGTTCTTTGAAAGAATTAACAAGATTGATAAACCCCTGGCCAGACTTATCAAAAAGAGAAATGACCCAAATCAACAAAATTATGAACGAAAGAGGAGAGATCACAACCAACACCAAAGACATACAAACAATTATAAGAACATATTATGAGCAACTCTATGCCAGCAAATTAGATAACCTGGAAGAAATGGATGCATTCCTAGAGATGTATCAAGTACCAAAACTGAACCAGGAAGAAATAGAAAACCTGAACAGACCTATAACCACTAAGGAAATTGAAGCAGTCATGAAAAATCTCCCAACACACAAGAGCCCAGGGCCAGATGGCTTCCCAGGGGAATTCTATCAGACATTTCAAGAAGAATTAATACCTATTCTCCTGAAACTGTTCCAAAACATAGAAATGGAAGGAAAGCTTCCAAACTCATTTTAGGAGGCCACCATTACCTTGATCCCCAAACCAGACAAAGACCCCATCAAAAAGGAGAATGACAGACCAATATCCTTGATGAACATGGATGCAAAAATTCTCACCAAAATACTAGCCAAGAGGATCCAACAGTACATTAAAAGGATTATTCACCACGACCAAGTGGGATTTATTCCTGGGCTTGAAGGTTGGTTCAACATCCACAAATCAATCAATGTGATACAATACATTAATAAAAGAAAGAACAAGAACCTTATGATCCTCTCAATAGATGAAGAAAAAGTATTTGACCAACTACAGCATCCTTTCTTGATCAAAACTCTTCAGAGGTTAGGGATAGAGGGTACATACCTCAATATCATAAAAGCCATCTATGAAAAACGAACAGCGAATATCCTTCTCAATAGGAAAAATGGAGAGCTCTCCCCCCTAAGGTGAGGAACATGGCAGGGATGTCCACTATCACCACTGCTATTCAACATATTATTAGAAGTCCTAGCCACAGCAATCAGACAACAAAAAGAAATCAAAGGCATCCAAATCGGCAAAGAGGAAGTCAAACTCTCACTCTTTGCAGATGATATGATACTGTATGTGGAAAACCCAAAAGACTCCACCCCAAAACTGCTAGAACTCATACAGGAATTCAGTAATGTAGCAGGATATAAAATCAATGCACAGAAATCAGTGGCATTCCTATACACCAACAACAAGACAGAAGAGAGACAAATCAAGGAGTCGATCCCATTTACAATTGCATCCAAAACCATAAGATACCTAGGAATAAATTTAACCAAAGAGGCAAAGGATCTGTACTCAGAAAACTATACAATACTCATGTAAGAAATTGAGGAAGACACAAAGAAGTGGAAAAACGTTCCATGCTCATGGACTGGAAGAACAAATATTGTGACGATGTCAGTGCTACCTAGAGCAATCTACACATTCAAAGCAATCCCTATCAAAATACCATCCATTTTTTTCAAAGAAATGGAACAAATAATCCTAAAATTTGTATGGAACCAGAAAAGACCCCGAATAGCCAGAGGAAGGTTGAAAAAGGAAAGCAAAGCTGGCGGCATCACAATTCCAGACTTCAACCTCTATTACAAAGCTGTCATCATCAAGACAGTATGGTACTGGCACAAAAACAGACACATAGATCAATGGAACAGAATAGAGAGCCCAGAAATGGACCCCATGGTCAACTCATCTTTGACAAAGCAGGAAAGAATGTCCAATGGAAAAAAGACAGTCTCTTCAACAAATGGGTGCTGGGAAAATTGGACAGCCACATGCAGAAGAATGAAACTGGACCATTTCCTTACACCACACACAAAAACAGACTCCAAATGGTTGAAAGACCTCAATGTGAGAGAGGAGTCCATCAAAATCCTAAAAGAAAACACGGGCAGCAACCTCTTCAACCTCAGCCGCATCAACTTCTTCCTAGAAACATCGCCAAAGGCAAGGGAAGCAAGGGCAAAAATGAACTATTGGGATTTCATCAAGATAAAAAGCTTTTGCACAGCAAAAGAAACAGTCCACAAAACCAAAAGACAACAGACAGAATGGGAGAAGGTATTTCCAAATGATGTATCATATAAAGGGGTAGTATCCAAAATCTATAAAGAACTTATTAACCTCAACACCCAAAGAACAAATGATCCAATCAAGAAATGGGCAGAAGACATGAACAGACAGTTTTCCAAAGAAGACATCCAAATGGCCAACAGACACATGAAAAAGTGCTCAATATCACTCGGCATCAGGGAAATCCAAATCAAAACCTCAATGAGATAGCACCTCACACCAGTCAGAATGGCTAACATTAACAAGTCAGGAAACGACAGATGTTGGCAGGGATGAGGAGAAAGGGGAACCCTCCTACACTGTTAGTGGGAATGCAAGCTGGTGCAGCCACTCTGGAAAACAGTATGGAGGTTCCTCAAAAAGTTGAAAATAGAGCTACTATACAATCTAGCAATTCCACTACTGGGTATTTACTCCAAAGATACAAATGTAGGGATCTGAAGGGGTACGTGCACCCCAATGTTTATAGCAGCAATGTCCACAATAGCCAAACTGTGGAAAGAGCCAACATGTCCATTGACAGATGAGCAGATAAAGAGGAAGTGGTATATATATACAATGGAATATTATGCAGCCATCAAAAGGAATGAAATCTTGCCATTTTTAACGATGTGGATAGAACTGCAGGGTATTATGCTGAGCAAAATAAGTCAATCAGAGAAAGACATGTATCATATGACCTCACTGATATGAGGAATTCTTAATCTCAGGAAACAAACTGAGGGTTGCTGGAGTGTTGCGGGGTGGGAGGGATGGGGTGGCTGGGTGATAGACACTGCGGAGGGTATGTGCTATGGTTAGCACTGTGAATTGTGTAAGACTGTTGAATCACAGATCTGTACCTCTGAAACAAATAATACATTATATGTAAATAAAGAAAAAAAGAAGAAAAAGAAGAAGATAGCAAGAAGGGAAGAATGAAGGGGGGGAAATCGGAGGGGGGAGACGAACCATGAGAGACTATGGACTCTGAGAAACAAACTGAGGGTTCTAGAGGGGAGGGGGGTGGGGGAATGGGTTAGCCTGGTGATGGGCATTAAAGAGGGCATGTTCTGCATGGAGCACTGGGTGTTATACGCAAACAATGAATCATGGAACACTACATCAAAAACTAATGGTGTAAAGTAGGGTGATTAACATAACATAATAATGATAAAAAAGAGTAAAGTATAGGCAAGCAATTTATAGAAGAGAGAACTAGAATAGTCAATAACTTACAGAAGGATGTTCAACCTCATTCATAATCAAGAAAATGCAAATTAAAATACAAATTAAGCCTTTTCATACCCAATTGGCAAAAATTTTAAGTCTGACAATACTGAATGTTATTTCTCTAAATTCCCACCAAACATTGCCGATGAGAGTGTAAACTTCTCCAACTACTCTGATGAAGAATCTAGGAATTGCTATTTATCCTGAAGATGGGCATATCCCACCAAGCAACCCTAAAGAAGAACTGCACACCTATTTACCCAAGCCAAGCTCTTAACTCTCAGTCTTCAGAGCGGATGGGCACTGCCTCAAGAAGCCACATCCAACAATCCCAGTGTGCCATACAAATACTGTCTACATGGGCTATGTGTTAAAAAGGTAGTGAAGCACTTCTCTAAAGAATCTCTTGTACATGTACTTATGGAGACACGTACAAAAATATCCATGACCACACTTACTGTAATAGTGAAAAACAATCTAAATATCAAACTGGAAAATGGATAAATAATGGTTATCATAAAATGTAATACTATACAAACAAAAAGAATAAACTAGGATACTTCCATCGGCCTAATAAAGCTCACATAGTATTTTGTGGAAAAAAGCAAGGAATAGAAGAATGCATACTGTTTTATATGCCATTTTCATAAGATTTTAAAAGAAGTTTCAAGTACTGCTAGCTGTCCACTAAAATGCTCTTCCTTCAATAGTAAGAGAGTTCAGCTGAGGTGAGTCTTCTCAGCTAGGTATTGAATCCTCCAGGCTTCCTCACAGCTAGTATGCCCTTGTGATTGAACTTTTGCCAATGGAAAGTTGGCAACAGTGATGAGTACAAATTAGACCTTGAAAATCTCTGGTCCTACCCACCTCCGCTAAATTCATTTCAAGCAGAGAGAGCTAGTTGGGAAGAAAGCCAGTTACTGAATGACTGCACAACACAGATTCACTCTTCAAACTGGGCTGTCATACAAATCCTTAAGCTGTTGAATTTTAGTTCTTAGTTAGAACATGTTAGTCTATTACTCCCAAAACACACACAGTGCATATTTTTGTGACTACATATACACTAAATATAAAACCTGTAGAATGGAATTATAAATCAAAAACAATAGTTACCTCTAAGAAAAAGAAATGAATGATATTAAAGAGACAGAGCCAAGAAGCTTTTAAATGTATAGCATTCTATCCTTTAATCAGTGGCATAAAAAATGTTCATTACATTACATTAATCTCTATAGATTTCTGCCTAAAATATTTCATAATAAAGAAGAGAAACTGAATGAATGTGTGGACAATTACAAGTAACATATTTAAACGTAACATTCACCTTATAACTCTTTTTTTTCTGACTTATTCTACTTATTATATGCTAAAACATTTCAGGTTTATTACTTACTTTCCTGATCTTTTGGATCACTTCCTTCATACTCAGCTCCTTGGATAAACTGCAAAATATTCTGCTTATAGAACCTCTCAGCCAGATCCAATACATTTTCTCCATTATCATTGAAGGCTTTTAAAGCTTGTGTTGTACTGTTCATTCTACTGAGTAGGAATTTAAAGCAGTGAAGGTGACCTTCCATGGCTGCTAAGTGAACTATAGGAGAAAGAGAAAAAATTTAATTTTTAAATTGACTGTAAAATAACTTGAAGAAAGAAATAACAACATTGGCTCTCATCTTCACCGGAAGATGCCTGTCCCCTCCCTATGTAACAGGGACATACTCTGAGAAAGGTAACACCTTTTTTGCAAGCCCACAAGTCCTTACTCAGCCTTCCAGTCATGCCAAAGCAACAGACTAAATTATTAAAGAGTTATACATACTGTGAATGTACAGATGCCAGATGAGAGATACCAAAGAGCAGGCCCCAGAATATTTCCTTGAAAAGTGAAATCCCAATTATGCCACTTATAATTACATAAGAAAATACTTGCCATGTAAGACAGATGATAAGTAAACTCATTTTAATGTTTTGGAAAAAAGTGGAAGAAATAAACCAAAATAGTCACTATGCAAATATGAATGTTATTTTTATCACTATGTATTTTGTCACCTTTCCATAGACATTATTTTTATTTTTTTAAAGATTTTTTTTTAATTTCTTTATTTTGAGAGAGTGAGAATGAAAGAGAGAGAGAGAGTACATGAGAGGGGAGAGGGTTAGAGGGAGAAGCAGGCTCCTCGCCGAGCAGGGAGCCCAATGCGGGACTCGATCCCAGGACTCCAGGATCATGACCTGAGCCGAAGGCAGTTGCCCAACCAACTGAGCCACCCAAGCACCCTAGACATTATTTTTATTAAAAACAGAAAGACTGGATCAAAACTTCAGACAAAGCACACATACTACCTCACCATTTCTATTCTCAATCCTTGAAAATAATAGAAAAGATATTTTTTGAAGCCAAAAAAGACTAGAAAAATGAACCAGAACACCAAGAACAAACAACAAATGTTAAGGTTAAGGAACCCCTGAAAGAAAATATACTCAATCAGACTGAAGGAGAGCCACAACCCAAACTCTGCAAAAAATAGGAGGAACAGTTCTGGGGTATTACAAGCTTAGAGGTAGCGATTACAAAGGAAGGCTTTACATCTCTGGAGAAGTGACTCTCTGGGAAATAGCCCAATCAATATACAAACCTTGCCTCTGGAGAAGTAGGGCAGTGCCTAAGTGACCAGTGTAATGCAGGGAAAACAAGATGTAACAACACCCAAAAGATAAGCTGCTGGCACATGCCACTCTACACTTTCTCAGCTAAACCTGAAAAAACCAAAAAACTCCCCATAAAACTTGAGACTCCTCTAACACCTCATTCAACACATATACACTTACATGTCTTACAGGCATTGGGAATTTAACATCAAAAACTCAACTCCTCATCCCTCTTGCATACATTTTCCTTACATGGTTTTCCCCAACTTACTTGATAGGAACTCTCCTTTCCATGGAATTCATGCCCTGGAGCCATCCTTGACTACTCTCAACACCTCATCAATCAGCAAATCTTATTGATTCTATCTTTAAAGAATGCACAGACCCCAATTACTTCCCACTATCTCTGCTACCTCTGCTCTGCTCCAACCAAATAGCAGCATCAAATTATTGCATCAAGCTCCCAACTACTATATTTCTCCCCTTGCCATCTTGAGTCTATTATAAACAAAATAGAGAAAAAGTTCTTAAATGTAGTCAGATCATGTCACTGCTGTGCTCAAAATCCTTCAATGGCTCCTGTTACCTCTCTGACTTCATTATCTATAACTCACCCTCTCACTTCTATTCTAACCATACTTACTCACTGTTACTACCTGCTTTCAAATACACTCCTGGCTCAGGAGCTTTCACTGGCTGTTACCTCTTTCTGAAATACCCTTTCCCCATGATGGTCACAAGACCTGCTCCCTCAACTGCTTCAGGTCTTTACCCAGTGATCACCTCCTCCTTGAAGGCTTCCCTGACCACCATATTTTAAACTTCATCCTCTAACATTCTACTCCCTTCTCTGATTTTATGCACACATATAACCCTGTAATTTATATTCTTTTGATTATTGTCTGTGTCCCCACCACCACCACCACATGAAGGCAGGGACTTTTGTCTGTTTTATTTGGTGTGACAGCCCTAGCACCTAGAAGAGGGAATGACACGTAGTAGATGCTCAGTAAATAAATGTTGAATTAGTAATTTAAGATAGAGATTTGAACACAAGTAGTCTAGTACTGAAGCCACATTCTTAACCTCTATATTATACGTATAATTAAAAAATATACTATATATGGTCATAAAAAATTATATGTGCTTAAAGAAATAAAAGTCGATTTTTTTTATGAGCAAGCAGAAAGACTTTTAAAAATGATCAGGCATATTTAATAAAGAACCAAATAAAAACAAAATTGCCCCCTACCTTGTATTACAAAAAAGTTAGTGCCAGGTGGGCTGGAAACCTAAATGTTAAAGTAAAATAATAAAATTTCTAGAAGATAATATAAAAGAATGTCTTCATGATCAAAGAGTAGGGAAAGACTTTTTTAACAGGATGCAGAAAGGACTAACCATAAAGGAAGACCTTATTAAACTTGACTACATTGCAGTTAAAACTATCTTCAAAAGAAATCTGAAAAGAATGAAAAGGCAAGCCATAGAATGGAAAAAATTTTTAAATAAAAAAGATATTTGCAACACATATAAGTGACAGAGAGCTTGTATCTAGACTACATAAAGAACCCCTACAATTAATTTTTAAAAAGAGAGAAAAACTCAATAAAAAATAGGCAAAATATTTGAACTGGTACCATAAAAAGAAAATAACCAGGGGCACGTGGCTGGCTGTCAGGAGAGCATGCAACTCTTGATCTCAGGGTTGCGAGTTCAAGCCCCACATTGGGTATAGAGATTACTTAAAAATAAACATATTTTTAAAATAAGAAAAAGAATAGTAAACATTTTTTTATTTTATTTTTTTAAAGATTTTATTTACTTAGAGAGAGAGAATGAGAGATAGAGAGCACGAGAGGGAAGAGGGTCAGAGGGAGAAGCAGACTCCCTGCTGAGCAGGGAGCCTGATGTGGGCCTCAATCCTGGGACTCCAGGATCATGACCTGAGCCAAAGGCAGTCGCTTAACCAACTGAGCCACCCAGGCACCCGTAAACATTTTTTTAAAAAAAGAAAGGAAATAACAAGATGGCCATTAAATATATGAAATGATGTTCTATAATACTGATCAATAATTATTTTAAATGTAAGTAAACTATTAAATACTCCAATCAAAAGACATAGGGTGAGTGAATGGGCAAAAAAACAAGACCCATCTATATGCTGACTATAAGAAACTCATTTCAGACCTAAAAACACATATGGACTGAAAGGAAGGGTTGGTAAAAGTTATTTCACACACAAATGAAAGTGGGAGGAAAAAGCTGCAGTAGAAATACTTATATCAGACAAAATAGACTTTAAAACAAAGACCATATGATAAACAAGGACATTAGAAAATGATAACCAATTGTGCAATAAGAGAATCTAACTGTAAATATCTATGCACCCAATATTAGAGCATCTAAATACATAAAGCATATAGGAAAAGACATAAAGGGAGAAATTGATAGTAATAAAATAATTGTAGAGGACTTTAAAACCTCACTTAAATCAATAGATAGATCATCCAGGATTAAAATCAAAAAAAAAATAGTGGCTTTGAACAACAGATTAGACCAGATGGACTTAACAGATCACATACAGAATACTCCACCTCAAAACAGCAGAATACTCATTGATTTCAAGTGCCATGAAACATTCTCCAGGACAGATCACATTTGGCTACAAATCCCAATAAATTTAAGAGGACGAAATCATATCAAGCATCTTTTCCAACTACAAAAGCATAAAGCTAGAAATCAAGCACAAGAAAAAAAAAACAGAAAACAACACAAACATCTGGAGGCTAAACAATATGCTATTAAACAATCAACGGGTCAACAAAGAAATCAAAGAGGAAATTATAATACACATGAAGACAAAAGAAAATGGAAACATAATGGTCCAAAATCTTTGGGATGCAGCAAAAGCAGTTCTAAGAGGAAACTTTATAATGATACAGGCCTACCTCAAGAAACAAGAAAAATCTCAAGTAAACAATATAACCTTACACCTAAAGGAACTAAAAAAAGAAAAACAAAGCCCAAGTTGTAGAAGGAAGGAAATAATAAAGATCAAAGAGGAAATGAATGAAAGAGAGACTAAAAAATAACAATTATAATAATAAAAAAGATTAATGAAACCAAGATCTGGCTCTTTGAATAAACAAAACAAAACTGATAAGCTTTAACCACACTCATCAAGAAAAAAGAGAGAGAACTTAAATAAATAAAATCAGAAATGAAATGGGAAAGGGGCACCTGGCTAGCTCAGTTGGTAGAGCACATAACTCTTGATCTCGGGGTTATGAGTTTGAGCCCTACATTCAGTGTAGAGATTACTTAAAAATTTTTTAAAAATCTTTAAAAAAATGATATAAGAAAAGTAACAACTGTCACCACATATACAAAGAATTATAAGAGACTATGAAAAAAATCATATGTCAACCAATTGGAGAACCCAGGAAAAAAAAAGATAAATGCCTAGAAATATAAAATCTTCCAAAACTGAATCAGGAAGAAATAAAAAAATTTGAACACACTATTTACTAGGAAAAATTGAACTGGTAATCAAAAAACTCCCAAAAACAAATGTCCAGGATCAGATGGATTTACAAGAAAATTCTACCAAAGATTTAAGGAAGAGTTAACACCTATTGTCCTCAAAATATTCCAGAAAATAGGAGAGGAAGGAAAACCTCCAAATTTATTCTTGGAGGCCAGCATTATCCTGATACCAAAAACAAAGACACTACAAAAAAAAAAAAAAAAAAAAACTACAGACCCATATCTCTGATAAACATAGACACAAAAATTCTCAACAAAATATTAGCAAACTGAATTCAACAATTCATTGAAAAGTTCACTCATGTAGGAAAAGATGGCAGAGGAGTAGCGGACCCTATTCCAACTGGTCCCTGGAATTGAGCTGGATATCTACCAGACCACTCTGAACACCCACGAAATCAGCCTGAGATGTAAGAAGATAGATCTGGATCTCTACAAACAGAATATTGCAGGCGGTTCATTTCGAGGTATGAAGCGGGAAGCCATGACTCCGCCAGCAGATATCGGCAGATAAACGGAAGGGGGAGGGAGCTGCCATAAGCGCTGGTGCGGGGAAGGTGATATAACACAGGAGCGCAAAATCCTCCCCCGCTGGGGATGGGGCACAGACTCACAGACTGGTAGCGACAGGGAAAGGACCTTAGGGCAGCTCCCTGGACTGAAACCTGGAGCATGGGGGCCACGAATGAGAACTGGGGGCGGCTGGCAGTTTTAGAAGCACAAAGGACAGAGACATGCCCCAACCTGGAGGCAAAGACTGGGAGCCCTGCTGAGGGGCACACAACCCAGGACGCAGCAGTTTATAGCAGCACAGAAAGAAATGGAGATAGTGTGGCCTGGAGAGCTCACTGAAGAACAGACTGCAATCTCTTTGCTCTGAGGTAGAGGGTTGGAAACGATCTCTTCTGCTCTCTCAGAAGAGACACGGAAAACCGCCAGGGAAAGCCGCCAGAGAACAAAAGCCCCCAAAACTGGTTTTCACTGAGCCCATCCCCTCCCCACAGGGGGCAGGGCAAATCTGCCCAAACAGGTTTGCCTGAGTAACAGTGTGACAGGCCCCTCCCTGAGAAGACAGGCTGGGAGAACAAGAGGCCGGCAACCCTAAGGTCCCTATAAAACAGGTGCATCTTGGTTCGGTTGTGGTCAATAATTTGGACTCTGTACCTTCCATCAAACACCCTTCAACAGAATGACTAGGAGGAGGAATCCCCAAAATAGGAAAGACTCAGAGACTGTGACTTCTGCCACAGATTTACAAATGGATACAGATATAACCAAGATGTCAGAAATGGAATTCAGGGTAGCAATTTTCACAATAGCTAGAATGGAGAAATCAATTAATGGCAACATAGAGTCTCTAAGGGCAGAAATGAAAACTGAACTGTCAGAACTTAAAAATGCTATCAATGAAATTCAATCTAATCCAGATAATCTAACAGCTAGGGTTAGCAAGGCAGAAGAACGAATTAGTGATCCAGAAGACAAATTGATGAAAAAGAGGAGGCCAGGGAAAAACAACTCAAAATCCATTAAAATAGAATCAGAGAAATAAGTGACACCATGAAACGTTCCAATGCCAGAATTATTGGGATACCTGAGGGGATGGAGAGAGAGAAAGGACTAGAAGATATATTTGAGCAAATCGTAGCTGAGAACTTCCCAAATCTGGGGAATGAAACAGACATTCATGTTCTAGAGGCAGAGAGGACCCCTTCCAAGATCAAGGAAAACAGGTCAACGCCTTGCCAGGTAATAGTAAAACTCGCAAATCTTAGAACCAAGGAAACCATCTTACGGGCAGTTAGGGGAAAGAGATTCCTTACATTCAGAGGGAGGAACATCAGAATAACGTCAGACCTATCCGCAGAGACCTGGCAAGCCAGAAAGGGCTGGCAAGACATATTCAGGGTACTAAATGAGAAGAACATGCAGCCAAGAATACGTTATCCGGCAAGGCTGTCATTTAGAATGGATGGAGAGATTCAGAGCTTCCAAGACCGGCAGAAACTGAAAGAATATGTGACCACTAAACCAGTCCTGCAAGAAATATTAAGGGGGATTCTAAAAAGGAGAAAGACCCCAAGAGTGATATAGAACAGAAATTACAGAGACAGTCTATAGAAACAAGGTATTCACAGGCAACATGATGACAATTAATTCATATCTTTCAATAATCACTCTCAACGAGAATGGCCTAAATGCTCCCATAAAACGGCACAGGGTTGCAGATTGGATAAAAAGACAGGACCCATCTCTATGCTGTCTATAAGAGACTCATACTGAACCTAAAGATACATCCAGACTGAAGGTGAAGGGATGGAGATCCATCTTCCATGCCAACGGACCTCAAAAGAAAGCTGGGGTAGCAATTCTCATATCAGACAAACTAGATTTTAAGCTAAAGACTGTAGTTAGAGACACAGAAGGGCACTATATCGTTCTTAAAGGGTCTAGCCAACAAGAAGATCTAACAATTGTAAATATCTACACCCCCAACATGGGAGCAGCCATTTACATCAGCCAACTGTTAACCAAAATAACAATACCTTAACTGTAGGAGACCTCAATACTCCACTCTCAGCAATAGACAGATCATCTAAGCAGAAAATCAACAAAGAAACAAGTGCTTTGAATGACACACTGGACCAGATGGACCTCATAGATATATACAGAACATTCCACCCTAAAACAACAGAATACTCATTCTTCTCGAGCACACATGGAACTTTCTCCAGAACAGACCACATACTGGGTCACAAATCAGGTCTCAACCAATACCAAAAGACTGTGATTATTCCCTACATATTCTCAGACCATAATGCTTTAAAACTGGAACTCAATCACAAGAAAAAATTTGGAAGAAATTCAAACACTTGGAAGCTAAAGACCACTCTGCTCAAGAATGTTTGGGTCAACCAGGAAATCAAAGAAGAACCTAAGCAATTCATGGAAACCAACGAGAACAAAAACACATCGGTCCAAAACCTATGGGATACTGCAAAGGTGGTCTTAAGGGGAAAATACATAGCCATCCAAGCCTCACTCAAAAAAAAAAAAAAATCCTGAATTCACCAACTAACTTTACACCTTAAAGAACTAGAGAAAAAGCAACAAACGATGCCTAAGCCACACATTAGAAGAGAAATAGTTAAGATTAGAGCAGAGATCAATGAATTAGAAACCAGAAACACAGATCAGATCAACAAAACTAGAAGCTGGTTCGTTGAAAGAATGAATAGGATCGATAAACCAATGGCCAGACTTATCCAAAAGAAAGAAGAAAGGACCCAAATTAATAAAATTATGAATGAAAGGGGAGAGATCACGACTAACACCAAGGAAATAGAAACAATTATTAGAAATTATTATCAACAAATATATGGCAATAAATTAATCAACCTGGAAGAAATGGATGCCTTCCAGAAACCTATAAACTGCCAAGACTGAAATAGGAAGAAATTGACAACCTGAATAGGCCAATAACCAGTAATGAGATGGAAGCAGTGATCAAAAACCTCCCAAAAAACAAGAGTCCAGGGCCTGATGGATTCCCTGGGGAATTCTACCAAACTTTCAAAGAAGAAATAATATCTATTCCTCTGAAGCTGTTTCAAAAAATAGAAACAGAAGGAAAACTTCCAGACTCATTCTATGAAGTCAGCATTACCTTAATCCCCACACCAGGCAAAGACCCCATCAAAAAGGAGAATTTCAGACTGATATCCCTGATGAATATGGATTCCAAAATTCTCAACAAAATCCTAGCTAATAGGATCCAACAATACATTAAAAGGATCACCCACCACGACCAAGTAGGATTTATCCCCGGGACGCAAGGATGGTTCAACATTCGCAAATCAATCAATGTGATAGAACACATTAATAAGAGAAAGAAGAACCATATGGTCCTCTCAACTGATGCAGAAAAAGCATTTGACAAAATACAGCATCCTTTCCTAATTAAAACTCTTCAGAGTATAGGGATAGAGGGAACATTCCTCAAGTTCATAAAATCCATCTATGAAAAACCCACAGTGAATATCATCCTCAATGGGGATGGGCTGAGAGCCTTTCCCTTAAGATCAGGAACACGTCAAGGATGCCCACTCTTGCCACTATTGTTCAACATAGTACTAGAACTCCTGGCAACAGCAATCAGATAACAAAAAGAAATAAAAGGTATTCAAATTGGCAAAGAAGAAGTAAAACTCTCTCTCTTCACAGATGACATGATACTTTATGTGGAAAATCCAAAAGACTCCACCCCCAAATTACTAGAACTCATACAGCAGTTCAGTAATGTGGCAGGATACAAAATCAATGCACAGAAATCAGTCGCTTTCTTATATACTAAAAATGCAACTGTAGAAAGAGAAATTAGAGAAACGATTCTATTTACAATAGCACCAAAAACCATAAGATACCTCAGAATAAACTTAACCAAAGAGGTAAAGGATCTCTACTCTAGGAACTACAGAACACTCATGAAAGAAACTGAAGAAGACACAAAAAGATGGAAACACATTCCATGCTCATGGATTGGAAGAATAAACATTGTTAAAATGTCTATGCTACCCAGAGCAATCTATACCTTCAATGCCATCCTGATCAAAATTCCAATGACATTTTTCAAAGTGCTGGAACAAACAATCCTAAAATTTGTATGGAATCAGAAAAGACGCCGAATCACCAAGGAAATGTTGAAAAAGAAAAAGCTGGGGGCATCACGTTGTCGAATTTCAAGCCTAATTACAAAGCAGTGATCACCAAGACAGCATGGTACTGGCACAAAAACAGACATATAGACCAATGGAACAGAATAGAGAGCCCAGATATGGACCCTCAACTCTATGGTCAAATAATCTTCAACAAAACAGGAAAAAATATGCAATGGAAAAAAAGACAGTCCCTTCAATAAATGGTGCTGGGAAAATTGGACAGCCACATGCAGAAGAATGAAATTTGACCATTCTCTAACACCATACACAAAGATAAACTCAAAATGGATGAAAGACCTCAATGTGAGACAGGAATCCATCAAAATCCTAGTGGAGAACATAGGCAGTGACCTCTTTGACATCGGCCACAGCAACTTCTTTCAAGATACATCTCCAAAGGCTAGTGAAACAAAAGCAAAAATGAACTTTTGGGACTTCGTCAAGATAAAAAGCTTCTGCACAGCAAAGGAAACAGTCAACAAAACAAAGAGGCAACCCACAGAATGGGAGGAGATATTTGCAAATGACACTACAGATAACGGGCTGGTATCCAAGATCTATAAAGAACTTCTCAAACTCAACACCCAAAAAAACAAATAATCAAGTCCAAAAATGGGCAGAAGACATGAACAGACACTTCTCCAAAGAAGACATACAAATGGCTAAGACACATGAAAAAAATGTTCATCATCATTAGCCATCAGGGAAATTCAAATCAAAACCACATTGAGATACCACCTTACACCACTTAGAATGGCTAAAATTGACAAGGCAAGAAACAACAAATGTTGGACAGGTTGTGGAGAAAGGGGAACCCTCTTACACTGTTGGTGGGAATGCAAGTTGGTACAGCCACTTTGGAAAACAGTGTGAAGTCTCCTCAAAAAATTTAAAATAGAGCTACCCTATGACCCAGTAATTGCACTCCTGGGTATGTACCCCAAAGACACAGATGTAGTGAAAAGAAGGGCCATATGCACCCCAATGTTCATAGCGGCAATGTCCGCAATAGCCAAACTGTGGAAAGAGCCGAGATGCCCTTCAACAGACGAATGGATAAAGAAGATCCATATATACAATGGAATATTATTCAGCCATCAGAAAGGATGAATACCTAACTTTTACATCAACATGGATGGGACTGGAAGAGATTATGCTAAGTGAAATAAGTCAAGCAGAGAAAGTCAATCATCATATGGTTTCACTTATTTGTGGAACATAAGGAATAGCATGGAGGACATTAGGAGAAGGAAGGGAAAAATGAAGGAGGGGAAATCAGAGAGAGACGAACCATAAGAGACTATGGACTCTGGGAGACAAATTGAGGGTTTTAGAGGGGAGGGAGGTGGGGGGATGGGTTAGCCTGATGATGGGTATTGAGGAGGGCATGTAAAAAACACACTGAGGGTTCTAGAGGGGAGGGGAGTGGGGGGGATGGGTTAGCCTGGTGATGGGTATTAAAGAGGGCACGTTCTGTGTGGAGCACTGGGTGTTATGCACAAACAATGAATCATGGAACACTACATCAAAAACTAATGATGTAATGTATGGTGATTAACGTAACAATAAAAAAATTTAAAGAAAAAAAATTGGAGGGCACGTACTGCATGGAGCACTGGGTGTTATATGAAAACAATGAATCGTGGATAACTACATCAAAAACTAATGATTTATTGTATAGTAGACTAACATAACATAATAAAATTAAATTAAGTTAAAAAAAAAAAAAAAAGAAAAGCTCACTCAACACAATAAAATGGGATTTATTCCAGGGAGGAAGGATGGTTCAATATTCACAAACCCATCAATGTGAAACATCACATTAACAGGAGGGAGGATAAAAACATTTAGGTCATCTCACTAGATACAGAAAAAGCATCTGACAAAACACAACATCTGTTCATGATACAAACTCTCAACAAAGTGGGTGGAGAGGAAACATTTCTCAACATAATAGCCATATATGACAAACCCACAGCCAACATCATACTCAATGCTGAAAAACTAAGAGCCTTTCTATTTTTTTTTAAGATTTTATTTATTTATTTATTTGAGAGAGAGAGAGCACATACATGCAAGCAGGGGGAGTGGCAGGCAGAGGGAGAGGGAGAAGCAGGCCCCCTGCTCAGCAGGGAGCCCAATGCAGGGCCCAACCCCAGGATCCCGGGATCATGACCTAAGCCAAAGGCAGATGCTCAACCAACTGAGCCACCCAGGCGCCCCCTAAAAGCCCTTTCCTCTAGATCAGAAACAAAACAAAGATGTCCACTCTCACCACTTTAATTCAACATAGTACTCAAAGCCCTAGCCACAGCAATCAGACAAGAAAAATAAAAGGCATCTAAATCAGTAAGGAAGAAGGAAAATTGTCACTATTTGCAGATGACATGATACTATACATAAAAAACCCTAAAGACTCCACCAAAAAACTATCAGAAGTAATAAATGAAGTTAGTAAAGTTGCAGGATACAAAATTAATATACAGTAATCAATTGCACTTCTATACACCAATAATGAAGCAGCAGAAAGAGAAATTAAGAAAACAATTTCACCAATAATTGCACCAAAAAGAATAAAATACCTAGGAGTAAATTTAACCGAGGAGGTAAAAAGATGATAGAGAAAGAAGATGACAGTGAAAGAAACTGAAGATGATACAAATGCAAAAATATACCAGGCTCATGGATTGGAAAAATCAATATTGATAAAATGTTTATACTCTCCAAAGCAATCTACAGACTCAATGCAATCCCCATCAAAATACCAACAGTATTTTTCACAAAACTAGAGCAAATAATCCTAAAATTTAAATGGAACGACAAAAAAAAAAACCAAATAGCTGAAGTAATCTTGAGAAACAAGAACAAAGCTAGAGGTATCATAATCCCAGGTTTCAAGAATAACTACAAAGCTACAGCAATAAAAACAACATGGTACCAGACACATAGATCAATGGAACATAATACAGAGCCCAGAAATAAATCCACAATTACATTGTCAACTAATCCACGACAAAGGAGGCAAGAATATACAATGGGGAAAAGACAATCTCTTCAATAAATGGCACTGAAAAAACTGGACAGCTACATGCAAAAGGATTTAACTAGAACACTTTCTTACACCATACACACAAAAATAAACTCAAAATGGATTAAAGAACTGAATGTGAGACCTGAAATCATAAAACTCCTAAAAGAAAACACAGTCAGTAATCTCTTCAACATGGGCCTTAGCAACATCTTTAAGGATATTATCTCCTCAGGCAAAACAAAACAAAAACCTAAAAGCAAAAATACTGGAACTATACCAAAATAAAAAGCTTTTGCACAGCAAAGGAAATATCAACAAAACAAAAAAGCAACCTACTGAATGGACAAGGATATCTGCAAATGATATCCAATAAGGGCTTAACAACCAAAATATATAAAGAACTTATATAACTCAACACTAAAAACACAAATAATTTTATTAAAAATGGGCAGAGGATCTGAATAGACATTTTCCAAAGCAGATGTACAGATGGTCAACAGACACATGATAAGATGCTCAACATCGCTCATCATCAGAGAAATGTAAATCAAAACCACAATGAGATATCACTTCACACAAGTCAAAATGGCTGGCATCAAAAAGAAAAAGAAATAAGTTTTGGAGAGGATGTGAAGAAAAGGGACCTCTCATGTACTGTTAGTGCAAATGTAAATTGGTGCAACTACTATGGAAAAGAGGGGTTATTTTTCTTTTTCTTTTTCTTTTTTTGAGGAACCTCAAAAAATGAAAAATAGAAATATCATATGATCCAATAATTCCACTACTGGGTATTTACCCAGAGAAAATGAAAACACTAATTCAGGGCGCCTGGGTGGCTCAGTCGTTAAGCATCTGCCTTTGGCTCAGGTCATGATTCCAGGGTCCTGGGATCGAGCCCCACATCAGGCTCCCTGCTCAGCGGGAAGCCTGCTTCTTCCTCTCCCACTCCCCCTGCTTGTGTTCCCTCTCTCGCTGTGTCTCTCTCTGTCAAATAAATAAATAAAATCTTTAAATTAAAAAAAGAGAAAGAAAACACTAATTCAAAAAAATATATGCACTGCAGCCTTATTTACAATAGCCAAGATAAGGAAACAATCTAAGTGTCCACAGATAGATGAATGGATAAAGAAGAAGATACTTATAGAGAGATATATATATATACAGTGGAATATTATTCAGCCATAAAAAAGAATGAGATCTTGCCATTTTCAACAACATGGATGGAAGAGAGAGTATTTTGCTAAGTGGTATCAGTCAGACACAAGACAAATACCATATGATGTCACTTATGTGTGAAATCTAAAAAACAACAACAACAAAAAAAGACAGATTCATAAATACAGAGAATAATCTGGTGGTTGCCAGAAGGGAGATGGGTTGAAGGGCTGGGAGAAATAGGTAAAGGAGATTAAGAGATACAAACTTCCAGCTACAAAATAAATAAGTCATGGAAATTAAAAGTACAACATAGGGAATATATATGGTGATAGATGATAATATACTTATCAAGGTAAACACTGAGTAATATATAGAATTGTCAAATCAATATGTTGTACACCTGAAACTAATATAGCATGTATGTCAACCATACTTCAATTAAAAACAAAAAAGAGGGGCGCGTGGGTGGCTCAGTTGGTTAAGCAACTGCCTTCGGCTCAGGTCATGATCCCAGGGACCTGGGATCGAGCCCCGCATTGGGCTCCCTGCTCGGCAGGAAGCCTGCTTCTCCCTTTCCCACTTCCCCTGCTGTGTTCCCTCTCTCACTCTCTCTCTCTCTCTGTCAAATAAGTAAATAAAATCTTTAAAAAAAAGAGAGAGAGAGAGGTCCAAACTTTCAGAAAAAAAAAACGATGTTCTACATCTTTAATCAAAGAAAATGTAAATTAAAACCACAATGAAGTATTACACCCAAAAGAATGACGAAAACTAAAAAAAAAAAAAAAAAAAAAAACTAATAATACCAAGTATTAATGAGAAAGTGGAGCAACTGAAAGACTTAAATACTGCTCGTGGGTGTATAAATTCATAACAACCACTGGAAAATCAGGTCAGACACAAAAGAATACGAGTGTATTATTTTATCCCATAGAATTCAGAAAGAAAAAAAATACTAATTTTTATATTGGGAGTCAAGGTGAGTAACTTTGGAAACTCTTGGTAACCAGAAAGAGGACACGAAGAGACTATTCTATTTCTTGATCCGGCTAATGATTACAGAAAAGTACTCATTTGTGAAAATTCAATGAGCTGTGCATTGGAAATGAGCACTTTTCTTCAATAGTTATACTTTTAAAAATTTATTTTAAAAAATAATAAGAGCAAAACAGTAATCTCCAGATATACAAAAATTAAGAATTCATACCAACACATCTTTACTATATGAACACTAAAGGATGTACTTCAGAAAGAAGCAAAACAATCCCAGACAGCAGTGTAAAGGGATGGAAGATGAGGCCAAGGAGGCGGTAAGAGTCAAATTAGGAAGGTACAGCATGCCAAGCTAAGAAATCAGAGCTCCTCAGCAATCTAGGAAGTTTTTTTGTTTTTGTTTTTTTTAAGATTTTATTTATTTATTTGACAGAGAGAGAGAGACACAGCGAGAGACGGAACACAAGCAGGGGGAGTGAGAGAGGGAGAAGCAGGCTTCCTGCCGAGCAGGGAGCCCGATGTGGGGCTCGATCCCAGGACCCCGGGATCATGACCTGAGCCAAAGGCAGACACTTAACGACTGAGCAACCCAGGAGCCCAGCAATCTAGGAAGTTTTTAAGCAACAGAGTGATTTGATTAAACCTGTTCATATCATTCTGTCTGGACTTCGCTTCATTTGTTTGCTACTTAAGGTTCTTTTAAGAGGTAATTCAAGTATTATTTTTAGTAATCCTCACTCCACTCTATGATCTATCCCTCTTCTGCATTTCTACAGCACCTCTTGGAAGAAGACAGGGTGTTTAGAGTATAGGTCTCAACTGGCCAGCTAATTGCAGACTAGCCAACTGCAGTTAGCAAATTAACTCAAATACGCTAGTGTCCATTATTTATACTATTTTTTATAAATAGCAATCTGGGAGGTGGAGCTGTATGAAGTTAAAAAATAATAAACTAGACAGCAGATGAAGGAAATAGCTGGTGGGAAGAGTAAATCCAAGTTCAATTTTGCCAATTTCTCTTTTGCTGATATGGCTCCAGAAAGAAAGTCATATGAAAGGTACATAACATAGGTGCAAGAGTAAAAAATTAGTTTTCTGAAGGACTGTTAGAATGATGACAGTTTAAATTTCATAAACACAATCAATCATTTAAAAGTTTACATTAACGAAAAACCAAAACATTTGCTTTTGTGAATACCTGGAAGGTTTCCATTGTAGTCCACATCTTCTATTCCACATCCCCATTTAACGAGAAGCTGTAAACAGCCAAGTCGCCCATGAAAAGCTGCATAGTGCACAGGCTTCCATTCTCTCTTATCAGTCACACTGGGATCCTAGAGGTAACATTCACAAGAACTTAGTTTCTTTCCATTTGTAGGAGAAACAGTAAGTCTAGCAGCTTAATTCTGCAAATGAAAATTGGAGGCTGTTCTTAAAAATATAAGGCAAACAATAAATGTAGTAGAAAAATTTACTACTACCACTGATTTAAACATATGAGTTAATAAGGCACTAATAAAATTTTATAAAATAGTCTTTTTAAAAAGAATGTAACTTGATCCATAAAAATAGTTTTTAAAAAGGAACTTAACTAGGGGTGCCTGGGTGGTGCATCAGTTGAGTGCCTGACTCTTGGTTTCAGCTCAGGTCATGGTCTCAGGTCATGGGATCTGGCCAAGTTGGGCTCCACACTCAGCACAGAGTCTGCTTGGGGTTCTCTCTCCCTTTCCACCATGCCCCGCCCCTCCCTCTCTCAAATTAATAAATAAGTCATGGGGTGCCTTAGTCCATTGAGCATCTGACTCTTGGTTTTGGCTCAGGTCGTGAGCTCATGGTTGTGGGATCAAGGCGCAGGCGCGGCTGCGTGACCAGCAAAGAGTCTGCTTGGGATTCCCACTGCCTCTCCCTCTGCCCCTCCCACTCATGCTCTCTCTCTAACAAAAATAAATAAATCTTTTAAAATAAATAAATAAATCTTCACACACACACATACACACACACAAAAAGGGAACTTAACTAGTCATTTTACTGATCACAGGCTTCTGACCAATAAAATGAAAGGGATGGATTCAAATGATCCAATCCTATCCTTGAAAGCATAAAGAGTTAATTAAAAAAATACCTAATAGGCCCTTCACTATTTCTCTAACTACAGAAACACCAACTCTTACCATAATGTCTTCAATAAAGGTAGTTCTTTTCTTATAAGTTATTTTTTTACAACCACTGTGTAATATTGAAAATAAATATCACAATGAATGAAATTTCTGAAGATAAAAATCACTTTCTAAATTAGTGTATGAAATAAGTTACAAAACAAATAGGTAAACACAGAAATTCAGAAAGATTTACAATCACTGGTTGAGATGTGTTTGGAAGCTTCAGAATCTTCCCAGTTAAACTCTGAACTGACATGAAGAACCCGCAGCCTCTGAAATACTTTGTACTGCTAAACTGGGGTTTTTCTGAAGCTTTATCTAAATTATGCTCCTATGTTTAAAGACAGAAAAGCTAAAGAGAGCGATCAAATTACTTCCGCAAAGTCATAAAAGGGATTTAAAAAGTCAGGGAGAGGTAACTAGGCTACCAAATGCTAGTCCATCTATACGATTACACATTCTCACATATTAACAGGAATCTCTCACCACTCCACTTCGGAGCATTATTTGTAAAGTGAAAGAATGTCCATGTGTTGCAGCAAGGTGTAAAGGAGTGCATCCACGATCATCTTGAGCTGTCAGATTTGCCCCATTGATTATGAGAGCCTAAAAATAGAGAAATAACAGTGAGTGTACATAAATATGTTAAATCATAAATGCAGATGTGTAATAGGCAAGCAGTTTATCAACCTATAGCTACATTATATAAGTTCTTATATGTGCCACAAACAAAGTACGAGAAATTCTTAGCTAATCCTAAGAAAATGCTTGAGATCCTTTTTAACCTTGCCTAGGAGATATTTATAATACCTGATTTCATGCATGTACATACAATTTATAAGGCACAGTTTTCAGAAACAGAGATTAATAATCACTAAGTTAAATACTTTAATGCTAAGCTAATAAACTGAGAAGTAAACTCACTATTTCAAAAGCAGAATCTTTTATTAACTGGGTTTTGAATATACTGTAGGAGGATTTTGTTATTAAAGTAACTAGTTCTAGCTCCGAATCAAATTTCTAACTTCATCTGAGGAGATTCCATCTGAATTTACAATAGGCCTAGTTTCTATATAAGGATTATATCATAAACACAGCACACCCCTCTATATAATATACCGAGTAATCTGTTTAAAAGAATTGTTAGTTAATATTTTTTAGTTTTACTCCCTCAGACCTTCTTTTTTAACCAGCCTGTATTTACCAGTATCTTAGCAAAAGACTCCATCATAACTCATATCAAGAGCTTTAAGAATAGTCTTCCTAATTAACAAACTAGTCAATAATCATCACAAATCATACCCTGAGTATTTACTATACTTTAAAAATCACTACAAGGACTATGAAGACATGTCAACTTAGAGAATTAGGACATATGTAGAGACAATGATAATCAATTATATAAAGCAGTCCTTGATAATTCAACAACTACACAGTATAGTACCAAAAAACACCACAACATCTCTGAGAATGAAAAGATCCCTTTGAGGGAGAAAAGGACAATCAGAGCCATGGGAATGGTTTGATCTAATGCTTAGAGGAAGGAAAGCTTCATTTGACCCGAATGTCCCCTAAAGTTACTATTTTTTCTCTTTCACTGCCTCCTTCTCAAATTAATACCTTAAGGCCTCAACTTCAAATTGACCTGCAAACAAGATGCCATCCCTACCACTGCATGGAAATACAGCAAACTTTACCCTAGAGTGAGCTCTCAAGTCCAATGGCATTCCCTTAGTTTCATCCTGTAACTCTGACACTCGGCCTAACACTTCTTCCCTCATTTGTACAGCCCAATGCATCCTGGCTCTCCTATCTCTGACTTCGTCCTCTGAATTCTTTACTTGTTTCTCTGCTTCCTACTATCACTACTAGTAACATTCTTCAACATTCAATCTTCAATACTCTATTCTCTTCTCTATACTTTATTACTCCTGAAATCTTTGTCTCAGCACCCTTTTCAACTGCCTGGACCTTCTTCTCCGAAATGACCTATAAGCCCCCTAAACAACATGTGCCAAATTGAATTCGACATTTTTGCTCCCATATCTCCCTTGCCTTTCAGATTTCCCTATCTGTAGTGTCATCATTATCTGCCATTCTGTCTCAAAACTTTAAAATTTTCACTCTACTTTGTCAACTCCTGCTTTGCAAGAGGTCTTCATTTTTTTTCTTTCCCACTGCCACCACCTAATTTCTCCCTCTGGGGGTAGTGATGACACCAAAAGTCTCTAACTGCTCTCCTTGCCTCCAAACTGTCTCCTCATCCTAGGTAATCCCAGATATATCTTGTTAGAGTAATTTCCTGAAATACTGCTTTCATTACTTCATTCCTCTGTTAATGTTCATGTGCATGTGTATGTATGCATAAGTATGTATGTGTGTTACATGTATGTGTAAGAGTATATATTAGTACACATATAAAAACTCTCTTATACAAATGAATCTTTATTCTACTTCTAAGACATTTTACATACCTGGCTATCCAAACTTAATTCATAACAGTATACAACAACAAAACATCTACAAC
Organism: Eumetopias jubatus; assembly: GCF_037043125.1. Classification (NCBI taxonomy): domain Eukaryota; kingdom Metazoa; phylum Chordata; class Mammalia; order Carnivora; family Otariidae; genus Eumetopias; species Eumetopias jubatus. The sequence continues at coordinate 64,297,293 of NW_028274819.1, read as the reverse complement.
TCAGTCAAACTCATATAATAGTTTATCCCCTGAACACACCTAATTTTTCCAATTCAAGTACCTCACATAGAATTACAACATGGAGATTAAGAGAATAAAATCTAGGTTCAAATCCTGGTTTTGTCACTTACTTAGGCAACATACTTAACTCTCTGAATCTGATTCTTTATCTATAAAAAGGGGAACTCATAAGATTGTTGTATTAAATGAAGTGATGCACGGGAAACTGTAATCACACATAAAAAATGATAATCATTTTTCACTGCTCCTTACCTTTCTGAAATCAAACTGTTCTTTTCAGCTTAGTTGAAGTTTTATTGCCTCCATTAATGATTTCTCTATCTCCTTCTAATCATTAGAGCCTTAATCATAGACTATACTTTGTATTGTTTTGTAATTCACTGGGTAGAGAGCCTGTCATTCCAAATAGAATCTCAGGCTTCTAAGAGGCAGGAACTATTTGCTTATACAATTTTGTATTCCTCCAAATTCCAGTCTATTTCAGTACATTGATTATATCTAGTTAATCTAAGAAGCTAAATCCTGCACATATTAATGTGAAATTCTGGCCAGGAAATACATTAAATAAGAAATTTTAGGCATGATAAACTATTAAGGAGATAATCTGGTCATGTCCGTGATATCCCTTTAAAACAACCCATCAATAGCCAATTACGTCAGAGATAAAAGGATCCCCAGTCTTACACAATTTGTTTAAGCTGTATTTGGTACCAAATATCTGAGTCATGGAATTCAATAAATACTTGTTTAGGACAAAGAACTAAATCTATGAGTCAAATTATTAGAATAAAAGCAACAGCCCAACAAAACTATGCTAAAGTTATTAAATATATTGATTTTTTAAAGTAGCCAAAGTTATTATTACCTGCATACAAGCATCCTGACCTCTGATTGCAGCTATGTGAGCTGCTGTCCAACCTCTCAAAGTTACTTGTGCGATATCAGCTCCATGCCAGAGGAGCCAATGAAGACACTAAATTAAGAAAATAACCAGTGATTAACAAGTGATAAAGCAGATGTTTTTTAACATCTTTAGATCTTTGAAATTTAGTCTATCATCATGAAATACCACAGCCTGGGAAGCATTGTAAGTAAATGAGGGGTTTAAGAAAAACAAAAGCACAAGAACAATGATATGGTAACCCCACTCAGCCTTATTATTGGGTCAACAGAACAGTGGAAGCTGTGGCAAATTGGAGATCACATTCATTGTCCATAAGGCGTAATTGCTACTTAATCCCAGCCAGTTGTTACTGTAAGTGAAATGCTGATCCAAATCTTATATTTCACCCATACTGTATAAGCCAAACAAAACACATCTGTGAGTCAAGTTCACTCAAAGGCTGCCAATTTGCAACCTCTGCCACAGATCTTTAAATGGGCCCAAATGCTTCTGTATCAGAGCAAACACGGTTATTCTGACGATACTCTCTAAAAAGGAAAAAAAGTCGCTTATAAAAAAATGGGGTGAGAGTCAAATGCATCTTCATTTAATATCTTTTTTAATTAATGTAAATCTCAATAGAATACAGTACTAGAGGTCTGTGCCCCATACAGTGTTACTGTCTTTGTATGTTCAAGTTTGGAGGTTCTATCTTCAAGAAGTTTCTTTTTAAAGAATTGGTTGTATCATTGGGATATACTGTCACATCAGTCATAGCCGTATCATGTGTTGAAAGGCTTAATATTTAGGTATCATTGGACTGTCACAGAGATCAGTGGCCAATAAAATACAAAGATTAAATAAAAGCTCAACATCACTACTAATCACAGTAAGTCATCCATTTATCAACAAATATTTATGGAGAGACTACTACATGCTAACACTGTTCAGTTACAGGAAAATAAAACCACTGCAAACATTCGTGTAACAAGTTTTCTATTTCTCCTGGGTAAATATGTAAGCAGGATTACTGGAACATAGGTAAGTATAGCAATGTATAAGAGTTGCAGTTGCTCCATATTCTTGCCAATATTGGTAGTATCATTTTTTGTTTTTGTTTTGCCATTCTAATAGGTGTGTATTGGCATCTGATTGTGCTTTTAATTTGCATTTCCTTAATGGCTAATGATGTTGGACATCTTTTCATGTGCTCAATTGCTATCCACATGTCCTCCTGAAGTGTCAAAGTCATTTGCCCATTTTTTAATTGGGTTTTTTGTTTTCTTACTATGGAACTATTAGAGTTTCATATGCTCTGGCTACAAGTTCCTAGATATGATTTGCAAAGATTTTTCTCTTATGTTTTCTTCTAGAAGTTTTAGAAGGTTAAGTGTTCCATTTGTTTATGATCTGTTTTGAGTACACTTTTACATAAGGTGCCAGATATATCATTATCTCACTTATGACTGTCCCATTGTGCCAGTACCATTTAATGAAAACACTATCTGTTCTCTATTGGATTTCATTTGCATCTTTGGCAAAAGTCAACTGATCAGGGGCACCTGCGTGGCTCAGGTGGTTAAGTGTCTGCCTTTGGCTCAGGTCATGATCTCAGGGTCCTGGCATCGAGCCCCAAGTCAGGGTCCCTGCTCAGTGGATAGTCTGTTTCTCTTTTTCCCCTCTGCCCCTCCCCCCACTTGTGCACTCTCTCTCTCCCAAATAAATAAATAAAATCTTTAAAAAAAAAATCAACTAATCAATCAGTAAGACTTCAGAAATGGCTAAGTGAGGAACTTGGCAAATCCTTCCCAAGCAATGATAAAACTAGACAAAGTAGGGGCACTTCCGTGGCTCAGTCAGTTAAGCATCTGACTTCAGCTGAGGACATGCATGATCTCAGGGTCCTGGGATAGAGCCCCACATCAGGCTCCACCCTCAGCAGGGATTCGGCTTGTCCCTCTCTCTCTGCCCCCCTCCCACTCGTGTGTGTGTGCCTGCTCTCTCTCTCTCTCTCTCTCTCTCTCAAATAAATAAATAAAATCTTCAAAAAAAAAAAAACTAGACAAAGTTGTCAAAAACAACCATGTAAAGACTCTGGGAATTTGTCAGAGGCACATAACAAAATAAGAAGCATTAACTTAAGAAAATATTCTGAATCTCAGTAAGAACAGGTGGAGTCTGCAGCAGAAAGCCTGAGACTACAACTATCCCTACCCTGAGCTACATGGTGCGGAAGTTCTACCCAGATGGACAGCTCCATTGCCCTGCTGGAAGGAATGAAAATTCCATGCCCAGGCACAAAGTCAAAAACAATTCCAACTCAGGGGCCAAAAACCTGGGAAAGCCAACATCAGAGCTCACCTGAAGTCACAACACTGGTGAAGGCAAACAAGCAAACTAAAGACCACACAGAAAATTAATGGAAAAATCCAAGAAATGAGACAGTGAGTGGACCTTGCTAAGATTCCACTTATCCCTTGTAATCTACAAGGCCATGTATATGTACAAAGCTGCTTATATTCAGGAAAGAATAAAGAGGGTCCAAGTTGACTAGACATCCCTGGCTAAACATAAGGCCTTGCAAACACATTTGGAAAAAAAAAAAAAGGAAAGTCAAGTTGACTTGTAAACTGCTTGGACTTGAAAAACATTCCCCAAGCCACACACAGACTCAGCAAAAGATGGAATCCTTACTAGCTCAAGGTATATAAACACAACCTCTGATCAATCACTGACCCAAGAGTGAGCCCTAGGAAACCAGATTTAAAAATACTAACAAGAATTTTTTAAAAATCAAAACAAACAAACAAACGAAAAAAACTGAGTAGTGACTACATACTGTGGGGAAACAGACTCCACATAATTAGTCTAAGCAAGTCAATCAAGCAAATACATAGCAACAAGCACATCTGGGAGGGATGGGGTGAATAGGATCAGACTTCAAAGCTGCTACAATATATAATCTAAAATGTGCAGTTTTCAAAATGTCTAGGCAAACTAAAAAATTATGAGGTTATAATTATACAAAGAGTGTGTGACCCATACACAGGGGGAAAAAAAATAATAGAAACTATCCCTGAGAGGGCCCAGATGTTAGACTTAGCATGACTTCAAAGCTGCTATTATAAATAGCTTCAGAGAACTCAAAGAATTTATAAAAGAATTTATATTTAAAGAATTAAAGGAAAGTATGATGACAATGACTCATCAAATAGAAAATATAGACAAAGAAAAATAAGTCAGAGAAAGATAAATACCATATGATCTCCTTTATATGTAGAATTTAAGAAACAAAACAAATGAGCAAGGAAAAAAAAGAGAGAGACAAACCAAGAAACAGACTCTTAACTATAGAGAACAAACTGATGGTTACCAGAGAAAAGGTAGACGGGGAGTGGCTGAAATAGGTGATGGGGCTTAAAGAGTACACTTATAAAAAAAAAATATAGGCGCCTGGCTGGCTCAGTTAGTGGAGCATGTGACTATGGGTTGTGAGTCACACGCCCAATGTTGGGTGTAGAGATTACTTAAAAAATAAAATAAAAATCTTTAGGGGTTCCTGGGTGGCTCAGTCAGTTAAGGATCTGCCTTCCGCCCACATCATGATCTCAGGGTCCTGGGATCAAGCCCAGTATCGGGCTCCGTGCTCAGTGGGGAGTCTGCTTCTTCCTCTTCTTCTGCCCCTCCCCTCGCTTGTGCTCTGTTACTCTCTCTCTCTAATAAATAAAATCTTAAAAAAAAAATTGACCTAATCTCAATTGGTCCGCCCGAGACCCCCTGAACGCCAACCCTATTCCCCCCGCGCGGTCCCATTTCCGCTCCAACAGGATGAAAGAAACTATCATGAACCAGGAGAAACTTGCCATACTGCAAGCACAAGTGCGCACTGGTGGGAAAGGAACTGCTCGCCGGAAGAAGAAGGTGGTTCATAGAATGGCTACAGCAAATGATAAAAAACTTCAGTTCTCCTTAAAGAAGTTCGGGGTAAACAATATCTCTGGTATTGAAGAAGTGAATATGTTCACAAACCAAGGACCAGTGATCCACTTTAACAACCCCAAAGTTCAGGCGTTGCTGGCCACGAACACTTTCACCATCACAGGCCATGCTGAGACAAAGCAGCTGACAGAAATGCTACCCCGTATCTTAAACCAACTTGGTGCACACAGTCTGACTAGTTGAAGAAGACTGGCTAAAGCTCTGCCCAAACAATCTGTAGCTGGAAAAGCACCATTTGCTACCGGAGACGATGATGACGATGAAGTTCCTGATCTTGTGGAGAATTTTGATGAAGCTTACAAGAATGAAGCAAACTGAATTGAGTCAACTTCTGAAGAAGATAAAACTTGAAGAAGTTACTGGGAGCTGCTATTTTATATTATGACTGCTTTTTAAAATTTTGTTCATGGATCTGATAAAATCTGGATCTCTAATATTTTTAAGCCCAAGCCCCTTGGACACTGCAGCTCTTTTCAGTTTTTGCTTATACACAATTTATTCTTTGCAGCTAATTAAGCGGAAGAAGCCTGGGAATAAAGTTTGAAACAAGGTTAATAAAGTTCTTTGCCTAAGAAAAAAAAATAAAAATAAAATCTCCAATAAAAATTAATATATAGGGATGCCTGGATGGCTCAGTCACTTAAGGGTCTGCCTTCGGCTCAGGTCATGATCCCAGAGTCTTGGGATAGACCCCCGCACTGGGCTCCCTGCTCCGCGGGTAGCCCGCTTCTCCCTCTCCCTCTGCTGCTCCCCCTACTTATACTCACTCTCTGACAGTAGTTAACCAGTACCACAGAGTAAAACAAGTATGATGGGAGATGAGGTTGGAGAGAGAAGTCCCTTCTAGCAAATATCTTAAACTTTATTATGACTTATAGGGGATAGAGTCACTACATGGACTTAAGAAAGGTTTCAAGTAACATCAGATATTAGTTTTAGAGGGATAACTTTATACTGAATATGAACTAAAGGTGGATGAGACAGAAAAGAAGAAAATCAGTTAGATCTAAGGCAGTGGCTAGGAGGATGGAGAGGACAAACTCAGGAGACAAAGATGGAACAAAATCAAGGATCTAGTAATCAGTTCTCACTGCATCAATGTGCATTATGAAGTGCACCTTCAGACACATGTTGATACTGTGTTTTACCTCTGGAAAAAACGGAGACAATGCAATAATGATGCAAATTTAAAAACAGAGCTACCCTATGACCCAGCAATTGCACTCCTAGGTATTTACCCCAAAGACACAGATGTAATGAAAAGAAGGGCCATATGCACCCCAATGTTCATAGCAGCAATGTCCGCAATAGCCAAACTGTGGAAAGAGCCGAGATGCCCTTCAACAGATGAATGGATAAAGAAGATGTGGTCCATATATACAATGGAATATGACTCAGCCATCACAAAGGATGAATACCCAACTTTTACATCCACATGGATGGAACTGGAGGAGATTATGCTAAGTGAAATAAGTCAAGCAAAGAAAGTCAATTATCATATGGTTTCACTTATTTGTGGAACATAAGGAATAGCACGGAGGACATTAGGAGAAGGAAGGGAAAAATAAAGGGGGGGGATCGGAGGGAGAGATGAACCATGAGAGACTGTGGACTCTGAGAAACAAACTGAGGGTTCTAGAGGGGAGGGGGGAGGGGGGATGGGTTAGCCTGGTGATGGGTATTAAGGAGGGCACGTACTGCATGGAGCACTGGGTGTTATACGAAAACAATGGATCGTGGATCACCACATCAAAAACTAATGATGTAATGTATGGTGACTAACATATAATAAAATTAAAAAAAAATGATGCAAAGTCATTAGCCTGGAAAACTAAGAAAGGGAGGGAAAAGGACACTTGGTTTAGTTTTAAACCAATTTGAGATCCTATCAGATATGCCTGAGCTGTTGATCAAGCACCTGATACATAAGCCAGAGTTCAAGAGAGAAGCAAATCAATGAATTACTATGCAGTAGTGATAAAGCCAAGGAACTCTAAAAGACTACCTAGAGAGGATATAAAGTAGGAGAAAAAAGGTCATTAGCGGAAGAAAAAAAAATATCTATATTTGTACAGAAGGCAGAGGAGGTTAACCAAAGAAGACTGAGAGTAATCAGAAAGGCTGAAAGGATACCAGGAAAGAGAGGCCACCCCATCCTATTTGAATATGGCAGAATAAGATCACTACTTCTTCCTTTCTTCGAAATCATCAAAAAAAAAAAAAAAAGCAAGATAAACAGGAAGAAAACCCCATCTTTGATGAAACTAGGAGATATCTGAAGCCAGAGAACATATGGGAAATCTGCCAAAGTGTAGATCCAAAAGGGATGCAGAAAGAAACAGAAAAAAATACCTACCCAGGGTTATAAACTCAGAAAGAACTGGCAAGGCATATTTCTCTTAGGTGAAAGGAAGCCACTAAAAGGCCAAAACAAAAATCCTTGTTTACAACAGTTCAAGCAAGGCACACAAACTGGAGAGTATGAAGTTATCAGTAGAAAATTATCGCTCTCAAACTAATATGTGATGTTACTTGAAACCCTTCTTAAGTCTATGTAGTGACTCTATCCCCTATAGGATAAAGTTCAAGCTATTTAATATAATTCTCTGGACCAGATTTGGTTCCAAGAAGCAGGGAAGGCCAAATAAACAAGAAATCACACAGAGAAACCATATTCATAGAAAGCAGTCTCTGTGTGGCAGGGGCAACAAAAGACTTTGTAGTGAACAGACCCACTGCAGCCTATAGGCTGGAGAAATGTCATGAAAATAAGCTCCACACAATCTCGAATCATGAGGAAAAAGTTCAGGGGGCTTTGCACACAACCCAAGAATAAGTTTTGCATAAAAATATTCACTAAGGGGGTGCCTGGGTGGCTCAGTCGTTAAGCATCTGCTCAGGTCGTGATCCCAGGTGCCTAGGATTGAACCCCACATCAGGCTCCCTGCTCAGCAGGAAGTCTGCTTCTCCGTCTCCCACTCCCCCTGCTTGTGTGCTCTCTCTCACTGTCCTTCTCTGTCAAAAAATAAATAAAATCTTTAAAAAAAAATTCACTAAGCACTGCCTGTACTAGCTAAAAATTGAAACCCACTAAATAGCCATCAATCAAAAAGTAGAGAAATTCTGATATTAGTCTAAGAAGATGTTATTGGAACATGTCTGAAAGAAATGGAGTACATAGATGTAACCACATAGTTAAGGCTCAAAAACACATTGTTGAACACAAAAAGCAAACTACAAGATGATACACATGATGATGTCATTTATATAAAATGTCATTAAAAACAATGCTATAATCATATGCAATAACAACATAAAGTATAGATGGGAATATTAAACACCATATTCAGGGTCGTAGTTTTATCTCTGGAGTTAGAAGGAGAGGAATGGCACCTGAGAGGGGTGCTGAGGGACTTCACATGCAACTCTAGGAAAAAGGTTAGGATTGACAGAGCTAGATAGTCATATGTTACCCTCTATAAATTACCCTCCCTGCTTGCCTTTGGAACTCAGTCACCACATTGTGAGGAATCACAAACGAGCCCAGGTGGAGAGACCTCACATAAAAACCCACATGGAGAGGAATTAAGGTGGCCAACATATATAGCCAGCATCTTCCACCAGACATCTGCATGAACAAGCCTTCAGAAGATTCCAGAACCAGCATTTAAATCTTCCAGCTGAAGCCCCACACATCACGAAATAGGGACAAGCTGTCTCTGAGATCCAAATTCCTAATTTACTCCTGAGCACAAATGGTCACTTTATGCCACTACCTTTTGGGATAATATGTTACAAAGGCATAGTAACAAGAACAACAAATATTACAATGAAATGAAAAGTATTTCCAGTGCCTAGCATAAAGTCTCAGTCCTGTTTGCTAAATTTTCAAAACTGCTAACAGTTGTAAACTTACTTCAGTTTAATAATTTATAAAGCTTCTTACCTCCAAACTTCCAGAATGTGCTGCCCAATGTAAAGGGGTAAACTTATGGAGAATGTCAACTTCATTAATGCAGACTCCTCGTTCTATTATATCTGAAAGCTGCTTTACATCTCCAGCCCGTACTGCATCATGTATGTTACCAAAATGAACCTTCTTCCGGGCACCTATTGAAAATCAAATTGCTTAACATATATTACAAAACTTAAAAAAAAAAAAAAGACTAAAGCAATGATTCAACAGAAAGCACAAAATCACTTTGGTTTTCCAAACAATTTACTACAAAGATGTTTGTGATTAACATCTCAATCAGACTTCCATTTCAGCTCTAACACATCAAGAGCACGGAAGTTATCACTCCCATAGGTAGAGGAAAAGCTGAACAAACAGAAAATCAACAACTTTTCTTGGACTCATCAGAGGACCGAGGTCTCAGGGCCAATCGGTTCCCTGAGTCTGGAGAGACACACAAATACAGAAAAACACAAACAAGTTCAGCTTACCTGGAGCCAAAACCACCGGAGCCATAAACTTCAAAGCACTGAAATGGTAATTTTGACAAATTGCTAGATGCTGGGCAAGTATTAGCCTACGAGTGAGAACTCTTTGGGGCCACAGTCTTAGAAGGCCCCCACATTTTCATAGATTTTACCCCACCAGGGTAAATCCCACCAGGTTATCACTGTGAAAAGTCAAAAAGAATCACTTCATGTCTTTGTCAGGGAAAGGGGGAAAGCAACCACTTTGAAATATACCCAGCACATTCTCCATGAGAGAGACCTACTCTCCAGTGATTTTACCAGAGCCTTATCTCATATAGGCTGATAAATTCTATCAATCTATTTTTCTTATCCTTCTCATATGTACTATACTAAGAAAGGAATGGCAGGTCACATGCTTACTTCATACACTCCAGTGGTCTTATATTTTATAATTTAATGTTCCAAACATCGAGACTAGATTGTGACTGTGCAATATTTTAATGTGTACCTAAGCCAGAAGCAACGAAGGTATCTAAGCATGAACAAACAGTTGTTGGAGGAGAAAGAAGAGAGTTTAATCAAAGCATTTCCTAAACAAAAAGGCACAATTCCTGACCTCAAATTGTTTTCGAAAGAACTCACCAACATTTCTGGTAGATAATCTATGCAATCTGTACTACTACTTATTTATGTATATGTCCTTTCTCCACAACTCAAATGTTAATTTCTTGAGGGCTGGAATCATATCTTACACCACCCCTTAACAAAATGCTGCACATTTTATTCAAAAATCCTTTCTGAGCATCTGCCATGTGCCAAGCACTTTGATATTATTGAATAAGGAAAGGGTTAAGGTATAGGCAGGGAAAGACGGGGGGCTCCTGGCTAGGCTCTGAGACTATTCCTGGCAGGTAGAAGCACTAAGACAGAGTGAACAGGATATAAGAAAATAGACCACCTGGCTTCAGATGCTTGGGAGTATTCTTCTTTGCCAGCTACAGTGTATCACAGAAAATGACCAAACCTCAAAAAATTAAGCCATTAAGGGTGTTATCAATAGTCCTTGCTCAAACCAAGATGGCACAAGAATCTCAAGGCCACAAGTTTCCCAGTCAGTTCTCAATAAAAGATAGCCACTAAAACCCCTCAGTGGCAACCCTCTCACTCTCGAGAGCTTTTTCTGTATCCTTGCTTAACAAAACTCTACTGCTTTACTCATTCTCCTTTGACTATGAGATTCATTCTTCGATTCCATGAGACAAGAACCTAGCTCTCCCACTTCAATATGATGGAAAATGGACATGGATTTAATACATTTTCTTTCCACCAACACTTTAAAATCTACTTGGATAAATTCGATAAAATAAAAAAAACTGACTGATGCACTAAGAAAGTACAGGTAAAATTAAGACTTTGGAGAAGTAAACATTTAAGCAAGACCTTGAAGAACAATTAAGATATATCCATATGGGGAAGGGTGCAAGGAAGGGACCAAAAATAACCAAGCCATTTAATAAATGTTTAATGATGTTAATCCCTTAGGTCAGACCTTCATTCTTCTCCTTTAAACTAATACTACAAGATCTACAAATGATGTTCTACCCACTCTAATCCACTTTATACAGAGACACTATCCTGATCACTTCATGCCTCTACTCCACTAACTGCTTCTGGTTATCCACTGCTGGTCTAGAGAACAAAGTCCAAACTCTCAGAATGACAATATATGCAAGCCCATAATTTGGCTCCATCTAATTGTATGCCTTTTTTTTTCACCCCATCCCATCCCAATTCATTCATTCATCCACACATCCATCCACTCAACATTAATTTGGTGTCTACCACAAAGATAAAAAGATGAAGACAACATGGTCTCTATCCTCAAAGAACTCACAGAAAGATACAAATACAAATTATAAAATAATATGGTAGGAGCAATGACAGAAATAGCCATAAAAACTTATGGAAGCACAGAAGACATCTAACATGGCCACGGTAGGAAGAAAGGGGAACAGAACGGATTTCTGGGGAAGGTAAGATCTAAAATGAATCTTCAAGGATTAGCAGGAGTTTGCCAGGTAAAATGGGGACAGGGAAAGGCAACCTAAACAGCATGAACAGTAGGATGTGGTCAAGAAACCACACACACACACACACACACACACACACACACACACACACGCAAAACCCCATCCTATTGCTGAAGGGCAGCAAAAAGGCAAGACTGGAGACTCAGGAAGACCATGTTAGAAGAAAGCTACAATAGTCTACACCAGAGAGGTTGAAACCCTCAACTAAAAGAGTGGCAGTAGGAACAGAAAAGGAGACAGATTCAACAAATATGGAAATAGAATTAATTGAACTTCGATGCATACAGTGGATGAAATAAGGAGAAACAGGATGACTCCAAGGTGTCTGGATTAGTTACCTGTAGCAGACACCAAAGGATAGAGAGGGCATATGGATTCAAAATCCTATTTTGCACATGTTGATCTTGAGGTGCCAAAGGAAGAGTTCCAGAAGGGAGCTGTATATATGAGTCTGCAGCAGATCTCAGTGTTAGGTGTCTCTCAGTATTAGTTTTTTTCTGATACCCATCCTCACCCCATAGTGAAGCCAATGGCATGCTACTCTTTATAATATTCATCACACTAGTTATTATTTGCTCAGTATTTATCTTTCTTCCTAGAAGGTAAGGAATGTGCCTGTCTTCTTCAGTGATATAACCTTAAGATACAACAAATATTAGGCACTCAATTAATATTTACTGGATGATTGAGTAACGCAGAATTCACTAGGGTTTAAGTCATAGTACACGACCAGAAAAAAAGCACTAGTGATGGCATTATCCGGAGGGGGGGCGGGGACAGCATTTAAGGAAAGGATGGAAGAAAAGTCATCTAAGGGAAAGGGAGAGTCAACAGAGTGGAAGGAAGAAAACTAGGTAAGTCTAAAGTCATCTCCACAGGGTCAAATGCTGCAGAGAAGCCAAGAGTCCCTAACATTTAACAAGCGTTTATGTCAATCTGGGCAAGAAGTTTCAGGAATAATGCAGGTGGAAGAAAGAGAGGAAAGCTGAAGTGAAGGAGGATGAGAAACAGATGAACAGCTTTGGGACCCACTTAAAATAGGTCAATTAAGGGAAATTAGGAGTCACGGCTGAGAAAGGAAACTGCCAGAAAGGGCCAACGCTGTTGTGGGTGAAATGAGAAAAGCACAGTGGCCGAGACAAAGGTAAGCGAAGTAGTCTGACTCACACGGGGTTGCAGTCTCCCTAGAGGAGGTGGAGGGGCCTGAATCGGACACCCCTGGCATGGTGCGATCCCTCGGACTCCGGGGAGGACTCGAGTCCAGGCCCCCGCTGCTGCGGCGATCTTCACTTGCTGTCACCCACGAGCCACTGTAGTGGCTGCCTTCGTCGTCGCTAAGACCGGGGACCCGGTCCTCCCTGGTTTTCTCCCAAGAGCTCCGGCAGCGGAAACCCTCGTCTATACTTTCTCTCTCCCAGAAGCCACGGAGGCAGCAGCTGGTGTCTACGCTCACCGCGGAGGAGTCGCTGGCCGCGTAGCCGCGGTCTTCACTTATTCCCTCCCAGGAATTACTGAGGCTGTGGCCGCCATAGACACTCCCTTCCTCCCAAGAGCCACTGAGGCGGCGTCTGCAGTAGTCACTGCCTCTCTCGCCAGAGTCGCCGGGTTGGGGGCCCGGGACTTCTCTGACACCCTCCCAAGAATCACTAAAGCAGAGGCCGCGGTCTTCTCCGACCAGTCCCTCACAGTCACTAGTTCGGTGGCTGCCGACCTCACTTAAATTCACGTCGCTGCTGCTGAAGCCTTGGGCTCCCCTTACTCTCTCCCAGGAGCTGCTGTGACAGCGGCCTCCATCTCCCGTAACTCTCTCCCGAGAGACACTGCCCAGGTTTTCATTGACTCTTCTCGAATCACTGGGGGAGAAACCGATGTTTTCACTTAGTCTTCTTGTAGAGCCCCGACAGAGGTGGCCGCCGTCTTCGCGGATTCTTTCCCAGTCTTCACTGGGACTAAAGTCCTGGTCTTCGCTAACTCTTTCCCTTAACTGGCCGCCGCGTTGGCCGTGTCGGCCGTTTATCCTCCACACGCGATGGCTACTGAGGCGGCCGCCGTCTTCGGTTGCTACTCCCCGCGAGTCATTCTGGCGGCGGCCGCCGTGGGCTGGTACCCTCTCCTCGGAGTTGCTTTCCAGCGTCCCGACTCCAGCCAACTTGTTAGAGGGGTCGTGGAGCCGTTGCCTTGGAAACGGGTAAACTTCCGGCGTGCTGCGGTCATTTCCACTTCCTCACGGCCTTGCGTCACTTCCGACTTCCCCTCAACCTTTTTCAAGGCTTCGCCTCTAGAGAAATCGGAGGATGGTAAGAACCCGTGTTCGTGAAATTCGGCACGGTCTCACATCCAGCCTATCTAGGCCCTGTCTCTCTAATGACCTACCATCCATCGCGCTTTCCATGCCTCAGCGACGCAGGTGGAGACTCCAGGACTGCAGTTGCGTAGGTGACCTGTGTGGCGCGGGCCGGGTGGGGCCTTTCTTCGTTCTTGGCAAACCTAGTATAATTTTTAAGCGCTTGTTGGAACATTGGAAGAAATATGTGCTAACCTACCATTTCACAGGTATGGAGAAAGACCCAGAGGAAAAGTTAGCTGCAGCCGCTTTCATTATTGAATGCTTATTAGTGCCAGGCTCTTGGGTAATTGCTTGGCGCTTAATTCTCAGAATAATTTTGTAAGGTAGGTGTTGTCCCTGATTTGTAGGTGAGGCAATTTAAGGTATCAGTAATGCGCTAAGGACAAACAGGTAAGTTGTGGAGCCAGTATAAACACAGGTCAGTAGTCAAAAAGACTGCCCCAGGATTCCTGACTCCCAACTCCAAGGTTCCTTTTAATGTAAAACGTTCACTTTCAACAGTTTGGCCCACATCTTTTTCTCTAACTTTATTGCTTAATGTGTATTCTTCCATTCACTCTTTATTGAAAATACAGGGGAGTGGGAGGGGACATCTGGCTGGCTCAGTTGGTAGAGCTTGCGACTGGATCTCAGGGTGGTGAGTTACAGCCCCACGTTGGGCTTGAAGCCTACTTAAAAAAGAAAAAGAAAATACATGGGTTTAGCAGCGGAGAATAGAGAAATTAGAATTCTCTACCCGCCAAGGGTATCACCCACCTTAATTCCCCTTTCACCCTTTTTTTTTTCCCCATCCTTATTTCTTTGCCACAGGTTTTGTTCTTAAACACACTTGGGAAATTCCCCTCACCCTATCTTACCTCTCTTGAAATACAGTAAATTGAGTTTAACTTCCATAGCCTCTTGTAATATTGGTAATATTAATAATTGTCATTTGCTGAGTTCATGTGAGTCTGACACTGTACTAAGTACTTTATATTAGTTTTGTTATTTAATCCTTAACATAACCTACCAGAACAGTATTACTCTTCCTTTTTACAGGTAAAGACAAAAAGCACCAAAGTTAATTGCCTGAAGATTCGCAGCTAGTAAGTATTAAGTACCTGAATTAGGTGTCCAACCTAGATCTTTGATTTTGCCGGACATACTTCTCAAAGCCTCTGAATTTTCACAGCCTTTATTAGACCACTTAACGCATTATATTAAAATTACCTATTTAACAGTTGATCCTCACCCCGACTCCCCAAGGACTCTGAGCTTCTGGAAGGTAGGGACTGTATCATCATTCATCTTGGTTTTCCTGACATTCAGAATACTTAGTTCAAGGGGAGGGCTTAGTAGCTGTGGTGTGGGTTAGCAGATGGCTTGACGATCAGTTGTCTGGTGGATGAACTGATAGAATGAAAATCATCTTTTTTACAGTTGGGAGGGAATTTGGGATTAGTCATCCCAGTCCCCTTATCTTTAGAAATAGGGCAACTAAGGTGTTTTGTCTTACCAGACGTCTATTGAGTTATTAATAGGGGCCAGTTTCTATGCTAAATGATTTGCAAATAGTTTCAAACTTAATCTGTATTATTATTTCTGTTTTTACAGATGAAGAAACTGCTCACATGTGGCCAAGATCACATAAGTAGGAGGTGGGGGATTGAACCCACTCTGACTGACTCCAAATTAATACAGAGTTTGTAGCCACTTACATAATAATGGTAAAGGCTTCGTTTATTGCAGTGTTGTATGGATAAATTCACTGAGGGTCAGCACATCCTTAAAGGATGCACAAATGTCAGGAAGGATCAGAAAAGAAAACAGAAGTAGCAGAGAAGCAGAAAAAATAAAATCTCCCAAAATAAACTTAAAGGAATTAATAAAAACAGATACTAATGAAATAGAAAATAAAATTAATAGTAGCTTCTGTTTGAAAAGGACAATAAATAGGGCGCCTGGGTGGCTCAGTCATTAAGTGTCTGCCTTCGGCTGAGGTCATGATCCTAGGGTCCTGGGATCAAGTCCCGCATCAGGCTCCCTGCTCCGCTGGAAGCATGCTTCTCCCTCTCCCACTCCCCCTGCTTGTGTTCCTGCTCTCGCTGTCTCTCTCTGTCAAATAAATAAAATCTTTAAAAAAAAAAAATAGACACTTAGCAAATCTAAAAAGAAAAGAAAGCAGTATTTGGAAATAAAGGGAACATTACAGATACGAGGGACTTCCATAATTAGAAGTGAACTTAGAAAAGCCTTATACTAATAATCTTGAAAACTGACTTGAACTATTTTCTAGGAAAATACAGACTTCAAAAAATTGGCTCAAGAGTTAGAAAACCTTAATAAACTGATAATCATGAAAGAATGCCCTATATATATATATCCCTGACAGAAGTCACCAGGAACAAAGCATAGAGAAGAATGGAGTATGTCCCAACTATGAAAGCATAACCATAGCAGAATCGGAAAAAACAATCAAATAAAACCTAGCTCAGTCTCACTTATGAATACTCATGCAAAAACCTAAGGAAACAAGCCAACAGTGCATTTAGAGAATGATGTCATAACCAAGTTGGGTTAATCCTACCAGTAAAAGGATGGTCAACATTAGACAAGTAATGAAAATTTTCTATATTAGTAGGTACAGGAGAAAAACTATATGGCCATAATTGGTAATGAAAACACTTGAAAAATTAGCATCTATTACTGATTTTTTAAAAAAATACAATTTATATTAAGCAAGTAACAAAAGGAAGCTTGCTTAACTGGATGAAGGGTATCAACCAGAAATAAACAGCACACTTAATGTCATGAGCCAGGTTATATCTCCTGTCGTTCATACAATTCAACATTTTTCTGAGAATTTTGGATCCAGTATAATAGTAGTAAGCGAGAGAGAAGTAAGGTATGAAATTGAAAAGGAAGGAATTAAGATAAGTGATACTGTTTACCTGGAAAATCTATAAGGAAGATGGTAAGCTCTCAGCAACATACAGAAGATTTTTTATAAACTAGGTATAATCAACTTTTAAATGTAAAGAACTCACATTAGCAACAATGGTGAAACATTCTAGAAATCTATCAAGAAATAAGCAAAACCTACATTAAAAAAACAATTTCATTTATGGATGTTACAGAAAATCAGAATAAATGGAAAGATCTGCTGTGTCCCTAGATAAGTAGGCTCAGTGTTGTAAAGATAAGATTTTTTTTTTTTAAGATTTTATTTATTTATTCATGAAAGAGAGAGAGGCAGAGGGAGAAGAAGGCTCCCAAGGAGCAGGGAGCCCGACGCGGGACTCGATCCCAGGACCCTGGGATCATGACCTGAGCCGAAGGCAGACGCCCAACCATCTGAGCCATCCAGGCGCCCCGTAAAGATAAGATTCTCCTCCCATTATAAATTTGTTGCATTTCAAGTAATTCTAACAATTTTTAGTGGAAATCAACGAGGTGATTTTTTATTTGGAAGAATGTAGGTGCAAGATTAACCAAAATGTGTTTTTAAAAAGAAGAATGAGGGGTGCCTGGATGACTCAGTTGGTTAGGTGTCTGCCTTCGGCTCAGGTCATGATCCGAGGGTCCTGGGATTGAGTCCCGCATTGGGCTCCCTGCTGAGCGGGGAGCCTGCTTCTCCCTCTGCCCCTTCCCCCTGCTCATGCTCTTGCTCTCTCTCAAATGAATAAATAAATCTTTAAAAAAAATAAAAAAGAATGAGACCTCACCCAAATACCCATCAGAACTACAAAGCTAGGTTATTTGTAACAGGGAGGTACTGGAATAGGATCAAATAGTGGAACAAACAAATTCAGAAATAACCCCATGTATACATTTGTTATAGAGGTGGCATTTCAAATAGAGAAATAAGCTCTCTTTCATATGCAAAAATTTCAGAATTGAAGATATTAAAGTTCTAGAATACAGAAATTTGTTTAACATATCTAAGGCAGGGCTTCCTAAGCAATACAAACTCCAAAGATAACAGAAAAAATTTATAAACATTTAAAAGGCTACAAGATATATTACCATGAAGTTGAGACCGGAGGTAGACAGTATTTATCAAGTCTGAGAAAGAGTAACTCTAGATACACTAATGAGCAAAACGTGTGATTAAAAATACCAAAAGCAAGTACACCTGAGACTAACGAATGCTGTATGTCAACTATACTTAAATTTGAAAAAAAATTACCAAATTTACTCAAAACTCATTGAGAAAATGCTCTCAGCACGTCACTATGATAAAAACTAGAAGATGGATAATGAGTGTTGGAAGAGGTCTGAAGCCTCTGCTGGTGAGATTTTAAATTGGTGTGACCCATGAAGGACAATTTGGCAGTATCCGTCAAAACTAAACATACATTACCCTGAGTCAGGAGATATCCAGTTGTAAAATATTCAAAATAACGTTCTGTTGTAGTAGGACAGTCATTGCAGTGTGTTATAGTTGTAAATAATTAGACACTTGGATATCCATCAGTGAAAGAATGGCTAAATTATGCTACATTCCTATGAAATACTACAGTTTAAAAATGAGATCTACAGCATTAACATAGAAAAAGACAGTAAATGAAAAAAGGCAAAATGTATGCAATCTTAGTATTTTAAAATTTCTTTGTAAAATTTTTATTCTTTTTTAAGATTTTGACAGACACAGCGAGAGAGGGAACACAAGTAGGGGGAGTGGGAGAAGGAGAAGCAGGCTCCCTGCTGAGCAGGGAACCCGATGCAGGGCTTGACCTGAACTAAGGGCAGACGCTTAAAGACTGAGCCACCCAGGTGCCCCTTCTTTGTAAAATTTTTTTCAAAGAATCTATAGAAGATTAACTGAGTACTTTATAGAACAAGAAAGTTGTGAAAGGAGACTTTTTCTGTATTGATTTTTTTAAGTTTTACAAAAATTCTTCCTAAATAAAAATACAGAAGCACAGAAAAACATGTTATATAGAGCAAGAGAAAGTACTTTTAAGGAGTACATGGGCCAGGGAAGATTAAGAAGCTAAGAATAACACTGGTTTTGGCAAGGAGTCATTGGTAACACTTAGGAGTCAAGATGTAAAAACCCAGAATGCACAGGATTTCAAGGTAAGTGAGGGACTGATTAAAGGAAATGTCTCAAGTGAAGCATTCCAGAACACAATGAAGTGGGCATCTCAGCATTCCAGAGAAGTGGAGCTCTTTGTAAGTAGGAAACTTATGGTTCCACCTCCGTTTTTTCAAAGAGAGGTCTGCCTAATCTCCCATAAACCACCTCTTTGCATTTAGTTCCACAGGAGGGAGCAGGGCCAATCCCAGGCCAAAAATTCAATTAAATGCGTTTTGGTAACCAATTTCCTTGCCTAAATACTCCCTTCCCTTGCTTCCCAGGCATTCTTGCTCTCCCTTTGATGCCCACCTCCAGACTTTCACCCTGTAGGTGAACTCTTTTTGCTCTTAACTTGCTCTTTCCCACCTGCACAGCAAAGTGAGCCCATATAGGATTAGGAGAAAACCCTACTTCTGCAGAAGTTCACGTCCTTTTGGATGATAGCCTTTCACATTTTTACCTCCAGATTACCTCCTCTTTAGTCTACTAAAACTTTCCACTTCCCGGCATAGTTAGATACTGTATTTTTCTGAATATTTCGTATAAACCTCTTGTAGCATTTAATAGTTGCTAAATAGGTTGTAAATAAAGTCTGCTGGGAAAACAAAACTAGAATCGTCTATTTTAGGTTAGTTGTTACTTGAAAATCTTTGAATTTTTATTATTTTTTTTTTTTGCTAAAGCTTATTTTATTTTTAGCTAAATAACAGATTACTTTGTAGTATTTTCCAGAACAGTAAAGTTAAAACTAAGTTTTAACCAATTATGTTGAAGTCAGAATATTGTAGAGGGTATAAACAATGAAATTTGCAGGTTTTAGGAAATAAAATGCTTTTATTCTCACAAACTTCAACTGTTACTTCAAAAAACAGTATTCCATCTTACATAAGGCTTCCTTTGGTTTTCCTTGCTACACTTTCCACTGTAGATTACTTACTCATTCTAGTTCCCAGTAGTAGGTGTTGATTATTACTTTTCCATCTTTTGGGGCTACAGTTCAGTGTTGCTTTCTAGATCACTTATCAGATCTAGTTCATTAAAATCAACTATGGGTTTTTTTTAAATTCAGATATAATTGACATTATTTTCATGTATAACTATGGAGCTTTCTAAATGGTAGAGGGATTTGAATGAGAATCTACTTAATGAGACCCTCCAGAGATAAACAAGCTGTTAATATTCACTGATTGTAATGCAGTGAAATTTGGGGGCCACGCATCTAAATCACTACCCAATATTCAACCTCCTACCTCAGAAAAACTAGGAACTGGATTTTCAATTCCAACTATAAATACCTATGATCATCTCAGAGGTATTGTCCCTCTCCGAGCTAATTCCTTTTGTGCTATTGATAATCTCTTTTCAGATGAGACTGGTCTTCAAGTCTCTCCAATTAACTCCTTTTAACATATATGTTAACATCTCTTTTTTGTCTCATTCTGACTACAATTAAATTTCCAGTTAAATTTCATAAAGAGTAGCTCTTACAATTTTGTCACCTCTCACCCACACAACCCAGTGCAACTGGTGTTAACACCCATACTCACCTGTTCTTCAGTCAGTCATTAGGGGATATTTCTGTATCGTTCCGTATTTTCTTGACTTTGTTTACTGCCCATTCTTTGAATTTTTTTTACCATTACTGTTTTTTGTTTTGTTTTGTTTTTTCTCAATAGTGCTTTCTTACCCTTCTACTTAAGAGTCTAAATGTTTGTTTCTCAAGGACTTGACCCTTGATATGGATACTCTTGGTACACTGGTAGGTTAGAATGTCGCCTTTCTTTTTTGTCATACACTTTTAAGCATTTGATAAAAGTTATGATCCCCCCAAAAGAAGGCAACAGAAAATTTTGCCTACGTTTTTGGATTCAGACCCCAGCATTTCTTCCATGACAGTGTTCGTTTATATTCATAAATTCAGCTATCACACAATGTGTTTTCACCTCTCAAATCCAGTGGACACCTATCAGTTTTTCTTACTGAACCTCTTTATAACATTTGACAATCTCATAAATTTCTATTCACTTGATTCTTAAAAAAGATGCAGATAGGATTTGTTTAAAATTTCTGGTGGCTCCCATGCTCACCAGTGTAATACAAACTTCTAAGTATGACCAAGAAGACTCTTCATAATCTATTCAAAGTTGTTGGATTTTTAACCATATAAAAAATTTTTGAAAACACATGTTTTCAAGCCTTTATGTTTGCTGTCCATTCTCCATAGATACCCTTCCCACCAGTGTGGACTCCTATCTTCCAAGACCCAATACCCCAAATACCACCACCTCCATAAAGTCTTCCTTAACCCAATTCCAGGTAGTTCGATGTACCTACTTAAGGTATTCTTTTTAATTGCAGTAGTAGTACAGAATAAAATGAAGCAAAACCAGGTCTACATTCTTATTCTACAACTTTTTGCGTGAGTCGATCTGTACGTTGGGGATACCATCTACTATGTAGGATTATCTGTAAATACTAAAGATATATATAAAAAATTTGCCAGTGCCTACCCCACAGTAAATGCTCAACAAAGAAAATTGTTTTATATGCCCATCTCCTCCAGTAGATGGCAGAAAAGATTAATCTTCATCCACAGAGTTCCTGGCTTATAGCAGGTGCCATGTTCATGTTTTAAAGAACAGTAATGAACAAAGACGTAAGAAAAAGAAGTCACATTCTAAAGTCATTCAAGAAATAAAGAGATACAAACTGGAAGTTTCTTCATCATTCTATTTATTACATGTATGAATATTAACATCTCATGGTATCCATCTAATTCAGTCAAAACCAACAAAGGAAAAAGGTTAACCATGTTTCAAATGAACATTCTTACAGATTCCCCTGTAACTTAAAATAGAAATATGTTCATCTGCATTAAATCATTTGACATATTTGAAAAATGTCATTTAAAAAAAAAATCACCTTTAGTACTTAAATATATTAATCGTTTGATGGCATCAGTGTCCAAGTTCAATAAAAGTTGCTTCATTAGATACTTTTCAAAAATGGACATCTGGATGGTTCTCTATAGCTAGAGAGATATATGCAAAGTCCTATTTCGTTTTTAAAATTTTTTCAAATCTGGCTTTTCTATTTGAGAAAAGTCCTGCAGTGCTCTCTCACACCCCTCTTTTGAAGGATAAAACTAACCAGAATTTGCTTCTTTAATCGTGGGAAGCTACTAGAAAAAAAATCTTACGTTGAGGTTGCTGTTTAATTCCATTTTCACCCAATAAAAAGTACAGAAACACTGTCTTTATTTGATGGTGTGCATAAATATTACACTCCATGGATAGCAAAAATATTTTTTATTTATAATTTACAGTTTCACAAGTGAAAATCGTACATTTTTACACATACAATTTCATTTTGTTAAATTTGCACACATCTACAGAACTTTCACACAACAAGCACCTGAATCTGTGCAGGCAGTAGGAAATGCAAATACTAAAATGTATTTATTAACCAAATGATAGCTGAAGGCCCTGCCTCAGCTAGACAATTTATATAGATATATGTCTATATATACATAAAAAATTCTTCACCTTCTATATCCAACAGCAGCTTTTTTT
The DNA here is from genome assembly GCF_037043125.1 of Eumetopias jubatus. Lineage (NCBI taxonomy): Eukaryota > Metazoa > Chordata > Mammalia > Carnivora > Otariidae > Eumetopias > Eumetopias jubatus. The sequence goes on along the minus strand of NW_028274819.1, from coordinate 64,274,894 downwards.
TAAAAAGAAAAACATACCTTTCTCATTTTATTTAAACTGACTCGACTGTATCATTTTCTGTTTTAATTTCAGTGGGTGTTGCTATGCTTTCCTCTGTACAAGCTGGTGGGGTATCAATTCGTTCTTCCTTAACTTTGGGACTTTCACAGGGTTCCTGCAATTCGTTTTTGACAATGTTCAACATAATGTTCAAAGGGTTTTCAACTGGTGTCTTGCTGGGAGATGGTGTACAATCAAATGAAGATGTCTACAAAATGAAAAGCTCTGTAAGTTCTGATTGAAGTTGAAAAGTATCACATTAAATGACATTTAGTTTTAGACCCCTTGTATGGGCAAAAAAATATACATATACCAAATGCAACGGAAATACCTGCTTCCCCATAAAAAGCCATGAAAGCAGCCAAATAAAAGGTATACTGAGCATTTAATATGTATTCAGCAATGATCTAAGCCAAGAAAAGCAGTAACCAATTTAAGGCCAAAAGAAGTTGATTAGACATACCTCTATAGTTAACCCCACAGAGATGGTAACCACTACACATACTCTGGAATTTTTATGACTATCCTAATTTCAAATACTCTGACCTCACAAACCATCAAAACGTCCTAGAAAGTTTACTCTTTCAATGACCTAAATAAATCTTCCAAACTGCCTCCTGAACCAGTGTGTTGTTTGGTTTAAAAAAAAAAAAATGGTTACTCTCAAATATGAAAATGTGAACTTCTAAGGTCAACAGACATGTCTTTCAGATTTCACTTGTGATCATTTAAAAACTATTCCTATGTTATATGGCTTTAAAAAAAAAAAGGCAGTAAGTGCTACCCATAACTCTAGAAACCTGTGCCCATCATGATCCCTATCTTCAGTTTCTCTCACATTTCTCTTGGCCTACGGCTCTAGTAAAAGACATCAAGACTCAAGTTAATAGAATGCAAGGAATACAGAAATTTCAAAATTTAAATCAGATCCTATCAATCTAGCACAAATATTTGGTGAACAACCTAAATGATATATCAAAACACAAAACAGCTAAATACATCAATAAGGTTAAACTAACAATATTGCTCTGATGCAAAAAAAAATAAAATTTATTCATGTAAATGAGAACAAAGAGTAACCAAAAAGAACTTACATTCTGATAATCTTCATAACATGATGGATGATAAATCTGAAGCAAAAAGAAAAAAAGTAGGTATTCACATGTATATTCATTTCTAACAGACTATTCTGATATGATTTTCTTTTGAAATTTACACCAGAAAATAGCTATCTTTGAAAAGGTAACAAAAACCACTTTGTCACAAATGTGGATTAAAAAAATTTCATCCCAATTTCTCCTTAAACTTGGTTTATACATTTAAGTAGATAACATGGTATACTCTGAAGACAGTAACAGTTTTTTACAATTAAATATAAATTCAAAATCAAAATAGTGTGGTTAGGCAGAAAGAAGACTAACTAGATTTAGAAGACCCAGTCTGGGTTTTATCATTTACTAGTTATGCAACCTCTTATAAGTATAGAACCAGTTGATGGCTAAGACACCTTCCAACCCAAACACTATCAAAGTCCAACACCTTTCTTATAAAAATCAAAAAACAAAAATATTTTTCTTTCAAAGTGGCAAGTTACCCCCTACAAAAAAATAGAATCTTAACACTTTTATAAAGAACTGAAAATTACCTTTCCATCTACTCTAATAGCATTTTTTAAATGCCATTCCTCCTCTTCTTCATCCCAGTATTGTTCAAACTGTTCTTGACAGATTTCACAACTCTAAAATAGAATCATATAAAATGAAATTTACAGAACACATTCAATCACATGAGAAATATAAATAAACAATTAAGGTAGAAGGAATTTAAGAGTTATCTGGAGGTTCAATATATAGTACAGATACAAAACAAGTTCTAAGGATTTTGCATCCTTCCCTGCAAAAATAGTTAACATTTCACTGTTGTTGGTCACTGATAAGGAAGTCAGGGACATTACCAGAGGTAGAAAATTTAATATTCTTCTCTTACCTCAACTGCTCCAGCTGGTCCGGCAGGTACACTTTGGAACTCCTTTTCTTTAGCAGCCTCCTGAGTCTTGAGCACGACTTCTTCGTGCACCTTTTCAAAAAACTGGCTCTTTGCACGTTCTTCTAAATCAGCTATTTCCTCAAATTCTATCCAGTCCTTAAAAGGAGTTGATTTAAAAAGAATATTTTCATTTGTTTCTAAACTTTTACAGCTTATCTTTAATATAATGCCATTGAAAGATAAGGGTACATTTGTCCACAAAATACTTTAATACTGTTTTTTTTAAATTATACTTTCTCTATGACCCCCATAACTAATAGACTACATAAAGCAACTACTGAAAAATTAAGATCTTAATGTTCATTTTCCATTACCTCTAGAATTAAAACTACTGATCTAAACAAGATAAATTTCACATACAATTTTTTTTACCAAAAAAAGTCACAGAAAAATTAGAATTTTAGAGTTAGAAGAAACATATACTCTTCAAATTTATTTAAAAATACCTTTTATATTCTAGGGGTCAAATTCTATTCAGAAAATTCATGAAATAGCTCCCAGCAATTTTTTAAACTAATACACTTATAGAACGATGTGATTTAAAGGTTAAAAGATGGTTTGGAGGTATACTGATTACTTACCGTTAAACTGTAGTACCAACGTCTATGAGTGACTTTTCTGCTAACATCTTTTTCAGTTCTATTTTGCCGATAATGCCAGTCCAAGTGATCTGCGTATACATCTGTCTGTGATGTTGTAAACCTCATTCCACAGGAGTAACACTGAATACCAGTGTACAGTCGATTTATAACACTATCATAACGTCTATTTTGAAAAACACAGAAATCATCTTTAGTTTTGATAACATGGCTAAATGGCCTTTAAAAAAAAGACAGTTACAAACATTTCAGTTTTCCATATTTTAATAATGGTGAAGTCATTATTATGTTACAAAATAATGTTTCAGCCAAAAGCCGGCTAAAACAATACCCCAAAGATCAGTATTATTCTCTAATAGTGTGTCATTAACCCTCTTTAAAATAACTGAATTTTAGAACATGGGAGTCTATCCTCTTATTGATAGGCCTGGTGCAGTTACTTCCTTTCTAGCTAAAAATGGGAATGATCATCTGCTAACTGCCCCACCCCTCATCTAAAGAAAGGTCAAAGTAGTACAGAAGAAATAATGATAGTACAGATTACTAAAAAGAAAAATTAGACTAATGGCAAACTGAGGTCAGCATCAATCCTTAAAATTCTGGGCTCCCTATTTGGAAAGAAATAGGTATACAGACCAACTAACTGAACAAAGATGGCAGTTATTAACTGTTAATACTGAATTATGATTTAATAAAAAATGGTTTTATAACTGTATGAGGAAGAGTTGGTAGAACAATAAAAGAGCTAGCTCAATCTTCATTTTCAAGAAGTCAAGAGAGTGTCTAAATGTGATAAATCAAGAAATGTGACAAATCAGAAAAATAAGTATCTTTTAAGAAATAGAGAAATAAATGTAAGGAACCATAACTAAAGAGTTAAAAATGGTTAAAAAATGATTCTGGGTGAAGACTAGTACCAGAAGAAAAGGATGCCATCTTTTATTATAAGCCTTTATTGTAAGCCTTTCGTTATAAAACTTTAATTATGTGAATTACTTTGGAAAAAAACTTTATTTTAAAAGGTATAACCACTAGGTGCCTGTATTTTTATAAAGTACCCATGAGGATATAATGAGTCCATAAAGCACTTTTTTTTTTAAGTATTTTTATATGAGTGATACAGGCAATAGAATATTGGGAAAAAATATGCACCAAATGTTAAATGATTGGTTATAAGTGAGAAATGTAGGTTGTAGGTTAATTTTATTTTCTTGACCCTGAGATCAAGAGTTGCATATTCTACAGCCTGAGCTAGCCAGGCACCTCAGAATTTTCTAATGCTCTACAATGAACATGTATTACTTAGGAAATGAAAATAGATTTTTTAAAAATTTAAATACTAGACTATAAAAATCTCATTTTCATACCTTCAAAAGCACAAGACTATCAAATAAAGAAAATATAATGATTAAAGAGAAATGAAGATATAAAAGGAAGACATGATTATCAATAGCTAATATTTTAATTCCCCATATTTACTGTACCAAACACAGATAGTAAAAAATAGTAATTTAGAGAACACCTTTTGGCCTAAATACTTGTGCAGCAGACATATTTTAAAAGAGAATTTAAAAACTTAAAACTGGTTTAAAAAAAAACCTGTTTCCTAAATTTTATAAACAATAAGAGGGGTAAAATGAATAGCACTAATAATAATATCCACTGTTTAATTAAAGTCACTGTCCTTTTTATCTTGGAAAATAAGAAAATCAGATTACATACTGTTTCAATTCTTCAACTGTAAAATTAGTAAGATCTGGAACATCTTGATCTTCATTTTGATCTTCCTCCTCTTCAGGGGGAGGCTGAGCAGCAACTTCATTCACTTCTTCAAGTAAAAAAAAAAATTTTCTCAATACCATTCTCTAAGCATTCTTATTATAGGGGAACACTATTGTGTATTGTAAGCATAGAGAATCCCATCTTGTCTATTCATTGTATTTACTGGCCAAGAAAATGAATACAATTCTTTATTTTGATAAGCAATACTAGGTATGATTTCTTAAAAGTCAATTTTCATGAAATTTTATTTCATCAATATTCAAATTATTTTAAAAAGCTAAATTAATGAAGAATACCTAGTGAAGAATCTGCACATGACATTTGCAGGAATGTTAATTGAAACAATGTGCATTATAAAGGTACTAGTGCCATCTTAGAAAATTTTTGAAGAATTTCATTATAAACCAATTTTATTTGATTTTCAGAAAAAAATAAAAAGTTCTTATTGCAAGAACTTTTATAACTTGTATCAGCATATTATACATCCATCTTTATAACTTAGTGAAATTTTGTATAGTGAAGTACAGAACCATACTTACGTGTTGTAGCTGAATCAGGCTGAGACAATTTGAGAATTCCTGTTTTTAGCAGTTTTGAAAATAATTCATTTACATCCACCTGACTGAGATGATTATCAGGATATGCCTTAGGAAGAGCTCCTTCAAAAAAATAACACTCTTAATTGAAAGAACTTAAAGATGCATATGATACTAAGCATTTTTTAAAGTTTTCTTCAAGATGCCTTATTAACAATAAGTTTGACAAAATCTTGTTAAGGATGAGTGTAATTATCTCAGAAGCTCCTAAAATGAAGTTTTCATTTAGGTTAGCAAGTCATCATCTCTTAAAAATATATTCTAGGATAAATACTAAAAGCTAACACTGAAAACACTGATACTTTGTAAGTATTTATAAGTACTTTGTATGTATTATCTTAAAAAAAAAATTACCTACTTTTGCCTAATTAAATCCATGCCAAAGAAAAGCAGAATACACAGAACAGAAAGTCTCATGCTCCCTTCGACTTAATGCAGCACCACCTCTAGACCCAACTTCCACCTTTCTAATTTTCTATTTCTCATCTTCTAACCACACTGGGAAAGATAGTTTTGTACAGATGAATAGATTGCTATCTCTGAGCACATTTCCAGGAGGGAAAAAAAATAACCCAAAGCCTAAGTGAAAGTATTCCTGCCCCCCATCCTCCTCCCATGACTACCCAGGGGAACGAAGATGAGCCATGTGGCTCAGAGTATACCTGCCCCTCTGACCTTTGCTGAAGTACTACAATTGCAAAGCGGCCCAGACTACTGCTGAACAGGTGTCACGGTTATTAAAGCTTCAATAATTTGACTAAATGCGACAAGGATAAGTCTTCTCTTTAAAGCTCATTGGTGAGGCAAATCAGTCTTACATATTTTGCTAAGCACTAATCTAATAATTACTATTCTTTAAATCAACTGTAAACACAGTATTTTAATGTATCTGTATGTCACTATTATGCACCTCCCAATACCTCTAGAAAAAAGTTCTGAACTACTACAAACTGCTCTTAAAGGGAGAAAATTCAGTTTGCATCCACAATACACATAACCACCGCATACTCTACACTTAGCCCCTTGTACAGAGGTAGATTAATATCTGTTGAAATGAAATGTCTGAATATATGAATAAATTAGGCCCAATAGTCAGTTACAACAGCATTTCACACACTAAACATTTGTATTTTATTAGAATTAGCTATTTATGTTTCAGAGTTTTAACTAGCTATCCACAAGTCTGCGGGCAGCCAAGTTTAGTGATGAAGGGCATGAACTATGGAACCAGACACCAGGGATTCTAACTAGAAATTCCACTTTCTAGTTGTGTGACATGACCAGGTTGCTTATTATTGTGCCTCAGTTTTACAAAAGGGTAATAATAACTGTTCTTGCCTAAGGTTGTTTTTAGAATTAAATAAATTAATATTTGTAAGGCAATGAGGGGTTTGGAATTAAATATAGTGTTTACTGTTTAAAAAAAAGGTCAATAGTGGGGCACTTGGGTAGCTCAGTCAGTTAAGCATCTGCCTTTGGCTCAGGTCATGATCTCAGGGTCCTGGGATCAAGCCCCAGGTCAGGCTCCACGCTCAGTGGGGAGTGTGCTTATCCCTCTGCCCCTCTCCCCCTCTCCTCACTCTCTCTCTCTCTCAAATAAACAAATAAAATCTTTTTTTTAAAGATTTATTTGAGAGAGAGAGAGAATGAGAGAGCGAGCACATGAGACGGGGGAGGGTCAGAGGGAGCAGCAGACTCCCCGCCCAGCAGGGAGCCTGATGCGGGACTCGATCCTGGGACTCCAGGATCATGACCTGAGCTGAAGGCAGTCGCTTAACCAACTGAGCCACCCAGGTGCCCAATAAATAAAATCTTAAAAAAAAAAGTCAATAAATCCTGCTACACTATAAATAAGTATCATCCCAGCACAATGCCTGGCATACAGCAAATGATCAATATGTTTAAATAAATAAATGAACATGGGGTGCCTGGTGACTCAGTCAGTTGGGCTTCCAACTACTGATTTCAGCTCGGGTTGGGATTTCAGGGTCGGGCTCAGCAGAGAGTCTGCTTGAGATTGATTCCCTCTGCCCCTCCCCCTGCTCTCTCTCTCAAATCTTTTTTTAAAAAATAAACGAATGAATAAATGAACATATAAGTCTATTTACTACTAAGGAAGAGGTGTTTTTACTTTCATTTGAGAGAAGAAACTTTAAGAGAAGCTGAATATAGAACAATGAATACTTTTCACATCTCTTTAATAGTAAGAACAACTTGAAGAAGGAAGGCATATCTAACATCTCAATACCTCCAACCTAGAAGAAAAACGTGATTTCCTGTGATGTGTCTATGCCCTGTATGTATACACATGCACCCCAAGGTTACAAACACAAAAAGAAAATTTGCAGCCTTTTTATCTCCTACAAAAAGGAAAAAAATTTGCAATTTTTGCACACTATCTCATGCCACCAACCCCAACACAACAAATCCTCTACTCAACAAGAAAAACTTGAGTTCTAAAGGAAAATATATTAATACAGCAGAAGTTACAAAGTACTTTTGCATATACTACCTTATTTGAATCTCTTAAAAAAAAATTCCCAGGCAAATACTGACTTTATTGTCTCCTGACTACAGAGGAAGCAGTTGAATCACAGAGAGGATATTTGCTTATATCCTGCCCACCTATAAAGTAGGAAAGTATAGGGGCGCCTGGGTGGCTCAGTTATTAAGCGTCTGCTTTCGGCTCCGGTCATGATCCCAGGGTGGGATCATGCCCCGCATTGGGCTCCCTGCTCCGCGGGGAGCCTGCTTCTCCCTCTCCCACTCCCCCTGTTGGTGTTCCCTCTCTCGCTGTATCTCTCTGTCAAATAATTAATAAAAAATCTTTAAAAAAAAAAAATAGTAGTAAAGTATAGCTTCTAAGACCCTGGTCTGATTTTAGATCCCAATTCTTTACTTCCCTTTTCATTATAGTGACAATAAAAAAACATTTAAAAAAAATTAATTAATCCTAATTGTCAATCCAGAAAGTTTTTTAAAAAACTTTCAAATCAATTGAATGAATTCTTGCGATGCCACAGTTTAAGAACTAAAGCATAAACTAGAGCTTGACTAGGACTTCCCTAGTTACTTCAGAAGTTTTGGAAAACTCCCTAAATTTATAAGCTAAATAGTGCCATGCTAGAGCATGTTTCTGAAAACGTCTGTTTTACTGATTCAGAAATAAAGCAAGTACCGCTACAATTTGGCTGGGCTAGTTCTCAGTACACTAAAACTTTGCAGTTGTTTTATAAATCACCGTAATTTATATACTTCCCATTTTTCTTATATTGAAACTAAAATTCACTTTTAAAGCTCTCTTATCCAATATTGTTATTATATCCATAGCAATACTGTTATGCCTCACCCCATAGTAACAAAAGAGCTTATTAGGGGACCTGGCTAGGGAAGTCGCAGCTTTTTTCTACTTTTTGTTTTATTTTTAAGTAAGCTCTAGGCCCAATGTGGAGCTTGAACTCACGACCTCTGGATCAAGAGTCACATGCTCTACCGACTGAGCCAGCCAGATGCCCCATTTCTACTTCTTTTTTTTTTAACATATCGTGTACAATTATTATTTGAGAGCCCATAAAGACATATGAATTAATCAACTTTATAAGGCAATATCCTCAGTATTCACTTAATGTTTACTGGATCATCACATACACACACACACACAAAACCTCAAAATATCAAATAATTGAGATTTCTGAGGTTTATCATTTATTTCATTTGACCTCAATACAAATGTCACCCTCCTACCCCACCCCCCAAACTTCTCCCTTCTCTTTTTATCGTCTACAAAATCCTGGCTAACCACCTCTAGTTGTAAACAGGATCAGTGTGAATATACATGAACAATGTAAACTCAGAAAGAGAACAAAAAATTCCAGCCAGCTTAAATTTCTCTAAATTATATATGCCCTCTGAAAATTGTCATTTCATAAAATTGACAAAGTAGCTACTCAACAAAACAATATTTGTTCGAAAAAACACAAAGTTCAGAAAGTACATACCTGAAGGATTCTGAACAAATGTTCCAGGATTTTGTGGATGAACTGGCAAAAACTGTTGTCCTTGGCCAAATGCTACTGGCTGAGCAACACCAGTAAGAACCTTTAAGAGAAACCTTGGTTTTAAGAACATCCTTTCTATATTTTAACTAAAACTTTAACAATCTAAACATATAAAAATACTGAAGATATCGTAAGGCCTCGTTTCTATAATAAAAATTTACAAGTGTAACTTGACTGGGTTGCTTCATTTCTAGACTTTCTACAAAAAAGGAAAAATAATACCTTCCCTTACCCGTTTCATAGCATAAGGAATTGAGAATGAATGTGAAGCTTCTTAGAAAAATTTAAGATACTATGCAAACTTAAGGTAGCCAACAAGCTGTGTGACCTTACACAAATCCCTTTACTAGTGCTTTCCCTTATTTTACAAATAGAACTGATACCCAGAAATGTGACCTGTACACAATCGTAACAGCTAGTTAATAGCAAAGCTGAGGCCAGAACTCCTAACCTGACTCCTTCCCGCAGATATCAAAAGCTTGCTTTAATTAATCTATAAATTCTTTTGATCATTCTGCTTGGACATCATACTCTGCATTGCAAAGTAGATTGTAAAAGACAAACTACTGTACAGACGTACAAATATTGTATTTGTTGTCCAGAGTGAAGTGGGACTTCTGTATGTTGCTATGTAAATATCCAGAAATACTGAAAACAGTTCATATCCGCATAACATCACTCTAGAGTAACTGCAGCAGACTTACCTGTTGAGATGCCTGAATATTTCCTACTGTTATTGGAGCAGGTAAATTGCCGAAGTTTCCAAATTGGGAACTCTGAAGATTCTTTTCATCAAAATAGTGTCCAGAAGCTCTGTTAAGGGGATTGGAGAAGCTCTGGTTTCCAGGGCCATGTGGTCCATTAAAATTTGGTCCTTGAGGTGAATCAAACATTTGTTCATGTCTTTGGAACTGTAGTCCTTGGGATGGGGCATTAAAAGCATTGCCAGGTGGATCATTGTATGGACCAGTCTGATTGAAAGATACTGATTCAAGCCTCTGTGAAGGATGATTGTCAAATCGTGTGCTTTGAAGACCAAGAGGAATATCAAACCTTGATGCTTGCTGGTGTTGTGGACCATCAAATCTTTGAGGTACACCATCAAATCTTGGTTGTACCTGCTGTCCAGGTGGTCCATCAAATCTCTGTGGGCCTGGCTGACCAGTTCTTTCAAATCTAGGACCTGGCTGCCCATGCAGTCCATCAAATCTTGGCAAGAGTGATGGCTGACCTGGCTGCCCATCAAACCTTAAAGCATGACAACCTTCAAATCTTGGACCACCTTGACCCAGAGGCCCTTCAATTCTCAGGCCACCTCCTGGCACAGAAGGACCCTCAAACCTCATTCCACCTCCTTGTTGGACTAACGGTCCTTCAAACCTGATCCCAACCCCTGGTTGACCATGTGGACCCTCAAACCTAAGGTTCCCACCAAGTTGATTATGTTGTCCTTCAAACCTCAAACCAGCTACTGACTGACCATGGGGGCCCTCAAACCTCATTCCAACTCCCTGCTGTAGCAAAGGGCCCTCAAATCTGATCCCACCTGCTGGCTGACCATGAGGTCCATCAAACCTAATTGCAGCCCCTGATGGACCATGACCCCCTTCAAATCTAAGTCCACCGACAGGCTGACCTCGGGGATTATCAAATCTAAGTCCACCCACAGGCTGACCATGAGGTCCCTCAAACCTTAGACCACCCACAGGTTGACCCCGATGTCCCTCAAACCTGAGACCACCCACAGGCTGGCCCCCTGGTCCTTCAAATCTCAAACCACCTGCAGATCCCTCAAACCTCAGACCAGGGGAACCTTCAAACCGAAAACCACCTCCTCCTGCTTGACCAATTGGCCCCTCAAACCGCAGAGGTGTCCCTACTGGTCCTGGAGGACCTTCAAATCTCAAAGGACACCCACCTCCTAACTGACCTTGTGGTCCTTCAAATCTCAAAGGGCCACCTCCCCCCATTTGTCCTGGTGACCCATCAAACCGAAGAGAACCTGGTGTAGGAGGTCCATCAATTCTAGGGCTTAATTTATTAGGTCCTTCAAAAATCATCTTGGCTGGGCCATCTCTTGTTACTGATGGCCTACTAGGTCCATCAAATAATGGTCTATCTTCAGCTAAAGCTGTAAGTCGCTGATTTGTATCAAGGCCGGCAAATCTTGATGCTGGGCTATCTACAAATGGTTTATCTGAATCTTCATATCTAGGTCGCTTAAGTGGAAAACGATCATTGAATGGTGATCTCTGCTCTTCTCGTACACCTTTTAAAAAGGAAAAAAAAAGTTACTTTCCCTGAATCTGAATTTTTATCAAAATATCTTCAATCTTCTATTTTCATGTACATGTTTAGCCAAAACTAACCAAAACTATCTCACTTCATTACAGGGGAAGGAAAAGACAGCATAATCAAGCAGCAGGTAAGAGGATGCCCGCTAGAGTCAGACACACCTGGGTTTAAAAAAAAAAAAAATTCCCATTCTGTCAACTAATTATTTGACTTTGAGAGCAAGTTACTTAACCTCTCTGGTCTTGATTCCTACTATAAAATGGGATAATATATATTTAATTGGGTTGTTGTGAGGATTAAATCAGATTACATATATAAAGAACCTAAGTAAAGTACCTAACACATAGAGTGGCCTAGTAAATATTAGCTCCCTTCCCTTCCCTTTGAGGGGAAAAAATGAAACAAAACAAATAAAAGGTAGTCTGAACAGTCACAAAAATCCATCCCCACTTAGCTTGTTCATTTTCCCTTCACTGCTGTGTGATTCAATAGGGATAATCTGATTTAACTTTTTCTACCTTTAGCAGAGACTTGCTCGTCATGTCTTCTCCGGCCCTCATGGGGTGAAAGATTCTCAGCATAAGTACGACTCCCAGATATAGGAGAAAGACGTCTTGCTCTTTCACTAAATTGTTCTTTTCTGTCAAACTGTGCTCCACTATTCCTACTTGCATGTTTACTTTTGGATGGCTCACATTCTATTCCAGACAACAAGGCATCAGTCAAAGGGTAGTCAAAAATATCAGGATCTAAGAGATCAAGTCTTGGAAATGAATGCTGAACCTGTGTCCTTTTCAGTTTTGCTTTATGTTCATAGTAGGTTAATTCAGCATCAGATAAGAGAGGTTTCTTTTTTAATCCACCTTTATTTTCTTCTGTAGGACTATCCCGTACATTGCATCTATGTTTACCTTCTTGATACTGAAATAGCTGTCGAATTTGATGCACAACAACAAGGAACTCATCCTGTGTAATTTCACCAGATGCTAAACGTTCACTCGTCTGTGTAGGGGTGATAAAAGGAAATCAGATATTTTAAATATAAAAAGTACTTACAAAAAAAACTTAGACAAAAGAGAGTTAACGACTACATGTGATCATAGTTAACTACCTTTTGAAGTAATTCTCTTTTGCTCGCAAGAGTTAACTCTTTAGGAATCTGAAGGTTGGCATCTACACTTAATCGATGCTGCTGCTTTGGGGCTCGAGGTGACAAGATTCCTTTAGTGCTTGACCAGCTCTCCCTATGCCTTAGATGAGGAGATTTACTATGTTCGTCACCCTGTTGTAAGCTGAAACCATAAAAGCAGTATGTTACTTCATAAAAAATTTTTAAATTTTTTTAACCAAAGGATCTGGTTAAACAAATTATTTAACTATAAAAGTTTACTAAATGATTAAGAGCGCAAAATCTGAAGTCAGGAAAAATCAAACATGAATTCTAATTCTTGCATGTCCTAGATGTGCAGCTTTATGTAGATTAACCTTTCTAAACTTCAGTTTCATTATCTGTAAAACAGGAATAATGGTATTTCACCCACAGAGTTAAGAAATAAATGGAAAAATTAAGTACTAACTATAGCATCCAGTAAGTATTACCCAACTTTTAAATATCACTCTATTTTAAAAGGTACAATTTATTTTACTTGATTAAAAATGTTAACATCCTACCTTTTATTTTCTTCCCAACCAGATTTCCATCTTTTGGTAGACTTGGAACTTTGCCAATTTTCTACATTCTCCTTTGGTTCAGTGCCTGACTTCATAGAATGCTGATTTGCAGCTTCTTGTGGTCGTTCCTCTTCAGTCTTTTTTAATCTCCTTGGATCTCGAATATCTTGTTTATTACTTCTCTTAGCATTCCGCTCTTCCCTGGAAGGTAGAGTAAACTCTTCCATGTGTGACTGCTTAACTCCTGATTGCCGAATCTTTCCAGCTTTGGGTGTCGAGGTTGGAGACATACTCCTTTGCCTTCGTTTGGGTGACCGCCTATCTCTTCTCTTCGGAGAATGTATAATTGGTGACCGAGACTTGGGTGATCTCGATCTTGATCGCTTTCTAGTACTTGATCTCCCTGGTTTTGTCCCTTGTTTTTCTGATTCTTCCGTTATTGTATCCTGCTTTTGTACAATGCCATTGATGATTTTATTTCTACTTCCAACCAATCTGTGTTCAGATGATTTCATGTGCTCATCTTTATCCTTTTTTTCTGCAGTTTTTCTCTTCTCTTTTACATCATCATCTTTGCTATCAGTCTTATCCTGAAGATGTTTCTTTAACCTTGGATCTCTCTTGCTCATATCAGACACCCTTGCACTTTCAGATTCTTGATTTTTCGGGTCCTTTGTGTGGGATAATTTGTTTTTCAAAGGTGATGGTGATTTAGATTTAGATTTAGATTTAGAATCTAATTGGTCAAGTTCTTTCTTGGTTATTTTTTCACCTGATTTGCTTTTCTCTTGCTTGGATGAATTTAGTTTTTCAGAGGGTACAGTTTTACTTGTCTTAGTATCAGATTGGTTCAATGTGTTCATTAGGAATTCTTTCCTGTGACTCTGATCTTTTCCATGTGAAGAATGTTGACTCATCCTATTAAGACGGGGATCCCGATTAGTTCCTTTCAAATCCTGAATTTGTAAGGATGGACCTGGACGGCTTTTCTCAGGTTGCACAGGAACCTGATGGGGAGGTTTAACTGCCATAGGGGGAATTTGTGGAACATGTAATTTGGATGGTGCAGATCCAGGACCTAAGTTGGATGTCTCCTGCTGAACACTAAGAGAAACTGCCTGAAATACAAAAATAAATGTTCATGTTAATACATAAAACATGCAGATTATTTGTCAGGAAATCAAAAACTAAAGAATGTAATGTTTATTCAATAAATCCATTCAATACTACATTTACACTGTATACTTCTAGTGTTCAAGCAGAGATTAAAATGAAAAGAAGAGATTATGGGACTTCTTATTTCTTACTAGTCCTTTACTTACTCTGGGGTTTTTATAATATAATCTTTAAGTAGAATGAAAAAAAAAATTCTCCATCTTCTTAATTATTCAGTATTCCTAGCCAGACTTCTACTAAGAAACTGCTAAATAAATCACTGCACTCCAAGTGCACAAGTGTCAAGAGTCATTCCAGCTAAATTTTAGGTCATAAAATTTAGATCTTCCTAATGTCGATGATGATGAACTCATAAAATTTTGCCTTCCTGTACTTCCTTACTCTCAAATTCAGGTGGTAAGTAAAATAACTTAGTAAAAGGTTATTCATGCAAGGAAATACGTAATCTTCCTGCCCTCCTTAGTGTTGTGATGGCTTTTCTTTTTTTTTTAAAGATTTTATTTATTTATTTGACAGAGAGACACAGTGCGAGAAGTAACACAAGCAGGGGGAGTGGGAAAGGGAGAAGCAGGCTTCCTGCTGAGCAGGGAGCCCGATGAGGGGCTTGATCCCAGGACTCTGGGATTATGACCTGAGCCAAAGGCAGACACTTAACGACTGAGTCACCCAGGCACCCCCTTTTGTAGGCTTCTAAGAACCAGATCTCTACTCATGAAACCTAAGCTCATAAAACATTAAAGATTATGCAAAAACAACACACCTACCATCTTGGGACACGTATTAAAATTCACATGGTATGTTAATAAAACTAAGGTGCTATCTTAAAATATGGCAATTTAATAGAAAAGTATTTGAAAGAAAACAGTGTAGTTTACATTCAAGTGACCTTTACAATAAGGAATTAAAAATTTGATCTAACATACCATAATCTGCAAAATAGAAGTAGAAAAAGAATACATTACTAATAAAAATAACATGCTCATACAATTCAAACACAAAATAATAATTACTTCTCTATCAGAAGACAGGTTTAAAATATTTAAAATGCCAAATATCCTCTACTTACCAGTTGTGCCTTAGCTTGCTCTAGCTCAAGCTCTAGCTTTTTCTGCTGAAGTTCTAACAACTGTTTTTGTTTTGCCAGTAACTGCTGCCTTATTAGTTGTTCTTGGGTAAGATTCTTTTGTATATCAGGAACAATTGGAGGAGTGGAGATGCTAGGGGAACTGACCACTGTGCCAGGTGTTGAAGGCTCTTCAGGCTATAAGAAAAAACAGTGGGTTAAAAAAATATATTTCACAGCTAAAAAGAAGCTAAGGGGAAACTAAAAATTATCAGCTTATTTCTTAACTACTATCCATAATCATAAATGGCCAATCGTTTATAAGCACACAGAAAATTTTTCAAAAACTTAAAAACCAAAGGAAGTATATTATGTGATACCCAAAAAAGGAGAATGTATTCTTAAATGCACTGTGAACCTGAGTGGAAAAACATTTTTTTTTTTAACTAAACAGATTCAGCACAGGGTATTCTTGAGATTTCTTTCTAGCAAGAAATTTTAGATAAAATTCATATTAAAACTTACCGATTTATTTAAAAATTTAGGATTCACATGGATGCTAGATGTATTCACATTGGGGGGCAGAGGTTTAATAGGCCAAGCAGGATCTAACGAATTGACTCTGACATCCAGGGCATAAAGTTTCTTCAAAGGGAATATTTCATCCCATGTGGAACGTAATTTAAATAAACTTTTTCTAGTATTTTCATCCACCTAGAACAACAGAACAATTCTATGGCTTGTTAAGTTACTATAGAATGTTTTAAATATTAAGTATTAAAGCTACGTAAATCTCTGTTCTACTCAATACAGCAAACATACTACTCATCCACAAACATATACGATAGTAATTACTTATTAAGGGTATATTTTGTTTGTAAACATAAAGTTAATAAATTTCTCCCTCAAAAAAATATTAGAAAAATTAGTCACTATCCCCTAGCCTGTATGAAAGCAAACAACTAAGCAATTCTTTGTATTTTTAATGGTACAAAATGTTTCCAAATTTTAGGGCTTGATACAGCATTCCTTATGTTACTCTTACTCTGAACAAAAGTGTAAAACAACTAGAAAATAGTTCACCTGATGGCTTAAATTTTATTAAAACAAAACTCACTAACCAATTTTCTGCAATACAATTTGGTTCGCAGATATGAATGAGTTATTTGTGGTGTGAAAGGCACCTTAAAAATTGAAATTCACAAAAATCTTACCCACTGAGGAGCTTCAGTTTTATATAATTTATCTGCTCATGCTGCTGATGGGAATAACAACAATATTCAAAAACTAGCTATCAGAGAAACCTAGTACTTGGGGAAACTGAGTTAGAATTTTAACTTTAGGATAAAGCCTTGACCATATTTGAGTCTTTAAAGAATTATACTTACTATAAAGCCATTTTCATCAAATGCAGTGTCAAGGCCCTATTATATTCAGTAAAAGGTATTCTAACCAAACACCCAACTAAATTTGAACATTAATGAAACTGAAACCGAGAGGCTGGTTTAGCTCCCCAACTTCTTTAATACGAAGTCGGCTTCTCCTCAGACTACAGCTTCAGGTAAGCAGTATTTAGCCAAGGTCTACAATATACTATTAATTAACAAGTTCCTTAATACAATTTGAAATACAGCTTTCCAAATTTCTTCTGCAATATACTAACAGTATTTTTTTTTAGGAACTTAGAAGAAAAAAAATTACTCCAAGTAGCAGCTACACATTTTGTTCTAACAAACAAGTAAAATCCCGTAATAGTTCTTTCAAAATAATCCCAATTCTCCAAGTCTGACAACTGTAAGATTTCTCCAAACACAAGTGCAGCTAATAAAAGAACTACCAATTTTTTTGTTAGGAAACAATATTTAAAACTAAACTGCTTATAAATGTCCTTTTGCTCGTGTGAAAGATAAAGCCTTCCAGGAAGAGGATTACTCCAGCAAATCCCTTGTCTTCCTCAACATAATACTCTATTAACCAAACTACCAGATACAATGTTATGGAAGGAATTTGCAATCTCTAGGTATAGAAACTAACAAGCCTTTCTTCTAAACACTAAGTGGGGGTTAAAATTATTTCAAAAATAACCTAAAGCAATTAACTGGCCCACCATTCACACATACCTAGAACATTCACATAAAACACACTTGAACAAAGTAACAAGAGGAAACATTTCAAGAAAAAAAAAATCACAAAAGTTTCAGGCACCAATCACAGGTTGAGACACTGGAAGATTATGCTTTTCTTTTTCAGATAGGAATAGTCAACATCCTAACACCAGAAACCTAAACAATGAAATTTGAAGTACTCTTTGACAGCTTCAGATCTTTTTGCCCACGTCCTAGTGATGGAACAGATCTTCAATCAAATGAACAAACTCAATTAAAAACAAAACAAATTCTAAAAGCAAACCCATCTATTCTTGAACGGATAATGTAAAACCCCTAAAATCTGCTCTAAAAATCTAACATAAAATACTAACTTTAGCATGGTACTTGATAAAGATCCAAGAGAATAAAACATTTCACCACCCAAGAAAACCCAACACAAAGACAAGTATTTATTTAATCAGGAACACATTTTTTTAAAAAAATTCAAATGTTTCTAAATGCATATATACCTTTTCAAACACACAAATAAATGTTGCAACTAGATTTTTAGTAAAGGCAGTGAGATACTCTCTTCCAACGTTTTTCACGATAGAATCCATAAGGTACATAACAGGAAGCTTCTCTGAGGAAGGAGCCTGAAGTGATAAAAAGAAACTGAGAAGTTTAGTATAATGAATTGTCACCATACCATAGAATTACTTTTAAAAGTGAGGTTTCAAACCTACAAGACTTCTATTTTTGTTGACACTAAATACTTTTGAATTAACCTTTATGAAACTTAAATG
Source organism: Eumetopias jubatus (assembly GCF_037043125.1). Classification (NCBI taxonomy): domain Eukaryota; kingdom Metazoa; phylum Chordata; class Mammalia; order Carnivora; family Otariidae; genus Eumetopias; species Eumetopias jubatus. The sequence goes on along the minus strand of NW_028274819.1, from coordinate 64,256,676 downwards.
TTCAACCAAGTTCTCATCTCTTACAATGATCTTTAGTTGAGCATATAAAATAAGCTCAGAACTACAAGAAAAACTGTAACCTTTAATACATTCATTTAACGCTCAATGGAATTTCAGGTTCATATGGTAAAGAAACAAAAGACCTGTGTTTTAAGTGACCACGGGGTGGTAGGGGTATTTTCTGTAACCCAAGTGTAAGTTTTGTGACATTAACTTATTATAGTGTGCCTAGACTCAAGGAATTGTTTCCAGACTTCTGGCAGAAACCCTAATTTCCATAGGCATATTTTATATGTTAAAAGTCTATGACACTTTTGTTACCTGTTAAAATCATTAGGATTACTTCTTTATAATCCAATGAACAAAGAAATTAAGTACACTTCACATATGAAGTTAATGGCAAAAAACACTCTTAAACTTGCACATGAACATGCAGGAAGGTGCAAGTTGTTACTGATACAAGAAAAACTGGATGGAGCAGCTGCTGAGTCATGTAAATCAGGTCGAACTTGACTCTGGAAACCAGGATTTGTCCTGAAGATTTTCTTCACAGCATGGACTCTCCGTCGAAATATTTTTCCTCTGACATGCACAAACCAGGGTTTCTAAATTTGTGCAACGCCAGTGTGGTGATGCTCATACAGGTAGCCCTTTCCAAAGCAAAGCAATGTTGCCCCAGTTCAACTGCAATGCCTACCCACCACTGGCTTTTAGAATGTACATCAAGTTTCCAGAAAGCACAGCAGGTTCACAGACTTGAGGAGCATTAAGACACACCATATAAACTAAGTGTTAACTCGGACTCCACAGGAGCACCCATGATTTAGAAACAAAAACAAAAAAATCATCCCCATTTACCCAGCCCATGTGTATCGGAATCTTAACCCTGAACACTTACCCATAGCTACCTGTAGCTAGGGTAGGCTCACAGTTCTGCAGTACACAATGCCATCATTCACAAAACCAATTGCCCATACAAGTGTGTGGAAGTGCTCTTGCTTCTGATAACACCTTTACAACCAAAGTTGGCCAAGGAAACCTTTGAATAGCTTTGTATGAAAAATTTCTTTTACGGTCCTTTCTAATAAAAGGGTTCACAAGGCCACTGCATGTGGGTAAACTAGTAAATACCAACATGTCAAATGCTTTATTGCTGTGTCTTTATCTTACCATGTCATGTTTTACACCATTTTAGTCATTGTTGTACTTATGAAGACAGGCTCTCTTTTAAACCAAAATCTGTTCAGTAGGCTAATTTTTTATTGTACAAGTGAATCCCGTATGTAATATTTTTTCACTACTACTGCCTCATGGGAGGAGTCAAATTAGGTGTGAATCCTTAAGTTTAGTAATGCTGAGACGCTAGAGAATAAGGACACAAACATTCACCTCCAGAAAACACAAAACCAAGCCAGTTTGCTACCAAATGACAGACAATCCCTCCCCTCACCCTCAACCCCAACCCTGATTATTTCCCCAGTGACTTTTACATCTTTTCCTCAACCTGGCTTTCCAAAAATAACCAGGAAACGTGTGCCAAAAAAATTTTCAGCTTTTATCAGCAAATAGTCCATCTATTTTCACCACTCGTGTAGCCATACACAAATACAAATTTTAATGTGATCACTATAGTCAGCATTTTAGTTTTCACTTCTCGAAGGTCTTCCGGATCCATTAAAAACCAGCAAGGAAACTGTTGAGTGACAACCTGAACTGCTAAATATTAGGCTCTGTGGAATATTAGTAATCCCAAAAATATACTAATTAGATTTTTTAAAATCAATGTTATCAAAAAAATGGTTTTGTTTTTTAAAAAAAGGCATTCAATGTCAAGTTAAGCCTTCAACAAGGCAAAAACTAAGTTTTCACGTCCAACATGTTTGTGGTATCAATAAAAAGGATGTTGAGTATGAGGAATGCTTCCTTTTTAAGTCTCATACTTTAAAAAAAGAACAATAGCTGTTTCACAGACATTCACAGGAAAAGGTGAATGAAGACTTGGATTTTAGCTGTCAGACTGAGAATGACAAACTTGTTGGGCCCTTAAAAACAAAACAAAACAAAAAACCTTTACTTTTTGTCCTCTTTAAATTAAGGTATGAAAGGACCACCTGAAACCGTGTATCTTGTGAACAGATTTACCCAAAAGAGTGGATGGAACCTAAAGAATGAACCCAAGTCACTTAAAGACTTTTGTTTAAAACACACAACCACGTAGATAAAAATAAGTCTTGGAAACAGATTCTACACCTTACAAAGGTAAATAAAAAAGACAAGTACATATTTTATATGTTTTATTCACAAATTTTATAATACCAGTCACACATTTCAAAACCATTTATTAGAGTCAGACCACTCAGTTGTACACTAGACAGAAACCGCCTCTAAACAATATATTGGTGGTTGTTGTTAAAGTGGCCTTTTAAAAGGGGTTCACTCTGCTAAAAGGAGGCTCATCCTGTTAATTTCAATCACTAACAACTAGAAAAAACTAAACCATAAGTACAAGCTTGAAAAACAAGAACGTAATACTGGGAAGCTATTAACTCATTACGATAACTAAGTTTAACAGTAACTTAAATGACATATCGCTCCCACATGAATCCACAGAAGAGGAGGACTACAGGGAAATAAAGGGTGGCAGAGGACCACTTCTGTCAAGGGGTGAAGAAAAGCACGTCTTCACTATCAGGGAAGGGAGGAAAAAAAGAGAAAAGGAAGAGGAGGAGGGACTGAACTTTTCAAAAAAAAACTCCAAGTACGTGTTACCCACTGGATCAGTTCTCCACCTACAGGTTGGATAAGATCTCCTCCCCCCACCCAAACCCCACCCTCACCCCCAATTTCCCGTATTTTGGGGCAAATTAGACCCTCCGATAGGAGAATAAAAGTTTTATCTAGCCGCCCCCACCCCAAAACGGGGCTGACGGGTGTGAGCAGCTGCCTGGCTGGCAGGGAATGGATTCTCCTCTCTTCCCTTTCGCATCATGTGCTTTTCAGGCGCCATGTTGGGCTCCTAACAGGCGGCTGCTCCACTCGGGGCCAATTCCCTATTCCCACCCCCCAACAGCTCGCTCCCAGGTCCCCCTTCACCTCCTTCCAACCCACAGAACACAATTACCCAAAAGGGTACGGGGGGTGGGGGGAGGGCTGGGAATGGGAGAACCACCGCTCCCCACCCTCCCGGGGGTTAAAATGGCTTTAACTCTTACTTCCCCACACCACAAACTGCCTTTTAAGTCTCCCCCTCCCCAAAGGGCTCTATTCAAAGCGTATGTTCGGGATATACAATGCGGTGGCCTAAATAGGGAGTTGGTAAGCGGAAGTGGGACTCCACCCTTTATCCTCCCCACTCCCTCCCCCACAAGAGGAGGCCCACGCTCGAAGCCTGGGCCAAAGACCGAGCCTGAGTTGGAGGTGGAGGGTTGGAGAGGAGGAACACTGTCCCCCTTTGGATGGAAGCGAGACCTGGGATGAGGCTGACACTAAAATCAGGGAGTATTAGAAGAATAGGAGGCTGCGGGGTGTATAAAAACCTTGGCGGTTTGGGCCTCGATGAGAGAGACGATCTCCTTGGCGAAGGGCAGGTTCTCCTCGGCTAGAATGGTCAGCATATTGATGTGCGGTTTGCTATTGAAGGTCAGGTCTTCGAGTGATGATTGATAATCCCGACAGGCGTCCTCCCGGGCCCCCGCAGTACCGGCCTCGGCCGGCGTCTGCTCTGACATTGCGCCGCGGCCCCCCTCCGAGGTCCGCCGCAGCTGAAGCTGAAGCCGCTCTCGACACCCCGCCTCCCTTCCGACTCCTCTTCCTCTCCCCGGGTCTCTCGCGGCTCCGGCTTCACCACATGCTGACCGCGGAGGGGGGTTGGGGGACGACACAGGGGGAACCTCGGGTATGAAACGCCGCCGTCTCAGGGGTGATCTCCGTCCACTTCCAGCCGCCACAGAAGCTTCTTTCTCCACAGACACAAAATGGCGGCGGCAGTGGCGGCTCCAGCTCCGAAAATGTCTGTGTTCCCAACCGCTGCGTCGTGCGAAATGAGCAAGGGGAGGGGAAATGTGCGGTAAAAGGGCGGGGCCGTTGAAAAAACCAGGCGTGATTGGCTAGGCCAGCAACGTCACAAGCCCCGCCTTCGTCCCTTCCGCAGGACGTCCTGGAACCGCCTTCTTCTACGGGCCCTACCCGGGCTTTCGCAACACCTCCTGTTCAGAGGTGCGGTAAAAAAGACGGCCCCTCTCATTGGCCGATTCATAAGGGACTGTTCGGTCACTTGTTACCATAACAACCCGTTCAGAGAGGCCAATAGGCTTGGGGGAGGCTGTTCCCGAGGCCCAACCCAACCAGTTTAAGGGGAAAGCTCCGCCGTTCCCCCTGTTCGTCCCTCCCTCCGCAATCCCCTAGCCACTGAGCGGTTCCGTCAATCATCCTCCCTCCCGCCTGCCCCGGCGGCTGGGGCCGGGGAGGGAGAGCTGAGGGGAACGAAGGCTTTTGGCCCTCCTCATCCCGCCTCGCAGCTCGCGATTCAGGTGCCCCCGAGAGCTAGGGAGGGTCCAGCTGCGGGGCAGATTGTCCCTCCCGGAACTGAGACCCGGAGTGAGATGCTGAATTTATCCCAGACCTGGGGATGAGTCGCTGGAGATGGACTCCAGCACGGTGCTTCCCACATCTTCAAACAAAAACACCTAGGCCGGCCTTCTTGAGTCGAATCCCCAGGAAAATGCTTTTATTTAGAGGTTGTGTGCGAAAGGCTTTTCCCTAGGGATTTGGAGATCTGGGGGAGCCTACTCAGATCTGTAGGAAGGGTGTCTCACAAGGGCCACATCCAGCCTCGAGCCTGATAGCTTCTCTCTCAGTTCTCACTTCGAAACAGCCTAAGAAAACGCTATTTGGGGCACGAAGGAAAAAAATACACGTTTTACTCGCTAGAGTCTTTTCCCAGACTTCTGAAATCCTATTTGGAGGCTGGTGATGATGCTCTCGAAATACAAAGTATTCAAATAGTTATGACGTGGAGCTTCATTATAGCACAGTAAACTAAAAGGGTGCGTTTTTTTTTTATTGACTAGATGGTAACCTAAATGTAGTCTAAAAAAGAGGTATTAATTACATAAAATTTGCTTCACGATTGTTCTCCTTTGACTACTAGGTTCTGCAGAGATACTTTGTTCCCCAGTAGAAACCGCTCTTAATAAATGAATTCCTTTATTTGTCCCACATAAAGTAACATTTTCATGTCTTATTTTTGTTCGGGTTTGAGTTTTTTAAAGCAGCTTTATTGAGGTATGATATACTGTAAACTGCACATACTTAAAATGTACAAGATTGTTTGACATGATATTGTGCTTGCACGTGATATCTCATATGAATGAGAAGTAAAACCTGGGGAAGAGAGCTTGTCTTTTCTCATTTGAAGCTAAGAAATATTGTTGAATAGGTTTTATTGATTTCAGTAATTTCATACCATTGTTAGTAGTGATATTTATTTATTTATTTATTTATTTATTTATTTAAGTAGGCTCCAGCCCAGTGTAGAGCCCAGGGGCCTGAACTCACCACCCTGGTATTAAGACCTGAGCTGAGATCAAGAGTGAGCCGCCTAACTGAGTGTTTGTGGCTATATTTAGACTAACAGACATGTTAAAATAAAGGAACTTCCAAAGTTCTTGTTTTCTGGAGGGAAATGGGGTAAAATAGTCCTCCAATAGTTTTACTTGTAATTTTTTTTAAAGATTTTATTTATTTATTTGACAGAGACAGTGAGAGAGGGAACACAAGCAGAGTGGTAGAGGGAGAAGCAGGCTCCCCTGCTGAGCAGGGAGCCCAAGGTTGGGCTCAGTCCCGGAACACTGAGATCATGACCTGAGCCAAAGGCAGACCCTTATCGACGAGCCACCCAGGTGCCCAGTTTTCCTTGTAATTTTAAAGGTGAATTTAGTTACTAAACTTTGAGTTATAAAATCTGCCTAACCTGTTAACAACCAAGTGTGCTTCAAAAAAAAGTTTTCAGGGGTGCCTGGGTGGCTCAGCCAGTTAAGTACCCAAACTCTTGACTTAAGCTCAGGTCATGATCTCGGGGCCCCTAGATCCAGCCCTTCCTCTGTGCTCAGTGGGGAGTCAGTTTGAGAATTCTCTCTCCCTCTCCCTCTGACCCTCCCTCCTGCTTGTGTGGGCTCACACTATCTCTCTCAAATAAATAAATCTTTATATATTTTTAAGATTTTATTTATTTGAGAGAGAGAGTGCATGCACACAAGTGGGGGAACGGGCAGAGGGAGAGAATATCAAAACAGACTCCAGCTAAGCGAGGAGCCCAACCAACACAGGACTGGATCTCACAACCCATGAGATCAGGACCTGAGCTGAAACCAAAAATCAGAGGCTTAAATGCCTCAGCCACCCAGGCGCCCCAATAAATAAATCTTTAAAAAAAATAAAATAAAGGGGGGCCTGGGTGGCTCAGTCAGTTAAGCATCTGCCTTCTGCTCAGGTCATGATCCCTGGGTCCTGGGATCAAGCCAGGCAAGGGGCTCTCTGCTCAGTGGGGAGCCTGCTTGTCCCTCTTCCTCTCCCTGCCATTCCCCCTGCTGTGCTCTCTCACTCTCTCTCTCTGTCAAATAAGTAAATAAAATCTTTAAAAAATAAATTAATTAAATAAAATAAAAAGTTAAAAAAGTTTTCAAAGCTCTTATTTGACTTCTATTGTATCCCTCACCCAATGCACAGAATAAACAATATATGCTTGGCATTTAAATCAAATCTGTGTACCCTCAAAAGACAGGGAAAACTCAAGTGCTGTAGCAATCTTTTTCAAATCGTGCTAAACTACGACAAGAATCTTTTTTGGTTGTTTATTTTTAAGTAAGCACTATGCCCAATGTGGGGCTCGAACACACAACCAGCGATCAAGAGTTGCATGCTCTACCAACTAAACCAGCCAGATGCCCCAGGAATTTTTTTTTTTTTTTGGTATCCTCAGGACAGACCACAGATTAGATAATCAGTATTTTTAAATATACAAATGAATAAATACAAACTTCTCCCATGATAATTTCAGTGCCAATTCTTTCATCAGGGTATGCAACTAATGCACTCTTTGCACCAACCTTAAGCCCCAGTTATCTGCCCTCTCTATGCTAGGTGCAGTGGTGAACATGGTAGGCCCTTAGCCTGGCCTTAATGAAGTTTATAGTCCAATTATAATCTCATGGAATAATATGAAAAAGTACTGCATCTGACAAGGAAATAGTGGGTATACCAGAGCTATTTTCAAAAATCAAACCCACTAATTATTGTGTTTCCACAAAATATGAAGCCTTTCCATTTTTTTGAGGAAAATAACTATACTCCTCCGTTGGCTCACAGAATGTTTACAAGAGGAGTTAATTCCTCCCAAAATAACCTCTGTTCTAGGCAATCAACTACTCTTCTGATGTAAATAATTAATTAGCACTGCCAGTAGGTGGAATTTCCCCTTTAATATGTGAATCCAGTGTGTGTAAATAATATGCAGGAATAATATCTACATTTATACATATATATGTACACACACACACACACACACACACACAGTTGACCTGTGAGCAACACGGGGGCGGGGGTGGGGGTTGGGGCACCCACCACCGGCATGCAGGAAAATCTACATATAACTTTAACTCCCCATATACTTAACTACTAATAGACTACTGTTGACCAGAAGCCTTACCCATAACAGTCAGTTAACACATACTTTGTATGTTAGATGTATTCTATACTGTATTCTTACAATAAAGTAAGCTGGAGGGGAAAAAAATGTGAAGAAAATCATAAAAAAGAAAATACATTTTATAGTACTGTAAAAAATCCACCTATAAGTGGACTGACATAGTTCAAACCTTTGTTGTTCAAGTGCCAACTGTACATGTGTGTGTATATATATATATAATATTTACACATTATACATTATATATATATTCTTACTAAAAATATGGACAAGCTTTTTACCTATTTAATCATTCTTTAAAAAAAAAAAGGATTTTCTGGGGTTCCTGGATGGCTCAGTCAGTTAAGCGTCTGCCTTCAGCTCAGGTCATGATCCCAGAGGCTTGGAATGGAGGGGCTCCCTGCTCAGTGGGGAGCCTGCTTCTCTCTCTCCTTCTGCCGCTCCCCCTGCTTGTGCGCTCTCTAGCTCTCTCTCTCAAATAAATAAATAAAATCTTTAAAAATAAATAAATAAATAAATATCCTTATAATAAGGGTTTTTATTTATTTATTTGAGAGAGAGAGAGAGTGATAGAGCATGAGTGAGATGAGGGGCAGAGGGAGAGGGAGAAGCAGACTCCCAGCTGAGCAGGGAGACTGACATGAGGCTCAATCCCAGGACCCCGGAATCATGACCTGAGCCAAAAGCAGATGCTTAACTGACTGAGCCACCCAGGTGCCTTATCTATTTAAACATTCTTTATTGTTTACACATTTTATGATTACAAACGTAATTTATCCTTATTCTAAAAAATTCAAATACAAGTATGTAAGTAAAAAATGAAAGTTCTCCCTCTCTGCCCTCGGCAACAGGGTAACTACTGTTCACAGTCTAACGTGCATCCTTCCATGCCTTTTTCAATGAACACACAAACAAGATGTATATAACTTTTTATTTTTAATCTTTACTAAAATAGGAGCATTATAAGTAGTTTGCTACTTGCTTTTTAAACTCAAGGTAATATGGACATTCTTTCATGAGCAGTCCTAAAACTATATAGTTCAAAATATTTGTTTTTCAAGTTTATGCCTTAGGAAGATAACTACCACAAGAATAGAGCCATTCTGGTGTTAGCTCAAAAGGAGACTCTAAAACTGGCATGTAGTAGACATTCAATGAATATTTGTTGACTGATACAGACCTTCTGATTTCAATTTCACCTTGCTTGTCCCTGTTGTGCTCCTCTGGTTCAAATAGGCAAATACAGGATTAGCTGAGAACCTATAATAGAGGTTGGACTTGACATTACAGAGTTTAGAGATAGGGATTATCAGGGAGGGAGACTGACAATTCAAGTGATGTGAAAACCAGTTCATAGTTTGGGGGCTTAAAATTTTTATTTTGTCAGCAAATCTAGTCTTAGCAATCTTTTCACATTTTCAGAAAAATATGACTGAATGGAAATAATTTGTCAATTTAAATTTTGCCCCTATATATTTATCTTAACCATTTGTCATTTCCTTCCAGTTGTGGTTGAAAAAGCAAAAGAACATGCAGCAAATGAATACTAACAGAAAACCTCCCAAATATTATTTCATAACAAAGTATAAATAGATTTTCTCACAAAAAAAAGCTGTTCGTTTTTTTATTTGATCATTCAGCATGACCCCTGCTGTCAGGGAGCTCATAGTCTGCTGGGTGAGATAAACAATTAAACCAACAATTACCATTCAGGATGACAAGAGTCATACCATACAGTGTGAAAAGATAGCAGCATAGACTAGGAGCATGAAAGAAGCATCTAAATCAGACAGGAGTGAATTGGAGTACCTAGATTAAGGAAGAAAATGGGGGGGGGGAACAACCCAGAGGTAAATCAAGGTTTTGGTGGGGCTCAAAGCATATACAGTTTGGAAGATACTCTTGGAGAAATGAACACAATATTATAAATATAAAATTTTATGGCCCATGTAAGGGAAGTTTCGCTAGTTTCACTGTATATCCACCTATTTGAAGAGATCTGCTCAAAGGAAATAGATCTTTGAGATCTGTATTTCAAAAGAGATCCAAATGTGTGTAGGAGAGTTTATGAGGTAAGAACCAATCATAAGTAACCTCTTATGAGCTTTATAGTACAAGAAATGGGAGTCCACTGAAGGATTTTTATGGGAGAGTGGCCAGATGTTTGTATCAAAAAGATAATTCTGGCAGTGCCAGGTTTGGAAAAAATTTAATTACATTTCTTTAAAAACACTTAGGGTTCTCTTTTTTGTGTGTTTAAGGGGAAAATGATGTAGTACAGTATAAGTTTCATGGGGGGTAAAGTGGATATACATCATGTTATTTTAACATGTAGGTTTGTTTATAAATTTACTCTGAGAATTACATGAATTAGTTTTAATTAAATGCATCACTGTCTAAAATTCGTTTCCCAGACTGTATGGTGGCTGAAATTCTTGTGAGTCAAAATAAAAAGCTCTATTCTTCTTATCCCTTAAGGAGTTTTCTGGTACTGACTTTTGCTTTGAGAGGCCCAGTTCATCTAATTCCAAGACTGTTCTGTGCCAGGAAATAATTTAGGCCAAGGCAAGAATAGAGCCTGTTATCAGATCACTGAATATGTACATGTATTGCTTGGAGAAACCATAGCTCAGAATAGTGGTTCAACGCATGGAGTCTGATAAAATGGTTTCACTCCTGTCTGCAGCAGCTTCTTAGCCTGATGACTCTAGGACAGTCATCTAACTTCTTGAAGGCCCCCTTTTCTTATACATAGAAAGAAATTAATGACAACTTTCACTTCATAAGGTTATTACGAGGATGAAATGAGATGATATACTTCTGTATGACTTTACCATAGTATATTTGACCCAGCAATTCCACTTCTAAGAAGACAAGACAGATTTTCTCACACATGTGGGAAACAAAATATGTAGAAGAGTATTCATTTTGGCATGGCTTGAAGTTGCAACTAATTGAAAATAACTGAAATGTCCATTAGCAGGGAACGGGCTAAATTAAGGTACATCTGTGCAATAAAACAGCAGTTCTCAAGCTTTTTAGCCTCAGGACCATGTTACATTCTTAAAAATGATTGAGGACCCCAAACAGCTTTAGTTTATATGGATTGCATCTATCAATGTTTATAATTTTAGAAATTAAAACTTAGAAAGTATAAAAAATATTTATTCATTTAAAAATAGCAATTATAAACTCTTTACATGGAATATAAACAACATATTTTTTAAAAACTCTGTTTTCCAACACACAAAAGAATCAATAAGAAAAGTGGTATGGTTTATATTTTTGCAAATCTCTTTAATGCCTGGGTTAATAGGAGACAGCTGGATTTTTATGTCTGCTTCTGCGTTCATTTTGTTGCAATAACACAGGACATGTAGGCTCTGGAAAACTCCACTGTACTCTGGTGAGAGTAAAAAAGGAAAATAACATTTTGGTGTTATTATAAATATAATTTCTACCTCAACACCCTCCTGTCATTTTGAGAACCACTGCATGGGAATATTACATGGCTCTTTAAAAGAATGAGGAAGCACTATATGTGTTGTTATAGAATAATCTCTAAGAGGCACTGTTAAGTGAAAAAGAAATAAATAAAAGCAAGGTACAGAACCCTGTAATAGTATATTAACAGTGCATTCATTTTAAAAAGTCAGGAAAATAGAACATATCGATACATATAAATACATATTATGTTTATATGTGCAGGTAATATCACTGAAAGAATATGGTAAAAAAAAAAACTGGTAAATTAATTGTCTCTAGATGTGCAGCCTGGGACACAGGGTAAGAAGGAAGCTTTTTACTTCATTTGCTTTTTTGCCTTTTGAACTTTCTACCTTATGAAACTATTAACTAATCAAAAAAAGTAAATTTGTTTTTAAAGGAGGAGATGATATATATACTTTTCACAGTGGCTGGCAGATGCTTAATAAATTATACATAGTGCCTTTTTATTCTGAGGTAAAATAGTTATTTTTTTAAATTTTTTATTGTTATGTTAATCACCATACATTACATCATTAGTTTTTGATGCAGTGTTCCATGATTCATTGTTTGTTCATAACACCCAGTGCTCCATGCAGAACGTGCTTTAAAACTTTTTAGCAATCGGAAAAATGTAAAACAATTGAAAATCTTTTATTCTGAATAGACACACTCTTATTAAACTGACTTAGAATTAAATACACAAAATCTAAACATCCTGATAATTGTGGTTATTTTATTTTTATTATTTTTTAAGATCTTATTTATTTATTTGAGAGACAGCAAGAGCACGTGTGAGCAGGAGGAGGAGCAGGGAGAGGGAAAGGGAGGGGGAAAGTATCTTAAGTAGACTCCATGCTGAACGCAGAGCCTGACATGGGGCTCAATCTCACAACCCTAAGATCATGACCTGAGCCAAAACCAACAGTCATATGCCTAATCGACTGAGCCACCCAGGTGCCCTGATTGTGGTTTAGATTTGTTATTAGACTGACCATAACAAACATAGAGATAAGCAAACAAGTGTCTGAAAATAAAGTCCAATTCAATCATGCAGCAAATAGATGAGCAACCTGATCCAGAAAGAAACCTTAGACAAATTAGAAAATTTCATAGAGCCAAATCATCATTAAACTTTATAAAAATGTCTAATACTAACCATTGGTTTGAAACAATTTTGCCACATATCAATCAACTTTAAACTCTCAGGGACTTTTATTTTTAAAGATTTATTTATTTATTTTAGAAGGAGAACACAGGGGAGAGGGGCAGGGGGAGAAGAAGAGAGAGAATCTCAAGCAGACACCCCGCTGAGTGCAGAGCCCAACAGAGGACTCGATCTCACAACAATGAGATCATGACCTGAGCCGAAATCAAGAGTCAGACGTTTAATCGACTAAGCCACCAGGGCGGCCCCTTTCAGGGGCTTTTAGCAACAGATATGTATTTCCTCTTTCACAGGTCTGTAGGCTCGATGTAGTTCTACGAGGCTAGCCTGGAATCGGTTAGGCTTGACTCCACTCCAGGCTGCTGGTTGGGTGTAAGCCTGCTCCGCATGTTTCCTCCTTCTCCTTGGACCAGTGGCTACCTGGGACATGTTCTTCTCATGGAGTAACTGGAGTCCAAGAGAGTAAGCAGAAACATAAGATGCCTCTTGAGGTTTCTGGCCTGGAACTGGCACACTCATTACTTTGGCCCATATCTCGTTGACCAAAACAAGTTAAAAGGCCAAGCATGTCATCAGTTGGGGTGAGGAGAGATGTCCTCTGCCTCCTCTAGTGGGAGACACCAAAAAGTCCTATGACAAAGACATAAATGTAGAGGGCTGCCTGGGTGGCTCAGTTGGTTGAGTGACTGCCTTCGGCTCAGGTCATGATCCTGGAGTGCCAGGATCGAGTCCTGTATCAGGCTCCCTGCTCAGCAGGGAGTCTGCTTCTCCTTCTGACCCTCCCCCCTCTCATGTGCTCTCTCTTTTTCTCTCTCTCTCAAATAAATAAATAAAATCTTTAAAAAAAATGAACGTAGAATTCCAATATAGGAAGGTCATGAAGTATTGGGAACAATAATTCAATCTATCATATAATTATATTTATTTAATTTATTTATTTGAGAGAGAGAGAGAGAGGATGAGTCTGAGCACAGGGGAAGGGTAGAGGGGAGGAAGAGGGAGAGAGAATCCCAAGCAGACTGTATGCTGAGCATGGAGCCCAATGCAGAGCTCAATCCCACAACCCTGAGATCATGACCTGAGCCGAAATCAAGAGTTAGAGGCTCAACCAACTGAGCCACCCAGGTGCCCCTCAATCATATAATTTTTAAAGAGCTCAATAAGCTCCTTAATGTTTCAAGAATAAGGACTGGGTATATGCAGCCCAAGGTACAACATCTCTGGTCCATAAACCATCTTATCCTGCTGAACTAAGAACCTAGGTTCCCTTGGGTGGTAAACATAGAGACAATGAAGTGAATCAAACACTTTTGGAATAATCTGTATAGATTTGGTATTTATTTGAGGAAGAGGGAACCAAGATAGTGGCAGTAGTAGGGGTTTGAGGCCAGTATGAGCTGCCACTGTGCTCTGGCCTGAGGCTGGGTCCTCAGCTTTGAACCTTGCTGAGCAGAGCAGCTCAAGGTACCTCTGCCACCACACAGTGGGTTGTCATGAAAGACAAGAATGCCCAGCAGCAGGGTTTTTGCTATGTGTGTGGCAGAGCATGCAACTGGAGGCTGGGCTAGATGACAAGGACAAGGTCTTGTGGTACTTAGGTCCCAACGTGCTACTAGAAGAGAGTCCTCTAACATACACAGAATCTATCTTTTCCTCAAGTCAAAACTAATTAAAGATACAATCCATTCCTGACCATCTCAACTATTTTTTTTCCACCTCAACTATTGATTAGACCAAAGTGATCAGCGATTCATTCTAGAGGCCTAACAGACAAAAGGACAGGGAGGTAATATGTACTCCAAACTCCAAGGTTTTTTTTTTTTTTTTAAACAATGGCTAACATCAATTAAAAACTAAAAGACTTGAAAAGAAGCAGGGCACTGTGACCCAAAAACAAGAGGAAAAAATCAATGGAAACAGATTCAAAGATGACCCAGACATCAAATTAAAATAAAAGGATTTTAATACAGATATACCTTGTTTTATTGCGCTTTACTTTAGTGTGTTTCACAGATAATATCTTCTGTACAAATTCTAAGTTTGTGGCAACTCTATGTTAGGCAAGTCTATTTAGGCCAATTTTCCAACAGCATTTGCTTACTTTGTGTCTCTGCGTCATCTTTTGGTAATTTTCACAATATTTCAAACATTTTTGTTATTATTACATCTGTTATGGTGATTCAATATGTGAGATAATTTGGTATAGCTGACAGACCACCTTGATCCCATCAGCAACATATTAACATGCTACTTCTAAAGTAAATCTAAAGTAATCTAAAGTAAAGAGAATTTGATTCATTCTCTTTATGTTAACAGATATGTTACTTTTTGCCAAAAGTCTATGAATGCACCCTGTTTAGGACTCATGACCTTGTACACCTTCACCATCCAGAACACTTCAGAGAGAGTTCTATTATAAACAAACAAATAACTGTATTTATTTTAAAAATTGTTTTAGTGTTTACAGATTAATCCAGAAAAATCAGCTGCCCTATGATCTCGGAGGAACCAGGGTTCTCATATGCTTCTGTTTATTCACTTCAATCAAAGAAAAATTCTGATTGTAAGACATTTTACAGGGTTTGATTATTACCATCCTTGAGATGTTTTTACTCTCCCTGCAACAAATCAGAGGCCTCAATAACTAAAGCCTTTCTTTTTTTTTTTTTTTTTTAGATTTTATTTATTTGTCAGAGAGAGAGAGCACAAGCAGGGGGAATGGCAGGCAGAGGGAGACGGAGAAGCAGACTCCCCCCGAGCAGAGAGCTGGACATGGGTCTCAATCCTAGGACCCCGGGATCATGATGTGAGGAGAAGGCAGATGCTTAACTGACTGAACCACCCAGGAGCCCCCAAAGCCTTTTCTAAGAACATCTGCCTCTGAACCAGAACTGTAACACTATGCCTCAGATGATATTCTTTATACCTTTTATGAAATGCTGAAAGAATTCTCATTGTTTTGAGATGAATAGTATTATTTAAATAAACTGAATATTACATCAATTTAAATAAGTCACTTTTAAAAGGTTCTATTTGTGAGGCACCTGGGTGACGCAGTCAGTTAAGCATCTGATTCTTGATCTTGGCTCAGATCATGATCCCAGGGTCGTGGGATCAAGCTCCGTGTCAGGCTGCGGGCTGAGGGGGATGTCGGCTGGAGATTCTTTCTCTCCCTCTGCCCCTCCCTGCCATGTGCTCTCTCTCTCTTTCTCTGTCTCTCTCTGTTTCTCTAAAATAAATAAATAAATAAATCTTTTTAAGAAGTATTATTTGTAACTTTACAGAATTTAGTATATTAGAGCATCTGACATGTAACTTTATAATTTTGAAACAAAAATATGTAATTGAGGGGCACTTGGGTGGCTCAGTCAGTTAAGTTCAGACTCTTGATCTCAGCTCAGGTCTTGATCTCAGGGTTGTGAGTTCAAGTCCTGTGCCGGGCTCCACGCTGGGCATGCAGCCTGCTTAAGGAAAAAAAAATGTAATTGAGTAATTGATTTTAGACTTACAAAACAATTTTACTGTTCATAAATATTATTGCAATATTTAAAAGAACTCAGGAACTTGGAAAGGTTTTGCTTATGAGATCAAGCATTTAAAGTGCTTAAAAGAAAATAGAATGTATTGAGTTTACAAATGCAGTTTAAAAGTTTAAAGAAATGCAATTAACTATGTTGTAAATAGGGTTAGTCTTCTGATGAAGATTTATTTACTCAAGTGGAGTCGATTGAACTTTAATCAGGCAATTTGTAACATTTTTTAGGTGTATAAATAAAATAATCGAATTTGTTATTTTAACTTAAAGACATAATGAATACCAAGTTTCTTTAATTGTCATCTTAATATGTTGAATATTAATTTTTAAAAACTTCAATACTAACAATACTTTTCAATGTACAAAGGGACTCTTGGACAGTCAAAACTTTGCATTAATAAAGTCCTTTGTTGAACCGGGTGAGGTAATAAAAATTAAAAGTATCTCTGATTATTTGAAATGAATCTATCATTCTACACACACAACAATCACCCTGTTGGAAATCTTGGAATACATTCTTTACAGCCTGACCTTCACTTTGCCAAAGACCTTAGAGACCAAGCAGTACAGTGTAGGTTCCTACTTTCTCTATTTTGCAGCCAGAGCCATCATTCTAAACATCTGCTGCAAAACCTTACAACTTCCAAGCTTCCCATCGCCCCCAGGATCAAGTCCCTAATCCTCCAGTGCTTGCTTGCCGCTGAGCCTCAGGAAGCCAGTCTGCCCTGGTTCTCTATATTCCGGCCGCTTCGGCAAAGCTCCAAGCCTCTTCTTTTCTCAGGGCTTTAGTGATGGCATCCTCTGCTTGGATTGCTCCCCTCAGTATTCCCGAGCCCCATCATGTGCATGGCTACTATCACGTGCCCAAAGAGGCTTTCTCTGACCCTCCAGACTAGGCTAAGGACTCCTGGTTCTAAGTCTTCGAAAAAGCTCAACAGAAAGCATTTCTTCGTCCTAAGGTTGTTCAGGCATCCTTAGCCAATCCCCTCTAAAGAGTACTTACGGGGCGCCTGGGTGACTCTGTTAAGCGACTGCCTTCAGCTCAGGTTACGATCCTGGGGTCCTGGGATCGAGTCCCACGTTGGGCTCTCTGCTCAGCAGGAAGCCTGCTTCTCCCTCTCCCACTTCCTGCTGCTCCCCCTGCTTGTGCTCATGTGTTCTCTCTCTGTCCAATAAATAATATCTTTAAAAATATATATATGCCTACGTTGCTTATTGCGTTTAACAATTTTACACAATGACTCAATTAACACCTTTGTATGTTATTAATACACTACAACAGATGCTGTCGGCACCCCGCAGATATTCCTTTGGCCCTGCCTGTTTCGTTATACTTGGGGATCTCTTTCTACTGCAAGCACCTGTGACTCCTCCGCTTTAGGCTTTCTCAGTGGGAGGAGAGAGTTTGGTCCAGGCATGGGCAGGGCATTAACAACCCAGCAGCCCACCATCCAATGATGGATGGGAATTTGTGGAAAACTACCTCAAGTTTTTGGGTAAGACACCTCTGAGCAAATTCTGTATAGTCCCCCTGAGTAGGATTGAGCCCCAGTTGCCCTCAGTAGTAATCTATTAATTAATCTTGCACCCTGTATGGCTTCTATCCCTTTCCTCTCTCACTTCCCTATGCCCTCACCAGTGACTCGGGTCACTGTCCAAAGAAACCACCTACACTGAAATCCTTGTTCAGGGACACGGGAAGAACCCAGCCTAAAATATTATCATATATTTGCTTACTTAGATTCACTTGATAATTACTAAGGTAACTGGCTCAAGGGATAAGCATTTTAAAGTGTGATCTGTAACACTAAATGGCTCTCTAAAAAAGATGGTCTAAGGAATTCTTATATAACAAGGACCATTTAAATTTTAAAAATTTATAACATATATCCTATTTTATTTCACATAGAATTTGAGACACATTTCTAGCAGGATGCAACTGTTTGCCAAATTATTTACTAGGATGTTTTGGTAGCTTGTTAGGAGAACAGGGGCTTTGGAGTCAGGTAAACCCAGGTTAGAGTCCCAGATCTACTTATTAGCTTACTTGTTAATCTTACTTGTTAACCATGTGACCTTGACAAGTTATTCACATCTCTAAGCATCATTTTCTTTATGTCTGAAACAAGTAAAAAAAAAATTTTTAAGTAATAATACCAATTTCACAGGATTAATGAGATGATATAGTTTAAAATTTTTTAATAGAGTACCTGGAGAGCCCAATAAAGAGTAATTATTACTATTACTGGAAAGAAAGAATAATGACTTATTCATACTTATGTCCTATGGTACCAAGCACAGTACATGGGACCTAGAAAGTGCTCAAATGTTTATCGAACTGAACTACTTAATCTACACGGCTGCTGTAGAGATCAAGTGACAGAATGTGTATAAAAGTGTTTTGAAAACTAGAAAATACTGTAGAAATGTGGTGCTACCTGTCCCCTTGCCTGGTCAGGCAAAAAGAAGCCTCACTTCCTTTGCAGAGAATAGTTGGCTAAGTGGGTGTCACTCTTCCTGATATTCTCAAAATCAGTATTTTGAGGCATTTTTATTTTATTTTTGGGGGGATCTATTTTCTTTTTTTTTCATTTTTTAATTTAAATTCAATTAATTAACATATAATGTATTATCGGTTTCAGAGGTAGAGGTCAGTGACTCATCAGTCTTATATAGTACCCAATGCTTTGAGGCATTTTTAAATTTCACTTTGTGTGAAACTGCCATTTCTGGGCCCATCCTGCTTCCAGTAGCCTTTCTGATCTGTCAGGAGCAATGGCTTCTGTGCAGACGTCTACTGCCAGTCATCCTAAATCAAACTCCCTGGGCCCATGGGTTTGTGTCACAGGCAGTCAGACTGGGGTCAGAAGTAGAGAGATTTGACCCAGAATTTTTTTTTTTAAGATTTTATTTATTTGTCAGAGAGACAGAGAGAGAGAGCATGCGCACAAGCAGGGGGAGAGGCAGGTAGAGGAATAATCAAGCTCCCCACTGAGCAGGGAGACTGATGCCGGACTCGATCCCAGGACCCTGGGATCATGACCTGAGCCGAAGGCAGACACTTAACTGACTGAGCCACCCAGGCATCCCTGACCCAGAATTTTTGGGACAGTCCAAGTTTTAAATATCCAAAGATTTTTTAAAAGATGTTTGTGAATAGTTCTATTTCTTTTTCCTATGAATTCATTATCAATGTATTCCTTCCTTCCTTACATTTTTATTGAATACCTATTATAAGATAAACAAGTCACAATATTGAACAAGACAGATGTGATCCTTGCCCTCATGGAGCTTACAACCTTGTAATTATAGGAGTCACTAGATAGGGTTTAATTTTTATGCTTTTGTAAGACTTTTTATGTGAAGAAGTTTGCCAACTGAAAAAAAATTTTTAAAGCTTATGTCCACATTTTTCATTTTAAAAAATATGAAGTGGGGCTCCTGGGTGACTCAGTCAGTTAAGTGTTCCACTCTTGATTTCGGCTCATGATCTTGGGGTAATGGGGTTGAGCCTTGCATTGGGCTCCATGCTGGGTATAGAGCCAGCTTGGGGTTCTCTCTCTGCCTCTCTCTGCCCCTCTCCCCTACTCTTCTAAATAAATAGATAGATAGATCGATAAATAAATTAATTAATTAACAAAATAAAAAAATATGGTCACTTTAGCTGTGAAGAGGTACAAAGGATCATATAAACTTTCTCAATAGGCCTCTCAGAAAGAGGAGGAGGAAGAATGAAGAGAATTTTATTTTAGAACCAGGCACTTCACTTAAGTTATCTAATTAAATCATAACAACTTGAGAGGAAGATGTTCTCATCTCCATTTTAAGAAGAAGAACTGAGACTCAGAGAGGCTAAATGTCTTGCCAAAGTCTATCACTAACAAATGCCTTTGCTAAAATTAGACCCCAGCACTGCCTGATTCTCCGACCCAAGCTCTTTCTCCAGCTCCATTCTACCCCAAATTAAGCAACCAACTAGTAAGCCAAATAAGTATTAGCGAATGTTATGCATCGTGGGTGAGTACAAAAGAATGTGGTTCTTAAACTCCAGAGGCTTAAATCTGTTTGTGACACAAAAATAACAGGAACTAATCTAAGTAACTCCAAGTATAATAAGAGTTCCCAGAAAATACACATAAAAGTGATCTTGAATGGTTCAAACAGTTTCATAGAAAATAGATAAGTTGGCAGAGGACATAAACAGACATTTTTACAAGGAAGACATTCAGATGGCCAAGAGACACATGAAAAGAGGTTCAGCATCACCCATCATCAGGGAAATACAAATCAAAACCACAATGAGATATCACCTCACATCTGTCAGAATGACTAAACTCAAAAACATAAGAAACAAGTGTTGGTGAGGATGTGGAGAAAAAGGATCCTCGTGCGCTGTTGGTAGGAATGCAAACTTTTACAGCCACTGTGGAAGACAGTATGGAGGTTCTTCAAAAAATGAAAAGTAGCGGGGTGCCTGGGTGGCTCAGTGGTTGAGCATCCAACTCTTGGTTTTGGCACAGGTCATGATCTTGTATCTTGGGATCAAGCCTTGCATGGGGCTCCATGCTCAGCAGGGAGTCTGCTTGAGATTCTCTCTCTCCGTCTCCCTCTACCCCTCCCCCCACTCATGTGCATTCTCTCTCTCTCTCTGAAATAAGTAAATAAATTTTAAAAAAAGAAAAGTAGAAATACCATATGATCCCTGGGCTATTTATCCAAAGAAAATGAAAACACTAATTTGAAAAGATATATGCACCCCTATGTTTATTGCAGCCTTATTTACAATAGCCAAGATATGGAAGCAGCCCAAGTGTCCATAGACAGGTGAATGGATAAAGAAGATGTGCTATATAGATATATAGAAAAACACACATATGTATACACATATACACAATGGAATGTTACTCAGTCAAAAAAAAAAGAATGAAATCTTATCATTTTCAACAACAAAGATAGATCTAGAGGATATAATGCTAAGTGAAATAAGCCTGTGAGAGAAAGACAAATACCATATGATTTCACTCATATGTGAAATTTAAGAAACAACAACAAAGAAAAAAAAGGAAAAACAAACAAACAAAAAAAGAGTCTTAAATATAGAGAACAACCTGGTGGTTGCCAGAAAGATAGGTGAAATAGGTGTTGGGAACTAAGTATAACTTATTGAAATGAACACTGAGTAATGTATAGAACTGTTGAATCATAATGTTGCACACCTGAAACTAATATGACACTGTCTGTTAATTATGCTTGAATAAAAAAATTAAAAATAAATAGATAAACAAACTAAGGGTAAAAGAGAGAGAGAGAGAGAAAGAAAATCTATAAGTTGACCTAAATTCTTCCAGGCATACGTAGTTCCTGTGTGGCGCAGTGATATCTCTGATCACACTGTATTCAATGAGTTTTCCTGCCTTCCTTCCCTCCAAGAATATGGGCCCCGTGGGGTGAGGAACCACCTTCTCATTTCATTAACCTTTGCATCCCCACAATCTAACATAAAGCTTACTACATAACAGATAGTAAGTGTTTGAGAAAATTTGAATTAAATCAAGACGGCTCTTGAGAACTGGGTATTGGGAGGATGATTTAAGATTAACAAGGGAAGCATACTCGGTGGGGGGCGGGTGATAGTGGGAGCAACGGTGAGGAAGTAAGATTGAATACGGTGAGTGTGGTAGAAGTAGTCTGAAGGGAGTAGAGGGAG
Source organism: Eumetopias jubatus (assembly GCF_037043125.1). Lineage (NCBI taxonomy): Eukaryota > Metazoa > Chordata > Mammalia > Carnivora > Otariidae > Eumetopias > Eumetopias jubatus. The sequence goes on along the minus strand of NW_028274819.1, from coordinate 64,235,078 downwards.
AAGGCTGAAAAACTAAACGCCAGAGTTGTTGCAGTGTTCATGGGGGCATCTGTGACTTGGAAAGGAGGACTTTTCAGTCCAAACAACTAACCTGAGATTATAAGCACCATAAAGGGAAAATGGGAGAAGGTAGTCACAACTGTCATGAAAACAGAAGCAGTAGGAGTGCTGGAGAAACGTGCAAAATGCTCACGATCTCCCAATAACAACCCAGACCCTCTGCAAGCAGCCAGGCCGGAGGAATCAGACTGTAGCTATCACCTCATCGGCGCTGCTAGACTGCATTCCAAGGCTGAGTTAGTGATCCCATCTTTCCATTTGATCCTAAGTATAGTTCTAGGTGAGGCCCATGAAAACATCCCTGCCCTTCTTCCACCCTGCCCACTAAATCATAATGACTCCCTCTCATTGGCTGAGTTGTTAAATTCCTTAGCTTGCTAGAGCAAATCAAGGTGAGACTCAAAGGACAAGAGAGAAACAAAAAGTGAGTTACACCGTTTCTCACCGAACTAAGAGGAGGCCAAGTTTTAGAGGCTGAGGGAAGCAGGGAGGCCAAGTTTTAGAGGCTGCTGAAGTCATGTAACCCAGCTCCCAAGCACAAGAAGGGATTTTGGCTGTTATTTAGTGTAGATTTGCTGGGGGCAAGGAAAGGCCTTGTCAGAAATCTTAATCCTGAAGGAAACATGTGCATGTCCAGGACTGGCTATATCAGAGGAAAGGACAGATCCAAGATGAGGGGCCTCCAAATAGAGGACAGCGTCCCAGAGAAAGTGTTGATGAAGCTAAAACTTCAGATTTAAGTAGGAGTGTGCCTGGTAGACAAGGGAAAAAGGTATTCCTGGCAGAACGCATAGCTCAAAAGCATGCAGGAGTGAAACAGTGTGACTTCAGCGTCACCATTACCGGCTAATCAGCGCAAGAGTTGCACTTTCTGGTGCAGCTCCTTCCATTAGCACACCCAGCTGTGCGATTTGTACCAGGTACCGTTCATTTGTTCATTTGTTTTTTTCATTCATTTCACAAATACTTATCGAGCCCCTGCTGTACGATGGACTCTGTTCTAGGGGCTGGGGCCACAACAAAACAAGCAAAGATCCTGCCCTTAAGGAACCTACATTCTAGTGGGAGGAAACAGGAAATAAAAAATAATACATTAGGAGGTGTTAAGGGTTATGTCAACACGTATTCACCATAGCATAGAACCTCAGTTCCAGAAATATATTACTTAGTATTTGTTTGGCTGTCCATAACAGAAAAACCCAATATCATAGAGACTTACGCAGTATAGAGTTTATTTCTCATGTAAAAAAGGTAATCTACTGCTGTAATGGCAAGTTACCAAGTAGTCAGAGACCCAGGCCCCTTCTAATTCTCTATTCCACCATCCTTAGGGTGTGGCCCTACTCTTCATGTTCCAAAACAGATGCTGGAGCTCCAGGAATCACATCATCATCCAGACAGCATGATGGAGGAATAGAGGAGGGTGGGCCTCTTCCTTTTCAAAAGATTTATGAAGAACCATATATCATTTCTACTTACTTGTGGTTCTACCTAGCTACAGGAAACTTGAAAAATATTTTTTTTAACTGAGGAGCAATGGACTCAGGTAAAAATGAGCATTCTGCTTCTGAAGAAGGGAAAAATGAATACTAGGAAGTATTAACAGTCAAGATCCCAACAGGAAACAGTTAATCTCAAAATCAAGGCTGATTTATTTTCAAAGAGACTTTTTCTTTTAATCCCCTTCATCTATTTCACCCATCCCTCCACACACCTCCTCTCTGGTAACCATCAGTTTGTTTTCTATAGTTAAGACTCTGTTTTTCTTTTTTTCCCTCCTTTTTCTTTGTTCATTCGTTTCTTAAATACCACATATGAGTGAAATCATATGCTATTTGTCTTTCTCTGACTGACTTATTTCACTTACCATTATGCCCTCTAGATCCATCTGTGATTTGCTTTGTTCAAAATAGCAAGATTTCATTCTTTTTTATGGCTGAGTAATATTCCTGTGTGTGTGTGTGTGTGTGTGTGTGTGTGTGTGTGTGTGTATCACATCTCTATCCATTCATCTATCCATGGACACCTGGGTTGCTTCCATATCTTGGCTATTATAAACAAGGCTGCAATAAACATAGGGGTGTATATATCTTTTCAAATTAGTGTTTTCATTTTCTTTGGGTAAATAACCCAGTAGTGGAATTACTGGATCATATAGTATTTCTATATGACCCTGGGATCATGACCTGAGCCAAAGGCAGACACTTAGCTGACTGAGCCACCCCAGAGCCCCTTGTTATTCTTTTTCAAGATTGCTTTGGCTATTTGGGATCTTTTGTGGTTCCATACAAATTTTAGGATTGTTTGTTCTAGTTCTGTGAAAAATGCTGTTGGTATTTTGATAGGGATTGCATTAAATCTGTAGATTGCTTTGGGTACTATGGACATGTTAACAATATTTGTTCTCCTAATCCATGAGCATGGACTATCTTTTCATTTGTTTATGTCATCTTATAGTTCTCTCATCAATGTTTTATAGTTTTCAGAGTACAGGTCTTTCACCTAAAAGGGACTATTACAAATGTGAAGATCAGGGTCCCACAAAGCACAGAGGGAGCTAGTAGTGTCAGTGATGTTAACAACCTGAGGTCCAAAAGGATAAAGAAAATGAGGAGAAGGAGAGAGGAATGGGCAGATTTGATGGCCTAGAGAGGAAATGTGGCCTTGCTTAAGGGACTCGGCCAGCCAGAGGTGGCTGTGCCAGAAGGAAGCCAAATGCCCTGCCCTCCCTCCACTCTCATGCTGGGGCTTCCTTATGCCACCCTAACTGAAAGTCGGAGAGCACTGAAGCCCTAGGCATTAGAATGAGGAAGGAAAGTGAAGGTGGATCTAGGGACAAATAGGAAACATTAAGCACAAGAGGCAGTGGCAGTCCCAGCCACAGGGACAGGTCTGGAACCACCAGACTCCCCTTTCCACCCTGAGTTTTGTGTTCAGTCCTATTTCTCTCACGTGGGTCTTCTTCCTCTTTATTCTTTCTCTCATGATCCTTAGGCCTTTGCCCTGTCTGTTCCTAATCATGCTATTTTGGCTCTTCCTGATGAAAGCTCTACCTTTCTGACAGACAGCACCTCATTCCCTTATGTCCAACCTCTCCATCCAACACGAAACACTCTCCTACCGAGAAACTATCCTCATAGGGCATGCTGCACCTTCAATCTATTTCTATTCTGAAAGTAGGATTAGTCCAAACTCCATAGAAAGTCACAAGGTCTAAATACAGACAGTTCGTGGATAGCGATGCAAATTCAAACATGGCTAGTTCAGAATTGTTGTCTTCCATTTGACACCTACCATTTTCTTCCTAATCTGCTATTAACTGGAGTCTGGTCTCTGTGTTTGAGCTAGTTTAATTCTAGGGGTCTCCTAATAATAGAAAACATAAATACTTCCTCAAGCTTAACAGTCACTGTCTTGATGTTCTCTCATGAAGACACTGATGAACAATTCAATAAATAAACCCTGAAAACAGAGCAGTCAACCCAGGCACAATATTTGATTATGAGATGAGCATCAGTGGGTGCCTGGTTGGCTCAGTTGGTTGAGCACCAGACTCGGTTTTGGCTCAGGTCTGTGTGGGCACAAGCTCTCACTCTAAAAATAAATAAATAAGTCTTAAAAAAAAAAAAAAAAAAAAGATGAGCATCAAGGCATATGGAGTAACCATAAATCCTGGAGAAAAATGTTGGTTGTTAAGTAAAGATCAAGCATTTCTGAGAGTTTTATCTTTTGTGATTGGTTTTTGGGGAAGTCTATTTTTAAAAAGACTAAAAATTTATAAACAAATCCCAAGATCATAATTATTCTGTTTCTATAGGGAAACCTCCATTAAAACTTCAGTATTAATGTACTCAGAATTCATAAAATTTGTTTCAATGATGTGCCAACCACTTAACTCCAGCCAAGTTATTTCAGCTCCTAAGTCCCAGTTTCCTTATCTGTAAATTAGGGATAAAAACACCTACCTCCCTGGAGGTTATAAGGATTAAGTGAGCCAAAGTTTGTAAAGTTGGTGTCACAATGCTTAACATTTAGCAGACACTCAAGAAATGTAGGGTTCTTTTTCCTCCATCCTTCATGAAACTATCATTTGATATAAAATTCTGTAATTACAACACATCTACTTCCTACCAGGTCTGGACAGATAGTCTTTGAAGTTCCAGAAGAAATTACTGGCCAACAATGATAATAAGCTTAAACTTTCCACTGTTATATATTATACCTCAATTTAATAAATTCTTTAAGACATTCCTTCTCTTTACCAGCACAATACCTGGAAGATAATAGATGCTCAGTAAATGTCCAGTGAATGAATGAATGCACAAATAACAGAATTCTTTTTTCTTTGAAGCCCTATGTCATGTTATTTGTGTTTCTCTCTCATTTTTAAAAATAGGCTTTTTTTTTTTAGAGCAGTTTTAGGCTCACAGCAAAACTGAGAAGAAGGTATAGAACTTTCCTATATATCTCCTGCCCCCACATGCACATAGCCTTCCCCATATCAAAATCCTTCACCACAGTAGCATATTCTTTATAGTTGGTGAACTACACTGACACATTATTATCATCCAAAGCCCAAAGTTCAACCATCCAAAGTAAACACTAGGGTTCACTCTTGGTGTGGTACACACTGTGGGTTTGAATTTATAATGACATGTATCCACTGTTATAGTATACAAAGTAATTTCACTGCCCTCAAAATCCTCTGTGCTCTGCCTACCCATCCCTCCCTCCCCCTTAACCCCGGGCAACAACTGATCTTTAAAGTTTGCCTTTCCCAGAATCACATACCTGGAGTCATACAGTATGTCAGACTAGCTTCTTTCACTTAGTAATATGCATTTCGGTGTCCCCCATGTCTTTTCATGGCTTGATAGTTCATTCTTTTTAGCACGGAATAACATTCCACTGTCTGGATGTACCACAAATTATCCATTCACCTGCTTGCAAGCTTTAGCAATTATGACTATAGCTGCTACAAAAATCCATTTGCGGGTTTTTGTGAGGACCTAAGTTTTCAACTCCTTTGAGTAAATACCAAGGAGGGTGATTGCTGGATTCTATTGTAAGAGTATGTTTAGTTTTTTTCTTTTTTTGAGAGAGAGACAGAATGCTGAGAGGGAATCTTAGGCAGGCTCCACACTCAGCGTAGAGTCTGACTCAGGGCTCAATATCACAACCCTGAGATCATGACCAGAGCCTGAGCTGAAATCAAGAATCAGACGCTTAACAAACTGAGACACCCAGACACCCCAGATTATGTTCAGTTTTTAAGAAGCTGCCAAACTGTCTTTGAAAGTAGCTGTACCATTTTGGATTCCCACCAGCACTGAAAGGAGTTCCTGTTGCTCCACATTTTCACCAGCATTTAGTGTTGTCAGTGTTCTGGATTTTGGCCACTCTAATAGGTGTGCAGTGGAATCTCATTGTTGTTTCAACTTGCATTTTCCTGATGACATATGATGGGGAGTATCTTTTCATATGCCTTGTGTTTCTCTTTTGACATTTATAATGTTTTTCATTTTATTTTAGTGGTATTTTTATGCTTGCTATTAGCTTCACCCTGTGACCTTTCCCTACCTAAGGATACTTCAACATATTTCACAATGTTCAAAGCCATTTGTCCAAAATTTGTCACGATTGTTTCAATTTCATTCTTTTCAATAAAAGTAACATTACTTATTTTTCTACTACTCTAAGACTTTTCAAATCAAAATAACAAAGTACTACTAGTAGTACTAGTAGTAATAATAATTATAATAATAATAATGGAATCTTGTATCATATGTCTCAATTTTTTATTCAGATGGTTTCCATAGTCACACTGAGGCAGAATATCTGAAAAGAAACTAATAAATCCAAATGACACACACAATAAAGGGGTGTAAGGTTAAGTTACTTTATATAGCAACATAATTCATCAGAAAGCTCAGTGTATGTTTTGCGATGAATTTATCTTGAGTTCAACACCCTATAGCTGCTAGTCTTTACTAGAACAGTGGTTCACCATGCATGCTGGTTAAAAATGCAGATTTCTAGTTCCACCCCAGATATTCTAATTCAGTTGCTTAAGGATAAAACCCTGGAATCTGTGTTTTAAAAGAGCATTCCCAAAAAGGAAAAAGTTTCTCTCTCTCTCTCCCTCTTTTTTTCTTTTGCTTTATAGCTTTTATTTTGCTTTATAGCTTCGTTTTCTTTTCTAATTTTTCTACATTGACCGTGTTTTGCTTTTTTAAATAGGAAAAGAAAACCAGTACTTTATTGTTATTAAAAATAAATCTTGCAGG